>NC_067162.1:16274916-16874916 GCF_903995435.1 Acomys russatus
TAATCAGTGTACCCAACAACACAGTGCATGTGAGGCCATTTGGGCAGAAACAATGTCTCCCCTGAATGAAAGATGCCATTTTACTAAAAAGAAAACTGCCATTCTCCTGCTCACAAAGATGAGGGACAAGGTGGACAGATGTGGGTCTTTTATATTTTGTACTATGAGGACACATTTGGCCTCTATACTATAGGATTGCTACAGGTAGACACTTACAGGGAGACCCTAGCCAAAGATGGTGTCACTGGGAGTGTCCAAACCTAGCTGTCTAGAGAAACACAAATATGGAAGACATGCAGAAGACAATAAAGAGGAAGACACCAATACTGTGAATCTCAGGGTCAAGATGACCCCCAGACAAGAGGACATGGCTAATATCTGAAATGATTGGCCACCTTTGGACTCCTGTCCCCTATGTAACCTGCCAGCTAGGGACAAGATATCAAGCTGCTTTCTAAGGTGTGGGCTTACTGCCCTCTCAGATTGGACAGTTCTCTCAATGAAGCACAACTTACAGATACACTTCCCGTCTCTGCTCACTGGTCCATGTGGTCACGGGTATCATGAGCTCTACCACTCCAGTTACAGGGATATCTCTGGTGGTGGTCACATCTGTTTCTGTGTAGGTCTATGCCCCATGGACAGCTCCAGCTCAAGTCTTTGGCCCCGTCACCTGCTCTCCCCTCCTCCTGTGCCAGCAGCGCTGGTGTTTCTCTGTTGTTTCCACTCCCCAACATTGCTTAAATGCCCCCTATTTGACACTCTAACCCTCCCAGTCCCATTATAACAAGTTACCTTTCCTGACTACTTCAGTTGGCCAACCAGCATTGTGTCTACTTTCTGAGTGAAATTGATGTCGATCCCACTACCAAGCAAGAAAGAGTCTCCAGACAAGGCCTAGAAGAAAAAGAATCTTGGAAGAAAATTAGAAAGGATTCCCAGCAAGGTAGGAAAGTTAAAACAAAACAAAAGAAAACAAAACAAAAACCCAGCAAAACCAACTCCATTCAGGGTGTCTGTGGTCTGTCTTCTTTTCCTCAGAACAGATTTATGTTTGCCTCAGTTCATCCAGGAAATATAATGCTTGGGAGAATGTGGTATTGAATTTCAAATGGAAACTTGGCGGATGGTAAATGACCTATGCACACACCCCTGGGCATAGCTGAGAGTGTTTGTAAGCAGCTTGAATTGAGAAGGGAAGAACCATCAAAATATTAGGAGGCCCAATCCACAGGGTCCTGGACTGAGTAAACAGGAGAAAGCACGCTCTTTCTGAGTCCTGACTGAGGGACAGGGTGTCTAGCTGCCCCACGTTCTGCCTGTCTTCTGTCTATTTTTCCTTCTCTTTCTTCGTTTTAAGATTTATTTCTTTTCTTACAGGTCAATTTGTCTGTGTGGGTATGTGCATGTGAGTGTAGGTACTTGCAGAAGCCAGAAGATGGCATAATATCCCCTGGACCTGGAAGTACAGACAGTGGTGAGCCACTCTGTATGCGTGCTGGGAACTAAACTTGTGTCCTCTGTAAGAGCTGCAAATGCTTTTAATGGCTGAGACAACTCTCCAGCCCTTGGCAATTTTATATTCCATGTCACAAAGGGCTATGTCCCAAACTGTAACCCAAATAAACCTTGCTTTCTGGAGTTGTTTTCCAAGTTCTCTTGTGACAATAAGATAAAAGTAACTGCTGTATGTGCCAACGAGGTACATATCAGGGTGGAAGGTAGGAATCTTAAAGTGTTTCTCAAAAACATCTTTCTTGGAATATGGTGGTCTTCTGGCATCCAAGGCAATTCCTATCTCTTGGAAATAGCAGGTTGAGATACATCATCCAGAGAGAACATTTCACCAGGGGCTTGGGAGGCTATGTTTATAATCTTCAGGGCACACTGCCTTAATCCAGTTAGTCCCACTATTTAGGCTATCAGCTAATTGCCTGTGAGTAATAGCTTGCACATCCAGTGGTTATGTGATTGAAAATTTAATGATTGAAACACTTAGGTACGGAAAAAAAAAAGACAAATATTAGTATGCATTGCATGAGAAATTCAGACTAAATGGAGTACTTTTGCATTTCACCAGATTTCCTTTTTCAAACTTCTGGGGTAAGCTTAGGCATACACACCAGGGAGAGTGCTCACCCTCTCACCCTCGGCAGATCCAACTGTGCCTCACTCCTCCCATTGAAAAACCCACATAGCCGTACTTCCTGCATTCTCCAAGTGTGCCTCATTAACCTATATTTATCTGCTCTAAGTACCTAGTGATCACTGATATTTTGGAGTTGATTCCCTTCAGGTGTGTCTCAGAGAGCCCTGAGCTGAGGAGCCGTTAATGGATCTGTTGACATTTCTCTAGGATTTTAAATTCCAATCCCTCTTTTCCTGACCACTGGTCTCCATCCATTTTCTTTGCTCCTACGGGAATTTCAAATCACTCTGTCTTTGCCCTCAAGCAGAAGTTGTGACCCAACAGGGACCTTTGACCTCCCTGGAACTTCTGTAGCCCATCAAAGCGCTGTGGTGGTCTCAGTGACAGATGACACTTAACTGCAATGAGGAAGTGAGGACGAATTTATTGTGCTCGTGGGAGCTGAGCAGTGTGGTCTCTGAAGGGTGAAGAACAGACCACAGAAGTAGAGCTCATAGCACATGCGCTGCCCCAGGGCCCTAGGGCTCCTTGAGCTCAGGAGCTCCTTGCTGCCCCTCACAATACTCAAAACTCACTCACTGAGTGAAGTCTAAGCATAATTAAGCTAGCCTGCTGATCACCCTCCTCAGGTCTGAGTCTTAGTAACACTGAAGCTTTGAGGCAGGATGTCAACAGCAGCTTTGGACCCAGGTTTCCACTTCTGTTGCCTCCAGAACCACAGATCTGGAAGGGCTTTTGAGGGTGACACCTCTGTGCCCTCTCCTTTTTACTGTCCCTTGTTGATAGTGGGCAAATCTGCTTAAATATACAATTGAGAATTTTATATTACACCAAATAGCATCCCTATGTGCAGATTGATGGCACTCATTTAGCACTGGGGGGAAAAAAAGGTTCAACACAATAAATGGTCCTTTCTTTGACCTTTGCAGGTTTTTGACTAAACCAAAATGAATCACACCTGTGTATGCACACATACATAAATAGCTAAGGCAAATTTGATGAGTACATCCAATGAAATATTATTCAGCCTTTCCCACCAGGGAATTGTAGCAGGCGTTGCCACAGAACTCATATGAAACATTAAAGACTTTGTTCTTAGGGCGTGCCATCTGGCTGAATGAAGTACCAAGAAAGTACAGGCACAGAAGTTAGAGGGGGAGGTCCTCAGGAGACTGGTGAGGGCTGCCATGTCTCAGTGCGGTTGGGATTTCGTCATGAAAAGATGAGCAATCCATGCTATGCGTCCCTCCCCGTCCTCATCACTACACAGTGGGAGGTGGGAGAATGAGTGGCTGTCAGCAAACAGCTACTCTTTTACTTCGGTTGGTGTGAAGAGACTGGATGAAATAGACGAGGACACCAGACACCACCCAAATTCTGACCCCTAGGCCCGTGAAGAAAGATGGACACGAAGGACCTGTTATGCTAATAATAAACCAACAGGTGGAGTGAGCTGTGACCACAACCCTTTCAGTGCACGCTGTAGACTCACTTCTGGTTGTGAGGTGTCACTCCCAGTATGCAGCTCTGCAGGGGTAACAGAAGCATCGACTGGCCACCATTGTCCATGCTTATCTTGATCGGTTGTTCCTCCACACACAGCACAGGCAGCCTCTGCTGAGGGCTCCTGCAGTGCTCTTAACTGCTAAGCTGGCTTTCCTGCCCCTTTATGGTTTTCTTAAGTATCTTGCCTATGGATTGATTTCTTCTTTGCTAATGTTGGTTATTTCAGCTGCTTTCACCATTTTGTAAAGGACAAGATGATTTTCAACCTAGGCTGATTTTTTTTTTTTTTTTTTTTTTTTTGGCTCTCTTTCTGGTATTAAGACTTTTTCATTGCTAAATTTTTGGATTTCTTAATGAAGGCAAGTCATATATAAAGTGGTGACCGCAGCCCCCCAATATTTATACTTCATGTTTTTCCTTGCCTTGTTTGACCAAGAGGGCTCTCCAGTACTGAATATCCATGGTGATGGTCACAGAATTTCTTCTTCTTTGTGCTAATGGAGCTATTTAGCGTCTTGCTGTTGAAACTTGCTTATTCTTTAAATGTATTGAATTGATGGGTAAAGACATGAAAATTGCACCCATGAACGTGACACAATGTAAAGCAATGTATGTTTACGTTGTATAAGGCTTAAGTTGAGTTTAAAAATACCATGTCTTCCCATTTCATTGTGGTCGAAACCCTTCTAGCTTTCTGAAGTGTGCAGTGTTTTACTGTGGTCTGGGAGGACATTGCTGGGTCAGCACCTGCCACTGCTACTCTTTCCTTATCTCCTCCACCATCTTAAGCTTTTGCAACCACTCCATTCTCCAGTTCTGTCAAGTCAACTTTTTCACACGCTACATGTGAATGACGTTGTACAGTATTTATCTTTCTTCTCTTGGGTTATTTCATTTAACACAATGATCTCCAGTCAGAATTTCGTTCTTTTTATGCTGTTACCATAGTATCATGTCATATTTATGCCCCATTTTCCTCCCTAACCTGTCTTACTTCTCCTCCCCTTAATTCATCCTCCTCTTTCTTATCCTTCTTTTCTCCCTCCTCTTCCTTTTTTTCTCCTCCTCCTCCTGCTTTTATGCCCATCCCTCCTCCTTCTTTTTCTACTGTTTCTTTTCCATGGAAGAAGTAGTATAAACTCCTGCCTCAGTATCCCAAGTGCTAGGATTACAGACATGTGCTACATACACCTGGCCTTGTATTCATTCAGAAGCTGATAGAGACAGGTTATTTCTGTCTCTTGGTTTGTGGAATGGAACATGAAACAGAGGAGTGCTGGTATATAGATAATTCTATTTCCTTTTTTGGCTTATTTTGTTTATTATCTATTATTATTTATCATGCTTATTATGATGCTGGTGATAAAACGTAGAGCCTTGCCCATGCTCAATGGGTATTTTACCAGAGAGTGGCATCCCAAGCCCTAAAGATATCTACAGGTAAAATTTTTATCTTATCTTTATATTCTCTCTCTTCCCACTCTTTTCTCTCCCTTTTTTCCTTCCTTGTACCCATTCATTCTTCCTTTAGTTAAAGTCAGAATCTCACAGTGTAGCTCAGTTGGTCTTAATGCTTGATCCTCCTGCCTCAATCTCCCAGATGCTAGGATAATAGACAGGTGCTACCATGCCTCCTTAATTGCCTTTATTGAGTGAAAAAGGTAGGTCTAAAGGCTTTCCAACTCTCTATTACCCAACTGTGTAGATACAGAACAGCCCTGTGAGACCCATCTCTAAAGAACACATAGATGTGAGGGCTCTTAGACTTGATAAGGTGTACAAATAGCTCATAGTCCTTAGAAAACATTTTCAAATATAAAAATCGAAAAGCAAAGAGATTTTTCAAATTATCCTTATTTAAATCAGAAATTAAAAGTATGCAGAATTAGCCAGCTGCTGATGCTACCAATAAAGACAGAATTGTGTCCTTGAGCAAATTACCAAGATTCTCTGAATGGGAATATTTTCACAATTGACAATGAGGACTATTACCCACCTCCTATGATTGTTTTTAAGATTAAGTGAAATGTAAGACATCTGTTATAATTCCTAGTACAATGAGAAACACTCAATACATCTTCCTTCTTTTCTCTTCTTTTAATCAAACTCCGTGTACATAATAATCACCCTATGAATATGTATGGAGAGAAACAGGATTTACTATTCAATACATTTACCCTTAACTTCCATTCTTTAATAGAATCTAATTACTCACCATCCTTTTTTTTTTTTTTTTTTTTCTACAAAGGATTTGGATAGAACACATACTTTTGGAACAGCTGTCATGCTCCAACTACACTGTGCTAGTCAATTTCACACGTATTCCTCAGGAACACAATGGCAGGAGATATCAGATTATACCTTCAGAACGGTCCACTGGTTTTCGTCTGTACTCCACCCACCACTGCCTCATCTACAGTTCAGAAATCGGTATCTTTTGACTGATGGTGATCAGGTAGGAGGCTCGGAGAATCCAAACTTACAAGGACAAAAGCAAAGCCTTGCAGGAAGGAAGATTGTGAATGAGCAATGTGGGTTTTTTTTTTTAAGTGCACTTATTTTTTTCATGCAAAAAATATATTAAGCATGTATTATAGTTTGGTTATTAAATGCCCCTAAAAGGCACACATATTGAAGGCTTGGTTCCCAGCTAATGGAACTATTATGGAAGGTGGTAAAAACTAGCAGATGTAGGGCCCACTTGGGAGAGGTAGGTCATTGAGGGTTTTCTTTGGGGGCTATCACTCCTATCCATCCCTTTCCTTCCTGGGTACCATGAAGTGAGCAGCCCTCTTCAGCCCCAACCCCATGTTCCTGCCACCTGATTGTGTTCCAAAGAAGAAAAGCACCAACCAACCAAACATGGCCTGAGACCATGAGCCAAAATAAATCCTCTCCCTTTAGACTGTCACTCTCAGGTATTTGTCACAGTGGCGGAAAACAATATGGCATTTGTTATGTGCCTGGCAGTGTCTAGGCACTGGGCATGTAGCACTAATTAAGAATGACTTGGTATCTGCCCTCACAGCACTCAGTTCTAATACAAGAGATAATAAAAGCTGCCTAAAGAGTTAAATACCACAATGTAGACAACAATGTGTTATGAAGGACTGAAAATGGGCTTGTGATGAAGGGTGCCTGAGCGTGGAAAAAGATGCTCTCTGTGGTCCATGGGTCTCCTTATAGGTGAAACTTGATCAGAGGCTAAAGGAAGTAACAGTGTCGAGAATTGGGATAAAGTTTGATGATTTAGGAGTTAAAAGGGGACACTAATGGGACTGGGGAGATGCTCACCAGTTAAGAGGATCAAAGTTGAGTTCCCAGCACCCATTTCTGAAAGCTCTCAGCTTCCTGTAACTCTAGTTCCGAGGAACCTGACACTCTCCTGGCCTCAGAGATTATCTACAATGCAGCAACATGTGTCTATGCATGGACACATACACAAACTTAAAAACAATATTTAAAAAGAAAAGAGAAAAATAGACCCTAGGGAGAGAAAGACGCAAGCATTAGAACATGTAACAAGGGGATTGAGAGATAGCTCAGTGGTTGAGAGCACTGGCTGCCCTTCCAGAGGACTTAGGTTTGAGTCTCACCACCCTCATGATGGCTTGCAACCATTTATAACTGCAGTTCCAGGGGGTCTGGAGCCCTCTTCTGGCCTCTGCAGGCACCACAAGTGCATGTGATGCACAGGCTCACATGCAGACAAAGAGCCCCCACACATAAGACTTTAAAAGTTAAAAATATTTAAAGAATATATAAAGGGCTGGTGCTGCCTTGGCAAGAACCACAAGCTGTGAGTGGATCTGAACTAGACTTAGCCATGTTTTGTTCATAACACTGAAGAGCATCCTTTTCCACTGAGTGTAAGGACCAAAGGTCCTGCAGGCTCTCCACTCCATGTGATTTGCTCTGTTATGTTTCCCACCTCTCATTCTCTGGTTTTGTCCTTCTGAGCACAACACTGAAGCCACACTACTTCTTTTCTGTTCCTTTAATGTGTCAGATAAGCATCCATGGCGGGGGTTAGGGGGGGTTGGGGGCGGGGTCAGTTGTACTTGCTGTTCTTGGGATCTGGGGATCCCTTCTGGATACCGATTTCGTTCCCTCTTTGCATCCTGTAGGTGTCTACATCCTCGGAAAGATTTTCCTAATTCCTAGGGGCTCAGGTCTCAGCCCAATCTTAATCAACCATCACAACTTCTCCAGCATAACATTTGCTCCTCTCAAGCCTACAGGCAATGCAAACATCAGTCTTTTTTTTGCATGAAGGACTTGAGACTTCAGTAAGTTTAGTGCTCTCGTGGGGGGATGGCTGGATCTGAGTGACTGCAATGCTCATCCCTTCTCCTTAGTTTGCAGCAGCTGATTGCGTAAGACAGCCTCATCCTGCAAGCACAAAACTGTGCTTCCTTTCATGTGGGATGCTGGTTGTAACAACAGAAAAACAACGAAAGCATGTGCATTCACTAATTTTCAGTTGCTGCGGTAAAATACCATGACCGAGGCAACTCACAGAAGAAAAAATTTGGCTTAATGATTCCAGAGTAACACAAACCTATTCTAGAAGGGAGGCATGGCAGCCAGAGATGGAATCTGAGAGTTTACGTCTTCTACCACAAGCAGGAAGCAGAGAGAGGAAACCGGAAGTGGTGTAAGCCATTAACTCCCGAAGCCCGCTCCCAGTGACATACCTCCTCCAACAAGACTACACCCCTTAAACCACCACAAACAGCTCCAACAGCCAGGACCAAGTGTTCAAGGAGCTGACTCGAGGGAGGATATTTTCATTCAAACTTGCAGGAGCATGGTGATTTTTCTCACGTCAGGTGACGGAGTGTGTAAAGCAGGATCGCCCTGTGGCAGAATCCCAGGTGACATCGCAAGTCATTTATCCACATTCATTAAAGAAAGATGTTATTGACAGACGATGTTACCACCAGCTTTTACCACCACCTTCATAATACTTAAGTCCTAGCTCTATATCTTACGTTTTGGAAACTCTGTATCAGTTTCTCAAGCTGTTTATTTGGTGTTTCCACTTGAGAATTTTGAAAGCACCTCAGCCTTAACACATCTAGAAGTTTCCTCTCCTTTTCTTCTCCGAGTCAATAAGACTTATTCCTACAATTTCCTTAGAGAAAATAAACACTAGACATTATTGGTGCGTCCTCTCTTTTTCTAATCTAATTCAACCCGTTACCAAGTCTACCTGGATAAGTTACCCTTAAAAGCGTTACAAAGTCACCTACTTCTTTCCTGTGTTTTGCTAACACCCAGGTCCAAGGAGACACATCTCTTTTCATATTCCTTACTTGATGGTTGGGTGGGTCCATACAACATAGCAGCCACTGGGGACAATCAAAACTAACACAAAAGTGCCAGCTGTTTGCTGAAAACCCTTCTGTGACTTCATGTCTAAAATGATATTAAAACTCACATCCTTACAAGACTCCGTCTGCCTTCATCTCCTCTCACGCCCCCATGCCTTCTAATCCTTTTCATTTCTATGGCATCACTCACGTTCACAAAGCTTACTCCCTCTTTTGGGCTTTCCATCAGCCATCAGCTAGGCCCTCTGTGTTTTATTCCTGTCCAGCTTTCCTTAGTTTTCAGGTCCCAGGTTTAACTATCTTTCCTTTAAACACTTTCCCTGACCACCCAGGAAGGAGCCAATTTATTTGTCTTAACCCCTTCTTCCATATGAATTTCCTTCCATTAAAGGCAGTGTCACAGTGATATGTAATTGTTCATTTGAGCATGGAGCCCACCCCGTGTCCTCTGAAATAGAAGATCTTCTGGGACCAAAAACTTTGCTGTCTTGTTAAGTTTATGCTCATCTTGGAGGAATGTCAGCCATATGGTAAACTCTCGATAAATGTCAAAGATGACAGAGCACTCATCAGCCCACAGGTTCCCAACTGGTCCAGCTGAACAAGGCCATGGCACGTTACAGTATACCAGACTATTGTACTCCCTTTCTAATTACCATTCTAAGGATTATACTTTGAAGAAAGGGAACAAAATAACATTAGTTCTCCATAGCTTGCTAGCCCTGGATGACTGCATTCTTCACTTAATGCTAACAAGATGTTTAATAACCTGGTTTTCTTTCATTTATTTTCTTTAATCATTCAAGCAATACATGCTCACTGGAAGGAAGGTCTATGGGCTAGGGATGATTCTGGTTTTGTTTGTTTGGTTGGTTGGTTTTGGTTTTTTGTTGTTGTTTTTTGTTTTTTTGTTTTTTGAGACAGGGTTTCTCTGTGGAGCCTTGGCTGTTCTGGACTCACTTTGTAGACCAGGCTGGCCTTGAACTCACAGCAATACACATGCCTCTGCTTCCCGAGTGCTGGGATTAAAGGCGTGCACCATGACCGCCCTGCTAGGGAGGACTCCGAAGTTTAGAGAAGTTATTGCTCATGCAAGAGGACCTGGGTTCAACTTCCATCACCCACACAACAGCTCACACCCAACACTGAGGTCCTACTCACACATGTGTCACATACAAATAATAACATTTTACATTTCCCTAGTCCTGTAGCTTTTATTTTCTTGTCTTGGACCTTTATCAGCATGTTAAATATAAGTAATAACATTAGGCATCTCCATATCACGTATGAACTCAGAAAAGATATTACGCAATTCACCGCTCAGTGTGAAGCTTGCTGAGCACATGTGCACACACTCATAAATAAAAACAAATGAATGCCTATTTTTTAAATATTTTGACTTTTCAAAAAAGCTAGGAAATTCTAAATTCTTAAGGATTAAAATAAACTATAGGGACAACAAGAATACCCTTTTAACAAAGAAGTCTAGCTTTCTTTCTTTTCTCACTTCCTGTAACCTCTGATAAAGTTTAATAGGCATCTTTCCTTTATTTATTCCTATGAATATACGTAAAGATATATCCCAATACTCATATAGTCTTAAGACAAAAATACAAAGTGTGTGTGTTCAATTTCCACGTGATACACATCTTCCCATGTCAATACAGGCTGATGTGCTTCATATATAATAGCCACACAGACTTCCATAGAATTCCTTAATTTACTAATTCAAAGTATGCTTACTTATCTCACATAGATGGCAAGTGTGAGGCTTTTTGTAAGGGTATAGCTATGCAAGAACAGCAGAATCCTGGTTATTGTTACAGCCTGGCCGTAGATACATGGAGCTCAACATTTACTCCTTTGACTTTAAAGTATATCGGAAATGTTCTGCAGAAGCTAAATTTATTTATTTATTTATTTATTTTGGTGGGGGGTTGTGCATATAACACAGTGAATGTGTGGAGGTCAGACCGCACGCTCCAGTGTCATTCATTACCTTCCACATGTTTGACACGATGTCCCTTGGTGTTCTCTACAGCATACTCCAGGTTAGGTGGATATTAAGCTTCAGGAGACTTTTTTTTTTTTTTTTTGCCTCCAGATATGTTGTGCCACATTCAGCTTTCCCTGGGTCATAGGATTCAAATTTGGGCTCCCATCCTCGTGCAAGGAGCAATCCATCGCCTCATCCCAAAAAGTTAAATTTGAAAAGAACTGCTTAGCAAGCTTCACAACTGAATGGTGAATTATGTAATACCTTTTCTGAGTTCATACGTGATGTGGTGATACCTAATATTAAAATGTTTGTATTAAACATGCTAATGAAGATCCAAGACAAGAAAATAAGAGGGACAAGACTAGGATAATGTAAAAAGTTATTTTTCATACATGATACAATTCATATAAGAAATTTTAAAGGTTTCTAAAATTTTTTCACAATTAATTAGAGAATCGAGGCAAGGCATGGTGGTGCATATCTTTAATCCCAGCACTCAGGAAGTGGAGGCTGGCGGATCTTTGTGAGTTCAAGGTTAGCCTGTTCCACATAGTGAGTTCCAGACCACCAGGATTACATAATGAAACCTTTTCTCAAAGATTATTAAATTAAGCAAAAATTGCAAGGATATATATAAAGTGTACAAACTCAGTTGTATTAACATATGTCAGCCGTAAAGACACAAAATTAACTTTTAAAATTTCATTGGAAATATCAAATACTTAGGGAGAAATGGGATGAAAGACTTTCATACTATAAAAGCCAACATTTAAAGAAATGAAAAATTATGTAAAACCAATTTCTTTTTTTCTAGATTTGTGAAAGATGCATGAGTGCTTGCCCATAGGCACATCTGTGTACCACGTGAGTGTCGGGTGCCCACAGAGGCCACAAGGCTTCAGATCACCCTGGACCTAGAATGCCCACATGGTTGTGTGCCGCCATGGGCATACTAGGAATCAAACTTCGGTCTTCTGTAAGAGCAGCCTGTGCTCTTAACTTCTGAGCCATCTCTTCAGCCCTGAAAGCATTTTTTTTTTCTTAATAAGCACTGTTATGCCATAGACCATTCAGCTTCTAAGGCTAAAGAGACATGGATACATTAAAAACAGTGCTTGCAGTGTGTAAAATAACTGCTATACCCTAGATAACCATGCAAATGGGTGCGGTGCTACAAATATAGAAAGGATTACGCGTGAGGGGCACAAGCTACAAGTTTGAAAATCAGATTTGTCCTGGTCAAAGAACAAAGGAAACCTTTTTGAGCTGGGGAAAAAGCTAAAATAAATGAGAAAGGAACATCTTTGCAAAGACTTTGTATGAAAAGAAAGTATGAATTTGGTGATGATTTCCTAGGTTATGTGGTAAATTGTCTACCGAAGAGGCTGCAAAAATTCTTGTCTCTTAGATAGTCTGTGCAATTTCCATACACAGTATCCTGCTTAACATATCTGCTACTGTGACATAACACTAGCCAAAAGCAATTTGGCAGTGGTAGGGGTGGCATAGTAGTGGCTTGGTTACAGGCCATCATTAAGAAGTCAAGACAGGAGCTTGAAGTAGAAATTACAGCAGAATGCTACCCTATTGGCTTACTACCAGGCTCATAGACAGTGAACTTTCTTATCACCCATGTCAATCTGCCTAGAAATGACATCACCTACCATGAGCTTGGCCTTTCTACAATGGAAAGAAAGGAAGAGATATGGGAGGAGGGAGGGTGGGAAGGAGAGAGGAAGGAAGGAAGGAAGGAAGGAAGGAAGGAAGGAAGGAAGGAAGGAAGGAAACAAGGAAGGAAGGAAGGGAAAGTGCCCCTCACATGGCCATGGCCATCTAATGGAGGCAGTTCTTAAACCAATGTCCCCTCTTCTGTGTATATGTAGTTTGGTTGAAGTCTACCTGCACTACATGAAGCCTACAGGGACTTCAGAGGCTCTGAATGGTTTCCATAACTCCTACATGGATAACCCATAGATTCTGGGCTAAGTCAAGTGACTTGATTTGGCCCATTGGGCGATACCCATTGTTGGCACAAAGAGAAGCCATTGCTGTACCATTGGAGCTGTCTCCCTCTGCTGCAGTTGGAACCATGGGACCACCTTTTCAGCAAGCTCAGGTTAGCCCACTAGAGCATTGGAGACCATGTGGGACAGAAAGGAGCCATCCTAACTAGAGTTACTCAGGATCATCCAGCTTTTCAGATGCAGAAGAAAGGCTCTCCTAGATCACACAGCTAGAAGCCAAAAATACCACTGACTTCAGATGTGAGTGAGCCAAACAGTCAGCCAAGCTCTCTCAGATGGAAAGTGTACCCAGCCAAGCCAGGGAGGCACAGCTGACTGAAATGGCTACTGTTTAAACCACTACATTTGAAGTCCTTTTTTTTTTTTTTTTTTTTTTTTTTTTTTTTTTTTTCAAGACATAGTTTTTCTGAGTAGCCTTGGCTGTGCTGGACTCACTTTGTAGACTAGGCTGGCCTCAAACTCACAGCGATCCAACTGCCTCTGCCTCCAGAGTGCTGGGCTTAAAGTTGTGCGCCACCACGCCTGACTTGAAGTCATTCTTAAGCAGGAAAAACTAAGTCAGGCATGATGATGGCAGGTTTCTGGTCCCAACCCAGGGCTTTAGGAAATGGCTGTGTACTACCTGACAGCAAGCCACTCATGTTGACACAACTGTCATTAAGGTAAACTAATAATTTGTACAGGGGAAACTGAGACACAGCTACATTAAACTGAAATACTAACTTCAAGATGTGGAAAGAGCTCTTTGAGATAGCAGTGAGCCCTTCAAATTCAAGTTGAGTGCACAACACCTGGGAGCAGAGGCAGGAGGCTCTCTGAGTTTGAGGCCAGCCTGCTCCACAGAGTGAGTCCCAAGACAGCCAGGGCTACACAGAGAAACCCTGTCTCAAAGAAAAAACAAAAAGAAAACAAGAAAAATTCAAATTGAAACTGTTATCTTTTTATCTTGTTAATGGAGAAAAGAAAACACGTTTGTTTTTTTAAGTCAAAAATCAAAAAATTTCCAATTCGGTTTTAGGGGTTACATCTAGCTTGTATATATTTTCCCCTACTCCACACTCTTTAATAGCAACAACAAATTTGACATGGTCGGGCTTTTTTAAAGAAAGTTTTAGCAAGGGAGACCACTGAGAAAGAGAATGGGACTTCCACATAGAAAGTGTGCTGTCCCTAGGAGAGAGCACCTTTCCTGACCTCACAGGTCCACAGATCATGAAGGGTTAAGTCAAGACTATGTACTTTCTTCAGCAGGGGATTGGAAAGTTTATTTAGTTGCCCCCAGTTTGGTGAATTATAAAAACTATCATTTTCCCAGAACTTAGAGAGTTCAAGCAGACAATATGAATTTCAGGAAAATGTTTTTGTCATTAATTATGTCATAAGCAAAAGAGTAAAATAAACTGTTTATTATCACATATGAAATGCTTTTGATCAGTCAACTGAAAAACTAATTTCATTTTCTCATTACACTGCCTCAGGCATCCTTTAACGTCAATTTTTATTATAGCAAAAGCAAGGAAATTAAAATGATCAGTTACAGGGCACAGAGAAACATTTGCTACAGAATTTTTAAAAGTAAGTGTAATAAAGCACCAAGCCTCTTTATCATTGATAATAATCACAACTTATTTGCTGAGGGAGGGACTCTACTTCAAGGGCCCCGGTGCCACTCCAAGCACAGCCTCTTCTTGGGGCCACTGAACTCTCAGCGCTGATCGGTACTGAGAGGTGTGCTCAGGGTTCTACTCCTGTGTATAGAAGGAAATACGTTCAATGTAATCTCAACAGGGTCCAAGTTCCACAGCTGGGCCAGCAACAGGGCTCTGTATGTGCCAAGGGAAACTAAAGAAGAAAGCTTTATAATGGGAGAATGTAAGAACTGCTGTGAAATCCTGCACTCTGGACCAGCGTCTGTGCTTACCTGCATGAGATTAAGCCAGTTAATTCAGCAGAGAAGCAAAAAGGCCCATCGTAGCTGAGAAGTTATTAGGAGTTGTTGGGTTGCTGAGGCAAAGGCCACTTTTCTTTGTGAGGTGGCAGCGATTGGTGGATTGCCCATGCCTCAGCACACAACCCCGTTGCAATGTATGCAAGGGCAGCACTAATTAAAACCAGTGTATAATGAAACAACAACAACAAAAAGAAAACATGACGTTAGGAGGGAGCTATGTTAGGGGAGCCCACGGAGGATTGGAGGGATCAGAATACATATGAGGAACATATACTGTAGACATGCATGAAAGTTTCAATGAATAACGTCTTTAAGACAGAACTACTGTAGCGCAAGGGGTGATGGGAAGAGTAGAAAAGGCTTTGGCAACTGAATGACAAGGCCCCTTGTCTTCCAGAATGATGTACTTACTACATGGAAACAGGGATATCGAGAAACCAAAACAACTATAACTTGGGGTGCTTCAGTGTCTGGACAAAAGTACTATTGAGGGTCTCTCAACCTTTCTTTTTTTACTTAATTAACTTATTCAGATTACATCTCAATTGTTATCCCATCCCTTGTATCTTACCGTTCCTCTCTCCCTTCTGCTTTCACCCTATTCCCCTCCCCTATGTCTGTGACCAAGGGGGACTTCCTCCCCCACTATATGGTCATAGGCTATCAAGTCTCATCTTGGTAGCCTATTTATCCTTCCTCTGAGTGCCACTGGGCCTCCCCACCAAGGGGACATGGCCAAATATGGGGCACCAGAGTTTGTGTCAGAGTCAGTCTCCACTCTCCACTCAACTGTGGAGAATGTCCTTTGCATTGGCTAGATCTGAGTTGGGGTTCGACGCTTACTGAATGTATTGTCCTTGGTTGGTACAGTAGTTTGAGCAGAACCCATGAGCCCAGATCCACCCATTATGAAGTTCTGAAAGATCAATTCTCAACTTCATATGGAAAAACAAAAAAACCAGAATAGCTAAAACAATCCTATACAATAAAAGATCCTCTGGAGGAATCTCCATACCTGATCTCAAGATATCCTATAGAGCAACAGTAACTAAAAGAGCATGGTACTGACACAGCAATAGGCTGCTTGATCGATGGAATCTAATCAAAGACCCAGAAATGAATACACACACATATGGTCACTTGATTTTTGACAAAGAAGCCAAATCTATTCAATGGAAAAAGGATAGCGTCGTCAACAAATGGCGCTGGTCTAACTGGATGTCTACATGTGGAAAAATGCAATTAGATCCATATTTATCACCATGCACAAAACTCTCAGCCTTTCTGAGGTACTCTTCATATGCAGTGCGGAGCTGGTACTCTGATGAGGTCACACTGAAGCATATGTGGCAACGAAGGGCTTTCCTAGAAAGCATAATTAAAGGAATGGAAAAGATAAACAACTTCCCACACCAATCCTGAGGGTGCCCTGTACAGTCATCGCCGGTCTGTGTCTGCTGGGACCTCTAAGGGAGACAACCTTTACTGAGCAGAAGCAGCCCAGGCAGAAAGAAACACTCTTGTATGATGAGAGTGCAGCAGATGGAGTCATTTCCCCCATCGTTCCAAACGTGGTATATTGTGAGAACTTACACTCTAGACGGCTTTGTTTTCTGCCATGCAAAACCAAACCAGAGTCTTTCCCCATGGCTAAGTCAGTGTATCCAAGAGTTGAAACAGCAAATAGAAAACACTATATGGCTCCTATTAGGCAGGGTGGGTAGTATGGAGAGGGGGATCTTGTGGGAGACCTTTGGCTTTTACAAGAGCAAGGCGCATCCTGATGTAGACGTGCAAGTTCTTGATAACAGTGCCCTCTGCTTGATTTTGCCCTAAGTGCCTCTGAGCAATCCGTGTTCCTTCTACTCCCATCATGCTCTCCAAAGAAGGACTTCCTGATGACCCATTAGATCCGGATATTGGAAAGATGCAGCCAGAAAGGTCTTATTCTTCTCTCTGCTTTGCATTCCTCAGCACTGTCTGTATTCTTCCTCTCATTTTCTCATGTCTAAGTAGAATGGTTAAAAAAAAATCCTTCACTCTGGATATGGAGTCCTTCTGTGGTCCAAAGAAAGCATCATCTTACAATTTACATACAAGCTCTAGAACTGAGTCCCTTGGCCTCTGTGGTGATCTGAATGAAAACGGCCCCCATAGGGTCATATGTTTGCATGCTTGGTCCCCAGTTAGTGGAACTGTTTGGGGAGGATTAGGAGGTGTGGATTTGTTAGAGGAGGTACGTCACTAGAGTGGGTTTTGACTCTTCAAAAGCTCACACCATTCCCAGTTCTCTGCGCTCTCTCCCTCCTCCCTCTCCTCTCTCGCTCTACTCTTCTCTCGTCTCTCACCCAGCTCTCCTCCCTTCCTCTCCCCTCTACCAGTCTCAAGATCCCTCTTCTCTCTCATCTCGCCTCTCTCTCGCTCCTCTCTCTCCTCTCGCTCTCTGTTTCCTCTTTGCAGATAGGATGTAGGCTTTCAGCTACTGCTCCAGTGTCATGCCTACCTGCTTGTTGCCATGCTCTCTAACATGATGGTCATGAACTCACCACCAGAAACAGTCAATTATTTCTTCTCTAAGTTGTCTGGGTCCTGGAGACTCTTCATAGCAATATAAAAGTAACTAAGACAGATTCAGATGGTTTGACTTGGGTCATGTTTGCACCAGAGCCAGTTTCTTATTCAGGACAAAATTACATAACCGGCCCAACCCATCTATGGGTTCTGCCTCTGTGGACTCAATCAAAAATAAGTGGTAAGGTTTGCTGTCGTTTCACCTAAGCTGAACATGGACTCACTTTGTTCTTGTCATTGTTGCTTAAATAATGAAACATTTGCATTATGTTAGATATTCTAAGAAACATAAAGATTATTTAAAGTATATGGAAGAACAGCCCATAAGGTCTATGCAAATCTGATGCCAAGTTACATAAGAGATCCGGGCATCTATGGACGTCAGTTTATCTATTGGGGAGATCCAGGAACCAGTGTCCCACAAGTGCAGAGATAACTGTTCTCTAATTGGCCAGGTTTGGATCACATGACCTTTTCTGGAGCTTGAATAGAGTCAGTACTTTAGCATACACATGGACTGAAATAGTGAGTAAAAGGAGAGAAAGATACGGTGTCCTTACTGGGAAGGGATGGTGCAAAGGCAAAAGTCAACAGCAGCATCAGCTAGGCTTAATATTCTTCAAGCTCTCACCAGGGCTGGCTTGGGGCTGGGGAGGAGATCTGAGAGCAGGGCCCAGGCCTTGCCTATCTGTAGGGTTCGCGAGGCATACACAGGTACCAGGTGAGCACAGGATAGCCTTGCTTTCTTCCAGCCAGGATTGCTGAGCCTGATGAGAAAGATGATTAATCTGCCTCTCGGTAATTCCCCAGCCCATTTGGGAGCCATCTGTATCCCCCATTCCATGAGGCAGCCCAAATTAAAGAGGTCTGTAGTTGGGCTTTAAAAAAAAAAAAAAATTATGAAACAGAAGAAACTTCGTAAAGCCATGAGATTTATTGAAGCTGCCAAACTGTCTGGACTTGATCAAAATGGATTATGTTGGTCCCAGTGTGTGCTCTCTTCTCTCTGTTTCATCACTATACACAACTATTCCTATTTGTTTACGCTGGTGGCGTCACTGGCAACCTAAGTGCCTAGGACTCTCCAATCGTGATGTGGTTGCACATGAGGTTGTGAGCCCAGCCGTTCTAATTGAAGAATGTGTTCATCTTTTTTAAGATTTATTTATTTATGTATTATGTACACAGCGCTCTGTCTGCATGTACACCTGCAGGCCAGAGGAGGGCATCAGATCACATGATAGATGGCTGTGAGCCACCATGTGGTTGCTGGGAATTGAACTCATGACCTCTGGAAGAGCAATCAGTGCTCTTAACCATTGAGCCATCTCTCCAGCCCCCATCCTGGTACTTTTGTCTGGGCCTTGACTCGACTTTATCCTAAAACACTGTAGATCACATACCCTCTTGCTTAATCTTTCATTACTCCAGGATTTAAAAACCAAATCAATGAAAGAACTATTTATCTCATTCCCCTGCCTGTGGTTCGTGCTGCTTAAGACTGACGCAGTCAGGTTCAATTGCAGTCAACCTACACACAACCTGCATCTGTTGGAGAAGAAACAAAAAAAACAAAACAAAAAAAAACAAAAATAAAACAAGCTACCTTAGAAACTCCAGGAACACATATAGATGCATAAAGAATGTTTCTTTATCCTCAAAACCTTGATGTCTAATTGCGAACCCAAAGGAAAACTTCAGAAAGGAAGCTTATACAAATTTAGATTTAGATAGATGGATGAAAGGGTAGCTCGCTAGCTAAATACACAGGGAGACAGATGAAAAAGCTTAAGTTACAATGAAGGACAAAGCAACCCTATACTACCTGTTTAGAATGCTTCGTAGTTTGTGCGATTATGGGGATCAGTAGAAAGATAGTATCTAAGACAGCATCCTTTAACAGCCTTTCCTGCCAATCTCTTCACCTTCAGGGGCCAAGAGGGGCCAAGGCATGAGTTCTCCTGGGGCATTGCCAATTCTACCCTTTAAGCCATCCTCTTGCAGTTAAACATCTTATTAAGGAGTTAATTCATGATGTTTGGGAACTTTCTGAACCTCATAACTGCATAGACTTTCTCTGTCTTAATCTGCTCACCGCGGTGGAAACTTTGTTCTCTACCTTTCTGCCCCACCCCTTTCTTACACATCAAAATCGTGTGTCCTCAGCAAAGGCGGAGTACAAGATCAGTATTGAAGCGAGTCTATTTTAGCTAATGACTCCTACATACACAGCTGCTTTAACCACCCAGTGTCGAGGGAAAACATTCCCTTCCCTAAGGTCAGAATGTAGCAGGGAACTACAGAGAGATCTCAGACTGCATGACAACCAGGACCCCATCAGATTAAGCTCCTGTCAGGAGAAGCTTTTCTTTTCTTTTCTTGGGGTTTTCGTTTTTTTGTTTGTTTGGTTGGTTGGTTGGTTGGTTTGGTTTGTTGTTAGTTTTTTTTGTTTTGTTTTGTTTTGTGTTTTGTTTTTTGTTTTTCGAGCCAGGGTTTCTCTGTGTAGCCTTGGCTGTCCTGGACTCACTTTGGAGGCCAGGCTAGCCTCGAACTTACAGCAATCCGTCTGCCTCTGCCTCCCAAGTGCTGGGATTAAAGGTGTGCGCCACCACTGCCCAGCAAGGAGAAGCTTTTCATCCACTCTTCCTTTTGCCCAGCACACCATGGGCCAATTTAGGGGAAAACAAAAACAAAAACAATAATAAAAAAAATGAGCAGCCTAGCTGAAGAAAAAGCAACCCTTAACCCTCAGGGTTTAGGTTCTTTTGAACAGCAATTCAATGACTTCTCTGCCCTAGTGGTCTGAGCCTTGTGGGCATTTGAACCACAAAATGGCCCGCTGACATGGACAGAAATTCAAAACTAATGTTAAGCACCGAAGATGGTGGGAAGGCGTACCTGAGCGGGAGCAGGCACACAGAATAAATAACCAGGGTATTCCCTTTCTAAGTTCCATGCTTGTAAAGCATTTCATTCCCCCTTCTCCTCCGTGTCAAATGCCTCTGCTTGCACTTGGATGACCTTTGCTGAAACAGTCTTAATAAATAATTTCTCTTCTGAGCAGAGACTTCTTGACGAAGCCCTGTTTGGTTCATCTGTTATAACACATCACAGCCTCCCGTAATTACTCTTTTATTTAATTCTACACATTCTGATTAGCTGTGTCTGTTCCAGGAAAGCACTAGGAATGTGGTTAAGTGCCCTTCATTCAAAAAGAGTTCTTCAGCACAGTACGGAGTGAAATTAAAGTAATTATTAAGTCATAGAGACTAAACGCAATTCCATGATAGGCCGAAGGGCTGGCACACAGCTAGCGTGCCTGAGACAGAGACTACTCAGAGCTGTTTTCTGAATAATTTTTAGTGTCTGCTTCGGTAATGACGCACATCAAGCAAAAGAGGCAGGAAGCCCACTCTGAGGTGCAGAAAGAGGCCTTTCCCAAACACATTCTTTTGATTTGGAGGGGGAAAGGATGCATAGGGTAAGATGTCTGGATAAGGCTGCCTTCCTTAGAGGTTCTCTTTAGCTCTCATGAATATTCTGTATGCCAAGAAGCTTTTAGCATAGCGGAGACAATTAGATTCGAGCCTTTCACCATTGTATCTCTCGCACCAGAGTGAGCGGCAGGCCACAGGGCAATAGACTGAAATTAGATTGTAGCGGAACATGTGTATTGACCTTTCCCAGAGCACATCTATTTACTTTCTAATGTAGTTCAACTCGTAGGAGCTGATGTACTCGGAGCAGGAGTGAAAGGTTAAGACGCATGTGCATCTTAATTCATCTGGACTGCAGCTCAGCTCTGATCTTCTGCTCGCTGTATGTAAACCACAGCGTGTGTTGTCAGCAACAGAGCAAGAAGAAGGCGGCATCCCTTGGAAGCACGCTATGCCCAGACTTCTGGCCTGTTCAGTGGGCTTGATCAGGAAGTGTGGGATTGGGTAGCAGTGCCAGTGGTACCTGGGACCTTGTGAGATATGCAGACGTTGAGGTTCTCAGACAAATTGGGTCAGGAACTGTGCTTCAACAAGCTCTTTTGGTACATGATCACATTTGAGGTGTGCGTGTGTGTGTGTGTGTGTGTGTGTGTGTGTGTGTGTGTGTGTGTGTGAGAGAGAGAGAGAGAGAGAGAGAGAGAGAGAGAGAGAGAGAGAGAGATCTCAGCCTTTGGTACAGGTGCAGACATAGTTGCCTAGTTCTTTGTTTCCTAAGATGTGAATACAGCAGGTACCACCAGTGACACATTCATGTTAAGTGGTAGATGGGTCACTTTGCATGGTCTTTACAATGTGAGTTTAAATGAAGCTACAATGTAATCTCAAATAATATTGACTCTATTAGGAGGAAAAGGGCTCCTTTGCATCCTTGCTATTCAAGTACACTGAGTTTGGCACTAACAGTTTCTCTTACATCTTTCTAGCACTCATTAATCTCCCTCTTCAAAAAGGCATAGCAAGCAGTACCACTCTCACAATCTGTAGTGCTCAACAGTATCAAGGCAGAATATGATTCATATAATTAAACTTGTATTTGGGTTATGCTTATACTGTGCTTTTATTTATGTCGAGCGGCACGAGTTTTCATTATATGATGGTGATATAAATTTTTCTTTTAATTAATTTCTCTCAGAGAAGAGTAAGCCAATTTAAAAAGAAATATTTAATAAATCACTCAAATAACAGATTACAGACGGCTGCTGGGAGCTTAGTTAAGGCCAGACTCGGTCAGTATGCATCCAGCCTTATTTCCATCCCCGGATCAGCTTCTTCTCCATGCCGTGACCTTCAGAAAGATGACCTACAGTCTGAGACATTTGCCATCAGTAAAGAAAAATCCCATTATGGTTACTACACAATTTACTAACATAGATGAGTGAGTCATGCATTTTGGAACAATTTCTCATCACAACATTTGAAATGAGAAAGGGTTCTGAATTACCCGGATAATTAAAATGTCAAAAATAGCCCATTCTTCAAAATTCAGGGTAATTGAATTTGGGTTGGTTTTTGAAAAGAGAACTCAGGTTTTCTAACTTTTAGAGGAAAGGCAATCAGATTTTCCAATAAAACCTTTGAAAGGAAAAAAAGTAGAAAGAAGAAAAATATCATATCATCCATAGTCCTGCCTTTCAGAAGAACTATTTGGACCGTCACAATTTTAGTCTATAGCTTTCCAAAGTCTTTCTTCATGTAGTTATCACACAGACATACACTCATGTACACACACACACCATACACTCAAATACACACACACATACATGCACATGTGCACATATATGCATATTAACATGCACATACATGCATACACTCACACACACAAGTGCACACACACATACACAAACACACTTGCACGCACATGTGTGCTTCGGTGCCTCTGTGCCTTAGCTTTTAGAATAAGAATACTTTTTAACTTTATGGTTCAGTTAAGATTTTTAGTGCTGAGATAAAAGAATAATAAATGAATTACTTCTATGTATGTATTTTCAGTACAAAAAATATACCTTTCAAGTTTGTTTTTGGCAGCAAATAACAAAAAAAAAATTCAAATCTATTGAAGATATTTATCATTTTATATGCTAGAAAGCTCAAAGTAGAGCACACATCAGGATCCACCAGGTGACAGGGTACATCAGCTTCTGACATCTTCCTGACCTGAGTTCCCACCTCAGGCTGTCAGGTAAAAAAAAAAAACTCAACAGCTCGAGGTATCAAGGCCAGCAGTCCATCAAACAGTGCCCTCGCGTAAACGTTTCTTAGAAAAAGAAGAGTTTGGAAAACTTGTCCCACACATTTTGCTCTTGCCTTTCATGAGCTGGATTAAGGGATAATCTCCTTCTGACCCATGACAGGTCAGGGGGGCAGGGGTAACCCCGGCAGGCCTAAGCTCCTCAGAGGAAGGTATGCTGGCCAATCAACTGACTTTCCCTCTAAATGATATTTTTACTGTATTGGCAAGGCAGCTATCAGGGGGGCCTATTGATGTCTCTCGATGGCTAATGACTTCTGCATGCACATGTAATCTTACTACCATCAACTTAACTCCTAGCATCTTGGCGCTTTGGTTCATTTTGCTATTCTAGTCTTACTTATTCACCATTTCTAATATAATTTTGCTTTCTAACTGCTCTGTTTCCTCTTGTTTCATAAACACACCATTTCCTGCCCCCCCCCAGGAAGGCTTTTACTTCAGCTCTGTCCCCATATCCAACCCTTAGAGTCCCTATATTTAAGCAGAACCCTGTAAACAGCATTCCCCTCTATGCTCACATGTTAGGCTCACACATGTCTTCCATTTGCCTACCCAACATGTATTTCCCATAGATCTTGCAGACGCAATGCAAATTTTCACGGAGAAACATGGATGCAGTCAACCCAAGCACCAGTAATATCAACAGAGCACTCAGACAAAACATCTTCAATGGCTACTTCAGAGGGTGGACAAATAACCCAATCAAAGCCCGTGGGGCTGAATCTAAGACTTTCAGAACTATTGGGGAAGGAGAACTCTGCTTCTGGATGTGTGGACCACAAGACTTAAATCAAAAAATTCCAGCAGCCGTTTGACCGCAAAGGGGCAGCCAGCCTGGGAAGAAAGCATTGGCAAAACAAATGTAAACCAGAAGGGTGGAAGGTGAGACCTCACTTTGACGAAACCCCTGATAGCACAAATCCTATTGTGAACCAAGCCCAGTGCCGCTTCTGGACATGTTAGCTGTCCAGGTGGTTCCTTTCTCACTTAAGCCAGTTTGAGGTAGATTCTACCATTTGCAACTAAAACAACTATGATGGACATGGCACCTTCATGATCCTAACTTTATACATCCTCAATTAGTCAGGTCAGGTCACAAGTTGCTCAAGAAGTCTTCCTCATCAGCCTTAGTCCCCCCTCATCTCTTCCTCTTTCACTAGATCTCCATCTGCTGCACAACCCACTCTTGTGTATAATTTCACCCATCTACAGGCCATTTAATTTTTTAATGTTTCAACTCTAAGAATAGCTTTTTTTTCTGTCACAGGTCACTGTTCAAAAGCATTTTATATTCATCTAAAATCCAAGAACCCCTTGACTTACTGCATGCTATTTCTTTGGAAATGAACTAGAGATACTTAGGCATAAGGTCCAAGGAAAGGGGCCAATGCTTGTGGTTTTCAAACATAACTTCAGTGTGTCTCCCCCAACTGCTATGATCTACCTGTTTGCGTCTCTGAAGTATATCCTAAAAAATAAAGACCCTAAATCCCAGCCAACCTCTACACACACTTATGTAAGAAACAAGACGAAGGCCAAAATATTGCTCATTAAATTAACAGAAGCCAAGGTAGAAGATCCATCAGAATTATACTCACGTGAGCCCACAAACACACCCCAGACCGGGAAGACTTATCTGTCTAGTCTTGCTAAGCTGTGCCAGAGAAGCTTCCCTTGAAGAGTAAAAGGCAAAAGGCACAGACATTATGCTTCTTAAGCATAGCTCACTCCCACAAGGAATGCAGACAGAACTACACTAAGTAAGTTTCCGTCACATTTAGTCAAATGTTATTGTACTTAGTCAGTGGGCAGAAGTGCTGGTAGTCGAGGGGAATGGCTAAGTAGCACACCTGAGGCATTTGGTCTGCCACGACAGGAACCCTGAGGCATTGGGAAGAAGCTTCCACACACACACTCCCAGCCACTCTCTTGAGTCATGTCTTAAAAGCCTGTTAAAAAATTTTTAGCATCCTAGCAATAGGAAAGGATCCCCAGACATTGCATGGGACTGGTCTAAGAGGTAGGTGGTACCATTCCAGCGAAGTGCACAAGCTGCTGCTTCACAGGGTATGTTTCTGCCGTTCTGTCAGTCCTGGCTTTTTCTCCTCCAAAGCGTTCTTTCCAGATCTTTCTTTCTTTCTTTCTTTCTTTTTTTTTTTTTTTTATATTTTGGGGACTATGCTGAAGTGTGATTTTATGCTTCAGGAAGGGAGTTGATGAATCATGGAAAGTGTAATTGACAAAGAATCGGCATGTTTTTCACTTTTCTTTCTTTCTGCATCAACGGAATAAGATTAGTGTCTTACATGGATTATTTTTTCAATAAAAGGGAAGGCTGTGTTGGCAACAAAAAAATTGCAAAACAGCAACATCATAGGCTTACCTAACCATCCAGTGGAAGAGAATTTTCAACTTGAAAACCAAAGACCAGAGTAACAATTACAACTAAAATCACTAAATATCCACAGTTTCTCCAATGGAGAAACTGGATCCTCTAGAGTTCTTGGAGAGAAAAGCAGAAGCATTGGAGGAGACCTTACATAATAACCTTTCTGTAAAGCTTGTGTGGCACGAATGATTTTTTAAGACATTCAAGTCACATGTCATTAATCAGAAATGACAGTCTTTATTCACATATATTTGACTGAGCTGCATAATTTTAGACTCCAATAGGTCTAGATAAATGACCCTAAGTATTGTACTTTTTCAAATTGACAATGATTGATGATAGAGGGGGAAAAAAATGAATGCTGGAAAGGGAGCCTGAGGTAAACACCGAAAATCCGTTGCACAGTTTGGGGAGGAAATTAGAAGGCTTTCTTCTTTGGTGATTCTTTGTCTTCGTATCTCTGACCTCTGACTTCTCTGTTTTACCCATTAGTCATTTGCAAACTATTTATATTATAACTCATATTTTAGTGAAAACTAATATATCTTTAGTTTATTCAAAAATAGGAAGAAGAGCTGTCTGCCAGTCTGGATGACCTTAGGTCAATCCTTGGGACACTCATAATAGAAGGAAAGAATCAACTTTTGCAAGTTGTCCTCTGACCTGCACACATGCATCATGGCAGATGTGCCTATTCCCCCTTCCACATGGAGATATTGATAGATGAGAGAGGGCGGGGGGGAGGGAGAGAGAGAAGGAGAGAGAGGAGGGGTGTGGGGGGGGGAAGAGAAGAAATGTGACATAAATGTCTCATCTATGGTGAACACTCCGCAGAGCTTTAATCTCTACACAATGACCAGTTGTGAATGAGTCTCTATATTAACTGCTATCTATTACAAAAAAGAAACTTCTCTGATGAGGACTGCAAACTGCACGAATCTAGGAGTACAGAGTGACATATTTAGAAGGCAATTTGATACCATGTCCATTTAGCAAAAGAGTAATAGCAGACTCTCCCCTAGAGTCTATGGGCTCTCCAGCCATGGGTCTTGGCCAGATTTATAGTTCTAGGCATGAGTTTCTTCTGGGAAAGCAGGCCTTGAGTCCAGTTTTTTTAAAGGTTGGTTACTTCCTTAACTTTCATGCCACTATGGCATGCATAGGCATATCTTGCCAGGCTGGTCATAATTATAGCACACAGGATTCACAGCTGGGTAACATTACTGAGACTTTCTTCCATAGTAGCCTCTTCAGCACTTTCCAGTATTATGAAAACTAGATAGTAGATGGGAATTTTTTTCAGCTTTCATTTCTCCATGTCCTCTGATCAAGGTGTTTGGTATCTTCATAGACTGAGTCTTAACAAAAAAATTCTTTTAGGCAGCGAAAAGCAGTGTCGATAGCATGGTTTGCTTTTAGGTTGTCTGGGACTCCTCTGACAAACAACTCGAAGGGTAAATACCTTGTACCTGGTCCTGAGGTTTTGTTTGACTTCATTTAAATTCACTTTATGTATTCATATTTTCAGAAAGCTCCTAAAAATAGTCATCCACATAAATTTTATAAATAGCCTTAGAGTTAGTCTCCTCTGCTCTACCAGCCCATCCCTCTCCTCATTTGAACCTTCTCACAATTCCTCTCTTCTCTTTTTACAGCAACCTGTATTTTACGATTTCCTTCCTGTAATCTCTCACCCAGACCAATGCCCCTTTTCAGTTTTCTGGCTTCACCTAGTACTTCAAAGTTAAAGACAAATGGAAAGACTTTTGTTGTAGGTGATTTTTACATTTCTGTGAAGACCGTATGACCAAGTCAACTTATGAAAGAAAGAGTTTATTGGGGCTTACAGTATCAGCGAATGGGTTCATGACCATCATGGTAGGGATCATGGCAGCAGGTAGGCAGTAGCTGAGAGCTTACATCCCCATCCACAAGTAAAAGGCTGAGAGAGCTGTCTGGGAAATGATAGGATCATTTAAAACCTCAAATCCCACCCTCAGTGACACACCTCTTCAAACTAGGCCACACTTCCTAATCTTTCCCAAAGAGTTCTACCAACTGGGGACCAAGAATTCAAATACACGAGCCTAGGAGGGTCATTCCTATACAAACCACCATACTTACAGCACACCTTCTCTCCCCTAAATTTAGGGAATGCCATAGAAATAGTAGGTGATGTTGTAAGAGACAGAGGTTGGGGCAGACTGCTTCAAGACTGTCTTCTGGACATGACAGATCAACCCAACCAACATTCCAGCATGGATGCAGGAAGGAGTTTCTGAGGTCCCAACTTTAGCTGAGGAACTATTGAAAACTGATGCCTGTTGGGGGAAGATAGGCAGCACCCATGTAAGCAAATAAATAATTGAAAGAGTCCTAAGGTACATATATCAAGTTAAAAAAAAAAAAAATCAGGCAACTTAATAAAAGATGGTGGGGAAGAGTTTCACTCTAGGAATCAAGAAAGGCCTAAATCTGATGGGCAGTAGACTGTAAGGAACAAAGTAAGCAAGCATCCCAGATTCCACCTCAAAATGTTGATAACTGTGTCGTTAACCAGTGTGTGCAGCAACAAAATATGGAGATGGTTCCCTGAATATTGTTGAATATCCTGAATCTGAAATTTTCCGCCTTTCACAAAACTTGACATTTTTTCACTAACATTTTAAATAATGCTAATGGCTCATACCCTGAGGATGTTTTAGTTCAGTTTTCAATCTTTTGTAGTCTGTGTTTAGGTTTGGTCCTATTGAGGTGTCTTCAAGGTCACTGAACAGTTTTCTTCCCTCAGTTAACCATTAATTTTTATTTCCAATTGTATTAGTCGCTTTTCTTGTTGCTGCTACAACACAAGATGGCTCTAGACCCTGCTGAGCTGACAATATAAACCATCATACCAGTATTGTATTTATTTCTCAAGAACTTTCATTTTTTTTTTCATTCTTGATTTTTCTCATTGTGTGAATGTTTTATTTCACATTTTTTGAGCATTTTTAATAGCTGCTTAAAAATCCTGTCTGTCATTGCTACCAACCCTGTCTCCTCTGGGTCTGTTTATACTGATCGGTTTCCTCTTTTTGCAGGCCCATTTTCCTCTTCTCAAACCATGTCTACCTCTTTAAAATTTGATTTCTGGACATTATGAATACAATGAGTTTCTAGGTTTTTAAAAAGAAATTAATGCTTGGGATAGCACACAGAATGTTGGGCTTCCTCATGACAGCCTTGTACATATGGGCCCTTACTCTTTGTTCTTAATTGGTTCCCTCCCTAGTGTTCTGCTGTCCCATCCCACCTCCTTCCATCTTGCTGGGTCTCTTTCTACCCTTGGTAATGCCCCTGTCTGCGTATCTTTTTAATGCAATCACCTGCATCATTATGACTAAAATCTCAACCGACAATCTGGGGGGAGTTTCTTTTGTTGGCTCATAATGTCACTACGTGACTACACATGCTACACTTTGCTACAGTGAGACTGCAAGAAGTAAGGACCTATAGAAATTGGTCAGAAGTAATGTATCTCCTAGAAGTAATGTATCTCCTAGAAGTCACGCCCACCACCTACTTTCCCCAGCTAAGCCCCAAGTCTCAAAGTTCTGAGTCTCCCTCAAGTAGAGCCACCAACCGAAGGCCTAACACACGCAAATATAAGTTTCTAAGGGACATTACATATTCAAACTATAGCAGACAGTCTGTGCACTGTTAGGGAGCTACAGGGACCATAAGTCACTGACCTTAAGAATTCTCCATTATGTCAAGAAAGTATCTTCAGCTTCTAATTTGATGTAAATGAAGTTGGCTCTGTTTCAGCTTGAGTCACCTAGATACCACCAAGACAACCGAGACGCTGGCTGCCACAAGGCGCACACTCTCATGGCAACCCTGTAACAGGAAGCTAAGGGATTTTGACAACAGCAACAGAATTTTTAAATATAGATTTAGAAATGAATCATAGGCAAGAAGTGAAATGTCTAATTGGGTCAGTCCTATGGCTCCTAGCGGAGTCAACCATTTAAACTGGAATTTTTTTTTCTCCTGAGGCTTTGGAAGACTTCACTCAAAGTACAGGATAAGTAACATCAAGGTGTATACATAGGGCTAGGGGTGTGTCTCCATGGTAGAGCTTGTGCTTAGCATGTGTGAGGTCCGTGCATCAGAATAAATGAATAAAGTACAAATTATTTGTATGTTGTGAAAGGTACTGACCCTCTTTGAGGCATTGTGGAGCTTAAAGGAAAAACAAGACAGGCTCTGCTCCCCAAGGCTTAATGTCTTAGTTTTCTGTATGTTCGTTTCAGAGTGTTTTTCGTTTAGGTTTGTTTTTATTCTCTTGAGACAGTGTCTATCTGTATAGCTTAGGCTGGTCATGCTTCTTCCTCAGCCTCTCACAGGCTGGGAGCACAGGCCTGCTACCACATCTGTCTACTTAAAGTCTTTTGAGTGTGTCCCACTGACACATGCACCCTGGATGTCTGTGAATGTGGTTCAACACGAAATTATAGGAATTATGATGATATGTAATCCGATCATGTAACTCTTGGTTCTTGTAGTGGGAACTGGTGAAAACTCTGAGAGGTGGGATGTAAAGGGGGGGGGGGGGCTTAGGTCTTTGTGAACAAGCCTCCAGTCTCTCCTCTGCTTTTGGCTCATGATGTATGAGGTCTCCTCTACAATGCACTGTTTGCTGTTATTGTCTGGTACTCTTATCAGAAGCCTAAAGCAGCATTGCCTTGAAGGCTAGGGCTAGACCCTCCAGAACTGTGAGCTGAGCCAAAATAAGCTTTGATTCTCTATAAGGTTATTTCCAGATGTATCTTCTCACAGTAGGGAAGGCTGATAAAAGCAAAAGACAAAACTAAAACTAAAGATTTTACTTCACTGGAAATATAAAAATTGAAAGTTTGGTTTTTATAAAACTAAGCCTGATGCTGAGGCTGACGACTTCCACATTCAGGTTAGCGTAGTTCAAAGGTGAAATCTTTACATAGTAGGCAAAACACAGAGAATGCTGGCTTTGTTAGGTCTCAAGCACACACCAACCATCTCCTATTGGAGGCAGATTCAAGGGTAACTTTGCTTCAGTGGTGGAAACATCAGGAAGGTTTGACATTTTCATAATTCTCAGGGCTAGGGGGACCTAGTAGTGCAGTCTTGTAATGTCTGCTACTCAGGCTAAGTTGGGAGGATCACAAGTTCAAGGTTGGCTTGGGCTATAGAGATAGCCCAAGGGCAGCTTAGGCAAATTCATGAGACCCTGTCAGTATTCAAAACCGATTCATAGGCAGAAATCCTCTCTGGTGTTTTGTGGGAGAGTTTATTAGATGACACTTTTACAAGGGAAAGACTAGGCACTAAAAACAGGACAAGATTAAGATTAATTAATTAATTAAAAAACAGGACAGGGTGGCAGTGCTTCCTGATTGAAGCTTCATAGAGCTAGAATTGCTTATCTAGATTTAGAGGGAAAATGACACTGAACTGGGCCCCATTGGAGGTCTTCCTCAATTCCTCATTATTGAGGAGAATTAGTATGAGATGCTACAAACTGCAGCTGCCACAATGCTGGTGAGCCCTGGTGAGGAACTGCTGATGAGATGTGAGCGTGCCTAATAAAAAGACCCACGCTTGCTGATTTATAGTCAGCTAATTACCTGACAAGTCTCCAGGCTGCGTCCCCGTCCCCATGCTGGATAGCAGGATGCCAATGTGAGGTGGGACGAAAGGCAATTCCTGGATGAAGGATTAAAGAGAATCCCATCCAGTGGACACTGGCCTTCTGAATCAGGTTTCTTGGGCTGCCCAGAGTTCACACTGTGAGCCAATCCCAAAGGGCTATTTTTAAAGAAAATCTGGAGTAATTCAGTCACATCCCAAATGCTGGAAACTTGGGAACAGAGAAGAAAAGGCATATCAGAGCTGAGGAGATCCTAGGACTGACAACTCTTTGCCCATAGCCACTACTCTGGGATCTAAGACATCCACGGGCACAAACACGTCCATTGTGGGGTCCTCTGCTTGTCATGTTTCTTCTCCGTTTGAAGATGAGTTGCAAAGTTTTAGGTGCTCAACCATAGAGGTTCCACTGGACATCCCAAGGTGATGACAGGCCATAGAAGTTTTGCCTTTCACTAGACAGTCTGCGTATGTTTAGAAAACTCACTTTGCTGAAGTAGGTAGAAGCTACCCACTAGGGGCTAGGTATTAAAAGACTGTGAATGAACACAGGCCAACTCTCTGTTCTCAAAGGGGGTGGGGTGGGTAAGTGTGACCTCCTGGACTTTCTTGACCCAGCTGTCCAACATGGAACCATGGTGCATTTCCAGTTTGGACACAAGTTGCCCTAACAAATCGGCCTTGCAACCCAAGATTGACATTTATGTTCAAAGGGGATACTGAGCAAAACAGCCCATGGAACCAGCTAATCTCACAAAATAGAGTGGTAGAAAATGAGGGACACCAGACATACAGCAGGCCACCAAAGTCTGCAAAAGTAATGGCTCCTGTTGCTTAATTTTGTGAAGGGTCAGAGCCCCACATGACATCATGCTTCTTCTGCCCCACGCAAAATGATGTTAAGGCTTTTTCCAAGCCAGCTTAGTGGCTCCATTCATATTTGTATATGGCTTCTTCTAGTCTCTGATGGCAATGTGTAACACTTTGGCTAGTGGCTCAAAGGTGTTTTTAAAGTTAGTCTTTTCTTGTAAGAAACAGAAACAAACTCTAGTAAGTTTATTAAGGCCGTTTTCTTTCTGTTCTGGGAGCTGAACTCAGGTGCTAGGTAAGAGCACTGTGACTGTGCTGTATTCGCAGCCAACTAGAGTAAATTTGAAGGGAATTCAGTAGGCTGCTACGGAAGGAAGATTTGTCCATGTAACAGACTTGAGAACAAAGAACTATGCCTGCTGCAATGGTTGAAATCCCCAGGCCATCTCTAATAAGTGTTTTCATAAATTAACATGATGGCAAGAGTCACATAGGGATGCTTGATAAAACATCGATTCGTGAGTCCAGCCCACAGCCACCGAATCTGAGTTTAGGGAAGAAAATCCCGGAATCTGTATCCTTAACAGGCAAGATCAGAACCACTACACACAGTAGTGACCTTTCCACTTGTAGTCAGTCTCGGCTTGAACTGGAGAACTCCAGGGTGGGCTGAACTGATTGGCTCACACAGGACAGGCGCCTGTTCTGAGCAGTCAGTTTAAGTTGGAAGAGTTACATTGAAGAATGCTGTCCGTGTATCAGGAGCAAGTACTAGAAGGAGAAAAATCACAAACAGCAGAAGTCCACTGTTATGTACTATTGTCTGTTAATAATAAAACAAGTCAAAAACTTTCATTGTCACAGCCCTTAAAATTCATTTGAAGTTCGGAAGTACCGGATTAATCATTTTCAAAGATTAGGAAACACGGCTTTTCTGTAAAATTGGAGGATGTTCCCCAGCACCAGATCCAACCTGCATCTGAAGTTTGCACAGAATAAGGGTTCAAGCAGCCAAGTGCCTCTCTGAGAAATGCCACATGCATTCCTCAATTGCCAAGGGTTACTCTTTTTCCCAGGCACAGACTGTACCCCAAAATGTCCCAAGCTTGCAGTGTGTTCCCTCCCCCACTCCCTGTGCTTTTTGAAAAAGCACCAAGTCACAAGCCTGGGGAAGCCCCAGTATCCACCCCCTCCAGCCTGACCTTTAGGGGGGGTTACCTTCTATGTTCTCTGCTTTCGCCCCAGGAGGCCCCAGGAGGATTGATTTTTGCCAAATGATGGCAGCTTAACAGATAGTCTTCTTTGTCCACAAGGTCTTAGTCACAGTGAAAATTCAATAGATGGTTTTGCTGCAGGCATATTTTCAAATGCCAGGAACGCATCTGACAGTGTTGGATGTTTGGAGGGCTATTGTTAGGAAGATTAAACACTGTCCCATGTTCAATCATTTATTCAACAGCCACACAGGGAAGCTAACGAGAGGAGGCAAGTGCAGCAGGGGTGTTCGGTGCATTTTGTAGAGAAGAATTTATCTTCTTATTTTAATGCATAAAACCAAAGACAGGAGTCCGAACAACAGGCAGGTCATATAGCCTCACATTGCTTGTGGACAGACTATGGAATCTGCCCGCAGGACCTATGAAAAGCAGGCTGAGAGTAAGGGAAAATCCACTGCCAAAGCCATAAAACTAATTACTTTGGCACACACTTAGCACAAGTTTTCCCCTTCCCCAGGTTCCTCCTAGCTGCTCTCTACCAGCCATCAACCTGAGAAAGCTTTCTGTGGAAAATGGGTCATGTATATGGTTAGTGCTACTGGCGTCTACTTGTTCTCCTTCTGGCAACATTGTTTTGCTTTGCCACAGAAGACATGCTCTCCCTGAACTTAGCTCATGCACCTGTGTGGTCTTGAGTCAAATCGTCAGTCCTAGGCATGAACAGGTGACTTGTGTCTACACAATTAAGTCAGGCCGTCACACTAGTCAACCGACTGACTTATGCCTGGGCACAAAACATCATCAAAATCAATTTAAAGGGTTGGAGCTATCGCTAAGATGGTGACATAAAAGTCCACTCTTTTTCATGCCAGGCATGCTATCAATAAGAGCCCTGTGAGCTGTCCTTCTAGGAGGCATTGAATGGGACCCAAGGATGAAAATAACAGTGTAGAAGAATTCAGAGCAGAGCAAAGACAGAAATAGAGAATGGGTCCTGATGACTTGTTTGTGCTGTTGGCACAGCTGTGCCTGAAGCTAGTCCTGTCCCTGGACTTTTCAGTTATACAAGCAAATAAATTCCCTTATTTTCCCTAAGCCAATTTGATTTGGGTTTTTATCTCTGGCAATTGAGAGTCCTAATTAAAACAGGAATGGACAGAATAATGTGTTTTGTTAATGTTGTTTTCTTTTTTAAAAAAACATCTATTGAGCACCTGCTGTGGGCTTCTAAAGAATTAGAAGGCATTGTCCTTCCAAATCACTGAAGGCATATGAGCAACAAGGTACCAAACCGCTTTGACTGAGAGCAAAGGGAGGCATTTTGAGTCTTATATGACAGTCCAAAGGAGCTGAAATGATGCACAGAGAAAAATAAGCATGGGAGGGGGGTTGGTTTTTCTCGAGTAAGGGCTAAATTTGGCATTTCTTCCCCCCTTTAGTCAGATTGGTTTGTGCCTAAGTATATTTAAGTTCAAGGCGTCCTTGAAAGTCTTGGCCAATATTGCGACCATTTCAGACACCGTTGAGCAATGGGGAAATCTAAGCAGTTCGGCTCCCCTTCTCATGCTCTTTTCATCTAGTTAGGTTTGGGAGGTGGACTAGATGCTTCTGAGGCCAGGTCAGACCAGTTGCAGTCACTCTACTTTACCCTACAAGAGTTGCCAAGGAAGGCCTCGCTCTTGAGCTACGTGTTGCATTACTGATGTGGACTAAAAAAAGACTCCATACATCTTAAAGCCATCCATTGTGGACCCACCCTGTGGGCTAAAAGGACACAGATATAAGAACTGGACTTTGCATTTCATGAATTTGACATCAGCATGGGCTAACGTAATAAATTAGATGGTCATCAAGTTGCTTATTTGTGAATTCGTTGAAGTACGATGGCTGGCGCAAGAAGAGCAGATCAGAGTGTATGAACCCTAAAAGCTGTTTACATTGCTGAACAATCTGTTTCCCATTAGGTCAGCCTGAGGCCAAATGGAAGACCCACCTGCTGTAGAGTTGGGGATTAAAGAGGACTTACTGAAGAAGGAATCTAGGAATGACATTTGCGAGTCACAGCTCAGGAGGATGGGGGAGGCTCTGCTTCTTACACCTGTAAGATGTGATCATCTGGGAGAAATGCGAGGACCATCTTTAGAAACTGTGATGTGATGTGGGCTAGGTTTTCATAGCCTTCCAAATATTAGCAAGCCTTTGAAAGATGAGATGCTAAGTTTTTGTTTATTGAACCAAAAAGCAATTTTTTCCATGCCTGTTCATTAAAACTCAGAAACTGGGACAGCAGGATGACTCAGAGGGCAAAGGCATTTGCCAGGTGTCATGGTTACTTTTCTGTTGCTGTGATAAAACACTATGGCCAAGGCAGCTTATGAAAGAATGTGTTTAATTTGGCTTATGGTTTTAGAGGGTTGGAGTCCATGATGGCAGAGCAAAGGAATAGCTAAAAGCTCATATCTCATTTCAAAAGCAGGAGGGAGAGAGAGAGAGAGAGAGAGAGAGAGAGAGAGAGAGAGAGAGAGAGAGAGGGAGAGAGCGAGAGGGAGGGAGAGAGAGGGATGAGAGGAGAGGAGAGGAGACGAGAGGAGGAGAGAGAGAGAGAGAGAGAGAGAAAGTGAGCACTGAGAACTGCAAAGTCTGTTAAAAACCCAAAGCCCAGGCTCCAGTGACACACCTCTTCCAAGAAAGCCACACTTCCTAATTCTTCCCAAAGGGTACCACCAACTAAGGACAGCATATTCAAATATATGAGCCTGTGGGTGCCATTCCCCTTCAAAGAACCACACCAAGCAAACCTGAGCGTGCTCTCCAGAACACACATTAGTAAATGAGAACCCACTCCTGAAAGATGCCCTCTGGCTGGTGTGTGTGTGTGTGTGTGTGTGTGTGTGTGTGTGTGTGTGTGTGTGCACGCGCGCGCGCATGTGCACACCCACCCATACCCAGCACACATTGAAAGCAAAAACCCAGCTTGATGATTATAAAAATCAGAAATTAAAGGAAAGACTGAGTTGCTAGCTGCACCATTCATTGTGTCACGTGATGGGAATAAAAAGATTCCTAATGTGATTTTCTCATGCTTTTGGAGATTTCCTAGGCGATATCATACTGTCACCGCATTCACTCGAAGACCTAAACTTTACACAGAGCACTGTCAAAGCATATTTTGGGAGGCCCTTCTTTCCTCAGTCAGTGGTTGAGGGTACGGTCAGCCAGCCTTCCTATCTGGCCAGTTCCTTTAATAATCTTCATTCTGGCTGGTTTTTTTAAAAAATTGCTTCTACCTGCCATTTGCTGAGTCACCTGCTTTGGCTTTGGTTGCACGCAGTCTCCTGTACACTCAGCATCCAGAGTTATCTGTTCCCAGCACAGGTCAGAGGTCAGACCCTAACATTCCAATGCTCACCATTTTCCAGTGATACCATTTCTCCCTTGAGTATGCCCCTATGTCCATCAGGGTCTGTACCAAAGGTTTTCAAATGATCAGGACATAGACAGAATAGATAGAGGCTAATAATAACCCAAAACATTCACATCTATTCTTGGAGCTGGTTTTGTTGTTGTTTGCTTGCTTGCTTGCTTGCTTTGTTTTATTCAGTTTTCTAAGGTTCCTGATGGCCTGGTCATGGAGAATTTTGAATGCACACAAACAGAAAAAAATGGCATGTTGATGTCTGCGGACACATCTCTCAGTCACTGTTCGCCCTTTTCTCCTCATGCCTACCCACCTTCACTGTGTTGTGGCATTAAGGACTGAGTGGTAGATATCACCCCACACCATTTTAGAATGGAAAGTGTAAATTTAAAACAAAAAAAAACCCAAACCTCAGAAAAACATGTAAGAGAGAGAGAGAGAGAGAGAGAGAGAGAGAGAGAGAGAGAGAGAGAGAGAAGATTCCTCTTTAGACACATGCACCTAAAAAAAAAAAAAAAACTGAGCAGCTGTTGGAGCCACTGTGAGGCTCCACCCTCCACAGCATTCCTTTCAGCTTCCCACCTGCATCTTGTCGACTTTTGTTTCCACCGTCCTCCTCTGGGCACCTTGACTGCTTTGCAGAGTCTCAAACCCACTGAGCTGAAGGAAGCCCTAGCCTCAGTTCTCAGTGCCCTGGGGTGTTTTGCTCTCAGCAGACGGGTGGCTTGTTCTCTCTTCCACGCCACTTTTCCAGAGAGCTCTTCATTGACCACCCTATTCAAACTTGCCCTCGGTTCTGTATGCACTCCTATACCCTCCCTGTATCTCCGCTTATTTCTATTTATAACATTTCACTGAGTCCCCAAATATGGAATTAATGAAACGGCATGCCCCATCAGGATATAACACTGTTAAGAAAGGGAGCCTTGTAAATATTTGCTGAGTGGGTGTAGGAGTGAACGACTCGATTGGGTAATATTATGCCTACATCTAAGCCAATGAGATGATGGAACAAAGGGGAAGAAGTCAGATAAACAGTCTATTGCATAGAGCTTACAAGGAGGCCAATAATATTAAGGAGCATGAAGAGATGAGAATATTAATAGGCAATGCATTCGCAGCAAACTAATAGCGGAAGCGGCAGCGTTTGAAAGAAATCCCTACATACTAAGGTTACATCAGAGAGGACAACTGTTTCCTTTTATTAGCAGTCCCTTGGGCTGCTTGTACGACAGAATGAAGTCAGGTTGGTGAAAGAAAGAGACTGCAAATAGTTACAATACATAGGTCAACCACAGTGGTCCCTAAACACATATGGATATGTTTACGTGTGCTAGCAAGGAAAAAAAAAAAAAAGTGTCAGGGTGGCAGAGTGAAGCCTAAATGGTCAAAACCCCAAGCACCCTTGCTCACTAAGCCGTTGCATTCTCCTCCTCAGAGGAAGCCAATTCCTGTGTTCATTGGACGCGCGTTGCTGCTGTTCTTCCCGAATCAGGAGCCTTGTTGGCCATTTTCCAAGCACAGGAAACAGTGAGACAGCTGAGCATCTCTGAAAGGCCAGAGCTACACAGCCAGGCATAAAGATTCTAAAGCCATACTTCACTACCCTTTTCCCCTGCTCCACCCTCCGAGCCAGAAGGCCACGTGGAAGCATTCCCTCTGGGACGCCCATCTAAAACAGGTTGTTTCCGTGCGGAGGCTCAGAACATTAAGCCCTGGTCTCCACCATAACAAGGCGAGCGAGCGCGCATTCTCTCACATCTGAGGCCCAAGTTGTCCCGCCTGCCGTGGCCTGGCAGAGAATCATCCAAGTGCATTGCCATGAGGACCCTGGGTGCCACGAGGACCCTGGGAGATGGACGTGGACTAGCCACGCCCTCCGGGTGCTCTTGCATTCCTCTGCATCAGGGATGATGGAAATGAGAGCAGTGTTCAGACAGTCCATACATCCACGTTGCACCCTCACAATCTAGCAGTGAAAAGCGGCAAGGTTAGTCACAATTACAGAAAGCCTCTATCTGTCAAAGCTTACCGACTGTCCCATGGCATGAACAAAGTGTTCAGCGGAGGGCCAAGAGACAGCGAGGATCCCTGTGCTCATCCAGGTGATTTTAGACAAAAATTCTAGGCAGTGGGAAGATGGCTCAATGGTAAAGTAAATGTTTTGTTGTGCAAATACAAAGACCTGAGTTTGGATGCCCAGCACCCATGGAGAAGGCCAAGCAGGGTGACTTTGCCTGTAGTGAGCCTCTCAGTGGGGAGGCAGAGAAAGGTGGAGCTCTTTGAACAACTCGTCCTGCCCAGTTTGTAAGGCCAAGGATCAGAGACCTTGCCTTAAAAAGAAGAGATGAATGAAGAAGTGATTGAAGAAGACACTTGACTTTAGACTTCTGACCTACACATATAAACACACACACACACACACACACACACACACACACACACCAACACAACACATATTTGTACACATTTGTTCCAATGCCCTGCTGTCCCTTACTGTGTTCAGAAACAAAGAGCTGTTTTATAAACATAATTAAAAGGGAACTTTTACTTAAAACTTTAAAAGTGAGTTTTCTTTGGGGTATTTGTTTGTTTGTTTTTTGCTAGCTTGGTGGTTCGTGAGAACCATTCAGTCACCCCTTTTCCTGATTAGAAGGTATAGTACCTAATAATCAAATTTTCTAAACTCACCATTTCTATCCAGAAAGGTTAAAGCAAGCATGTGCTGATGTGACATCTGTCACAATTTGGGCCAGTCTAAGTTTCCTTTGCTCCTTTGGAGAAACTAAATACCCTGCCCTCCCCCTCCCCCGCCCCAGTGGCCTGCACTCTTTTGTGTTCTGTAAATGCTAAAATGTTGCTATTCACATCTACCCGTTCATGAGGGTGGCCTGATGAGGCTGGCTTCTGAGGCCTTACAGGTGACTATGACAGAGCTTGATACTGAGCCGAAGGGGACCTGGTTTCACTAAGCATTCAAGAAAGACAACCCAGACAAGGTTGGCAATTAATTCTGCCAAACCTGGAATACGTTTGTAAACATCCTCATAGAATACACAACGGTGTTTGCATCGCATCTCCTATTATTAAGGACTACTGTGGAAGTATGAGCAGAGCCTACGTCTTAAAATATTGTTACATAGTAGCTGTGGCATTCAATTACACAATAGTAATTGTGCTAACTGTACCAAACCCCAGTCTGTTTTATGACTGCTTCTCACGCTGAGCTCGCAAACTCTACATAAACACCATCTGCATCAAACATAAAACTCTTAGCTAGTCTACGAACACAGGCTTACCCAAATGTAGCTTATTAAGTCTGAGGCGGGGTTTCATGGCTTATGTCTGAGTCCCTACCAACTGACTTCACCCAGGTCATCATCCCATGCTGTGTGCATCTGTCTTTGGCTGTATCACCTGGGTACCAGGGGAGCAAGGCTCACTGGAACTAGCATGATTCCCCCCCCCCCCCAGGTGCCCAGAATGCTGGCCCCACATTTGCAAAGTTTTCGTTTTGCATTGAATGCATTTTGTTCTGCAGATTGTGCTAATTCCCTGTGTTTCGGGAGTGAGGGAGGAGTCCGGGGAGGTGAGTAATTTTAAGCTGGCCAATGGTGCTTCTTCAGTGTCACTACGTGGAGTGCTGGCAAGGGTGCACAGTCAAGAAGCCTTCAGATGGAGCTTGCTTCTCACCATATAAATAACTTAAAAAAAAAAAAAAGGTGAGAGAGAAAGTAGCCGCTTAAACAGATTTCTGAAAAGTTCTCGTCCAAGACAACTCACTAGAAGCTTCAGTCAGGAGACTGACCCAGAGACTAACTGAGCAAAGTGCTCGGTTTTCGGTTTGTTTTTCTTGTTTGTGTGTTTGTTGTTGGTTTTGTTCAACAGACAGCTAGTTGTTTCCCAGCAGCACGCAAATGTAGACACACTCTACAAATAAACAGGGACATCGTATCAGGAAGTAAGTCAGGTGACTCCACCAAACATCACTGGTGCCCGTTCTCAAAAAGGCATTGCGTTCGGATCGGCTCTTTGTGTCTAGCAGCTCGCGGAGTCAGGCAATATGATGATTATGGTGATGATCTAGAAGCAAATAAAATCCTCGAGCTTTAGCATACTTCAATTGTGTAGTGTTTCACTGACCTAATCTCCCTGCCAATCAAGATCCTGGGGGGGTTAAGCTCTTTTGCTCCTTTGGGGGTGGGATGGGGTAGAGAGATGCAAGGAATTAGGTTGTGCTTTGGAAAGAACTGTGGTTGGACTCATGTTTATTGGCCAGACTATTGTGATCATCATTAACAAGTTGCCAGCTAGGTGTGCCAACCCTTGGACATGCTTTATAAAAATGTTATTATGGACAAAAAATGGGACTTTTTCTTCCAGGTAACTGTCCCAACATTAAAAGATGGATGTCTTAATTTGGCATCCAAAAGCACACACACGAGGTCAGACTGGATGTAGGTAATTTCCTTGGATGCTGCTATTTGTCCCCCGGGGCTCCACGTGCTCAATACCAATTACAGAGGAGAGGATTAAGAACGGGCAGGAAGGGTGAGGAGCAGCACAGCAGGCCTGAGTAATTTGGACTAAGATCTTGTGTCAAATTTGCAAATTACCAATTAAGGCAGGTTTAGGACATGGCATCGTTTTCGCTCATTGTGACAAACTGGAAATTAAGGCTCTGTCTGCATGTTGGAGAAGTGACAACATTGACATATAACAGGAAATGCTATCAAAAAGCATCTTTCTTGGTAACAATATATCCTTGGATGCAAGGCAAGTGGGTTGGAAAGAAAATGTAGAGCAGAACTCTGAAAATAAACCCAAGACCCAGATCTCAAAATAACCACTATGGTGTTGAGTGTATAGAAGTCACTCAAAGATCGGGCAAATAAAAGCCCCAAGTGTTTGCTCACAGAATGCTCATGGCTGGCCTTCCATGTAGGTATGTTTAGAATTCAAGTCTACTCAATCTTGTGAGGTAGGTTTAGTGCTTTACTTAAAATCAAGACAATAATAGAATTTGCTAATGAGAGACATGATGCCTTTGACAAGTAGCTGGGTTGAATTCCCATACCCAGCAAAAGCACATATTTCTCAGAGATGGAGTGGAAACTTATAAAGTGCGGTGCCACAGGATTGCTGCACTATTCCCAGGGACGCATACATCCTCTACTGTTCCACATTAAATGATCAATTCTCTGGGCCCCTTAAATCATGCACAACATCACCAACTTCCTTAAAATTTCCTCTTTCTTACACACATGAAGCAATAAATACCCTGCCTTGGCATTGCCGTGGTGCCTACTGTCCTAATACTTGAACACAAATCAATCCATTTGCCAGATACAAAATAATGGCAGAAAGACACCGTGGTGGTAGCGAAAACAATCAGACTGGAAAGTATTCACACCAAAATAAACTGCCATGTGGCACTGTGCCCCATTGAGAACATGGGTTAGGTGGCACTTGCTTTGGCTTGCTGCTTGCCTAGCCATGAGGAAAACATGGATTAATTAGTCTATTTAGTGTTGTGATGGATTTCTGTCACCCATCTACACCCACAAGCATACGTTACACACCCTACACCCTAATACACAAACACATGTACAAATGCCATGGATGTTCAAATACTTGAAAGCGAATGAGATTAAACAGAGTGCTGGAGTGCACATCTACTCTAGTTCTGACCATTCCTCTTGAAAATAATTACGGGAACAAGCCATGGTGCCTGTCTCTGCCTCAGTTTCCTACGTTGTTCTGTGTTAATTCCCACCTCACCTGGCTGAGAAATTCAAGAAGTCATTTCTGGTAAGTTGCTTTGGGAAGTATAGCATGCAATGCAAGTGCTAGAGATAATGAGGTAGTCTACAAAAGGGCACTATTCGTTTGCTAAGAGGGGTGCGCCCACACGCCATTCTCTGTCTGTGAAAATTCCTCTTTGAAATTAAATTGAGACCATAACCAACAACCCCTACAAACCCCTGGTGCTGCCTGAGGTTTGACTCAGCAACAAAGCCAGGGCTCCTTTTCATCCTCAGTCATGTTGGAATTCAAGCTCCAAGAGGGAGTTTTTTTTTTTTTAACCAATAGTGAAAATAGCTTTCTTTTTTACAGCAGATGAGAAAAATGATCTCTCTTGATGCTAACATAAGGATAAGGCCTATTCTACTGTGGCCACGAAAGAAAAAAAGAAAGAAGGAAAGAACGAAAAGCCTTGATTTAGCTTTTGTGATGGTGAGAGCATGGAGCGGTGTGAAAAAACAAAAATGGAGGGACCATTCTCAAATGGGGATCCTGATCCACTTTTCTTTCAGGTTTAAATGCCAACTGGGTCACAACCCTTTGTGTGTGTCCTTTCCTTTTCACCTGAACACCTTCAGAACCCAAGCTTAACAACTCCCCAGTAAACCATCAACAAATGTCACCCCAAACTCCCTTCCCAGGACTTCTGTTCATCTCTGCCAAAAGAACACATGGCCACGTATGTTTAACTCCCCTCCTCCTGTTTTCAAGTGCCTCTCCTTCCAGCCTGAGTCTTTTCTTCTGCCCTCCCTTAGGATGGAGATGTCTCCTCTTTTAGGTCAAGATTTCCATCTTGGCTTCTGACAGCTGTCCCGCCCCCACCGCAACCCCCAAGGCCTCAACCCCCTATAAACATCAGTTCATTTCATACAGCTTTCTCTAATACCCCTAGCCAATTGCAATCTCTCCCTTTCCTAATGAGAATCTTCATTTTCTCAGATTAAAAGGAAAATCACACACATTTGTTGTAAATTTTTTTCACACATTTGTTTTATGTCTCCTGTTGGCACACCTAATCCTTCTGTGTGGTGGTACCTTCCCTGCCCCAAGGAAAACAACCCTGAAGATTCCACTGAAGGATGGCCTGTTATGATTTTTTTTTAATCTTTATTAGGAAAAATTTCAAACATATACCAAGTAAACAGAAGGTGCTATTTATCTCTGCCTCTCCTTTGGGACCCATCACGGGGCTCTGCATGCTGCAGAAGTAAATTTAAGTAATTAGGGCCTAAGGCAAATGGAGATGTCTGCCTGCATATCTGATTCCACATCTCCCAGGTGGCTTAGCGTTTCCTCAGTAACACACACACAACCACACACCTGTAGGCTTCCAGTCTACGCAGATGACACTCATCCACCAGCTTTAGCTTTAGGGGGCAGGGGTGGGGGTGGGGGGGACACATGCCTCCTTGAGATTCGTCTGAAGGATAGAGAAAAAAAAAAACCTATGTAGTTAAGATGTTCCAAGTCAAGACCAATTGAATAGCGCTTGCGCAGCAATAGAGGGACAGGTTACGCTTCCGAGAGCTTCTGTTCCATCAACAGTGCGGGCTTCTTCACTGTGTATTTCTGCTGACAAAAACCGCTTTTCAGCTATCTTCTAGCGTCCCTCACTCCAACCTCAGCCTCAGATTCTTAAGTCTATTATTGTGGAATATTCTTTTAAATGTGTGTGTGTGTGTGTGTGTGTGTGTGTGTGTGTGTGTGTGTGTGTGTGTGTTTTATGGAGCAGTGAAATCCTTCAAGTGAACCAGAATTCTAGAGTGATGGATTACATGTGCATGCTGTGTCATATGCAATTAACTCAAATTGACTGTACAGCGCATTATTCTGTTAGTGCATGGAAGATCAATAAATACGGGGTAAAAATCCTCCCCGGCTCTCTCCGTTCCCATCCGATTCTAGTAGGTCTGCGACGGATCATGCTACTGTGGTGTGCGCGCCGCAGCTAAGGCAGGCAGGTGGTGCATAGACACCATTCAAACTTGGCCTATTCAGTCCCAACTCCTCTAATGCTCCATTCATGCATAGCAAAACACCATCTGGTCCTATTTTGCCTCCAGCAATCACAGCTGACCAAAAAACGATAATAACAGCTGTTGCCAAACAAAAGCCAAACAAAAGGGGGTGGGTGAGGGGGGGAGGAAAGGTTAGATTGAAGTCCAGTGCTGAAAATGCTCTGTGAAGTGAGAACCAGGGGGGCGGGGGTGTGTGTGTGTGGAGGGGGACTGGACGACCATTCAGATGTCTGGAGCCCACTGAGTGGACAGCGGCGGACTCCTACTTAAACTTGAGATATTAATCCATCTGTCTCAAAAAGCCTTCAGACCTCCGTCAGGTGGTAATGTATTGCAGAAATTATGCTGCACGAAGGCATTTACGTTTCTTTTTTTTTTTTTTTTGAGTCAGGAACTAATGACCCCAGGTCAGCTAAAAACAAAAAGTCCTATACACTTCATCAGAGGGCCATACAGGTGAACGCAGAAAGGGAAGCCAGTTAACCAGAGTAATAAAGTGATGTCTTTGCAGCAGGGCATAGAAGGTTGGGGTGTGGGGAGACAGAGACTCTCAAAGTCTGTGGAACAATTTTGGGGTCTGACTAGTGAGGTACCATGACTCTTAGACTGGTTTTCATCACCTGGATTTATTTCTGACCTACTAAAGGAAAGGGTGCCAAAACCTTACTTACATGCAAGGACAGAACCAGTCACTCATGAAAACCGACGTATGAGAGCAGTTGGTTTGTGAAACCCGATTAAAACAACTTGGTAACAAGAGTCGGGTGCTCGTTACATCACTCAGGTCTCTTGCTGCTCTCTAGTTTTACCTAGCGATTAATTTTCTTAATTGTAGTGATTAAGCTAGCTTTTCCTTCCCCCGGAATTGACCATCAGTAACTTTAGATAATTTGATGAAATGTGATAAAAATCTAAGATTAAAAAGAAAAAGAAAAAAGAAAAAAAAGGATCACATAATAGCAGCAACAACACCCGGCCTGTAACTGCAAACAGTTGCAAACAGACTTCACTTGCAATTAAGGCTCATCACCAGTGACATTTTTTTTTCTCCCCAGCAATACTTCATGGGTTTTCAAAATGACAATTATAGAACTAAGAGACAATTACTGTCACATGTAGTTTAGCAATTAATTTTGAAGACATTTGTCTAAAGGTCCCACAACAGAATATCAAATGTTCTTATTGCTATGCAGTGATGGGTCCCCATTCACAGAGACTCTTTGAGAGCTGGCTTTGCTCCTGATGGGTCTGTTGCAGGCAGCTCACTGCTTTGTGGAGCACAATTGGCCCCTTGTAGATGTGGTTAGGCATCCTTCTAAGATTGTTTGAACACTGATACCTGCCAACTAATACATCTTATGAAAAGCTTCAATTTAGACATAAATTTTTCTACAGCAAGAAACCTATAAATTTATAATTAGAATCTCTCGCTGTTCAATATTTGTACATAATACAGAGTATGAGAGGACTATGAAATATTGAAGGCAAAATTCATTATTCATCACCCACAACATACAGTAAATATCCTTTGAAGTACAACTTTGAGGGATCCATTTTCTGTTGTTTTTCAGTGCCTTGCGCACAGTAACGGGGGGCCACCATGTACCCTCATTCTTTTCCGATTAGGATTCTAGTCAGCGTTGACACTTGCTGGTTTTAATTTTCATTTTATCATAAGCAGTTTAAGACTGGTGCCAGCCGTAATTTGCAATTTTTATCAAGACCTCTCCATTACAGTTTCTGACAGGACAGATGCTGTAATTAATCATGCAGGACAACTGGGGATCATGGTCACGCAGCTCTCAAAGAGAAGCCACCACAGAGTGCAGAAGAAGGGGGGGAGAATGGGCACCCAAATTCTTATTTTGGCCTCAAAATTAGGATCCACCATTCACTTTAATAGAAAGAATAACACACCGGCAGCCAGTTCCAGCCCTGAACAGAAGACAACTGCCTTCTTTTTTTTGCCTTACATATACTTCCATCTTGTCTGTCTTTTAGTGGTAATTTGTATCATATTTGTATCTTAACAAAAAAAAAATTTTAAAAATCATTTTCCTTCTTTTTTTGGGGGCCCTGGTGATTGGCTGTAAAACCCAAATTCTTGGTCATGAATCTGGTGTTTCCAGATGAAAATGGAGGAGGTCGCTCAGCTGACGCGGGGCTGGTCGGTGCCATGTTCCCAATCTTAACGTAGTCAAGGGACCAAAAGTAAAATTTGACATTCCGTTTTATTTGAAAAGTGAACAGTGTCCTTGCCGTTGCATCAAAATACAGTCCACAGATTTTACTGAAATGTGTTTATTCTATAGCAAGATAAAAGCATTTTGTTTTAGTTAAGCAAAATACAAACAACTTAATTGCTGCTATCATAACTCATAAAAAAGTATAAAACAGCATAAAAACACAATAAGCAATGTAGCAATGAATGGTTTGTGTCACCAGTGTTTACGTTAAAGCCTCGTTTAGGAAAACTTTACAACACATGATATGAAAACTTACATCTTGGAAAGAAAATATTTACATTGATTATTTCAGATGTAGTGTGCCTTTTAAATATTCAATATTCTACCGGTATTACATCATAATAAAAACTCTTGCTTCATCTTTTTAAATCTTAACTTTCGTAATAACTGTTTCATTTAAGTGCATTTCCCTTTTAAAAATACAGTGTTTTTATTTTTCGAAACTTGTCACTCAAAACACATAATATAGTATTCACATTTCTTCTAATCGGAATGAACATAATGGGCTAACAGTGGCCATAGATATTGTCACAACATATACCATGGTTTGATTCAGAGAAGTCATGGATACAAAGTAGAAGTAAGTAAATAAATCAATAATTGAATCTAATCACTTGCATTTTTTTTTTCCTGGAGAGATTTAGAAAAAAAAATAAGAGCTTTGGCAAAAGTCTGTGATTTACATTATTTTTTTTATGACAAAAAAATGCCATCAAGTATTTACATCATACAAATGTTTGTATGAAACTGGATCTTCATATTTCAGGTAGTTACAACTGTGCTTTGTACTCAGTTACTTGTTTTAGGGCTTCAGAAGTTCAAACAGCCTGGAGGTGTGGTTCGCTCACTTCTGGAGAAATAAGGCCATTGTTTTTCTATGACTCTGAAAGGCCAGTTTGCAGTCATCAGCGTGTCCCAGGATTCACTAAATGGTTTGATTCACATATTGTAGGTATAGCCTGAATAAATTAAAAAAAAAAAAGGCAGCACATGGCAGAGCGCAGCTTTCTTATTTAAAAACAAAGTGATGTATCGTCAGCTAAAAGATGCTTCCCAGCTACACTGCAGTTCTTATTGCCTATCTAATAGACACTTGAGAGGACCGTTTGATCTGTCACACATTTCTGCATAACCAGAGTCAACTTACAAGTTCCAGTCCATCCACCTCCTACCCTACGCCTCCCTCAAATCCGCGTGCCTCGTGTGCCTTAGAAAATACCGACCTGCGGTAATACTTGAGTCTGTGTCTGAGGCTGGTGCTGCTGAGGCGCTGGCTGGGGGCTGCCGATGGCGGGGATGGGGGACGTGATCTGTGAGGTGGCGGGGGAGTGCTGCCGGGGAGAAGGCTGAGACTGGTGCTGCATGTGCTGCAGTTGCTGCATCTGGAGATGCTGCTGCAGCTGCTGCTGCAGCTGCTGTTGGTTGATCTGCTGCTGGAGATGCTGCTGCTGCTGCTGCTGCAGGTGCTGCTGCATGTGGTGCTGAAAATGCTGCTGCTGCATCTGCTGCTGAATCTGCTGATGCATTTGGTGCTGCTGCAACTGCTGCTGCTGCATCTGCTGCATTTGTTGCTGTTGCTGCTGCTGCTGCTGCTGTTGCTGCAGTTGCAGCTGATGCTGCTGGGTTTGCACCGAGGGGCTCACCTGGGTGGAGGCTGTGGAGCCAACCATGGTCGTCCCCATGGAGCTTATCAGTGGAGCCCCAATGTTCGAGGGCATGTTGGCTGCAATGGTGACTGACGTCACGATCTGGCTCATGGGTAGTCTCATGGTTAAGGGTTTGGGAGCAATCGACCTAGGGAGTGACTGCGGGAGAGTCTGAGGTGAGGCTGGGACTGCCCCGTGTTGAGACAGCGGTGTGTTCAGAAGGAGGGACGACGTCAGATTGGTTGATGCCAGAGTCTGCTGGACAGAACGGATGGTCTGGGCTTCTGCTGACTCAGCAGCAGCCTGAGTGTAGAGGGAGAAAGTTCCAGAATGTTACAGTCTATAAATATACACTCTAAACTGACTCAAAGAAAAATAAAAAAATAAAAAATAAAAAAAAAAGAAGAAAGAAAGAAAAGAAGGAAAGAACTAGCCAACATTATTCATGCTTCCCTGTCCCTGTGGCATCTGTCATGTGACCATTTAAGCGCTTCCAGAAGGCAAAGTCAAATTTTCTCTGAGTCTGGGCTGTTTTGGGTGCTTTTGCTTGATCATTGGGATGGGATGAGGGTGAAACAGCTACAATTCGGAGTTGACTCCTTAAGGGATGGTGCACCCTCCCAGTCACTCTCTCTATTTGCAGCCATCACAGAAAGATAGACCTATGGCCCTGCCTCAACTCCAGAGCCAAGCCCCTGTCAGCATCCAGCTGCAGGTGCGCCATTCCTTCAATCAGACAGAAGAGCAGGGCTCCAGCTGAAGGGCCAGCCAGCACCTGGCGCTCTCTGATAAAGCTTATCTCTTAGCATCACCAGGGTTTGTGGTTGGTTGTTACACAGCATTAACTGGGATAAAGCCTAACTGAGACACATTTCAAACATAACAGGTCTTCACTGTAGCCATTCTAGCCTCCCTTCTGCTGCTACACACACTGAAAGACCTCAGAGTACAGCGCTACCAATGCACATCTCCAGATCTCTGAGAAGGCTGAGTCACACAACTATTCCCCTTCCTATAACATGGCCCGGTGTGGTACTGAGCTCCTGTGGAAGCTATGGTTCCGGAGGTCATTTGCACACTACACAATCAGAACTGTCTCTGGTTCTTGGAGAATCCTTGGGAGTTAACAAGAGATACCACCAGAAACGGGAACCCCTAGAAAATGTCAAAAGACCATTTGCATAACTATTTACCTCAGGGACCACCCAAATATAGGAAAAACGATAACCACACTCTTCAAAGACACCAAATGGAGGCAACTTGTGACTTCAGAAGTGTTTCCGGTTTACCAAAGGCCCAGAATTTATTGGTGAAATTATAGATAAAGAGAGAAAATTAAAACATAGTCTAATGTAATAACCCACTAAACAATGGGATAGATCTATTCCATTTTTTTTTTTTTTGTGCCCAAAACACAAAATTCTGCAAAAATAAGTTCTTTTACACATGCGAAAATGGTTGGAATGTTCCACCTTAAAGAGAGTCTCATGCTTTATTTTTCACAGCACCATGTTTGCCTACAGTGTTTGCTTGACTGTGTTTGGTGGTGCCGGCGGAACTCAGGGGCCCCTGCACGCTAGAGAAGCACGCAGCCACTGAGCTGCTTCCCCATCCTTTGGGACTACTTCTTTGTGGGGGGCAGTTAGCAGAGGACACCAAGGTACAACCAAGTATCATGAGACATCTTTAATGATTTTAAATATTTACTTCTGTATTTTTGTGACTCGAGATTTATAAAATTCTGCTACTGGAGGGAACCTGGATATGACCTCAGACAGAGTCACCCAGTGTAGCCGATGGATCTGACTACACACACCATTACCAAACGCTTCTCTTGTACGGGCCAAGGCTCTCTGGCATAAAAACCCAACATGACTGAATGTTACTGGAGAGCCCTATTGTAAAGGCTTAGGGAAGACAGTGCTATAGGTATGCAAAATTATGCTTAGAAATTGTTAAGGGCCTTACGAAATAAAATACATACCATTTCATTATATAACTCCCATATGCTCTAATATTTAAAAAAAAAAAATCACCAGACTAGCTTTAAGGAAGAAACGCACGCAGAGGCACGCATTATAGGGGGATGTGATGCAGACCTACTGCTCTTCTCTTTCACTGTGGCCCTCATGGTTGAGGACTAAGATCTCATGCTCTCGAATTCTCATCCATCCACCAGATTCATTTAATCATTCTAACAGGATTTACTCACATTCGCCCTCATCAGGAAGAAAGTCTGGAAGTGTCCAGTTGATCGCCTCTTTAACTTGTGAAATCCCTAAGAGCCGCTTTTTAAGGGGTGGGAAGGAGCCTCCCTGGGCCACTGGATGCTACCAACTGGGAGCTTGGGTCCAGGCGAAAATTCTTCTGAACACTACCTCATCTATGACTTTAGTTCCTTACCAACCACCTAAATATAAAGCTCAAGTCCCCGTGAATACCATCTACTAAATTTAAGAAAATAAATGGCTTCAGATTTATCCTTTAAAAATCTTTCTTTTTGGTGAAGGGTCATTCAAGTGCGTTTGGTGATAGTTTGGAATCCTGACTCTAGTCAGAATATTTTAAAATCATCCCTTCTAAGTCAGTCATGGGCAGGAAGATCCCAGCTGGGGTTGCTATTTCCCTTGGAGACAGTGGTTCTTCGTTGAAAATCATATCTGGTCAACTGGTGACACCGTCACACACAAAGGTCACCCATCCTTGCCTCTGGGTAAACCCAAGGCAGACTGGTCCACGCACTGCTCCCTGCCCGGTCATCAACTACACCTCTATGTGGTTGTACACAGCACAGTGCCCAGAGCCCACAAGACCTGTTTCCTACCCACTGCACCTCTGACTTCAGAGTCTGCGTATTTACTGGTAGGCATCTTCCAGATTCTCAGAAAAAGTGCTTCGCTAGTGACCTGATGAGTGTTTTCTCTCTAATGAAGTGGGAAGTGTCCTGAGAGCTGTCAACAAAGGCGGGAGGCCCTCTGTTGATCTGATTCAGCACAGCTGGCGTGGTGGGTCATCACACAAAGAGGGGACAGCTCAGGTGCCCAAGAGAAGAAAGGGAGAGAGAGCCCTTTGAGCCTGCCTTTGAGGCCTCATGTACTTGAGATGACAATAACGATCAAATGGAATCGAATTCTCAGAAGAAACGAGTTCGGTACGAAATCCTGCTACTCACCCTGAAGCCCCGTCAGAATTCTAGAAGGGCAAGTGCATCAGTAACTGGTAAAATCGGTGGTGGAAGTTAGCAGTAGTGCTTGCTTGGTATGTGTGAGGCTGTGGGTTCAATTCTTAGGATTGCTGGATGGGTAGACAGACAGACAGATAGAGGGAGTCCATATTCTTTTCAGATAAAGGTAATACTGACTGATGTATAGCAGGGCCGCTCTGGTATATTAGTGCCCTTTAAAATACATCACCATATATCCTATGTGCAATGCATATACTATGTGTCTTAGTACCTGGAACATGATTTCATTTTAAGTAATCATGAGGCTTATTTATTTATATGGTGTGAATCGAGTGGTCAAAAATGCACCACTGCCGATTACAAGAAGGTAACCACCAGAGATCTTAGGGTTTGCTCAAGACTGCCTGGCAAGCATACCTCCAGTTTCAAACTGAGGCTGTCAACCTAGACCCAACTCACCACACAGGGAAATAATAACAGGCAACTTAAACTGTGTTAATATGGCTGCAAACACAAAAGAGAAAGGACAGCACACCCAGTAGTGGTAACTCAGCTCCAGCTGCTTACAGGAGCTCCTACAGTTCACGCCGTCGGGTGGGTGAGGGCTAACGGCATCAAGCTCTGAGGGCACCATGCTCAGGTTTCCAGTGCACGGGGACTGCTCCCACACTGCAGCAGGCTTACCTTAGAAACGAGGCTGGCCCGGTAGGCAGCCAGGGCCTTCAAGTATTCTTTCTTGGCAGCTTCTGTTTTCCTTTTATATACCTATTAAAATAAGACCACAATTAGCACCACCCTCAGGCTATAAATTCTTAGCTATAAACCTGCTACACAAATTAGGTCACATAAACAGAGCTCAGTTAAAAAGCTAGTCTCCCTGGCTTTGAGTTTTCAAATGTTTCACATATAGGTATGTGCACTCGAGCGAGAGCACATGCGCGTGTGCGCGCGCACACACACACACAGTAGCCGTTGCATACAAAACAAACAAATAAATATATATATATATTTTTTAACTGGACAAAAGAGAAAAAGATAGAGGCATCCCAATCTTCGGCATCTTTTGAATAATAAAAGATGAGAGATTGCCAGAGTGAGATCAAGGAGTTACATTAAGTGCAGGTGCATTATACAAGACTTGGGCTTTGTTTTTCTTCAAGAGTCGGATGGCTGGCTGCGAGAATGAAGTGAAAAACCTCTCTCCAGAATAGGTTAAGTTTGTTGCAGTGGTTTCCTGGTTCTTTAGAACTCCACTGTGGGGACAGACACTGGTGTAGGGTGTATGGTAATAAGCTCATGGCAAGCTGCACCATTCATTCCAGTGAACCAGCTCCGAGAACGGGCCCGTGATGCAGATCTCTCCAGGCCTCCCTTCTGAAGCAGCCATTGTGTTTTTATCACCGCTAGGGCTCTGTTCCCCCACAGATATATAAGACTTCTACTAAAGGTAATTGGGGGTTTCTGAAAGTAGGGGAGACCAACCCCAAAGGAACTCATTCTTCCCCCCATTTGAGCTAAGGAGCTGACTAGAGGAGCAGGCCCCCGAGGAAGCAGATCCCACCGGCATGGCAGATCTCTGAACACATCACACTACCTAGCTTTAAAAATGAACTTGGAATAAAATTTCAAGTGCCCAGCAACAATAATGAGACATGCAGAGACAGCTTCAAAGTTTAAAAAACGCACCAGGATAGCATGAGGGTTCAGAAAGATGATCAATGGAAAAGCTAGCAGGACGGACCTAATCCCTTTGTAGGGCCCTTTCTGAACAAAGGGGGGAAATGCCACATTATTTAAAATGAAAAGATTATCATCAAAAGTTTATGCTTGCAGGCTCCTGGCTGGATTTCTTCCAAGTCTCCTGTGAATGGTTTCTGAACCTGTACCCATAAGTTGACTAGAAATCGATAATGAGCAGAGTCCTTTGGATTTGTTTGCGTGTGTTTTAATTCTGTAGCTTAGACAGGCTTGCTTAAGGAGCAATTGTATTAGATGTACGGAATGTTCTGGTAGCCTTTTAAATACATGTCCAGGACAGACGCTGTTCTTACCTGCTTCTGCTCCTCCCCAAGGCTGTCCCACATTGACGCGACGATTTTTGAGACCTCTCCAAAGGTTGCATTGGGGTTTTGACCTTTAATTGCAGCCTGTGTGTCTCTGAAAAACAGGGCATATGCTGACACTGGCTTCTGAGGCTCATTGGGATCTTTCTTTTTCTTTTTCTTTGGAGTCTTGGGCTTCTTGCCAGAATCGGGGGCTGTTCTTTTCTCTCCAATGGCCTGCAAAGCAGGAAGAAAATTCACTGCCGAGAATGAACTTGCCGAGAGAGAGCATGCAGCAACACTAACTCCAAGCCACAGTTGCTCTCTGAAGGTTTTTGTTAAAGCATCATCAACAGATGAATTGGCACCCAAGGCGGGGGAGGGGCAAGTTTGCTTAGAGTGAGCCGGGCAGCAGAGATTAGCATTTAGAACACTGATTAATGAGACCCGGAAGTAGCTTCAATATATTCGCAACATATGCTTTCCATGGCAATTATGACTAATGAAAGCCAGAGCACCCTGTACCAGGCCACGCTATCTATATACAATGCTACACACGCACACATGAGCAAGACAGTTCACAGTCAGAGGGTTTAAAAGGAAAACCTGATAACATTTTGAATGTGGATCATATTAGTATATTTTAAACAAGGCCCCCTGCCATAGTTACATGCCATCTGTAGCACTGGTCAGAACTGATTTTTGTATGGCTGATTTTTTTTTTTTTTTTTCCTCTTTCCAAGAAGGTTGCTGTGCTAATGAGCCTCTGGAAGTGCAAATAGAAATTAGCTGTAATCACTACACTTGCACAATAAAGGAAAGGTCATCTTTATTTTCTTAAAATAAAAACTTTCTAAAGGACAAGATAGCGAGAAATATAAAAATGTCAAAACTACTTTAACTAGAGACAAAAAAAAAAAAAAAAAAAAAAAGAAATATATACTCATCATTAACAGCCTGTAAAAGGACACCAGTTGATACTTCAACATCTCCAAGGCTAACAGGAAAGCTACAGGAAGGCTGTTCATTATGCAAGGTAAGCAACCCTGAGTGCAGCAGCAGCAGCAGCAGCAGCGGTGGCGGCGGCGGCAGCGGCGGCGCACAGAGGCGCGGCCGCAATGCGGACTCTCAAGTCAGAACCCTACATCTGACGTGGAGAGAGAGCCAAAATCACGCACAGCCAAGCTTCCTATTCATTTGCAGCTTATCACCTATTTACTGGTTTGTTTTTTCTTATTTTATGCGTATGGGTGTTTTGCCTGCAAGCATTGTTTATACACAGCATGTATGCACTGCACAGGAAAGCCAGGAGAGGGCATTGGATCCCCTGGAACTGGAGTTACAGAAAGTTTTAAGCAGCCATGTGGGTGCTGGGAACCAAACCCGGGTCCTCTGCAAGAGCAGCAAGTGCTCCTGACCACCGAGCGATCCCCACAGGCCCCGTCGCCTGCTTTTCGTTGACCATATTATAGAGATAGCCATCTATCCAAGAAGGAAATGACTTGCCAACCTCTGCTTTCTCTGACCTACATTACAGCGCAAATACATTGAAGACTTTGTCCGTGGTTGCCCTCATCAAGAACCCTAAAGCATTTGCCAAAATCTGTTTAAAAGCAAGGCTTGGGTCTGATAAACAATAGCTGATTCAAGTTACTAACGGGTTGGGTTTTAATAGTCTTGAACCTTAATTCAAATATGACTATAGTTTTAAAACGGGATGAGGTTCATTTGGAATTTAATCCAATTACTAACGCAGTAACTTCTTCTGGAGAACACTGCCTATTTAATTCTTTGAGAGCCACCAGCTGATTTCTGGCTTGTACTGTTTTTGAGTGACAGCCACATACAAATGGACGTCACCTCCCTTCCTTCTAAAAGAGCAGTCTTTATAACTCATACACCTAATTTGATGATTCTGTAAACTCCATAGTCTTTTTTTCCCCTAATTTTCAGAATGAGCATGACTTGTTTAATTCTACCCAATGACCTAAAATCTGTACGGAGAACCAGACTCCCTCCAGGTAGACACTTAACCGGAAGCCAGGTTTCCCTTCTGTAAAACCAGACTCTAAAGTCGGCAAGGTCTGAGGTCTCTCTTGGAACAGAGCAATTCTTTCTAACCATTACTATTTTCAAATACTAAACTAGAAATAAAGAGGCTACAGTTTAAACAGCATGTCAGGACACATTCTCTGTAAACAAACAAACAAACAAACAACAACAACAAAAATGTTTCATTGTTGACTCCAAAGGGTTGAGAATGCTAGGAGAAAAAAAACTCGTTTCTGTAAAGAGATATATAGTGATCACTTTAATCTTCTTTTATCAGATAATTGGACTCCTGGTCTTCACATGAGCCTAAACCCTCACTTAAAATGGAGTAAGGGGAGGCGGGTTTCTATGGACACTTTCTGTTTGACACAGCACCTGAGTGCATGCGAGTGGAGGGAAGGATCCCAGCTGGATATGAAAAGGCATACTTGGCTAAGCGGACACGACCTGTGCTCTTTCTTCACCCAGTCAAGTCTCCGTGAAAAGGGATATCACGAACTTTGCATGAGTCAGCTCTGTGCCCAGCTGGGTGCTCACTGGATACCACAGGACCAAACCATATATATGCTTTACAACCTCTCGCCTTTTGAAACATCACTCTAGCCACCTTCCTCTCTTCCTCACTGCCCAGTCTTCTGTAGCTCCTCTTCTTCCCTTTGCTAGTTAAGACACTGATGCTCAGCGTTCTGGCCACACTGGCTTACTCCAACCTCCCAGCTCCAAAGGACCGAGCTCCAGTCTCAAATGTAAGCATCTCAAATGCCCACCCACCCAGCCCACCACCACCACCACCACCACCACCACCACCACCACCATCACCATCATCCCCGCAAGCCAAAACTATCCATGCTGGCTCTCAAACAGAAAGCAGTTTACCTCTTCCACCTTATCACTGTGTCTTTGAGATTCAGACTCTTCGGCAACTCTGTTCAACCTGGTACTCCATACCCCTTCCTCCCTCGGACGAAAACAAACCAGCAAGCATGAAAGTCTCTTCTAGCCAATCCCTTCTTCTCTTGACCCTGTCTGTGTACTGTTTTCTACAGACCACAGACGGCCAAAGTGGTTCATTGAAAGTATCCGTCTGCAGATGCCCATCCCTGCACACAAATGACAGCCACCGCACACCCAAGCTGTTTCCTGTTTCTGTCTTCCCTCGTATCAAACTCCACAGCACCCGTAAATGGACACACACTTCCCCGTTGCTCCTCGTTTTTCCCCTGGACTAGAATGCTGGCTTCTTTCTTCTGCCTCACCGACTTTTATGCATCCTGATTCAAATACAGCCTTCTCAATAAAGTCTTCCTCAATGCCCTCTCCCATGCACAAGTGATTGGAACCTCTGCACACCAGTGCCATCAATTACGCCACTAATCACACGAGGACCTATGTTTAAACTGGTATTCAGAACCAGTGGAGGAATCCTTTGGGCAATAGTTTTCTCTCCTTTTTTTTTTTTTTTTTCCTTTCAGTGGTGCTGGGGATTGAACTTGGAGCCTTGCACACAGTAGAAATGTACCCTACCGCTGAGCACCACCCCAGGTTCTTAGAAACCTTCACACAACTAAAGCGAAGAAAACCTACAAACACAGAATAGGTTCAAAACACACCATTAGTAGAATGGTAATGAGTAACCGTGTACCATCACAATGCTGGTTTTCAGGAAAGCTATCCATTTGGGCATTTAGTGAAGTCACATCTGCAACCTAGGTTCATTCAAAAGTGTGTTCTCCATGACAATAGCAAAGGCACAGAATCATAAATAACCACCATGCGGCTACCACTGAGGTACAGCACTACTGAAATGTTGTCACCCAACAAAACGGGCGAAACTTGCTCATACTAACAACAGAACCAGAGCCTTTAGAATTTCTCAAGAGTCCAGACTATTTGACAACACGGTGTAAGCGCACCCATTCGCAGAGCAGGATAGTTAAGCCTAAAAAGACTTCAGGGTTTGCCTGAGGCCTGACAGCTCGTAGGAGCCTGGTCTTCCATTTCAGTGCCCTTTCACCAGAAACTGTGTTTGAAGAAAAAAAATAATAAAACAAAAACTTAATCCACCATCAACTGGAAGGTTTCTCCAAGGTGATAGCATGATTGCAATCCGTGGCATGAGCCGGGCTGGCCCAGCTGCCTGCTAGGCTCCATACTGAGCCATCTCTTAACTTACTCTGTTGGCTTCATCAGCATCCTCTTCGTTGATAGAGCTGGAAGGGGAGGGGGTGGCCGACTTGCTTGCTGGAGAAGAAGGAGATGTGTGGGGGACACTGGCCCCTCCCAAATTCAAGCCCAACTGGGCACTGAGCTGAGACTGGTTGATGGTGGTCAGTTGGGCGGGAGGCATGATCCCAGAGCGAGCAGCATCGGTCATATGGACAATTGACCTCATGATCACGGAGGGATCCTGGCGGTACTGTGACACTTGTGTGTGGCTCTGATCCTACAAAGATAAGAGCGAAAGGGGAGAGGGGGAGAAGAGGTTTAGTTTTCCCAAATACCAACGAACTTGCAAGGTTAGCAACTGTGTAGATGGGTCAGAACCATGGCAGCTTTGCTACAAGGATGAGAGGCCAGAAGCACAAAAACCCAAAAATGAAACCCAGCTGTCCTGCTATCGGACAGTCCTTGGGTGACCTTTTTAAAGAGCACAGTTTGCCAAGGAGGCAACCCCTTTAGGGGTTCACCAATGAGTCTGTGTCCTTCTCATGCCCAGCACTGGTTCCATGGCCAGGTGAGGAGAGGAGGGGCCGTGCTCAGGTGGACTCTGATGGCAATGCGACTTCCCAGCAGAGAGTAGACAGAGAGACCCAGAGCTCTGGCATCACAGAGCAGAATCTGTCTGAGGTAGGGAATCTTTTGCCTGCAGCCGAGTAGTAACCCCGGACATCGTGATTCTGACTTATACCGCCAAGGGCATCCGGAAGTCACTCAGTGCCGTAGCTATCACACCGGTGTTCTTATTTAAACCCACTTCGTTTCTGTTCTCTTTTGCTGAGCCCACCGTGATTCAGTGTCATAACACTTCTGAAAACATTCTGGAGCAGCAAGTGGGGACTTCCCCGTCAGCATCAGTTTTCTGTGCAAATTATTTCCTCTGACTTCAGAATTAGCCTTCCCTGCTCAGGGAGTCTCATGAAGCTATTAAACTATGGTTGCCTCTTTCTCACTCCTTCCTTTTTAATACCAAAGAAGGCAAAATAAAGACATGCCTTTCCAGCCATTTCTTTCAAACCTGTCATTTGGAGTGAGTCTGCGACTTTACTAAAATCTAACCCCGAGTGACCTAGAATTTCATTTTACATACAGACTTCTCAAGGTTCCTCGGTGGGGTCTTTCTGGTAAGGCTTTTTTCTTTTTAAACAAGCAGAAGAACTGTCGATAGCTACATTGCTCTTTTGGTTTCTCAGTTCCATAGTCTCCTTGCTACTAAGCAAGAAGCTATGTCAAAATAAAATAAAATAAAAAAGAAGCTATGTCAAAGAAAACTGGCTGCATAAACACTGACGTCACCACGCTACCACGTGTTTGGAAGCTTTAAAAGGCAGCGAATTAGATGAGGGGTGTGCTGATCTAAGCCTTGGTTTCTCCATCTTGGCTCAACTGATGCATGGGACCAGGTAAGTGGGGGGTGTGGACTGTGTCCTCTGGGCTCTGTGTAGCTTCTGCAGCATCCTGGGCTGCCACGCGCTAGAACTGAACAGCTTCCTTCCCTTCTAGAAATGGTTTCATGGGACAAAACCACTTCCACACGGTGACTAACAAGCCACAATGATATCCAAGATGGGAAAAAGATAAACTGAGGTACAACTGTAGAATAAAGTCCGTTTTTTACTCACTTAGTTTTTAAAAAGTGACCCCCCCCCCCCGCAACTGTTAATAGTGGTCACATTACAAGGAAAGGATTCGAGCAACGAGAAGGGTTCTTAACTTCTTTGCAGAAATATAAAATAAGCATATAAATATAAAACATAACAAACAAACACACAGGTTAAAAACTAAAGTATGACTCAGGAAAAACAGAATAGATGATAACACAAAATAATTAAATCAAAGTAATTGCTGGAGTTTAATACTTTGTCTTGTTTTGTTTGAAACAAGGTCTCATGTAGCCACGCTGGCCTTAAATTTACTAACTAGCCAAGGCTGGCCCTGAACTCCTTTTTCTTTTCTTTTCTTTTTCTTTTTTTTTTTTTGAAACAGGATCTCATGTTGTCCAGGTTGACCTCAAAATCACTATGTAGCCAATGCCACTCCTGAACTCCTTGGCTCAATCTTCAAAGTGTTATGGTGACCGGACATTGTTCCTCCTCAGAAACCCTGAGCTTTTGTTCACACAGCATTTTGGATGGACTCTCATCAGCAAAGTGGCCATCAGCTAAGAACCAAGTGTGAAGAGAATATAATCTTGCCTTAGTCTGGACCCAAGGTGAAAACAGTCTTAGGATGCTTGACTCCATTGAGACTTTGTCTCCACAAGCTGATAAACGTCTGAGTATAGACTCCGAGGAAGGAAGTCTTAGCCCAACACAAAAGACAGGGGCCAGCGATTCCTGCTGGGGGACTGTATTGCAAAAGTGACCACCGGCGATCATTTGGGAGAGAGGAGAGGAAGAGAGAGAGAGAGAGAGAGAGAGAGAGAGAGAGAGAGAGAGAGAGAGAGAGAGAGAGAGAGAGAGGAAGATTGGGAAAACAGAGAGGGATATCGGAGGTTCCTGCCCAAGGCTCCCAAAGTTTCAAGATTGGTGAAGGTGATCTCAGTAGAGATTTCCAAGTTGGGTACATGGATGGTGCAGCTTCTTATGTTGGATAGATATTCTGCAAAACACCTGAGAAATATGCCAGGGAAATTGCCCTATGGAACTGATACCCAGAAGGTTTCATTCTTGTTCCCCTTAATCTCCTTTCTCTCCTAATTAGGGTAGTGGGGTTGTAAAGGAGGTACATGCCTTTAATGAATCCCTAACAAAGTAGAATTGTTAAGGAATGGGAGCCAACACCATGGCCTCCTTGCAGAGGCCACCTGCGACTCAGACTTTTAGTCGTGAACTGGCTACCGGGGCTCTTTTGCTGGAAGAATGAAAAGGAACTTTCCATGAGTGGTTTCTGGGTGTTGGGATCTGGGCTAAACTCACATGTGTTTCCTAATTTAACCCCCTGGAAATATTGGTTATTAGTATTATTGTGCTATTGGTACCATTACTGTACCAATCTTTAGACAGACAGGAGTGAGTCCGCATGTCTCTAGTCACTGGCTAATGCCTCTTGCTCAATGGAAAAATGGTTCTTTAATGAGCCACAGTGCCCTAAAAATAGATGGTACCAGCAGAAAGAGAGGAGACTGGGCCCTGGCCTCTCCAGCACCACCATCCATCCTAACAAAATCATTTTCATGCCCATCTGTTTTCTAAACTGAGTTCTCTCACTAGAATTCATTTAAAAAGACAGTGTTCCTCTGCAGTTGGGGAATTATTGTGAAGAATATTGGTGACGAGGCCAAGGCTTTGACAAAACATGTCTTTGGACCCAAGAGGTTATTGGCCCTATTCTTCTTATCTTCCACAGGACAAGATCCCAAGAACCCTCTGGAATATATTCAAGGGAACTCCAATTCACAGAACCTGCTCATCAGGATGTGCCAACATTCCCTATGAGCCACAGCTTCCTATGTTTGAGGACTTCCATGTAGGAAGACTGGTTGTCAAGAGCGCCTATAGACTCTAAACTGTAGAGTCAACAGGGCAGAGGTTCAAGCTTCGGTAGGGCCACTGATTATTATCAACTGCTCAGAAGAATTTTGAGTCTCAACAGTGCCAACCATATTCTGTTTCAAAAGCTAATCTTTAAAACATGTGTAGGCTGGGATGTAGCTCAGTACTAGAGGGCTTCTCTACCACAGGTGTGTCCCTGTTTCAAATCCCTAGTTATCAAAAAACAAACAAAAAGGTTTTTTTTTTTTCATTGATCTTAGGGCTTCCTTATTATTATTATTATTATTGACTTCCTTATTTTTTTAATTTCAGTTTCTTTTAAAAATTTATACTGAGCATTTAATTCTTAATCTTTGGAATTCTCAGTTTTTGGAAACTAGAAAATTGAAACATTTTCAATGTTCTTTTAGACATTCAGCAGAAGGATGGGATGTCATTTTACTGCAATGACACACAGGACAGCAGAATTTGCATGTATGTCTCATGACACACAGGACAGAAGAATTTGCATGTATGTCTCATGACACACAGGACAGAAGAATTTGCATGTATGTCTCCAAAAGAGCCCATAGCTCTTCTCTAGTAGGAATGACTTAATAAAGAAACATATAACCAAAAACAAAGAAATATAACATGCATTTATAAATCATTTCCTCCCTATAAAATTCAGTCTTGAAAGACTTGCCCGTGGTCTCTTTATACAGACAAAGTAAGTACTAGGTTCTGAGAGACCACTGCAAGCCACAAGATTTGAACGCCAGTAACCTGTGCAGCACTTACTTGTTTGTTTCTTCATCTTGTTTGTTTAATTTTATGTTCTAGTTCTGAATTCAAACCTAGAGTCCCACTCGCACTAGAAAAGAGCCCTACGACCAAACCATACTTAGTGTCCACTCAGCCCTTGAAAAAAAAAAAAAAAAAAAACTCATGTCCTGGGACAAGAGAGCTGCATGTACAAGTGGAGGGAGACAAGACAGCGTGTGATCCAGGTTCTGGGGGGGCAAGTTAGCCAGGAGAGGAGAAACAGGGTAGGAGTGGACAGAGGGCAAAGGGCCAGAGAAGACAAGGTAGGGAGATGGCAGGATACTTCCCTGACAAAGGGCCCCCACAGCTAAGGTACAAAAGGAGGCAGAAATCAATAGCCAGAGAGAGGAGCAGCACATGCCCAACACTGGCGACCTGTGGAGGTGCAGGAGACAGAGCAGGGTGCAGCACTACACACCAGGCCAGAGGCTGTCAACAGTGGACCTGGAACAGCAGGGCCCCTAGGCTGCAAGATGGATAATGGCTAGAAAAGGATGGAGCTGACAAATTGGTCTAGGAGATCTGGATGGCAGCATGAAAGGATGATCAGTAGGTGTTCAACGGTGTGTCTCTTACCTAGTGGAATTCCAATAAATATGAAGTGGGTAGTCCACCTAAGCCTACTTGAGACATTCAGTATAAATGTCCAGGTGATGACCTCAATCTGTGTTCTGAAGGCAACTCAAGGGTTAATAATATCCAACTGTAAAAAGGAATGGGCAGAGTAGGCTCATGATCTCTCACAGAAGAGCACTGCTGGCTACCTGCTGGCCTGGAAATACCATGCACGTACCTGTCTACCAACAAAGGGTCGCTACTCTGTGAGTTGCTCCTCTCTGTACCTGGTCAAAGGGCCACTTCATTTTTTAAACAAGAGGCCAGGCCAACAGCCATTTCTGTCAGCAATCCTGTGTTTTCTTAAATTTGCCTGAAATGTCTGAACCCCTGCCTATAGTTAAATATTAATCATTTACGTAAACTTATTTTTAAGATTTATTTTCATCATTTAAATTGTGTGTGTGTGTGTGTGTGTGTGTGTGTGTGTGTGTTTAGAGATGCACACATGAGTGTGGGTGCCTGGGGAGGCCAGAAGAGGGCACCGTATCCCCATTGGAGCTGGAATTACAGGCTTTTATGAGACATCTAGTATGGGTGCTGAGAACCAAACTCCAGTCCTCCTCAAGTGGTAGACGATCTTAACTACTGAGCCACCTCTTCCTCTCTTGACCCAAACTGTTAACATGCGATAATTTGTATTAGTAAAGAAATGTAGAGAAAAGGAGTGGAAAATGGGGGGTGGGGGGCATGTGAGGGGGCCTGGGAGGAGAAGAAGGAGGGGAAGCTCCGATCCATTTGTAAAGGAAATAAATTAATTAATGAAAGACAAATATTTTATTACAATACAGTAATTTTTTTAAAGGGAAATGTCTTATCGCTAAAATAATGAAAGACCAAGCCCATTGGTGCTGAGCCCAACACCAAGTAACTACTACAAGGAAAAAAGATATAAAGTAGCGTCTATGAACCCTGGGACCTGCCTAAGTTTATGGGTCAAGGTCTGAGGAGTGTGAAAGAAACATCATTCCCCTCAACAAAATGTTCTTCTGGACTTACCAACACTAAAAGAGAACTGAGAAAACCTTCCTGACTGTGTAAGTCCCCACAACCCAACCATGATTGCAAATCTACACACAGGACTGGGGGAAGGGGGCAGGTTAGTGGTGGATACAATGTGCTTTCATTTCCAGGGCAAGGAAAACTCAAATCACATTCATATACATTCTTTAAAGTACTGAGCAGCAATTTATCTTGGTATAGAAAGAAATATTTTCCCCCAAATGTAAGCTATATACTTTTACATTTATTTTGTAACTGTAAATATTACATATTTATTTTTCTATTTTTGTTTCCATACATTCATTAAATGATGCTTCCTTCCATCTGGGTTGAGCTCACTGTCAAAAGTATTTTAAATTTCATATGCAAATGTATGTTTGTACCTTCTATCTGCACAGTCAAGTAAATATTCTCTATAGCAACCCAACATCAGATTTTCACACTGGAGGACAGCATCCAATTAAAAAGCAAATAGCCCAAATATGAGAGAGTGTGACTAAATAGATTTCCACTGAGTCAGTTTTTAATCAATATTTCCTGAGAATTAAAATAATTAAACAATTATCTGTAATAAATATTACTTTGTATTTAAAAAAAACCAAAGTAACTACAAATATAAAATATAGGCCAGCAATTTAATGCTCAATTATTGAGTCATGTCCTATAGCAAGTTAAAATTTTACTTTTAAATTAACAACAATCAAGCAATTATGTTTATCAAGTAAGCCAGAGGAGAGATGGCCCAGAGGTTAAGAGCACTGGCTGCCACTTTGGAAATCTATCTGGTGCTATCTCAGAAAAATGGGAATAGGGCTTCCTCAAGACCCAGCTATTCCACTCCTTGGAATATACCCAGAAAATGCTCCAGCACACAACAAGAAAATTTGCTCAACCATGTTCATAGCAGCCTTATTCATAATAGCCAGAACATGGAAACAGCCTAAGTGTCCCTCAGTAGAAGAATGGATAAAGAAACTGTGGTACATATACACTATGGAATACTACTCAGCTATTAAAAACAAGGAATTCCCGAAATTTGTGGATAAATGGATTGAGCTAGAAATGATCATAATGAGTGAGTTAACCCAGAAGCAGAAAGACTCAAATGGTATATACTCACTTATATCTGCATACTAGCCCAAGGGGCATGTCCCATGAAAGCCTTCACTTACCAGGAAACTGGGACAGAGGGGAAGGCATCCTATTGGGACTCTAAATGAGAGACGCATGGGAGAATAGCAAAATAAAAGGATACAGAGGGTCCTAGAAATCTACAAGTAGAACAATATGATAGGCAGATTTGGGCCCAGGGGTCCCGCTCAAACTAAGGCACCAGCCAAGGACAATACAGGAGGTAAGCTTTAAACCCCTACCCAAATCTAGCCAATGGTCAGAATATTCTCCACAGTTGAGTGGAGAGTGGGATATGACTTTCTCACATACTATGGTGCCTCACATTTGACCATGTCCCCTGGAGGGGGAGACCTGGTGGCACTCAGAGGAAGGACAGCAGGTAGCCAAGAAGAGACTTGATACCCTATGAGCATATACAGGGGGAGGTAATCCCCCTCAGCAACAGTCATAGGGGAGGGGAATAATGGGAAAATGGGGGGGGGGAGGAATGGGAGGATACAAGGGATGGGATAAACATTGAGATGTAACAAGAATAAATTAAAAAAAAAAAAAAAAAAGAGCACTGGCTGCTCCTATGAAGGTCCTGAGTTCAATTCCTGGCAACCGCGTGGTGGCTCATGACCATCTAGAATGAGATCTGGCGCCCTCTCTGGCATGCAGGTGCACATTCAAGCAAAAAACACTGTATACATAATGTTTATCAAGTAATGTCTCTAACCCTGTAGACTGTGAAGCACGTGTACTAAGCAAGCCAATGAGAACTGTAGACTCCTATCCTACCAAATTTATTTTTAGGATTTATTATTTCTTCTTATGTGCACTTCAATGTATGTGTGTGGTGCAGGGAATAGGCACATGGGTGGGGAATCCCTGCGGAGGCCAGAGGCAGCCAATCCTCTGGAGTTGGAATTACAGGCGGCTGGGAGCCGCCCAGTGCGGGCGTGCGGATGGAGGCAGGAGAACGTGGATCTTCCGCAAGAGCCGTTTGAGCTCCCATCTTCCTAGTCATCTCTCCTGTCTACACGCCTCAATGTTTACTTCATCACTACTCTCACGCCTGTGATGTCACACGTGATCCTGGGTTTCTGACTTGCACATACGTGAGTCTTATGCAAAGCAGTCTAATTTTAGTGAACAGTTTCTTAGCAAACTAAAACTTCCAAGAGTTTGTTACCAAGAACTCAATGGTAGGTCACTCACATAACAGTGACGCTCCGCTGTCTTAGCAGAGCCAGCGTCATGATCATTTCTTTTAACCCCACACTAAATTTTTTAGGGAGGGATTCCAGTTTTCCAACTACTTACACTCTTAGGTTTCCTTCCTTCAACTTAGTGTAGTGGCCATGTATGCTTTGTAGAGAATAAGCACTCTTTCCCTGTCCTTTCATATGCGTTCACAGAGTGAAGAGATCACACAGCTCTAGCCCCAAGGCCAGGCCACAGGTGCCCACAAGCAGCAGCTGATGAAGCTCCTGTTGCCTGGAGCTTCTATTCTGGTGGGTGTGAAGGTGGGGACAAGGTGGTGGCAATCACGCGAGGGCCACATACAACAAGATGGCAGGTGCTGTGACAGTAAGGATCTGGGATAACCACATAGAGTCACTTTTCTCTCTAACACACACTGTACCATCCTGTCAGGTTACATTCGGAAATATGAATGCTATACAAACGCTGTAGTCCGCCCCCCCCCCCCCCATCGCTGAGAAAGTCTGGCAACACCCAGCTATAGCTAATCCAAGCTACAAAGAAGAGACACAGAAACAGACTGACATATCACCATTGAAGAATAGCGACCCTTTAAAACCTACAAGCCAAGTGCCATGGACGGCACTGTACAACAGCGAATTACATTTATTAATTCTGAGCATATGCCCACTTTTATAGATAACACCGACTCTGACCTGCAGCACAGCACCCAGGTGTTGAGGTTCAGTGGTATTTACGGGCCAAGCAGAAAGAATATTTTAAGTGTTGGATGGTTCGAGGCTATCTGCTCCTCTACAAAGGAAAAGAATACAGAGTCTGGGCCTGGCATATTTGGCTGCCAGTCCATCATAGAATAATGGCTACATGAGAGGTGACTTCAGTGACAGACAATTTTTAAGCATTCAGACTGTGAGTTTTGATAGTCCATGGAGGAGGCACGGATTATCAGAACAAAACAAAACCATCAGAACGCATCATAAGCAGTATAGTTCAGGTTATTAATAGTCTGCTGTAGCTCTTCGTAGGTGTCTGTAAGCTTTTGTAGTGGTTAGTGTGTTTCAGTTTCATAACTGAGATTTTGTATAGTCAAGGCTTTGTCCACAAAAAGTGAGGGGTTTGCTCCTTTTTCATTGTTAACCAACAATGAAAATGGATTTTGACAGCAACTCGACTTAAAACACACAGGCACAGCAGTCATTCAATCTGTACGGGAACTTGCCAGTCCCCAGTGGCTGAACGGTAACCATCCTGCGCAAGTCAGCTGCACAGACTCTGTTGACAATAGCGATGAACATGTTCATAATAATAATAATAATAATAAGGGCTTGTTTTAATAGAACGTTCCACACATTAAACACATTAATGACCCATGAAATAACTGTTTTATCTGTAACACATTAAGCGACATTACTAAAAACAATGTATTAATTGGTAATGGGTTTTTTTTTTTTTTTTTTTTTTTGGGAATGTAAGGTTTTTTTTTTTTTGGGAAAGTATAAGATAGCAGGGTAATAATTTCATAGCTTAATCAAAATTAGAGCCATGCCAATTGTGTGAAGAAGACGACAAAAACGTGTAAAATACACTCGGTCATTTTAGACACTTGATAAACTCCCACTTTTCTAATCAGAAACGTTATCTACCTGACTTGTGGGTTAAGTGTTTTGTTAGCATGTGCAGTGTTCATCCTTGGCTGCCTGAGGCCTTGCACAGCCTTTGCTCTCTCACCTGAGCACACCCAGACACTTCACACTGCAACATGCCTCCTTCACCTCCTCCCTTTTCAATTTCCGGGCACTAGTTTTGCTGTGTTACACAGCATCAACCCACCATTTTCTACACACACGTGCTATCGCAATTAAATCCAAAGCGGCATCAAACAACATACAGGCCCTCGACACAAGAAATACAATGCAGGCACAAAAACGTGTGTGAATTATCTGTGTGTTTTATAAACTCTCTTTGGGGGGGGGCATACAAAATATCAAACTAGAGACAGTTATTTCACTGTCTGTTTCTTAGATATCAAAGAGAATTTTGAAATTCATCAAAGCTAACCTTCTGTTATGTACAACAGGCTGAGCTGAAAAGAATGTTAACAAGTTCAATTCTCATTCAATCAGCGGCACTGCTCTCTGAAATGTTTCATTGCGGGAAAGAAATAAAAATAATCTATATGGTAATTATGAGAACGAGTCCCCCAGTAACTTTCAGCTACATGAAAGGTCAGTTCTATTCAAGATATTTTATCAGTCCCCTGCACATACCCCTGTCCTGTCATTTTAAATCTGAGCAGCATTTTATTTTCCCATTTACAGCTACCTGCAGAATTAAGTACTTAAGCCAAATAAGAAAAAAAAAAAAGAAAGAAAGAAAGAAAGAAAGAAAAAATGTTGAATGCTGGCAAAGGCTATAATAGCATAGAGATAAATCGTTCATCTGCTCTCTCTCAAGCCTCTGGGGCTGCAGATTTTTCTTCTCCTGGTGCACTGTGGGTATTCAAAACTTGTTCAACATGATTTCATTTCATTTCAGGCACTGCCTGAGAAAACTAAATTACAGAATCAATCATACAGAAGGTCAGAGTGAGACTTCATTACAAGTATTGCATGCTTGCATGAATATCTTTCATTTATGACTGACCCAATATGTCACAATAGCTGTCTAGTAAAAATAATCCACTTTCTGAAATTGATGTACTACTGATGTCAGTGCTACTCAGCAGGCTGGGCAGATTATAGAGAGGTGTTAAAAAAAAATAAAAAATAAAAAATAAAAAACCTTTGGAGCTCACACTGTCGGTTTTCAGAATTGCCATCTTTTGTAGATTAAAATAATTTCCAGATGATCAGCTAAACTGACAATAATGCTTAGAGGTAAGAAATTTTTAAGTAAAATCTACTGTTGATTTTAACCTGCCAACCACATCCTGTCTTAAAACCTCTGTGGCCACCACAAGCAAATCAAAGTAGTTCTTTGAAGCCACAAACCCACGGACATTCGATTTTTCAGCAATTCTCTTTTGAATACCAGAAGGGTATTTGTATTTCCTAAAATGTGAATGCTAATCATCGGCCTCTTTTTAATCTCTCCCTTTTTGTTCCTGTGCTCTGTCTTTAAAAATAATGGCATAAATTTAAGGAAGATAAACATGTTGTGCCCCTTGCCAACAATAAGGCAGCCAATCAGTCCTGTGACAAACTGTCAGCCTTTCTAGGGCAAAGCCGATGGAGCTCTGAGGAAAAGCTGGTCCGCTATGACATAAACAACTGGCTTTTCTTATTATATGATAGGCTTAATTCACCGTAGCTATCCCTCACAGACAGCCATATTCATTTTGGATAATAAAGCTTGTTACTTGCGTAGGACATGAAACAGCCCACGTGCCCTACGATGCTGAAAGGCACGCTGTACACAGTATTATTTATTACTTCTGTGTTGACCTTCCTACAGGAACTCTCAGAGGAGGCTTCTGCAGAGTATTAGGATGTAGCCAGCAACTCGGTACCCGGAGGGAGACAGAGAGGAACCTTGACATAACCTATTTTTAACCATGCCTCTGGCGATTCTGAATTCAAGTTTACAGGTGAACATGTCAGGAGTCCGCAGAACAAAGCCAACGACACATCGTATTCATCATAATTCTGTCCCGCTACCTTTTATTTTTTTCCCAACATTTGTGATTTAAAATCCCGTGACATTTTTCTCAAGGTGAAATTCTACTAGAGTTTCCAACAAGATTAGTTTGCTTCAAGCCAAAAATAAATAGCATTTGGGTTGAGCAGAACTTTAAACCAGTAGTCATAACCGTGATGAGGTCCATGTAAACACAAGAGCCTGCACTTAAAGTACCTATACTTAAAAGAAAAAAAATCAATGGAATAATTGAACTTCTTTAATGATTAGCCATACATTACAAAAGAAGCATTAAAAATGGAGTCTTGGCTTCCACCACCAGCCTGGGAAAGCACTATCTTTAAGTGTATGTGAGTATCATAATTATTTTATGATTCCATCTTTAGTTCTTTCCAATATAGTAAATTCAATTGACCATGAAATGAAATTTCATAGTCAAAATGCCTCCTTTACACTTTTTTATAGCAGCAATAACAGTTTTATAGCTTTGAGGCAAGGTAATTCATCAGATGTTTAATTTAAAGGCAGAGTCTTATATTACTAATAAATATTTACCAATTTAATAAAGTACACATTTTAGCATATATTATATGGTCTTTTAAGTATTTCTGCAACTTGAATGAGGCTGGCTGAGCATCTATAAATATGGCCAGCCCTAGTAAACTCCCTTGGTGACTAAACACCCTTTTTATCTTTATTATTTTCCAAGTATATTACAAGCAAGACTAGAGAGGAAGACAGACCATCTATTCTAGTGTCAAAGGGACAAAACTGTACGAAAGTCCACAGGAAACAATTATTTATGATGTCATGGAACATTTATGAATACTTAATGAATATTTTCTGCCTGCTCACTGCATTCTTCTCCGGAAAAAGAGAAAAAGAAAGAAAGACAGACAGAAAGAAAGAAAGAAAGAAAGAAAGAAAGAAAGAAAGAAAGAAAGAGAAAAGCTGAAACCCCTCATGTTCAGCTCAAACACAAAAGATCACAGGCAAAGACAGTTATGTTGCCACAATCCTATTTGGTAAAGTAATCTTACATTTCAGAGACCACACTGAGCCTTTGCACTGTTAATCCACTACATATTTTGCAATCATGAGTTGTTATCTGGGGAATTAAAAATGAAACCAATACATATCACTGGCATGGTCCTGATGCACAGAAAAATATGTAAACAAGCAACAGGATTTGTTTTTGTTAATACCAACACATCTGTCTCACTTTTTCAGGGTTTTAAAAACAAAAGAGCTGCATAAACTATTACTCTTGCTTTAAGATGGCTGGCTAGTGTCTCACCTCCACAGACACGAATACATTATATACTGTGCTGGAGAGAAGACACAATCCCAACAGAAGAGTTTAAAATACTTAAGCAGATTTACTCTGGCGATTGCTGACTATAATTGCACACTAAGAAAAACAGAAATAAAATTATCACATTAGTAATCCTTGCTCTCTCGAGTGCCTTATTCGACGCTTGTGACAGTAAATAGCACAATTAGGTGTATTTCACACTATAACAAAGGCCATATTTTCCTCTGCTGGTTATAAGCAGACTTCCCCCCCTCCCTCTGTATCACAGTTTGATATTTGATTTGAGGTGAGAGCAAACCGTATATCATATATATGTATTTCTCTAATTCAACAAGTTCAAAAGACCTGGGCACTAAAACGGGCTCCCATGTTTAAAGGCTCGCCTGAGTAAGTTCTCACTTAGAGCACACCTCCACATTAAAACAAAGACAGGGGAAGACTGGTTGACATCAAGCCTTCCTAGAGTTCATTTCCTATTGGAAGACTCTTGTTGGCCATCCTCTATGGCTGCCAATCACCCACTATCAGATTATCAATTGAAGCCTATGTTTACAGGGCAATCTTTGCTCGCCATCAGGCAGGGATATTTCTTAACAGAGCCTCCCAGCTCCTTACCACGAGGACAAACAACAAAGAGCAGTTGCAGGTGACACGTGGGACGCTTACCATGTGCAGCCCGTTGCTAGGAAGCACAGCATCTTGTTCCACCAGATTCCTTGAGATTGTGATGGAAGGGAGATCCAGGCTTTGAGGGGGAAACTGGGGTGTGAACTCGCTTCCCTGGGAAGGCAAGGGGTCGCTGAGAGCCTGAAAGGGTAGCAGCACATCAGGCATGCCCAGGGTGGGGTCCGACTCTGGAGGAGGTGTGATCGGCGGGATTTCAAACTCTTCATCCCCAAGGCTCGGCGTGTGGAATGTCTGCTAAAAGGAAACAAAATACAGACACCCTCACAGTCACTTTCTGTATTTTATCCCTCCTTGGAGGGAACAAGAAAAACTTCCTGAGGAAACACTACATATCTAGGCCAAATATTTATTTCTCAAATGAAAACATCTTAAACACAGATTTCCATATATAAAGTTTTGCTGATCATTCTGATTAAAGATTTAAGTCTCATTATCATATGGTTTTAATGGAGTATCAGTATTAACAGTTTTTTAATGTGTACTTAATTAGCAACATCTGTCTTTGTTGTTAGTTGGAGCATCGGCGACATTAGATTTGGCTATATAACAAATTGCCACTTTATTGATATGTTAGGGAAACAGCTCAAATAGCTTACACGATCCACATGCTTCATAAAATGCTGACAATATTTGTGGCACACACACACACACACACCATCAACCCAGAAGTGAACATTGCACATGTTTACTTTCTGCCACAACCTATAAAACAAGTACTATTAAATTTGTGGTTTGGGTTAAATTTTTTTTCTTTATTGGCATAGTCCCAAGTGTAATAAAGGCTTCTATGGAAATTGTTACCGTGTCATGCAACATTTTCTGTAAGGGTTATTGTGGCTTGTATTAAAAGATGCTGGCGCTTTTATTGAAACTATACGGCAGATTGTTTTCTTTTTACATGAACATTTCCATATGCGTTTACCAGAACTCCATCTACCAGGCTTCAACTTCTAAAGACTACCTAGAGAGCGCAAAGCCATACGGATACAGCCACACTAGGTACATGGGCGTTGCCTATTCACTTTGCGAGACAAATGTAATGGCTTAAAACCTATGTAAATCTTAGTGCATTGTTTTTTGTGAATGCTACTAATATTCTTCAGGCTGGGTTGTAAATGTGGCTTAGGTGAGGAGAGAAGGGACATCAACATGCCAGATCATTACTATTATTACTATCATTACTATTATTATTACTATATTATATATATACAGATATATATATATATATATATATATATATGCACCTACATTTTGGTGAGACACAGGATTTGGAGGCCACTTACATTTTTTTTTTTTTTATTCCTAGCTAAGAGGGTCACAGATGTAGTTCATTTATTATTAATGGTATTTGAAAGAGTGACCTGGCATGGGGTAATTGGAGTCTGCTATTATTGATAAAGAGACCTAATTAAGAGCTGAAAAATCATCATTCTTCAAACTCTCAATTATGATGTTTTATAAGAACCACCTGAAAGGAAAGAGAAAAAAACCTCGATGGGGTGGGGGCGTGGGGGGTAACTTCAACAAAAAGCATTTCTTGCACACAGAACCTGACAAGCATTATTTGCAGCTCACCAGGAAAAACAGAGTTTGTGAACTATGGAATCTAGGGAAGGGCAAATGGCCACCTTGAGGGCCTTGGTAGACTTGATAGATATTTTTTTTTAAAAATAGCTGAACCCCGATAAACCATTTGAGAGCCAGAGTGAAGTTCCCGATGTTTTGACGTGGGCTTTCTTGCAATGATACCGCCTCCCAATGCCAGTCTCTTACTGTGGTACCCTGAGTTCTTAGCAACAAAGGGATGAATTGGCCACAAACACGGTTGGCTAATGAATGTAACCCTATGGCTGCATTCACTGTTATTTTGGCACTAATGTGGTCTAGTAACAGATGCAACTGTAATTTGTGACTCATTTGCTACCCCATTACTGCTTAATGAAATCTAACATATCACATTAACAATACGGATAAACACTCATTCTTGATATGTGGCATTTGGCTGTTTTCATTACCACTGTAATTAACACTTGAAATATTATTTCAATAAATATTTAAAGTACTTTAAAAATGGTCAGAGTAATCATGACACAGATAGAAAACATAAAGCTAATGTGTGAATTTCAAACTTGGAGTACCCTGGTCCCCACAGTGTTCTTCTCGGACAATGTCCGTGTGGACGAAGCTGGCTTCAGGCATGACTGAGGCTTTACAGAGTGCCAACCTAAAGTCTTCCCGAATTAGTTTGCACTCATTAAAGTGTTAAAAAAAACACCAGATAAATTTACTTTTAATGCAGTGATTGGGAAATTAGATATGAGCCATAATGTGGCACATTAGCATTTACTCTGGCTTTATTTTTTTTGATCACGGGAAGATGCACAGTAAAGCCATTATAAGATTTTTAAACTCCAGTATAAAGCACACCTCAGGCCAGGCAGTCAAAATTAAAGAGGGTTTCAATTTTTTTTTTTTTTTTTTGCTAAGGAATATAGAGAGACACGTTATATATAATATGTCCCCGTGGCATAATTTTTTTTAAAGGAAACATTAATTTTAAGTTAGAAGCAATATATGTCTACATTGACCTAATAAAACAATGCAATGAAATAACATTGTAATATGTAACCAAGGAGATGCTAAAATCTTAACTATCTTTTAAGAGAGGTAAAATATCACATATGAAGTTTTTCATGGAGAAAAGAGATGCAACATTAAATATAATATTAAGTACCTCCGATCTAAAACATTGTTTTCTGAGAAAACAAAAGTCACCACAAACCCCATCACCAATGAAGAACATGGACATTTGATCAGACCATCACATAAGAGTTTAATGTGATCAATTTTTACAGATACCGACTTTTCAGTGTTTACCTAGAACATGTTAAAGTACGTGTGCATGCTTAAATACCATCTGTACTGAAATGTTCAAAACATTTGTTCCTTTTGATAAGACTGTAGATCTGGAGAACTGTTGTATCAACATACAACAGCCGACATCTGACACGGTGAATTATCACAGCTGGAATTAAATTGTTTCTGAACAGCTGCTGGCAGCACAGCTTTCATCAATGTTTGATTCAAATGTAGAAGGGGGAAAAAATGCCACAGAATGAAACATCACGTTGTCCTTACAGATGGGCTTGTGTTCATTATCCCAAACAGCAGAGCAGCCAGTGCCAAACAGTATTCCTATATCTAAGCTGTCTTCTAGATGGAGAGACGGCGGTCACAGGAAAAATAATTAATCTACAAAGACCCTTACTTCTCAAGTCTCCACTTGCGCTAATAATTTTTAGACATTAATTTCTTTCCTATCACTTGCTGCCCTGTACTAAGATCATTTGCAAAGCCATTACTATTTTCAATCTCTGGGGTCAAGCTAGTTCACTCTCCTGTAACTGAATGTATTTGGAAAATGAAGACTTTTTATTGCCCGAGCCACAGAGGAACTGTTCCATTTGGGCTGATTTCATCCTTCTGTGTTTCCTCTCGTTTGAAAATGTTCAATCTCACACAATCTATCCTTTTAGGAAAACATTTTATTGATCTAATCAAGTATCTTGAGGTGTTTGGTTTTTTTTTTTTTTTTCCCTCCAGAAGGCATGCCAATGAGACCAGACAAAGGCGGGAAGTCAAGAGCAAGAAACGTTGTAGAAACAGCAAGAAGACAACACTTATTCCATGTACACCCGCACACTAGCACAAAGCAGGAGAAAATATGACACTGCGTTCAGAGCCCATCACCCAAAATTCCCAGCTACAACCATGCCTTGGACAGTGTCTGTTCATTGACTTCAGACACCCAGTAATTTCTCATTGGACCTCTAGTATTGTGGGCACTGTGCTAGGTGGGTGGGGGGTTCGAACAGCAAAATGCTCATTGTATGTCACACTAAAAACCATAACACTGTCAAGCACGGTTCTCTGAGCCATGGTGCTCAAGGATGGTAACCTTAGAGATCTGGGAAGCAAAATACCGTCTATTAAAGCTCCCAAATACCCAGTTATCTGCTTAAATATTGAGCAGAGCTTGGTGTATGTGTGTGTGTGTGTGTGTGTGTGTGTGTGTGTGTGTGTGTGTGTGTGTGTCGCATTTTCTATTACATATTAGTAATTCCTTGGTATGTGCTTTTTTCCATTAAGAGATTCACTTAAGTTTCAAATGTTAACCAACAGCCTGTAGACAGTGATAAAGTCTTGTCAGGTTATTTTCTTTTCCAACAGGCTTTTCTCATTTTCCTCCAAAGTTGTTACCTTGTGCCACAGGAGGGGGCGGGGAGGGAGAAATCAGATACCTTGCTTTTTCCCTTCAAGCCTATTAAATTATCTATACAACACACAAAGCACGAGCAGACACGGTTAAGGCAGGCACCCACCTCACTGGCAGCAAAGAAGGCGTTGTTCGCCTCAGCCATGTTCATGTAGTTATTATTTCCAAACTGGAAAAGAAAACATTGATTTCTGTTAATGGAAAGCAACGTAAAAAACCCGTGGTTGTTTATTTCATACTCAGAAGTGACTGGGAAAGAAGGCTAGTGTGATGGGACTCATGGGCCAAACTGGACATGTGAAACCGTACTTACTGTCAGTCAGTCAGCAAGAGCACAGAGTTACACTGTCAATAATTCTGGAAAATAGTTCTGTATCCCCCGCCCCCCATGACTGGCAGTGAAAAGAGACAATTACAACCACCTGGCTCTCTGGTCACTAGTGTGCTGCTTATTCAAGTGGCATTTGTCAGAGGTTGGAAGAAAAGGAGTCCCCAAGAAAACCACTTGGACGTCTTTTAAAGCATGCTGGGACTTCACACTTTACTTTTCAAGAACAGGTGTCACGTGTGTGGGTAGGTTAAAAATGTGAATTAAAGGGGATACAATTCAATTTCCAAGCTGCAAATTCTATTTTCTGGTGAATGGGGTGTGGCAAGAATACAAACAAATAAGACTAAAGAACATTTCCAAAGTCTCCAAGCAGAGCCCGCTGCCATATCCAGCTCCATCGCAGCTGCTGAAAGCCCTGCTATTTAATCTCTCCATGTAACATTAAGTGCAAAGGGGTTTAGAAAATAAGCAGGATCCCATGAACACAGCAATTTTTATTTCATTCCCTAACACAATGGCCCATTCATATCATCACAAATAAGACTGTATCAGCATTTCAGATGTAAGCTCTTTACTTCCAGGGACCTGTGATCAAAATGTAAAACTCGGATTTGGGGGCAGAAATGTATTTTCAGGTTCAAATGGTCTAGGTAGGCGCATTGCTTTGCTTTCAACATTCTGCTATCAGGCTGGCAATATGGGAAGGGCTCTGTGGGCATAATTATCTGGAGCTGTGTTATTTTTCATGACTCTTAAATGGTACGAGAATATGTCCTTGTGTAAAGTACTCTATTCATTTCCTTTAACGAACCAGAAGAAGCACAGGTGTGATCTCCAAGGGGTGAAATGTATATAGATATTTTCTAATATATATTGAAGCTAGCAATTACGTTAACATAAAAGGTATAATTTTCCCAAGAGATAAGTAGGTGGCTCCGTGAATGGATGGATGGATGAATGAATGCGTGGTTGGATGGGCAAACAGATGGACAGTGTTAGAAATAGGTACACAGAAACGCAGACGTTTATGTAGGCTGATACAAGCAATGAGTAGGAAACAGATACATGGATACCGGAAACCCACATATTCCTCCTCTCAAGACCACTTATTTTTCAGGGGCCCTTGGTCCAACTTTCAACCTGTAGGAAGCAGGTTTGGCATGCTATATTTGTATCATGTTAGGGATCCAAGAGCTAAGCAAGACTTACAGGAAACACTCTAATGGCTCCAGAGTGCTGCAGAAATCTACAGAGGCAACACAAACCACCGCAGGACACCTCAACACACACACACACACACACACACACACACACACACACACACACACTGAGCTATCAGACCGGCTCTCCTCTAGCATTCCTACTCATCTGGGTGACTATCTTCCTAAGAATTCCTGGAAGGTGTACTCGTGAGCCCTTAAAGAAGACCTTTACCTGGCTTGTCTGAAGGCATGGGGTTTCAAAAACATAGACTTCTGTTGTACTTTTTTTCCATGAAATGCTCAGGCCTATAATCAAATATGACCCATATTTGAATCTATATATACCACGTTCCAATCCTCCCCCAGCCCCACCAAGTCACCTGACAGCCAGTATCACAACTTTAACATTATTTAAATGTCGGCTTTGTTGGGGAATTAGAAATCCATTTAAGGCAAAGAGCTCATTATCAGAGAGTATTTTTTTTTTTTAAGATTAAACTTACTTATTATCTAATAGCACCTAGAACAACAAAGGAAAATAAAATGGCCATTAAACTAAAGGCCTAAACAATTCAAAAAAAAAAAAAAAAAACAAATTAAGCTCAGAGTGAAATAAGAACTGGGTTAGAAATCCTCTTCAGAACAGTTAGTATGCGAATGTAATTACTGAAGAAACTACAGCTAATCAGCTGTGAATTGTATCCATTAATTAGTATTTGCCCTGGAGAAATGAGAAAAATCAGTAACAACGCTGCCACCACTGCAGTGCTGATGGGCTGCAAGAGGAGGGCTGCGTTTAGTCAAGCAGGTGGCTCCAGTGGTCCACATAATTTGAAAAGCTCTCACCTGGAGGGGGGAGCTGGAGCGGACAGAACACTCCTTGCATATCTCTTGTATCTGCGTAAGGCCTTAATTAATGGCTTTTAATTTGGAAACACTTGGTGATCGGGAGGGAGCCTTTATAAATCATTTCAAGTAGAAGCAAGGGTTTCCTTTCTACCTGGGGTTGGATGCGGCCTGTTTCAAGGAGCCTTCAGATGTTGGCGGGTGGCAGGACGTGGTTTCTCTTCCGCACATGAGGCTGTGGGGATGTAGTCCCAGTAACAAGAACAGTTCCTTCCCTGAACCCCACACTTCAGTGCGTGCTGTCTATCCCTTACTGCTATCCGCAGCCAACCCAGTCGCCAGAATGAAAGGACTGGCATTTCGCACCTGGCTATTTTCTCTCTCCCAGTGCTAGCTTCCTTTTCTTTCTTTAAATTTTGTTTTGTTTGTTTGTTTGTTTGTTTGCTCATTTGTTTGAGACCCAGTCTTGCTGTGGTGGAGCCCAGGCTGCCCTGAGAACAGATTTCGGACCCTCCCATTTCAGCCTCTTGAGAGCTCAGCCTCCAGGAGTGGGCCACCAGGTCCCCCTGTTTATTTCATGTTAAAATGTGCCCTATGTGTCCTGCTTTTACTTGTTTGATGTTTAAAAACAGATCAGATTCTGTAAGGAAAAGAGGTCTACTCCTTTGGGGTAGACCGCTAATACAATGACCTAAGAACAATTAACTTTGAGTTGTACACAATTAAATTTAGTTTAGGTCCTAGGAGGCAGCGACATTGGTGAAAACATTAGGCTACATATACCATCCAGGGCCAGGAGAAAAGGGCCTTAGCTGGGCTCCTCAGCGCCACTCACTCGGCTAACCATGCAGGACATGTTAGAAGCCACAGAGTATTTGTAGAAAGGATAAAAAGCTGATCCCACTGAAATTTAGGTGAGCCATAATCACCCCTGCTACCCAGGGTCATCTGTCACGTATTTTAATGGTGATTAATAATGAGTGGTACCCAAGGAAGCCCTCTGTAAATATTTTTTTCATTTCATTTCCCAAAGTGGGACTAACTGCAGTCCATTTACGCCAACAGCCAACAAGGAAATTATTTGTTCTGGTCAGCAAACTGAGGGTTCCAGGGGTCACGTCACCTTCCCCAAGGATTTGAACACTCACCACTGGCTCAAATCCCCCAGTCTCAGTCTCTGCGCCCCTCACATGCCAGGACCCATATATAATTAATTTACTCTTTCACTTGGTGATCAGTTCAAATTTTAAACTTTATTGTTAACTCTATGATTGCAAGCTGGAATTTCCCAGAGGGTGTTCTAACGTTCCCATGTCTATTGTAATGTCCCTCAAGGAAAGGGTTCCCAGGCCCAGTGAAACTGGGAAAAGTTGTGCTGAACTTCAACGCCTTCCTTAAGTCTCAAGGCTCTGTGAAAGCTCAGTCTACAAATAACTACAGTGCTAGGCCTGGAGACACACAATGGTGACAAAAATGAGGTTCCCAAGCACTACTTTTTAAATGAGGGCCATAGATACCCTACCTTCCATCCCATACCACCAAAAAGAAAAAAAAAAACAATAACCCCGTGGTTCTCTTCCTTTTGTTTACCTCACAATAACTGAACTCTTTGGGAAGCCTTATTGCAAAAACATTGAAGATCCTCCTCCTCCTCCCCTTCTTCCTCCTCCCCTTCCTCCTCCTCCCCTTCCTCCTCCTCCTCCCCTTCCTCCTCCTCTCCTTCCTCCTCCTCCCCTTCCTCCTCCTCTTCCTCCTCCCCTTCCTCCTCCTCCCCTTCCTCCTCCTCCTCCTCCTCCTCCTCCTCCTCCTCCTCCTCCTCCTCCTCCTTCTTCTCTCTCTCTCTCTCTCTCTCTCTCTCTCTCTCTCTCTCTCTCTCTCTCTCTTTCCTGGATCACTCATATAAAAGCTAATCCTAATTTTACATTGTAACAAAGCCTATACATTTGAAAAAAACTCTGATAGTTTCTAACTTCCCCATCCTACGTCACTGCCTAGCTCTGAAGTTTTGTGCTGATAGCCCCCAGTGACATTCATCCCAGGAACCCGTACTTGATGATGCAACGGTCTTTACATATTCTCAAGACTCAAAGCAAAATATTCTAAGCCAGTAAGATGAATGAAGGGAGACCCTTAATTACTATGACAGACGCAAGGAAACAGCTCATTCCCCGAAGTCTTAATGAGCGCACACACGTGGGACTTCTAACCATCAGGAGGAGCACAGTGGGAACAGGTCCTTATCCACATCGATAAACTCCAATAAATGGCATCCCCAAAAATATCACTGTAAAGGAGAACCAGATCACTCTGCAAATGGAGCACCTTCCTGTCTCTTAATGGGTTTATAAAAGAACATCCCTGCTGTACTTAAGAGGTGGATTTGCTTTTGCTGTATGATGAGTAATTATGGCTTCGGCAAACACAATTTATGAAGGACATCAATTAAAAAGGAGCAGGGCAGGATTCTGTAGGAATGCATCAAAAGAACATCATGCCCATGGCCCCTGTGATCGTGTGAAATGCCACAGTAAATTAATGCAGATTGGAAAGTCTGGCTCAGCTTGGGACCAAGAAGAACACAGAGACAAAACCCCATCTGTAAGCACGAGGCAGTTACTTGGGCTTGGCCCGTCCATAGCGTCATCTCTACTGAAATTATTTTAATGCCCATGGGAAGAAGTGCATAGACTTCTAGTACAGCAGCATTAAGAATAAGAGCTCAAACAGCTAAATGGTGCAAATTTAATTGTTTAAAAAGAGATATCCCTTCAAATTGGTCTCTTTCGCCCATTAAATTTGTTAGCAGACACCATCCGATTCAAATCCTCAGCCAGATATCTGTCAAATTACTTACATAAACAAACTATACCACTATAGATGAAGGGTGCCAGGCCTGGCCGTGTGGTGGAGGAGGCAGCGGGTGAAGCTCACTCCCTCTTGATGGCTCTGATAAGTATAGCCTGGAAGAATGACTGATGGCTAGCAAGTAGCCATCCCACTGAGGCTCAGAAGCCCACAGGGAAACAAGCAAGGCTGATATGACAAATGATGGCAGTGCTGACGACTACCACGGAAGATCTGGAGCACCCTACCAAGAAACAAAGATTGATGGGGGCACAAAGACCATCTACAGTGTCACCAAAGGTCAGGGGCCCAACAGGAATCTGGAGAAAAGAAAAGCTACAGAGATTGGAGTCATGACGGCTTGACTTGACCACAGTGTAAAAGTGGTATGCCCTGCATAGATGCTGTACACCCCTTGGATTTTCAATTCTGATCCCAGGCCAGCAGGATACACTCCTACAGCACTGGACAGCAGCAGCAAGCCACAGTTTCCTGCCAGCAACGTCATCATGATGACCAAGGCAAAGGAGACTCCATGGGTGCATCTCTTTCAGTGCCTTTTCGGATGCTGATTATCTCTATTTTCTTCTCACTAGGTCTACAAAGTGCCCCTCTATGTATGCACATGGGCAGCCAAGGCTCAACGATAATTTGGGCTTTGTGTGGGTGATTGCTCCCAACTGTCAATAAGGTAGGTTTGTAAGCATTCTTGCTCACCTGACAGGATAACTTATTTTGGCTCCTGGTTTCAGACCCTAAGAGGAAGACGTGGAGGGGAGGGGCAGAGCACATTACCACAGTCCAGGAACACGCAGGAAGCAACCACGAACCAGGGCCTGCCCCCAATGTCTTCCTGCTAGGCCCCACTTCCTGAAGTGGCCTGCCCCCAATGTCTTCCTGCTAGGCCCCACTTCCTGAAGTGGCCCACCCTTCAAAGTAAACAGCACACAGTGGGGAAGCAAGCATGTTAAATATGAGCCTGTGGGCAATACTTCCTACTCAAAGCATAAAAGCAGTTGCAACACACTGCCTGAGTTGGGATGTTTGATAGGCCTGGTGTCTTAACTGCATTTTCAACTTAGGATATTTTCAACTTTGTACATCGAAAGTGTAATATTTCTGACCTATGGTATTTTAAATATAAGGTTTATTAGCAAAGAACATCTAAATATTTACACACACACAATGATGCTAATTAAGCATATAAAATATATGTACATATATACAGAGAATCATACATATGCACAATTGTATATACACACATATACATGTCCCTTTTGATAGACTAAAATGGTCTAGATGCCTTCTGCTGAATACCAGAAAGCTTGAGCTCACAAACTCAACACCTGGATGTCAGCAGGCATTTATTTCAGCATTGCTTGCTCCCCCAGGCCTGTCCTATACAGTCTTTCCCATCACCTCCAATAGAGAACTGCCTTAGGACAAGTCATTCTTGAATCTATGCCTTTTCTTCTTTCTCCCACCAAATGGTCAAAAGAAGATCTTGCCGGCTCAACTTTCTTGTTAAACCCAAGCAGATGACCTGTGTTCACCTCCTACTAGCGCTGCCCAAGCCCATTGCTATTTGGCTGCGGGAGCCTCCTAGCAGGTTACCCTACTCCACCAAACTTCCAGCAGATTATATATAACACTTCAATAGAGGCCTTTGTCGCCCCCATTCAAAACTTTCCATTGGCTTCCCATTGGCTCAGGGATGGGGACATATGTTTGCGATAACCCTTGCTTTCTTCCTGTCATCATGCCAACATTCTCATCCTGATGGTCTCCTTGCTGCCCCAAACCCTTGCCTACCTCAGGGCCTTTGCATTGGCTGGTTCTTCCATCTAGATCATTGGTCCTCCAAATGCTCCCCTGGCTTATACATCCTCTCCGTGTGAGTCTTCCCTGGATGCCACTTGTTCAGTGACAAATCACATTTCTGTACCGCCTCCGCCTCCAACACTCTCAATCCTTCTTTTCTCTACTTTACTTTTTCCATTAACACTTTCAATACCACATAGTAGTACAGTCTTCATCTTCCTCCTGTTACTGGAATATAAATTCAGTGAGGGGAACGAAGTCCTACTGACCAGAAGAATGGTAAACAGTAGGTGCTCAAAAGATCTGTTCTGATTGAGCCAACAGTGAGAAGCCAAAGCATTCTCCAAGCCCCTCAGACCACAGCATCAGCTCCTCAAATAGAAGGACAAGAAGGACCCACCACCATCATTGTCGCCACCCAACGTCTATGAGCAAAAGGAGCAGAGAGAGAGAGGAACATGCTTTCTAAGAAGTAGCACTCTCCAGGCACGCCCATCTGGGAGACACTGTTCCTGAAAGGGCACCATGGGCTGATGGGCAGCCTAGGACAGTAGTCATGCCCAACAACAACCCAGTGCATTTCCTAGCAGCCAGCAGGGAGTATTCAGAATGTTACAATGCGAAGAAATGATGATGCATGCAAGACTGGGCAGAGGTGAGATCAGGGTCATCCCTGGCCTGACCATTATAAGTGGACTGTAATGTCACATCATTGTACCCGTGAGTATTCAATTTAATGGCTTATTTCCTTTTTTTTTTTTTTTTTTTTTTTTCTTCTTCTAATTTGAAGTACTCTCTTTCAAAGAAACGTTCTTTAGTCTGAATCTGTGTTATTCAAAGTGTATAGCCAAAGACCAGAGACTAATCCAATGCCTGTTCAAGCATGCAAATTACCTGACCCTACCTTGACTGACGGTACCAGATCTTAAGGCCGTGGGGCTCTAATGTAAAGTTAATTTAGATTTTTCTCAGGAAGTGTACATGTTGAATTTTCTTTAAAAAGGAAAATACACCTTTTACCTCTCCCTCCCCACGTTTTGGGCTTTGTTTTGAGATGGGATGCTGATGTGTAGTATAGGGTGCCCCAAACTGGCCACCCTCCTACCTTAGATTCCTGAAATGAGTGAACAGGCATCCTCCCCACGCTGACTTTAAAGGAGTTTTTCTAAGCCTCTAAAATGAGCTAAGGGAGATGCTGGGGTCTCACATTCATTTGTTGTTATTTGCAGGAATACAGGCTCCATGCAGGCTCAGCCTCGGCCCAGAAGTTTGTCATCTCTTACCTTTCTCGCCTACAGGAAAAGGTCACAGTCTGTGAAGAGGCCACCCACCTCATTCTTTTACCCTCACCAGGACACCCAAAGACATCCATACTTGTCTCAAGAAGAGAAAGCAAGCCTTGCTGTCAGAGTTTTAGCAAGTGGTGTGGCCACACAAGTAACGACAAAAAAACCTAAACATATGGGCGCTACTCAAACACAGAGGCCTTTGGATTCTCATGATCCGGATGCATTTGAGTTTGTGAATCATACAACCATCTGGACAAGTTAACAGTGACGGGAGGGGGGGACACTTGTTTAATGTAAAATATATGTATTATATATACACGCACGCATATGTGAGCAAAGTTTCAGAATCAAGGGAGTTTTGTGCCAAGTGGAGTAATCACTAGACTGGCCAACACACAACTCACTGATGTTTCTGGAATAGAAAATGGGAGACTAGTGCCCTTAAGCACACTGCAGTGAGAATGCCAGCAATAACACAACACTGTGTGAGCAGTCTTTTGCATAGCCCACTCATGTGCCTCCCCTTCCTCCCACAGAGCTGAGTACTAGCTGGGTGCCTATTTGGGGAAATGCATTCTCTCTCTGTGGATGCCGAGGAAGAGGTGTGACTGTTGCTTTCAGGCGGGCAACATGAGGCTGAGATGATGGGCAGGAAAAGTAAGGCATAGACATAAGGACCAAGTCGGCAACAAAGAGTCACTGAACTTAGGAAAAGAATAAGTCAGCAAGAAATAGTCACTTAAGAAGACGAGTCTTGAACTCAGGATATGGGTGAAGGGACAGGGAGCTCCAGGCAGGGGTGAGTCAGGATGGGCAAGGCTGTGGAGCTAACCATGCATGGGGCTTGTTTAAAGAGCTGTGACACAGAGAAACCTGTCTTGAAAAAAACCAAAAGGGGCGGGGGGTACTATCAAAATCAGGACGTGAGCAGGGAGAGAGAAGGCAGGCAGGGGCCATGAAGGCCAACCTTAGGTTTTCTTTTTTAATTTATTTAGTCATGTTATTTCCCTGTCCTAGTCTCTCCCCCTCCCCCCCATCCCACCCCTCTTCCCTCATCTCCCCTCCTCTAGTCCTCAGAAAAGGGGAGCCCCCCTATCCATGCCAGCTCATCAAGTCACATCAGGACTGAGTTCATCCTCTTCCCCTGTGGCCTGGCAAGGCAGTCCCATCAGAGGGAAGTGATCAAAAAGCAGGCAACAGAGTCCATGTCAGAGACGAGCCATGGCCCCCCTCACTAGTGGACGCACGTGAAGCCTGGGCTACCCATAGGCTATCCTCAGTACTCTTAAATGTTTTCAAAAAGGGGAGGTCTAAGAAAGGTTCTGCTGGGAGAGAAACCTAGCTCCTTTCAAATGCACACTTGTTTGTGTGCACCCATCATCCGAGGCACATACTGAAAGAGACCACAAGCACTGGGGATGGAGCTCAACGGGGTATCCTCCTACCACACGTGCAAAGGCCCAGATTCCATCCCTGGCACTACAGAGAAAAACAAAAACAAAACAGGAAATCTCGAAGGATGGCATGAGGATGCCCCTGTTAACAGTGCACACAGACAAGAGCCAGGGTGAGGGAAACGCAGATCCTGGGTGGACCCATTGAAGTAGCTAAGAGATAAGTTCAAGATCCTGGCTGAGCTACAGGTAACTAGGTACTTGCACCCTCCATGTACTCCATCGTATAATAACAAGGTAAGAGGTCATCAGCTTTGTGAAGGCTTTGAGAATTAAACGGGCTATTGCATAAAATGTCATCTTTCTTAACCATACCGGTAGCCAGTGGAAAAGCCCAAAGCAGATAAAGACTGATCCTGTGACAGACAGCACAGGAGAGTTCACTACTCATAAACTCTAGATGGCAAGGCTCGGGAGATGGCTCACCAGGAAAGGACTTGCCACTTGAACTTAGGCACAAGGGATGTGAGTTCTGATCCACAGGAAGCACATAGAAGCAGAGCAGGCAACGCAAGCTGCCTGATGCCCGGCCAAGCTAACCAGCCAGGCTAGTGAGAATGGTGAGTTCCAGCATCAGCAAGCAGTCCAGCTCCACTATAACTCAGGGAAGAAATCTACCATCAACAAGAGCAGGCACCCAAGCGCCCAGGTTGCATGCACGCCACGCACACATACGTAGGCAAGACCAAAACGAGCAAGCAAAAACATGGTTTCCCTGTGGTATCCAGATCAAAATGCAAATTCTTTCTCCAGAGTAAAGGTGGCTACCCATTCTAGCTGTTGGAGCCTCCCTTAAACAATCCTTCTTAGAGGGCTGTTCTTGCCACCAGGCTCTAGCACATTGCCTTGGGTGCCTCCCCTCCCCCTGTGCCAGGTCCCTTCCCTGAACTACAGCACCAGTTGCTTATGGCCTGGACCACTCTCCCCTTTAACTTTACATAAGTTTTTGCCCTCTGTTCACCCCTCAAAGACACTTCCTCAGATCAAATACTGAAGTCACCCACATTGGGCACTCCCACCTTCACCACCCTCCCCATGGCTCCGCCTTCTATCTTGTGGCGGGGGTGGTTGGGGTGGAGGGGGAGGATGGAGGGGGAGAGGGGAGAGGGGCGGGGGGCGGGTGTCAAACTCACTCATCACAATGTTTGTTACTGTCTCATCCTCTCGTTCCGGTGGAGAGCCTATAGCGACAAGGGTTTCCTTTGGCTCTGTGATGTTTCTTTTCACCATAGGATAATGTCTGGCCCACAATAGGTGCTCCATGTATGTATAGAGCAGATGAACAAATAGGTGAACTAGAGAGATCGCAGTTCGAATCCTGACTCTGCCATTACAAGCTGGGCACCATCAGGTGAGTCCTGTCCTGGTGTCTTTACGATTTTCCTCATTTCTAGCGAAGAAATGACTGAGTTCTGTGGGAATGGACTGCCTAAGGGGAAGAAGCAGGGTCATGTCAAACCACCAGGAAATGACCTCATGCACAGAGGGCCACCAAGGGGGAGGAGCCTGAGGATGAAGAAACTCAATAACAGGATAAAATGAGGTCTTGTTGAGGTATTTTATGTAATATTTATTAGTAGCCCATTATATAAGAAGGAGCAATAGACACTGTGCTAAAAATAAGTTCTGACTTCAGCCTCCACTAATGGGGAAGCCAGCTACAACTCTCCACTGTGGGAAGAACATTAGATGTGTATCAAAGAACTCCACTGGAAACCCAGGGGTGGGGGTTGGTCTGAGAGGAACCATGTGCTTGAAGTCTTGAGGGACTTGTAGGAACTTGCCTGGGAAGTAAGAGTCTACTGGGAGGGAAAGCTGGGAGCAGAGGCCCAATGTCATGGTGGTAGGTGGGGCAAGCCAAGAGATATGAGCCCAGCACTCATGATAACAGAAGTCCTGGTACAGGAGCCCGCATGTGTGCACTAGGGTGGAAAGCGGAGCCTCAGCATGAACACGGATGAACACAGATAATGGGAGACACGTGTGCCTCTGCAGGTGGAGAAAGACAAAATGGAGAGAACGAATCTGGCCCACAACAGAAGAGAAAAAGCGGACCGTCATTTCCAGACGATGGGAATATTGTGGCAGATGTGGTAGCTCCCCTGTAGCTGTATCAAGATTCAGGAGCCTGAGGCAGGAGGGACCGCTAGTTCAAACCCAGCCTGGGCTATGTAGCAAGAGCCTATCTCCACCAACAGCACCAAAATTCATATTGTCTATTCTGTGCATCTTCCGTGTATTTGGCAAATGAAAGGGCATCACATGGTGACAGCAAAGGACAGAAGAAACGTATGATCTGATTTGAGTTTTGTGAGGATCCCTGGAATTATAGCAAACTCTGTCATTGGTCCTGAAGGGAAAGGGAGCTACTTGGTCTGATGTTGGTTCAAGAGCTAGGAAGATTCCCCATCCGTTTGTCCAAGAGATGTGACAGTTACAACCAAACTTCTAATAACAGCAGAACTCTTGGATTGAGAACAAGCTATGACCTAATGATAAATACTGGCATCATTGTGAGGAGTTAACAATCTAGCTGTCATCTACCATGGGCACTTTAGTGTAAATTAGCTTTCAATAAATGGTTCCACTGATGTAGATAGTATCACCTTCAAGGATGCCCAAAAAACAAGTCCTTAAAACACCATCTGTCGTTCGCACTGTGGCGCACGCCTTTAATGCCTGCACTTGGGGATGCAGAGGCAGGCAGATCTCTGTAAGTTTGAAGCCAGCCTGATCTACAAAGTGAGTCTGAGACAGCCAAGGCTACACAGAGAAACCCTGTCTCAAACAAAACAGAAACTGTCATTTATTATTGATACCATCTCACCCCTGACTGGAATGGATTCTTCTCCTCTATGCTCCAAGGCAACCCGTGCATCACTCTACACTACTTTAAAGCAATCTATTGCAATGTCAGTCTCTCTGAGGGACTCCTTGGGGGCAGAGGCTCAGCCTACCAGAGCCCAACCCAGGAAGTCCTCGACTGATAATGCCCCAGCCTCAGCGTGGTTAGGGATGTGCTACTGAACCACTTATTATCTTCCCTTTTCCTCAAATGACTAGTATGAGTCAGGCCACATCAAAGTCAGATGATCCGCTGCTACTATGATTTAACAAAGCCTTAAAACAAAGTAGAAACGAAAGTCATAGAAGATAAAGATCTGAGTTATTTTCCTTGTACTGTCAGGTTTTGCAGTTTTTCCTACAATCAAATGATTGAGGACCCCGGAGACTTTCTAAGAAGAAACAAAGGTCTCTAAAAGCATATTACACTGAGGGCCCTTAGCGAGTATCTCCAGCATTGCTTCCAGTAGAATATGAAGTTTCAAATTATAAAAAGAAACAACAAACTAAAGAAAATGAACCTCTGTATTTTTAAATGAAGAACTTTTGACCAGTTACAAAATGCCTTCAGTTCGGTAACTCATTGTACTAACCAGAGGGGGAAAACATCTGTTCTCTAAACCCAATCAATCTGTTTAATTATAATTTAGTATGAGTGTCAGAAAATCATCAATGTCTTCCTATACGGCTGCTTGGCTTTTATCTCTAACGTCTAGGATTTGACGTTCTGTGACCATCATATGTTCATCTGCCTAAGCTAAACAGTTACCATATAGATATATTAGACAAACTTAGGCATGCAAACATATAGATTAGTGACTCTCAAGCAGAGGCAGGTGTTGTTCCCCAGGAAGAATGCTCATGCCTGGCGTCTTACCTAGAAGGTGAGGAGCAGGGATGCTGCAGCAGGGCCTCAACAGAACCAACATCTCCAGATAGAGAGTGCCTAAGAAACTCAGACCCAGGCAAGCATATATAAAAAAATGAAAGACACGGTACTAAGAAGATGGCTACCACAGCACTGTGGCTTGGATGCCATCAGAGCGCCAGTGTTCTTTCTCAGAGTAGGTACCAGGCTGACTCTGAAGAGCTCTATTCACAAGATTATTGACTGGTATCAAGGTTTCAGCTGGGAAGCGATAAGTGCGATGTCATCTATGAGCTTTATGTTTATAAATATCCATTGGCTCTTATTGTCTTCCTGATGAGAAAAAGTCACGAAATAGAAAAAGTTAACATGTTCTTCTAAGGCTAAAAGTTTCCAAGAAAATCAATAAACCCATAAATTCATCACAAACTATTTTAAGTGACTCTATATGTCTATTCTCCAGTCTTAATCATGTCTGATAAACCAAAGACCTAAGGTTTCCTCAACTGAAAAACCATCAATGATATGCTCACACGCATTTATGCTATGGGCTAATGCATAACCATTTAATCCCCGCAGTGCTACTCCGGGTCTGGGACCGTCTACAATTCACGGCCATGACTCTGAGAGCAGGGCTTAGACACTCACTCAGAACATTTCAGACTCTGGGAAAGCAAAGGGGCCACTCTGGCCAGAGAAACAGCAGGCCAGCGTTGCACCTCATGGTTGAGGAGCCCCTTTGTACACACAGCAAGAACACCTCAGATTCTTACATCCTACTGTGGTTTTACGGGGACCTGAATCCCAGAAGGACAACTTTTGACCAGACAACTGACAGCATAGCCCTCATTATCGCTTCTCTTGTTTGGCCAGTGATGTTTGTTTGTCTATCACCCTTTAGTCGGGAGGGCTCAGGTGAGACAACAAATCCACTTCTGACGTGTTCTTAGGGCAGATGAGGGCGATCAGATACCACTCAGCCAGCTATTCCCAACTCTTATATCTCTTTTTAAAGGTGGGCTTTTTAAAACCTAGTGTGAGGATGGGGCTAATCATTTTGTAAACATAACTGTAAAAATAAAATCTCTTCAAAGCAGGGCCACTGCTTTCATCTTGAAGACAAATAATGGAATTCAGCCAAGTTGTCCAGTGTTAATGTGGTACACAGATCAAATTTACTTCAGAATTTTGTATAAACAACCAGGAAATTAAGTATCTCTAAACAAAAGGCATTTTCTTCATCGGGCCCTGGGCAATGCACACCAATACATCCAAGATTACGGTCTCATTACCTCACATGAACCCAAAAGATGTGACTCCCCAGCAATTTGTGAGCACTTCTTCCCAAGTCACCTCTCAGATTTACTCATGTCAGCAAAACAACTCAATCCTATTCCAGAGAGTGTCTTGACTGGACAGACAGAGGCAACCTGAAGGAAGGTGTGGGCGCAAAAGTGGCCAAAGGCAGGAAAAACAAGTGAAAAGGCATAATGCCATTACAGAAGGCTACGGACAACGCTGCATTTGAGCACAAGACTATACATACTGCCTCAAAAATATTATCTCTATTATATTATGGCTAAATTGAAACATATTTGGGAGGAAATTCTTGCTTGGGAAACAAAGGCAAGCTCCTTGGCTCTTAACTAAAAGATTAGTTCCCCATTTACAGTGACTCCCCTCCAAAGTGCATAGGCTATCATCACTTATTCCTAACAAAAAGTTATTTATCTTGTTGTGACTACTGAAAATATTTATATATTTATATTTCTTTTATATTATATTTACATATTATAATATATGCATGATATATAATATACATGATATATCATATATAATTATAATACATATTACATATCATATATTTCAATTACATATACCATACAATATATTATATAACATGAAGATATATAATCTATTACGTATTATTATACATTATATATGATATTATATATTTCTTAAAATAGCACATAGAATTATCACACATCCCATGATGCTGGTTAATAACCGAGGGAGAAGTTAAAGTCATCTATTAAACCAAACTATAAAATTCTTTGGCTATCCTAAAAATAAGTTAGACGTATGATACTTGTAAGAACCGCAGCTGCCTCCCTCTGAAGATTAATATGGAAAGCAAACCCTGTCTAATGGGGCCCCTGGGATTAGGGACAGATTCCATGAGGTTCCCATCTGGCCCTAGCCATAAGCTTTTCCTCCTGCCCTACCACACACTCCAATCCAAAACTGCAGCCTTGCTGGTAAGCCATGTCCTGGGGATGGTGCTGACTGTCCACAGCACCTCACCGGTACGTTTTAATGACTAAATCAAGATAGGAAGAGCTGAGACTGCATCTGAAAACACACAACTGAAAACCTACATCAAACAGGTGTGCAACAGAGAGGTTCTCTACAAAAGGTTCTCCAGGGCTGATGACCCCTCTTGAGGTAAGAAGGCAGGCACAGGAAGCCAGCGTTCTTCTCCAGACTGTGACGAAAGCTCTAAGAGCCAAGTCTACTCACTCCGGCTCAACTGTCACCTCCTTACAGATGTTTTTCAAAACAAGAGGGCTAATGAAAGCTTCACAGTCCAGTGTGCTCACTGTTAGGCAAGATGTTACAAAATGTTAGAAATCAAACATAGCTGGATTTTGTTTTGTCTCAAGAATTGTGAGTGTGTGTGCGAGCGCGTGTGCGTGTGCACGCACACACGCAAGCATGCATGTGTGTGCCTACAAAGGCAAGGGAAGGTATCGCATACCCTGGAGATAGAATTACAAGTACCTGTGAGCTGCCTCAAGTGGGTGCTGGGAATCAAATATAGGACCTCTAGAAAAACAGCGAGGCCCACAACTGCTGAGCCATCTTTCTAGGCCATGGACTAATTTTTAACTAGTTTCATCAAAGAGATGGGATTTATTTCTGGGGCGGGGGAGGGGGCACCTAAAGCTAATGTTTTATGTTGTCATGAGCAAACTATACAACGTGGCTTTGTAACAAAAATCGAGCAAGAGACCCTCAAACTAGCCTCAAGGAAGACGGTGGGAGGTCCAGGGAATAACATGGGTTTCCGAAAGCAGCGCGTTATCGAACCAAAAAACATCTTCTGACACTAGACCAAGTGTAACTTATTTCAAACAAAACCTCAGGTTCACCAAGCCTTGCAGACTCTGATCCCTTAAGAAGTCTCTCTTAGAAGGGTTCTTTCCCAAGATTTCTCTTCCATCCAAGCTAAGCGAGCATCCAAAGCATCTTCAGTACATTCGCTTTATTTTGTATCATCCTGAAAGGGTTTGAATGGCAGAAGGATATGAACATGGTACAACAAAGCCAGGATTTAAAGCCATAAATGATAATATTTCATCCCTCTTTTGCTTTTCTGTTCTATGCTTTCTAAAATTAACAACCATTGCTTGTATCACCAGAAAAACATGTGTCTACAGTGGATCTTCCCAGAAAGGATATCCTTACTCTCCGGCAGCAGGAAACATGTACGTAAACACCAGCCCTGGAGACAAAAGCAACCAGCAGATTTTACTGTCCCTTCATTTCCTCATTCTGACAACACGTATATTCTAACAAGTTTGCAACAGGAGCCCCCCAAAAGATGGCAGCTGACTTCCAAGGACTGCAACCCAGTCAGTATGGAGTATCAAACAGGAATAGTGGAGTGACGTCACCTGTAAAGTGTGCCATGAAGAAGTCAGGGTGGAGAGTGAATTAGACTGGCTAAGAACAAGGAAACAGGGGACTAGGTGATAGAGCCTGAGTTCCAGCGGGTGGAGGTGGGGGTGCGGGACTGGGTAACCGTAACAGGGCGAAGGGATGAAAAGGAGAGAAAGGAAATCAGAGATTTCCTATTTGCCTGGGACTTAACTAGGTTTTGAGAAGGGGTGGGGGTGGGGCTGTCAGCAAGACTTTTAAGTTTGGAGCTCCAAAACCTGTTGTGTGTCAAAGCCACTCAACAAAACAGGAAGCTGAACTGAGCCATCCTTCAGGGTGTGCGCTGAAACAGATGTGTATTTTAAACTCATTAGAATTGAGGCACTGAGAGATGCTTGCAGTCCATAGGAAAGTTCTAGATTCACTTTTTCATGTGACACTCTTGCAAAACCCATGGGGACAGGGGTTCAATGAAGCCTCAAACATAAAACGGGGTGAGAACGGGGATTTCCCAGATGCTCCCAGCAGATCCTTTCTGACCTCTGGTACTTCATGGCCTCAGAACTGAAGAGCTGGGGAAAGGTGGCTAGAGAGACATAGTGAGAAAACCTAGGAAGGTGGCATTCCTGCTGCCAAGAGGGACATAAGGAATGAATAGCAATGCCACGTGCTGCAAAGTCCAAAGAACAAGGAGACTGATATACACCTGCCGACGTGATGCTGAGGACATTATCCTATCTCAAAATGAGCAGAAACACAGAGCAGCACCCGTGACCACCACCTTCAGCAAACTGTGAGGACAAGAGAGATATCCACGTGAAACTAGACACACAAGGAACTGGGCAAATCCTCAACTCTAGTTCTGTTAGGACACCAAGAGGGTCCCTTGTGGCAAAAAAAAAAAAAAAAAAAAAGTTTGTGTATAAAGAAAATATATCTTGTATATAAAGAACTTCTATCACAGAGGCCTGATTCTGATAAGAAAAAAGATTATGAACAGTATGCCCTTAGCATATTGCCCCAGTAGATTAAAAAAAAAAAAGAGCCAGAAGTTTACAAAGGAAAATCTTCGAGACCAAATGGGCAAATTGATGTCCACACACAGAAGATCTACCGCCTGGGATCATGGGAAGGCTTGCCAACCAGTGGGACTGGACAAGGGTTTTGCGGCGGGAGTCAAACACAGAATGTGACTCCGAGCCTAGCGCTCCTCTAACCTAGGCCTTTCCCCTCACCAATAGCTCAGAGGCCACCAGAGCAGCGGAGTCACGGGTAAAAAAAAATAAAGAAAAGAAAAGAAAAACCCCAAACCAGACAGCACCCATACAAAGGAAAGAAAAGAGGGCTACTTCCTCGTGATATGGGGAACACAAGCTCCTAGGTGGCCCTTCACAGCAGGAAACACAGTGTGTGCAGGAGGCGGTGCGGGTCCCCTTTGCCTCACATAAGAATAAGTTCAACATTATAAGCATGTACTGAGCAGGAAACACTTCCGGTTCCTAACTTTATACGTGTGCACCTTTCGAGTATGAGGGATGTGAGGGTGTGTCCATAAGGAAAGGACACTGACTGAAACAAATGGAGTTAAAGGATTCAGTCATTAGGATGCAGCTATGTGAGCTGGAAACGGACACTGTCCTGCACTTCAGTATTGCCCTGAAAACAGTGGAGGAGGGGGGGAAGAGGGCTGAGGGAAAGAGAAGACTATCAGACTAGATTTTACAATGGAAATTAACACATGAAATATTAACTGGAAATCTGAGGATCTCATAACACTTGGAACCATTTCTCACAAAGCAATGGGTTTTGGTAAGCGATGTCTGGTCCCTTTTTTAAATAACCAGCTTTAGGGGCTGGAGAGATGGCTCAGTGGTTAAGAGCGCTGCCTGCTCTTCCAAAGGTCCTGAGTTCAATTCCCAGCAACCACATGGTGGCTCATAACCATTTGTAATGTGCTTTGGCGCCCTCTTCTGGCTTGCAGGAGTACATGCAAACAGAGCACTGTATACGTAATAATAAATAAATAAATCTTTAAGTAACCAGCTTTGTCTGCGGCACGATGAGAACTCCTACATATTACAATGTTTATTATCAAACACTGAATGACCACTAGTGAATGTCTCTCTCCATTCTGAATGTCAGAAAAGGCCAAATTCACACATGCCAAATCTTTCCCCCTATTCCTAGGAAAAAAAAAAAAAATCATCTTTTAGTGCACAGCCCCAATTGTAACTCACTATGGTCCTTTCTGCACCCAGACTCCTCTGTAAATGTATCCTTGAGTTCATTTTAGCTCTGGAATACATCTCACACATCCTCAAATTTAGCCATGTCTTCTTCTGCCTGAACCCCTTCCTTGTCCCATATTCCAGCACACTTCTACTCCCCCACCAGTGGCCTCTGGAGGGCCAAGCAAGCATCTTAGTCCACTGCGAGCAAACTCCTCCATCAGCTTAGATGGGCAGTTTTCCACCTTTCTTTAGAATCTTCAAATCTTTCTTTCTCTCTCTTTTATCATACCAGGCCATGTTAATAGGTAACTTCTCCCATTATTACATCCCCTACCCTAGAAGCTAAGAGCGTGGAGCATCATGGCCCCACAGACCCTCTGAAGAACTAACCGCAAATAGTGGCTTAACTGTAGAGATAATGTTAAGTATCAGGATCTCATGTTTCATTGTTTCATAACTTTGAAAAACAAATTTACTAGGAGAGACAACACCAACTGTAGAAAAAGAAAGCAATGACCACCACCCCCAGGAAAAACAGAAAAATGGCACTCAAGCTGGTATGATGTTACTTGGTTCCAGAAGGAGACGAAAATCAAAGGGTTTAAAAATCTATGGCTGACTGTATTAATTAGCCAACATGAGCTGGACTCTCATGAAATAGCACACATGTAAACAAACATCCATCCAACACCACCACCACCCCCACATACTTACTGATCCTTGGAGATATAAGCAGCAAATATATGCATGCCCCCTCCTGAAGACTTGCTCTCCTCCTCATCATGAGCTTACTGTCCAATTTCTTCACAGGCACTTGGCTCCAATTCCTATCCACCCTACTACCAAAACCTCAGCCCCTCACACAGACTTGGAAGTCTTCAACTGTCACCCCCAACTACTTCAATGGTCCCTTCATGAGGGGAAATACCCCCTTCTGCCTAGACTCAGCCTACCTGATCTACAATCAGCCCCATCAACTCACCTCTCACTTAATTCCCTCTCTGAGGTGTCAAAATATGCCAATCCTAGTCAACCTTAAGTAACAGCAAGTATGCGGCATGGTGGTTCGCACCTGTAATCCCAGGACTTAGGAGGCTGAGGCAACAGGATTCCTATAGGTTCAAAGCCAGCGTAGGCTTCACAGCACGTTTCAAACCAGCCTGTGCTAGTGTAAGATTCAGTCTCAAAACAAAGGAAAGGTGGAGGGAAAATAAAAATGGCAGAGTCTCTCTCAGGTTCATCTCACAACTCCTTTCCCCCAACCTGGCTACTCCTTTTTTTCCATCGCTACAACAGGACTTTCCTTCCCCCCTTATGGTCTTCTTGCTTGTACTCCACTATGCAATGATGAGCTATCATTGAATTCTCTGTGAACGACTCCATAGAAAACCCCACAGATACTTTTCCCTTATATTTCCATCTCAAATGACCTTTCCTCCTCCGACACTTTCAATCATCTATGTTTTGAAGAAATGTTTTTATTTGGAAGTAGCCATTCAGTGTTTCTGAAAAGTCATTCTTCCCCTCCCCCCCATGCCACTTCTGTTCTTAACACACATGCTGGCAATTCACTCTACTGTGCCTCGTCCACCACCAATGCTTGACTAGTCTAAGTAATTGTCAAAACATTAGGTTGCAAACCTCTTGACACTTCACCATTACTAAACCCACACAGAGGTTATTTCTTCCAGTTTGGGGCATGTTCCTCTCAAACAACTCATTACTATCCTTTAAATATCTCACCCAAATTGCAGCAACCTTCTCTCTCTCACCGTGCACAGAAAATCATTCCATTTTGTCAATGACACACATTGACTTTAGTCCTAGGTTTGGTTGGTGTCTGTTGGTTGGTTGGTGTTTGTTTGTTGATTGGTTGGTGTTGGTTGGTTGGTTGGTTGGTTGGTGTTTGGTTGGTTGGTGTTGTTTGGTTGTTTGATTGGTTGGTGTTTGTTTGTTTGGTTGGTTGGTGTTTGGGTGTTGGTTGGTTGGTTGGTTGGTTGGTTGGTTGGTTGGTGTTTGGGTGTTGGTTGGTGTTTGCTGTTTGGTTGGTTGGATACTGAGTATCTGAGTGTGTGGCACAAATATAGATCCTTCCTTTCTTTTTAATGAACCTGACAATCCTAATTTACCCTTATACTCTCACTTCTCTTCTGATCCACTGAGAGTTGTCATCTACATAACATTTTGTTGTGCCATACAAAATGGATACTATTGAAAAGCTTGAGAACATTAAACCCTTTTCATCCCAAATGGAACCACAGCATGTTTTGACATTAACCTTCCCATCTGTGTGCTTTCCCAACCCTGCTCCCTTCCCATCCTCTTCCCTCCCTTTCTTTTTCTTGCCCTCTCTCTGCAACACAGATAACCTCAAAGATATTTATAATCTTAACACGTTTATACTCTTAGAGAAAACCTGGAATCAAAGTATAAACCTGTTATACTTCTTAAGATAGCTCACAACTGTTCTTCTCAGTATGGCCTTCTTAGTTATCCAGTCACCATGACATGGCTACAGAATAACTTTGTCTGTCTTTTGTAGGGATAGCCTTCCAAACTGGAAATCCGACCATGCCTATCCCTGCCATTGTAATACACAGCCTGTTAATCACAAACGCCCTTCCTCGCTGGGATGAACATCTGTTCACAGAGGATGCCACCATAGCTTTCCATGCTGAATTCCTCTCATTTATCATCAACCTTGTCACCTCTGCTCCCACAGCCCTTCACTGGTTGGTCTTGTGCCTCCTTTCTGACTGTCTAACAGTCTCTCTCTCCCCACCACCCAGGGTTCTCCACATTAGAATGTGATTGGCCTTCTGTTTTGCTTTGTTTTGTTTTCTCCCCTAGATGGCCTGAGTGACTTCCTGCACAGATAAAGACTCATGACATGCTTCTAAATTTGTGTTCAAGAAAACGAGAAATTTTCTAAACTGGATATGCGGTCAGTAAAGGGCTTACTATGTGCTATTTCTAACAAGAGCTCACATTTATGGAGAGCTGTCAGTAGATACAACCTTGTTTACTCTTCCAGGGTTGTAATTTTGTATGTATTTGAGATTTTAGCCTGATCTGTTTGCCCCACCAATCGATGAGAAAAGATGAACGTCACTAAGGAGTGTTGTATCTCTTTTTTGTTGTCTTTTATTTTCAATATCAGACACATTGTGCACAAGGTGCGTAGGTGCTAAGTAAGTCACTAGTATTTCTGTTCACTTCCTTGGAGAAGGGAAGAACATACATGCTCTGGTTGGGCCTCACACCAAAGACTATAACTGGACAGGTTTCAATAGCCCACTATAATTTTTCAGAGGGTTTCTAGCTTTTCATGAAAGACATGCATGTGCCAAGCAGTGTTCAGAGCTACACACCACGCAGCTAGGAGCAGAAGCAAGCACCTGGCCCATGAAGACTCCAATCAGAACAGCTGATCCTTGCAACCTGACTCTGTCAGTTGTTCTGAGCAAATCTCTCAGAAGGAATATGCACAATAAATTTTAGAGTCAAATTACTGTGCAGTGTTTTGGGAAATTCTTGATGGTACTGTTATTATGACCTCTGAAACGTTTTCCTTAACTTTGATGTAGAAACTAAATTTTCATACCAATTCTGGAGCCTACAGCCAAACGCCTATCAAAACAAAGCCACTTTTCTCCCCCTTATCTTTATTTTTGATTTGTGGGGTGAGGAAAACATCTCTGTTTTGGCCCTCCAACACAGATTCCCTTAATTTCCAATTTCTTTTCATGACTCAATAAGGTAGACTTAGAAGAGGGAAGAAAAATTATTTTCTATGAACAGTCAGATCAAAAGAATGTTTCTGAAGGCAAAACAGGTGGGTTTCTTTCTTGATAGTCATAGGTGGGACTCCCCTCTACACTCAAAAGGGAAGCAAGTAGAACCCCAAGTGAGTAGACAGGACCCAGCTTCTCTTTGCCTACTCAACAATCACACTCCAACAGGTATCTGAAACCGGTGACTTAAAATTGGGACAAAGATACCTGGGAACTGATAGTGAAAACAAAACAAAACAACAACAACAACAACCTTGTGTACAATCATGGTGGCTTAGAGGATTTTGAGTTGCAAGCCTGCCTGAGCCACGTAATGAGATTCTGTGTCAAAGCAACAAAGCAACAGGTGGTGCAGAATGAAGTACAAGCGAGAAACACATATGATGTAGATATCTAGCAATGTCACTTTGGAGCCCCGTACACACGCATACAGAACCACACCCCCATACTCACCTACAGACACAAGCCTACTTCTGCATCCTCACCTACTGGCTTCCTTTCCAAAATCCCACTTCTTGGGGAAGGGCTATAATTTTTAGGTAAATTCAGCATATCCATACACTGAGCTATAGAATGAAAGTCGTCATGCTGGGTTCCCAGAAGAGGCTAAAAAATGAATGGGTAAATAGAGTGTTGACAAAAAGCAATAGAGCGCGTTTTACACTAAATATCATCTGAGGAGAATTACCTACTGGCAAGAGCAAAGAGATACAATTGGTAATGAATATTTGACAAGACTAAGCACTTCCGTCTGTCCTCCCTAAACTTTCTTCTCACAAGAAATTGTCCTCAATGGCTCATCTTCCCCCTAACCCATGCTATTTAGAGGCTAGGTCTTCTTGTCCAGGCAGCCTCTGCCTCCACCTCTGGAAACCAACCCTTCCCTGCAATATCTCCTGAGTTCTCTGGAAGAGAAGAAGGGAGTGTCTCCCATACCCTGGCCAGAACATAAGCACACCATTACCCAGGCAGCTGCTCAGTCCATGCCACACCCGTGATGCTCAGTGCCAGTACAGGAGACACTTCCTCACTGTTTGCCAATCTTCCTGTGAACACCTGCTGGGTAAACCTTCATCTTCTCCAACACTGAATGGCTGAGTTTCACGTATTAGAAGAACAAGCATTTCTCTGACTAATACCGCTATCCCAACTAAGATCCATTCACCTGCAACTATAAGAACAATTTTGACCTCACTCCCTTCAGTTCCCCAAAGAACTCTGTAATTTTGACAAAGCACTGGGCTTGTTACTTGTGGCAGGTTCCGCTTGCTCTTTCCTGGCCTGTCACTCCCCTTTCTATGGTGTGGGGTCTGTCCTGATGCCAGCTCTATTGCTTCTGGGCCAGCCATGCAACTAATTCTTGCCCAAAGCAAAGTGACTGAAAGATGAATCACACGTAGGGGCCCAAGAAGCTGAGACACCTAGCCAATGATCACAGATCTAATGCTGCCGCTCAGGAGGCAGGACAGACAGGTTCCTTTCCTACAAGTTTGAGGCCAGCCTGATCTACCTAGTGAGTCCCAGGGCTACACAGTGAGAACCTGTCTCTAAGTGTAGTCCTCGCTCTTCACCAAGGAAACTCCTCCTTGCAGCAGATGAAGACTGTGACAGGGAAAAACAGCCCATCAAAGGGCAGAGCTGTAGTGCCCCACCCAACTGACACCTCTACAGTAGAACTCCTGCACAGCACGCTCGGGAATCACAGGGAGTTTACTGTGAGACCGCGTCTCCTAGAAATATCAGTAGCCATGTAGTCATTAATGTGACTACTTAAACGTGACCTGAGAAGGAATGAAGCCAATAGATATTCTAGCATAGAGGGGGAAAAAAATCTCATGAGGCCTCAGAAAAAGTCTTCCCCAGGAAAGAGGGCACCAATGGGTCAACAAGTACTCAATGGCCAGCCATGAACACATACATACAAATAACATTATACGGACTGAGCAGGTTGTATGAATGTGAACGCATGCACGTGCCCCCCCCCCACACACATATGACCCAATTAAAGAAGAAAGAGAAAATGAATTTGAAGGAAAGCACAAGTTGGGGGCCAGTGAAGGTTTGGAAGAAATAATGTAATTGTATTATAATCTAAAAATTAAAATAAAATGCCAGAGTAACTACTAGTCTGTGTGCCTCCCGACATCTAACCAGAGCAACATCTATGGCTTTAAAGAAACACAAAATATTCTTCTATTGTTTGTACATTGTAGGTCTATTCATTACCAGTGGCTAATCGGAACCACTGTTGCCTGCTTACTCTCTTCTCCCTCTATTTTTGCAGTCACCCCAGGAGTTGTATACACCTTAGGTCATTCTTTGCTTTCTTTGCCCTTCCAATTTCCCATCAAGTCCATGTCTCCAATTAAAACTGCCTCTCAAAATCCTCCTCTCCGCACACCCACACTGTCCACACTAAGCTGCACTCAACATGCGTTTGGTTACATCACTTGCTTGGTCTCCACCAATCAATACTCCTTCAGCACTCTTAATCCAGGCAGTTACTTTAGCAGCCTGAATGGGGGAGACTGGAGGACTGTGGTTTTCCCTTTGCAGGCTGTCCTTTGAGAAGCCATCTACTTCGGTCCTGTGCTCGTGGGGGAAAAGTGAAATAGCTCAGCTCCGTGGATTAATTCACTCATCTAGCACACTGTCCTCAGGACCCTTATTGGTAGTGGAAATGAACTGGTCCTCTGGGAAGAAGTTGTTCTTGCAAGTGAACAGGAAATATACTTCTATTACATTTCTACTGGACCTTGGGCTCAAATCAAGGACAAGGGTTCAAATCCCACCTATCAGCTTCTCCCTCAAGGTAAAGCCTTAATTCCTTGACGCCTTATTTTCCTTCAAATTCTTTTCCTTCAAATGTTAAAATGTTTCCTTCAAATGTTAAAAACAGCAATGGGATTTCCCAACAGCAACCACCTAGCAGTCTGCAGGTAAAAGAAAAGAAGGCAACAAAGTTATGTCTCTGCGCCCCTTTCCAGGTCATGCTGGCCTTAGAGTTGGAAAGACCCCACACACACACTCAGCAATAGCGGGACATACGGACCTTGCAGCTCATCTCACTTTGCTGGTGACCCTAGAGAGAAACTATCACTTCCTTTCCTGTGTACAGGTGCAGATTCTAAAAGGGGCTGGGTAATACCTTGTTCAAAACCCACCGAGCGCTGAACCTGTGGGAGGGCCAGGATTTGAAGCCTGTGTGCCTGGTACCAGATGGTTAGCTAGAAACGACCCACAGCATGAAGGCACACCCATGCCCTTCCAGAGGACAGTTAACACACAGATCCTCTCCAAATTCTTGCAGCAGGGAACTTGATCCTGGACCAAAATTCATCTAGAAATTATCCAATTTAAGTCGGGAGGGGGGGCAGAAGATTGGCTCCAACCTCCATCCGTTGCACAGAAACTGTGGTACTGTGTTTTCTTTCATTTATTCATTAGAGGTTTAGTAGCAGCAATTCTGAGCATACTGCCACCCCTCATCAATGATCAAACAAGACCATCCCTGAGAAGAGCCCATATCCAGTTCCACCAAATGATGCTCACGGGGTATCAGATTCTACCTATCAATTTCGCTCATTCTTTTTCTGACTAAAGACTTCTTTAAAAGCCTACATAAAACAGTAACTGGGAGCTTAAAAACATGTAAAATACTATATAATCAAGATTGTTTAAATGTATAAAACTGTCAAGCAGATTATCCTTCGTGCAATTCAAATGAGCCTTTGGGAGACAGAATTAACTGAGGGCAAACAAGAGCTTAACACTAAAAGACAAAGAGTTGGCTTCTGTCAAGTTGACACTTCCAGATAAGACATTGCTTTACACCAGGTTACACTCGCAATAGTAATTTTTGATTGGCATATCATTTGCCACTAACTACTGCTTGGCTCCCACTGAGCACCGGCAGCACACTATAAACTGTTATGAAAGATGTCTTTGTATTGTTCAATATTTACAGAATATGTTTTTTTTTTATAAATGCTCCAGTTGGCAGAGGTAAAAAAAAAAAAAAAAAAAGCCCCCCAACCCAAACAAAACAACAACAAAAGAGCATTAAAATATTTCATATTAAAATGATCCCTTTGCCTTAAAAAAAAAAAAAAGGGCTTTCATAACACAGGTGACAATTTCTGTTCAGAAAATTTCACACCCAGACTCAGTAAATGCACAGTGGTAAAAACAGAATTGCTTTGTTCAGCTGCACACACAGATTTCTACATTGCCTCTGTTTGTGCATCCCTGAATATACTCTTTCAGACCCTACTTTCACGGAACGCAAAATCAATTTTCTTTTGGACCTAAAAAAGAGAGAGAGAGAGAGAGAGAGAGAGAGAGAGAGAGAGAGAGAGAAAGAGAGAGAGAGAGAAAGAAAAAGTGAATCTGGACTAACGATTTTAATCTTTTAAATAAGCATGAACTGAACTGGGAGCACAAGCTCTGCTCTCCAGAAGAGATCTTTGTTCAGAAAGGCCTCTTTCAGCCTGTGAACAACTAAGGCCGGGGATACAGTCCAACCTGAAAGGCATGGGTAAATCCACAGCTACACCGATGTTCCTTTAAAAGAAATGGCTAATGTTTAAACACATACACACACACACACACACACACACACACACACACACACACACACACACAACCAAACGGTCTTGCCCCAAAAGCAGACTGATGTTTAGTTTAATTTTCGAAGCAAATTAGCTTCCCCCCAATGCAATTTTAAACAAATAGAAAATGAGAAACAGAAAACTGTAACGTAAAACTTTTATGGCTGCCTTGCTTTAAAAGTAAATAAATAAACAAACAAATAAATAAGAGAAGCTCCCTCGTGTTTATGAAATAGAAGTCTCTCAGCCCCCATAGGAGAATCATTCTGAAAAAAAATCACAGGCCTTCAGGATCCTCACAAACACATCCCCCAGCATGGCCCTCGCAGGCGGTTTCAGCCCTGCTAATAGTTATTGTTTGTAGCAGTGTAACTAAGTACATTGCCAACCAGTCGTTCAATCTATATAAATTTAAGAAACACACACTGCCAAGGAGTGACTCATACATCAGTCTATTATATGGTACAGGGCTGACTGTATTAAACAAATCACTCTGCCTACAGCTGAGGAATGGGGGCTATATACAGAGCAGAGGTTATTGTCTAATTTAAATCTTGGCTCGCTTCCCAGTGCTGTACAAGATTCCAATTTGTGGAAATGTTGCTCTTTGCTACTGCCAGAGAAAGGCTGCAGAAAACGGCATTGGGAGCCTTCCAGAAATATGTCTGCAAAATGCCAATCAACAAGTCACTGAAGATTAACAGTATGACTGTACCAAATTAATTTAAATTATAGAAACATATGGCTAAGATGTTTGCTTTGCACTTAAGACAACACCTACCTCACAGAGAGCTTGGTTTGTTCCGGGGTATAAAATAATACTCTAGCATCCAGATTACTGGAAAATGTGAACATCAGCTAAGAAATAGGGAGCTAGCTGTTCTCACTGAGGCTATCTGTTTCAATGTTTAGGGTCTTATCTTTCATATATTCTAAACATATGGGAAAATACTTTTTGTAACAAGATATCCCTTCCCGCAAAGATGCAAAGAAAATAATCAACATTATTCAGCCACTGAAAACAATTTGCTCTCTCTCGAAAATTTCAGCCTTCTTGAGATTCACCGTAGAGCCCAGAGGATGAAGCAATTCCCCGGCACATTCCTCCCATTCTAAAATATGATATTAGACCAAGAATTGAATATACAGCCAAGAGAAATTCACCAATTATATGACCAAATCATGAAATTCAAAAGACAACACAATTTATACCCCGCCAGCCGCTTTCAATATGTATTTTATTCATGCTGTTTCCTTTATTTCCATGGGACTCTTTAATATATACAATCACGTCATCAGCCAAAGGAGGGGGTGTGTGGAGAGAATCAATGGCATTTCGGGCCGTAGTCACACACTAGTGTGTGCTGTATTTCAACCAAATAGGAAAGGAACTGTTTCATGTCTCTCTCCACTGCTTTTCTATTATTGCCTAGCTAATGGAAATACATCAAACAAATGTTCTACAAGAGCAATAAATATTAAAGTTGACCTATCCATCTGGGAGAAATGAGAACAATACTGCTCACTTTTAGCCCAAATATGACACTGATAAATGAAGCGATGAGATTCCATCACACTTCCAACAACCTGGGCTGGGAGCCCCTGCATGATCCTGGTCCTGGCAATTTTCTTCATCTGTCTTCATTAGTCAGTCACGTGACCTGCCTCCCAACATCACTGTCAACTCAGAACTGGCGGGGTTGGGGTAACCTCTTCAGGATTTAAGAACAGCAGCAGCAATGACAACAACAAAACGCGAAGGCCTGGATGAGCGAGGGAGGGGGGCAGGAACTCCTCCGCAAGCAAAGAGACATCAAAAGTTCTTCCTGATTAAAAGAGAAACCACCGCACAAAACCGGTCCACGCAGCAACCCTGTTGCCAGCTCATTGGCCACCGTGGCAGAGAAAGGCCTCCAGGTGTGCGCATGAGAACCCAGAGCCATCAAAAGACAATTACATATTCAAAGGAAGGATGTTCGCGGGGCCTTATCACAGATGTAGAAATGCCTTCCATTTCCTTCCTCAATCACAGTTTCAAGTGAGCTGGAACAAGAAAGGAGGACATTCTTCCCCTAACACAATGAGCGAGTTTCATCACATTAGCAGTTTTACATTACAGTCCCATTATTTTCTATTTCGGAGGCATAATAAGAGAGGTGCTGATTTGATTATTCCATAATAGTGAAAATGAATACCAATGCAATATAAAATTGCTATTATAACACGGAGCTACTAATAGGATTCCCAAGACCCCTTGGAAATTAGGTTTTACAACTGTGATCACAGGGGTAAAATTAGAAAGCTAGTAAGCAACAGAAGGGAGTCAGGTGTTCCGCACCAGAGTCCCGGTGATTCAGACAGCTGCTCGCACGGAGCCAGGGGCGGCGTTTACTTTAAAATGACCTGCAAAACCCAGACCGTGGGAATTACTAGAGAGCTCTCTCCCTTCAAGGTATGTTCCCACGTACACACAGTGTTAAATAAAGCACTGTTGAAGTGCACAGCAACACAAGATCTACCGACTTCAAGACAAAACCATGGCGGGAAGAGTGTGAAGAATCCAACTGTAAAGGACCAGACTAACATGCCTGAGGATGTAGAGGAAAAAGCCTCCTATCCTTCATCTCAAGTCACAAGGGTACCAAGGGATTATAATCCATGTGATTATTCATAAACCGACCTCCCCAACCCCAGTCGTCTGCAAGGACCCATGACCCACCTCAGGATATCCTCAACTGGCACAGTAACGTGCACCTGGACTCTGTGCTCCTATCGACATATGAAAACAAGCTTTCCCCATGACTTCAGACCTGTCCCAACAGGTAGAGGATGAGTGGAGAAGATGCCAAGTCCCTTGCCACTTCCAGTGCTCTTGCCACCTCCAAAGGCTCTTTCCAGGGCTGTCTGTCCCCCCATCACGTCCTGAGAGTGACCATCCCGAGATAAACAAGAAACCATGACAAGAAGCCATCTCTAGCCTTGAACACAAGAGCTCCTGGCACAAAGTGACAACTGTGAGGGCCTGCTTCCGACACAGTGAGACAAGCAGCACACTCATGTTGGCTCTAGAGCCCTCTAGTTCTGGGGAAGGGATGGCTGATGATGTTTGTCTTTTCCAAGCAAAAGAGATTAGGCCCAAATTTTACCAAGCTCAAAGACAAACTTATCAGCATTTACTTGGCGAAATAAGTCAGACAACATCACATTTTACCGTACATCTAGATCTTTCTTTGCTGTGTGTGTGCATTTTAACTATTGGAAGAGGTGGAACTGCCAAAGAGAAATGGCAGAGTGTGTGAGTGAGCGAATGAAGCAGGTATGTCTGTACATATCACCTCCTCAACACCGATGCTGACTCCTGGCATAGACTAAGAATACCCAGTACTCTGGTAAATGGTACCACCACCAGCACCCGGTCATATAAACCAACAGCACAACAGAATGATGCTTCCCAGACTTGTCTACATTGCTTCCAAATGCTTCCTGGTTTCTCAAACTCCATACCACCAGCATTCTTCTAAGATCCATGAACATGGATCTGTGATCTGTGATCCTAGTTATGTCAGGGCTAATCTTCAAAACCTTCCAGCCACTGCTGTGTTTTGCTTTCTCTCTTCCCTTCAGAATAATGCAAAAACCAAAATCACCATCACCATCATCATCATCATCATGAAGTAGTTTCTAGGTGATAGGCATACTATTTCCTAATAATCACCCATTTTATCCTTGAGAAGAACCTTATGAGGTAGAAACTATGATATTTCATAAAAACCTATGACCCTATGGATAATAAGATAGACTTCAACTATAGATATGTTAAAATACAAAAAAAAAATGTGCCCAAGTAAACAAAATACAGTATTGGTCAATCAATCCCATTTACACCTATAGAATCAATGTTCAGACTGTTTAAGCAACTAACTGGTGCACCGTTATAAACAAGAAAATCTGTACTCAAAATAATAACTGGGCAGTTTGTAGATGTAACTAAATAGTCCTCTGTACTTTTCACACTGTATATCAACTAAAGATTTTTCTTATGTGCGGCAGTGATTAATGTCTTCATATGCCCATGAGCCTGTAGAGTTCAAAAAGCTCTCTGTATTTACAAACACCTCACAAAAGCCACCCACAATGCCCATTCTACAGAGGGATAAAGCAAGGACTTCAGCCAAGGCCACACAGTGATGCACACCAACAGGCTCTTCAGTCCACTCTGAGGCACTGCGTTGACTTGGTCTCCACCCCCGTACAGGACAGGTTTGTTCACTGATGAACGACATACACAATCTTTACCACTTCACTTCGTTACATATACGTCAAGACATACTCAAAATGATAATAGAAAAAGAATCACAGAAGCGTCAAGTCATTAACATACTCTGCTCCAATCCTAATGAAAACATATTGATCTGTGTGGACCAAACTGGTGAAAGTACTGCCACAAGGCACGGAGTTGAACAGGCTCATTTTAACAACCTTCCCTGACTAAGATGATCTTTGCAGGATAATGAGCAACTAAGGCTCCCTGTGACCGCCCCCCCTTTCCTAAGGAAGCCTATGTAATACCTACAGCTGGCCACCCCCTATGGTAAAGGGGCAAGAGAGGTTAAGATAACATCAAAGCTGCCTGTCACCCAAACAGCCAGCAAACTGGACTTTCGTCAATATAGGAGAAAGAATCCGAATGCCGCCAAGTGACTTAGCAACATGCTGCTTCTCGCACACTTCAAATCTGTTTCTTACTAGAAGATCCCTCCAAGCCCACCAGACACATAAGCATCCCATGAGCACCTAGCATTGACCAGGAACACAAAAAGGGAAACTGCAGCCAACCAGGAACAGGAATTCAATGTTAGTTATTTGTCAACTTGACACAAACTGGGGCCATTTGGGAAGAAAGAACATCAATTAAGAAAAGGCCTCCGCTAGACTGGATAGTGCTGCCCCTGGGCAGGTGGTTCTGGGTTGTACATCAAAGCAGGCTGAGCAAGCCATGGGGAGCAAGGCAGTAGGCAGCATTCCTCTATGGGCTCTGTTTCAGTTCCTGCCTCCAGGTTCCTGCCTTGAGTTCCTGCTCTGACTTCCATCAGTGATAGACTGTAACTATAAGCTGAAACAAACCTGCTCCTGGTGTTTGTTCATGGTGTCTATCACAGCAACAGAACCCTAACCAGAACAAATAAGAAAAAAAGTCTAAACTGAGTAGCAAAGTCCATGTCTTTCCATGCTTCAAGTTTCCACCTCCACTTCTAAGTGGATTTTTCCTTTTATGTTGCCAGAAATCCAGCTTCAACAAGGCAACCAGCATCATGAATGGAGCAAAATCATCACCTCCTCCGAAAGTGGGTCCTCCAGAAAAAACAAACAAACAAATCTCTGTCAGAATATAAAAGCCTATTTTCGCCAAAAGCGCAGATTGACATCAAATAAAAAGCAGAAGAGTTTTTCAGGAGATCTTCACATTGCATTTCAACCAAATTAATTAGTCAGAATAAAAAATTTCTAGGAATTTATCTCAAATATAACTTCTAACAAAAGAAAATGTAGCATAGTTTTAAACGTTATAAATTCTTTTTATGGCAAGCATAGATTTGATTCCATGCTGATAAGGCCTGAACCTCAACATAGGGAAGTCAGATGTGGTGGCTTACACCTATAATCTCAGCCTACACTAAACTAAGTCAAGAGAGCTGCCATGATTTGATTTTTAAGCCAGTTTAGGAAACAACAGACTAACCTGGGCTACATAATGAAGCCCTGTCTCAAAACAACAATGAAAAGATCCTCAGGGTCTGGGAAACTTTTAAGCCTAGTATCAAAATACTATCACTTCTTGTAATAAATATAATTTTGGCTTACTGATACAAGATCTCAGGTAGCCCAGGCTGGCTTCAAACTCTTGATCTTCCTGCCTTAGCCTCAAGTGTTGGGATTATACTCATGAGCCGTCAGTCCTGGCACTCAAGTACTACTTTAAACCAGAGGTTAATAAGCTTTGTCTTAAAGGACCAGCAAATGACTCTTCCAGGTTCTGTGAACCATCCTGTCTCTATTGCAACTATTGAGCCCTTCTGTGAAAGCAACATAGAAGACAGACCATGAATAACTGAGTGTAGCTGTGTTCTAGTAAAACTTTATTTATTAAAAACAGAGCATTGGCCAGGCGTGGTGGCGCACACCTTTAATCCCAGCACTCGGGAGGCAGAGGCAGGCGGATCACTGTGAGATCGAGGCCAGCCTGATCTACAAAGCGAGTCCAGGACAGCCAGGGATACACAGAGAAACCCTGTCTCAAAAAAAAAACCAAAAAATAAAAATAAAAAATAAAATAAAATAAATAAAAACAGGGCATCATCCCTAAGCTAGTTTGCTGATGTTGATTTAAAATATCTATTTTTCTAAAGATGATATTGATTATGGTCTATTATGACAATTATGTTTGTTCATTAAAGAAAACTGACAGGCATGAAAATGCAGAATGAAGAAGGAAGGCCCACGGAGCCGAGCGAGGCTGGGTTCCAGAACAGTGTGTCATCCTCAGGTGTCAGTTTCTCCACTGGTAAAATCAAGACATAATGGTCTTAACCATAGGGTCTCACTGTCAGGGCTGCAGATATGAATATGCAAAGGATACTTAGCATAGACACGTGACCTCTGCCTACCCCTCATCCCCACCCCAACTGTTGCTATTAACTTCTAACTTCTAATCTGGGATAACACGAAACACAGCATCAGCCTGAGCGGAGACTCACCTGAAGTAAATGAGTGAGGGAGATGGCAAACACATGGCCTTGGTTTCCAAATTCAAGTACAATGCTTTATTAGTATTTAAGCTGTACTCAGGTTTTCTAGAGAAAAGTCTACATAGCCTCCACCCCCCACAACCCCCAAGGAATAAGAAACGGGAAGTGAATAAAAAGAGCTATTGGCTGAGGGGTGAGAGCTACTCTAATCTATGGGTCTAAGTATAAGTATTTAGAATGCAGACAGAGACCGTTGCAGAACTTATACCTGGCCTGAACACAGAAAACAAGCAATCAGGGGGTTGCCCATGCCCACTGGAAACACATACATCACAGCCGCTGCACCTCAATCCCAGGAGACATGATGGAAGAGGGCAGAGAGATTGGAAGAACCACAGGACCAAGAAGTCCATGATACATCAACAACAAGGTTGCCTAAGTAAGACCTAAGCAAGGACAACATGGATTGATATGCTAATGTGGAAGAGGGAATGCTCACAAGGCCCCACCCCTAGGCAATAAACTATGGGCAATTGAAGATAGCTGGGAAGGAGAAAACTAGTCATTCTCAGGGACGATTCCTTTATTACTTATCCAATACCAACCTATCATCCCTGAATCATGGGCATATGCGCAACACAAAATGGACTCAGTAGGCTCTGTGTGTGTGTGTGTGTGTGTGTGTGTGTGTGTGTGTGTGTGTGTTTGTGTATGTATGTGTGTGTATGTTTGTGTGTGTATGTTTGTGTATATATGTGTGTATATGTTTGTGTGTGTATGTTTGTGTGTATGTATGTTTGTGTATTATGTGTGTGTATGTCTGTGTGTGTCTATGTGTGTGTGTGTGTGTGTCTATGCATGACTTTGATCAAGAGGGAACAAGGCAGAGAAGTTAGGGGAGGGACTGGAAGGAAGAAAGAAAAGGAGAAATAATGTAACTATTTTAATTTAAAAATTTAAAAAATTTAAAGGGCTATTAACATTATTTGAAACAACAACAACAACAAAAGGTTAAGCAACAAGACACACACTGTAAATTAGCCAGCTCTGATACTGTAATGCAGTACTCCAAGAACAATGTGCCATTGAATTCAAATAAAGCCATCATGGCAGGTAATAACAAACACATCCCATAATATAGACATTGTGCTGGGGTCTGCTTCTCTGTTGATTTTCAAATCAAGGAGTCCTGATTCTGATATCTGTTCTCCCACAGACTCATCACCTCCACGTTCATTACAGCATGATATATTTAATAAGTAATAGGTCATGGTGGTTCAGAGATTAAGAATCTTCTTTCAGGAAAATTGAACATGAGGGCAGCATGTGCCAGCTATTCCTGGCTGTGCAACCATGTTTTGTTGCTCACGGAAGGTGAGGGTGCTTCGGTTTATTCCTCTTAGAAGCTCACGCTTGAAAATGAGGAGAAATTAGAAATGGTCATGCGCACACAGATCCCCATACGGCCAGCTGAGCACCAAGCCGTCTCTACAGTTTCTCTGCTCGGGTGACATGTCCAAGCCAGGATGAAGTCTAAAGGCTGCAAGAAGCCTTTGTTTCCCATCACTGGTGACTGTGGGTATAGAAGGCTCTTAGGGGACCAACAGGATGGAAAGATTAGTGAGAGATGGAAGGATGAGGTAAAAGAACGAATTGAGGGAAGTGGCCTAAAATAATTCCAGCAGATTCATGCCTAAAATGCATCCAAAGATCAACAGCTCTTAAAAGAAGGAAGGCAAGGAGAATAATTAAAGGAGAACCAGGTGGGTGAGGCAGATACAACCTGGGATGCCTGCCACGCCCCATGTCCCTGTCCTCCTCGCAGTGGCAATGCAGATAAGAACCAAAGCAACGGAACAGAATCAAGCACTGAGTGCTTGATTTCTTCCAGCCACACTTCAAGGAAAATCCCCTTGCTGACTGTCTTAGGAGGGGGTCACTTGTTTACTTGCTTGTTTCTTTCTTCAGTGACAATAACTTCTGGATGCCAGGCTCCAAACAAGCATTAAACAAAGTCACTGAGGGAAGAAGGTAGGAGAGGGAATGCAGAGAGAATTGAGGGTAGAGATCAGACCTGGGGCGAGTGGAGGCGGGACAACAGAGGGCCTGCAAAGAGGAAAGAAACCTTGGGCTGGGGACATCTCTGTGACAAGCTGGAGAGTTAAGACAGGGTTGGCTTCTGGGAACATTTAGGTGTCACTCTAGCTGAGACTTCTAGTAGCAGGGTCATGGAGAGTGAGGAGGGCACCCTCTAACTAGACAAGACACCTAGTGGAGGGAGGGAAACACCAACCCACCCACAACAACTTTAACCCAAAATTTGCCCTGCCCACAAAATGTGCAGGGATAAAGACAGAGCAGAGATTGAGGGAATGTCTACCCAATGCCTGACCCAACCTGAGACTCACCCCACAGGAAAGAGACAACCTCAGACACTATTAACAATACTCTACTATGACTGCAGACAGGAGGCTAGCATAGCTGCCCTCTGAGAGACCCCACGCAGCCGAGGATGGAAACAGATGCTGAGACTCATAGGCAAACATTGAGCAAAGTATAAGGGAGTCTTTTGGAAAAGGGGTGGGGGGCAGAGGATAGAAGAACCTAGAGGTGACAGGGGCTCCACAAAAAGACCAAGAGACCCAACTAACCAGGGCCCGGAGGGGCTTGTAGAGATTGAAGTATCAACCAAGGACCATGCATGGACTGGACCTAGGCCCCCTACACAGATGTAGCCAATGACCACCTCAGGCTTCATGTGGGTCCTCTAGTAAGGGGAGCAGGGCCTGTCTCTGACATGGACTCTGTTGCCTGCTTTTTTACCACTTCCCCTAGGCAGGGATGCCTTGCTAGGCCACAGGGGAAGAGGACGTGTTCAGTCCTGATGTGACCTGATGATGACCTGAGGTAGGTTAGTGGGATGGGGGCTCCCCTTTTCCAAGGAATAGGGGAAGGGGTTGGAGAAAGATGGAGAGAGAGAGTGGGACTGGGAGGAAAAGAAGAAGGGAGCTACAACTGGGATGTAAAGTAAGTAAATATATTAATTTTTTAAAGTCACTGGCAATCTTGGAGCTTAAGAGTAATTCAGATTATGATAGAACACAAAGCCAGATATGACTGTCATAAAGATGATGGCTAGATTTTGCCACCAAAACAAAACAAAAAACTAACTGCTTCAGCTCCCACCCAATGAACTCAAGTGCTTTCTGGAGACTATAGAACAACCAAAACTGCATCAAACCAGCTAATAATTTTATATATAGTTAAGAACTGAAAACCTGTAGACAATGTCAACCTTTCTTTTAGCCTATCTGTAAGCTGGGTGGTGAGCTTTAACTTACATTTGAACTGATGCTCCAAAATTCTAGTCATTACCAGAGAAGAGCCTCCATGCTGAACTCTGCGGCTCTTTTACACACAACCAAAAATTTTTGGGAGAAGCAATTGCAACTTTGTGGCTGTCGCTGTTTAACATTGAACAACGGGCAAAGCTCCTCTTGGTATCAGGTCTTGGTAACATAATGCCTGAGACACAGTCAAGTCTCAGATCTGTTGCCCAGGCATATAAACGTCCCGCTACCTGCGAGTGTTAATTCTGTGAACTTGATTAGATTAAAAACCACATAGGGGATTATTGGATCACACCTTTGGGTGTATCTGTGATGTGTCCAGAAACAATTAGATCATGAAAGCTATAATACAGTAAGTAGATTAATCCCTTGAGGGGTTCATAACATGATGACATTAATGGGCGGTGGTGAAAGGTGGGAGGCGGGGCCTGGAAGAAGTATCAATGGAGACATATCCTTGGGGCAACATCTAGCCCTTTCTCCATCGCGTGTGGCCTTTCTCTCAGTTCCTATCTAGCACCAGGCAAAAATTGTCCCCCACCCCACATTCCTACACCACAATGTCCTGCTCAAGCAGCCACGAGCTGAGCCCTGACTTTATGGTAAGTGAAAATGAATTCTCCATTGCTTAGGTCGATTCTGTCAGATATCCTGTCACGGAAACAACATATAACGATAAAAGATAAAAGTAAGCACAGCAGATAAAAAGTATTGTCCCAACTGGTAGGACAATTTCAAGGTGAAGAGAAAGAGAAGAGCAAAAAGGTAAACACCAGCCAGGTGTAGCGGCTCGTACCTGCAATCTCACTCTCTACAGGCTGAAACAGGACTGTCTCAAGCCAGGGGCTAAGCCTGGGTTACTGTGTAAGACACTGTTTCAAAAACCAAGACTCAGCAAAGGGCTCATAGATGAGAACTCAACACACAAGTGCAGACATATATGCGTGATGATTATGTAGTGTGCCAGTCTTCGTCCCCACCACACCGTCCAGCTGTGGGGTTCACTGATTACAGCTGGCTTGGGGGCATCTTAAAGGGCTAGCAAAGGCCTCAGAGATTAGGAGCTTTTAAGAAATTTGAGTTTCTGAACAGTGATGTATTCACAGAACCAGAGGAGCCAGCCTCTTACCAAGTGACTCATGGCCAGAAGCACATTAGTCATGCACACAATTTGAACTCCTCAAAGGCTGTAGGCAAGGCACAGGGGGGAAGATCCTCACCCTGGGCTGGAATAACAGATTATTAGAGGACTCCAATAACAGCCTGTTGCCTATCGTCATCCTAGAGACTGAAAGAGACATCAACCACCCACTAGTGGCCTCCTTAGAAACTTCACGCTCCTTAGAATGGCTTTCCTAGAATGCACTTTACCTAAAAAGTTCGGTTTAGCCAGGCAGTGGTGGCATAGGCCTTTAATTCCAGCACTCTGGAGGCAGGTGCATCTTTGTGAGTTTGAGGCCAGCCTAGTCTATAGAGCAAGTTCCAGGAGAGCCACGGATGTTACACAGACAAACCCTGTCTTGAAGAAGGTGGGGAGGGGAGGGGGCGAGGAGAAAGAGGCAGAGGAGGGGGGGGGGGGGGGAGGAAGTAGAAGAAGAAGGAGCAGCAGCTGTTGCTGTTGCAGCTTTTAGAGGGTAGTGCTGTTGGTGCTGCCTTCACAGAGGAAGTTTCAGGGGATGACAGGTTTAAGAAGCTGGAAACCTTGGTTAGAGTCTCTCAGAGCCTCTAATCCCAGTGCTCCAAACTTCCAACAAAGTGGCTGTCAACTCACGAACTGAAGAAACCACCCAGTTCATGTTTAATTAACATGAAAATGTATGACACCCCTAATCTGAAGCTGAGTTAAACACATGCATGTCTTATTTGGGGGGGGGGGGGGAATCCAAAATCACAGAGTGAACTTGCTATCTCTGTAGCTTATGCATTTCACTTAAAAAAAAAAAAATGAGAAGTGCCATGATTTTGACTTTCACAGCAAACATGGAGTCATGGGCATCTCCAATTCATTAATACACTTAACTGCACACTGTAGTAAGCAAAATAAGTCACCCAATAGATGTGACTTCAAAAACCTGACTTGAAGAAAATTAAATACCCTTGTTATTCATAGATCAGTGAAATAAAGGAAGGTCAATAAAGTCTCCAAGCTCTGCTCAATCCAAGTGCCACACACTGAGAAAAAAAAAAAAATGTGTTGTAGAAGTTTTACATACATCCATGATCTTAACTACATTTTACTAAGGCTAGTGCTTTTTTATTTTTCTTTTGTGTTATAAGTAAATCATGTCTTCAAATCTTGCTCAATGACAAAAAGAGGCCCAGGAAGAAATAAGTCAGTTGGCTACAACCTTACAAGTAAGCAGTGGCACTGACTATAGCACTACACACGAGCTTGATGTTTATTACTGACCATGCTTAGCGACTGCTCCAGACCACTGAGATTGGGCATCTTTGACTAAGCACTGCAAGCAAAGGCTGTGCAAGCACAGGGTCCCTGTAAGAGTCCATTGTATGTTTCCAGTGACTTAAGTCCAGTTGCTTAGTCATAAAACTATCTGGAGATATTAACAGGAGACCCAGGTTGGAGAAAATTCATAGCACAGAAAGACTCAATTTAGAACTATAGATGAGTATAAGCACTCCAGAAAAAAAAAGTCTATATCTCTGAGTGAGCTACTTCCTCCAACACTCCTAAGGAAAAACAAAAGAGAAACTCCAGAACAAATGCTAACAATGGTATTTGCAAGGCTAGCATAGTGACAGCAAAGCAGCTGTGACTAAACCAAAACTCCACTGATCAAGAGAATATAACCCAAGTGGGTGTGGGAGGCACTTTGATTCCAGCATTTGGGAGGCAGAGGCAGGCAGGCCTCGTGAGTTCAAGGCCATCCAAGACTACATGGTCACACACACACACACACACACACACACACACACACACACACACACACACACACCACAGCAGTGGGTGCCAGGGTCGTGGGTGAGAATATACTACCCAGTAACAAAACCAGGAAGTTTAGGCATGAGGTCAGGCTTAGACATGAGTAAGTCAGAAATAATACTGAAAGAGGAAAGAGAACAAAAGAAAATAGACACACAGGTCCACTCCAATGGAAATAAAATACACGTGCACGCACGCGCGCGCGCACACACACACACACACGTTAAAGAACACTGTTGAGGAACAAACACATATGAGGTCAAGTGATAGAGAAAAACAAAGGGATGAAAGTGAACATGACCTTTCTAAGGGGGAAGGGCGCTTCGAGTTATAAGTAAAAAGGGCAGAGACAAGAATTTCCTATTAGTGACGACTTTCCCTGAAGGCAACCGGTGAGCAAATGGGTGACCACTGTAGTGTTCTTTAAACAGCTTCCACAACCTCCCTGTTGCACCTAAAAGTTTTATAATTTTCATTCATGCCACCATAGTTTAGATCCTTAAAGCCATCCAAAAGTTCACATGGTAAAGGCTTGGTCCCCAGTCTGTGGCACTATTGGCTGGTTACAGAATCTTCCAGAGGAGGTAGGGCCAATCGGGAGGAAGTTAAGTCACAGGCAGCGTCCCTTTGAGGACATATACAGATTCTAGTCCCTCCTCCTTTCTCCCCGTCTCCCAAGAAGAGGCAAGCGTCTTCTCTTGCATGACTCATCAAAGCAATAGGGCAAACCAACTGTGGACTGAAATCTCTGAAACTGTGAGCCAAGTGAGATCTTACACACACACACACACACACACATACACACACACACACACACACACGGGGGGTGGAGGGTGGGTAACGAGAACCACTAAGCATCCAAAGAAGACTGTTATCAATCTGAAGTATTGGAGTATTTCCAGAAATCTTGACAGTTGTGATTTTCTTTCAAGCCAGGATAAACTTTTACATGGTTCCCCTCTGTGTGTTTTTCCGTCTATGTTTCAAATATGCATAACGTTTCTGTGCACTGTCTCTGTGACTATGCTGGAAGGGAAGGCTGCAAGTCAAGCTATTTTTATACTTCATCGCTGGTGTGAACACTCATCGCTGCAGCTTTATTACAAAGAACAGTTAAGAGACTTTTTTTTTTCAAGCTAGAAAAAAACAGGGCTATAATAAGGTATCTTCCACTCGTGGGTAAAAATACTCCTTCTAGAGAACATAATATAATTAGTTTCTATTCCAAGTCTGTCAGTGTGCACTGTTAACCTCTGACAACTATACACGAACCTTCTAATTAGCATGTTATCTTTGGTGCAATTAATAACTTGTATCTCATGTTATAAGCAAATTAAAGTTTTCCCACTAAATCTAAATCTAAATTCTTCAGCATAGTTCGAAGTGTTTCACCACTTAAGTGAAATTTTAACATCCAAACCTCTTGTTCCAGTTTTTCCCAGGCTAGGGAGCATTTTGCGATCCACGTTCTTTCAAATATTTTACCTAAGACAGAGAGTCTCATACTAAATTCAATTTCACACTTGCCGATCACACACGCCCACACACAGCTCCTCCGGATGATGTGGCCTACTGCGTGTGTGTGTGTGTGTGTGTGTGTGTGTGCGTGCGTGCGTGCGTGCGTGTGCGTGTGTGCGTGTGTGTGTGTGCGTGCGTGCGTGTGTGTGTGTGTGTGTGTGTGTGTGTGTGTGTGTGTGTGTGTGTACGCACAGGCTTAAATACATATAATCACATCATCTGCAAGGCCTTGGTTAAAAACAAACTTTCAGCCCACCAACGTGAATATCGTAGACTTAATGACTACCAGCCCCAGACACACTAATGCAGTTAACCCTGAGGCTAAGATGCGAGGCCATGTCCCCAAGCCAGTGTGATGACGGCCAGGATGTTCAAGAGATGAGTCTAAAAGCCCTTGGCACTACTCTCCCACAAACCAGGACTATTTCTACTTGTAATGATGAGAGCAGTTTTTCTCCCTTCTCCATATTCCCTCTAAGATCTCCATAGTCTTTCAACGCCTGGTACCGACCCATGCCCTTGTTCCTCAAAAAAAAAAAAAAAAAAAAAAAAAAAATGTAGTTGCATTACCAAGGAAAGGTGAGAGCTATAATAAGTTTTTGCATAAATGATACTACTTAGATGATTAAAAAGTCAACTGTGTTTTATCTGGTTTCTCTTCTCTGCCTTATGACAAACATGGGTAACCTCCAAACATTTACTGTAATCAATAAAGTTATTACAGTAACACAGTAGACGAGATGTAGAGGTTTTAAATAAAAGAAATCAACATAATGTCTGTGGCCTTAAGAAGCCAGAGTTCACAAAGAAATACATGCATATGTATTATAACAAAATAAACACAGATTTGGGGTTGCTGGGCTCAAGTGTGAAATAGCTATTAAAACTCATCAAGATATGTCTCATGGTACATACACTCCTTTTCTAATTCTTACCTGAAATGGCTTGACAGGAAGTCATTTCTTTCACCTAGAAGTCTCTGAGATATGACTCCTAGCAGTCGGTTGCTTTGTTCTGTTGGACTTTAATTCTATTCTTTAGTAAAAGGAATTGGAGCTCCTAGGAGAACAACTGTGTCCACATGTAAAGATGGGAAGAAAAACAACCAAGATCTGCAGGGAAGTATGTGATCCTCAGAAAACCAACATATGGTAAGGAATGGTTGGAGCATGACCCTGAGATCATCAAAGCAAGTGACGCAGGGCCTGCACACACAGGCTGCACTGGGACCATCTGCGTGTCCCCATAAGAGCACCAATTATAATCCACATGAACAAGGTTAGAGGCCCAGTGCAAAGACAGAAACTGTATGGTATGCTTTGTACAGAGGCATCCATGGACTATTGTGCATGCGTACGTGTGTGTGTGTGTGTGTGTGTGTGTGTGTGTGTGTGTGTGTGTGTGTGTGTGTGTAAGAATAAACACAGGGAACTGTAACCCAAACAGGTCCAATGGAGTAAGAGGATGTGCAGTGTGACCCTTAAAGCCTCAGAAAGTTTGGTGATTCTAATCATTTAAATTTCAGTATGTGTTTAAAAAACAAACTACTTGCATGTTAAGCATTTCTGCCCTAATACTTTTAGAGAATTCTGAATTCCCACAAGAAGAGCTTCCAGGTGACTGACAGGGGACAGGATGGACTAGGGACACCTGAGAGGCAGGTCCACAGTAGAAAAGTGAACTTGCCATTAGATGTTCCAGGTTCCAGAACTGTTCTGGCAAGTCCCTAATCTTAAAAAAAAGAAGAAGAAAAAAAAAAAAAGACAGCCCCAGTATTTTCACCACCCAAGGATACTGTGAAGAATGGTCTGTGGCTGCATTTATTTGGCCGTTTGGCAATCCAACTTGACCACGAAAAGAGTAATCTGACCACAAAAAGTGTAAGATACTTCTTACAATCACACTCCAAAAATCAGGGAACATTCTAGAGAAGACAAATAAATGACTCAAGTTCATTTTGTTTTGGCTGAATGAAAAGTATTAAAAAAAAAAAAAAAACCTGCCCCAGAAACAGTTGCAAAACTGCCAGGAGGTTTGTATGAGGAAAGTATGAAGCAGGCATATGGCATATTCATTCACAGGGCTTACAGGGACTACAACCCAACCACAGAACTTCAGAGATGTCCCACCAACCCGAGCCTCTGTCTCCAACTTGCTGCACACACATCCTTACAGCTCAACACATCCATTCACAACCAATGCCAACGGCACAACTGCATCCCAGCTCTACTCTATGAATCCATATTCACCCAAATGACTTCAACTCAGGCCTAAATGAGTGAGGACAGTTGAAGGCAGGACATGAGACTTCAGGTAAAGGCAGTGAGATTGTGTGACTGATGGGGACTTGGTAGGCAAGACACTCTTGACAGGGCTTCCCCGGGGAAGTTGTACTTTCGAACTGAAACACAGAATATAGAATGCTAGCCTTACAAAGAAGAGGCTTTGGAGAGCATTCCTGCCAGAAGAAAGAGGAACAAGTGCTAAAGGACTGTGCTGTCTTGTTAAAAAAAAAAAAAAAAATGTGAGATTGGGGAGGTAGGTAGAGGAAGGGGAGGGGAACGAAGTAGGACACATTCAAGCAAGCTAAGATGTCTTCTCCAAGGTGAATACCAAAGAACGTTTAAGAACTTTGTGGTGAAGGATGAAAGGGACTAAAGAGCATGGTCTGGACAAGGCGAGCCCCTTTCATAGCTGTCATTGGCCAGTCATGGCTAAAAACAGTACTGTCCTCCAAGCAACAGATGATGACAGACTAATGATCACTAATTCCTGTTATGACCACAGGAGCTGCACGGTTCATCACAGAGAGAGGCTAACTATTTTTGTATAGTCAACATATAGACGTCCCTAAGGCCTGCCCTATACACCCCGACCATTCAAACAACTAGCACTTTTGCCAGTTAAATGGCGTGAGTTGAAAGGCTTAAAACTGCAGACGAAACAGGAGTTGAAAAGTTCATGGGAACCTAAAGCTTCTGATAGTCAAAGCAGGACAAGGCATGAAAGGCTCCCAACCCAGAACATGGCTGCCCTACAGTCAAGGTTAGTTCCCACAGGAAATATGAGATGACATTTTGGAACTGTTCTGAAACTACAGTTTCACGCTAGGCCATCAGCAACTCTTAAGACAACTCCCAACGCACAGTGTAAGCATCCAAAATGTAGACTGTAAAATACGACGGGGTTTGTTACTCCGCTTCTTAGACTCCTTACTAAATTTAAGCAAATGTGAAAACTAAGTGAAGAGAGCCCTGCTGTGCTGTCCTTGGTCCTGAAGAGTTGTACTTGGTTAGATATGACTTATGAGGTCCCATCCAGTGAGTTTTTCTTGATTTGACGTTTCCGTCCTTACGTGTTGCTGGGAGTTATTTTCTGAGCATAGGGAGCTGACCGTGTGGAATTTTCAACGACTTTTTAAAATTTTTAAATCATGCATGGCACAAGTATTTTTCCTTCTCATTCCAGGAATTAAGTATTTAGTGTTTCTTGTCCTCCCTGATGATATATTTCAGTTTGAAGATAACAGTCATGACTACTGAATCACTCCGTGGCCGACTGCAGTGCCAGATACAAAAGGACTTTCTGACAACTCCGTAAAGCTAAGTGACCCCGCTCCTCTGCCTAAAACAGGGTCGAGCAGAAGAAGAGCGTAAGACAGTTTTTCCCCATCGCCCTTCTGACTTCCTTTATGCTGAGACTGATGGAACCTTTAGCGATGTACACCAGCGCTTGCTCTTTGATTCATTGCTATGGAACAATGGCAACACTGTCTATAAACTACCAGGATCTTTCTTACAGCCACAGCCAAACTTCTCAGCCAACTCTTAACTTGTAATAGCAGGGTCACTTTGGGGCTTTGCCCTTTTCCTTACCATTTAAAATCGGTGTTAAAAAAAAAAAAACAAAAAAACTTGCATTATGATTATAAGCATACACACGCTTGCATTACCTAAGATTCAAACACATACATATTTAAGATGAACAAACCCTTAAAGAATTTATTACATATTTCAGATCTGAAAGGATGAGTCCACCGGGTCTAAAGTCTTGACACCTCAGCTGACTTCCAAGGTCAGATTACTAGAATTTCATAAGGACGAGTGTGAGCCAGCCAAAGATTAACACTAAGACACTAAGATTTTTTTAATATGTCTTCTTTAATATTTTTAATCAACTGTCAGGTTTGAGGAGGTAGGTCCGTATACTGCTATAGCTTTAACTAGCTGGCCATGGAAGCAGGCTTTTGTACTGTAGACCTCCAGCTGACTGTGTGGAAGACAAATCACAGGGTTTCTTTCAACCACAAACAGACACAGATGCAAACCTTTAATTAACTACAAGTGAAAGTTAGTGGATTTATGACTTCAATGTACTTAGAACTAGCTCGTGAACAATGAAAGGGGAAAAACTGTCAAGAGCTACAAATTTCAACAAATCTTTTTCATTGCAAATAATATAAAGTCTTATTGAAACACAAATCCCTGACACCTCCTCGTCTTACCAATAACTACCAAAATATAGCAAAATATTTGAAAGAAAAGCATTAATGCTACCCACTAAAGGCCTAATGGCCTACATAAGCACTTATATAGTAATGATTCAGTTTGGTTGACGTATGAGAGAGGCCTCTCAGGGTCAGAGGACTGACAGCAAAAGGACAGAAGGAAACCGTGATGATGCATATGATTTACCCAACATTGGCAAATTGTATTGCAGGTAAATTATAACCAATACACCAGGCTCCTCCTCCCTCCACAGAATTCTAATGCAGTGACCTCCTCAGAGTAAACACTATGGAGTACCTAATGAGGTCATGGACTCCCAGCTAGCACCCAAACCCAGCATCCTATCAAGTGTTCACAAAGCAATGCTCCTAAAAACCACACACCACAGGGCTGGAGAGGTGGCTCAGCAGTTAAGAGCACTGGTTGCTCTTGCAGAGGACCTGGCTTTGTTCCCAGCACCCAAGTGGCTGCTCACAACTGTGACTACAGTTCCAGGGGATCTGATGCCCGCTTCTGTCCTCTGTAGGCAAAGGGCACATACATGAAACATGTGTGTGTGTGTGTGTGTGTGTGTGTGTATATACATATGTGTGTGTGTTCTAACTCTTAAAATTCATAAACCACAAAGTGTTAGGGGAAAGTGTTCAGTATTTGGCTCAAGAGATGGCTCAGCAGTCAAGATCACTGATTGCTCTTCCAGAAGACCTGGATTCTAATCCCAGCACCCAAATGACAGCTCAAAACCCATCTATAACTCCAGTTGCAGAGAATCCAATACCATCTTCTGGCCATCTCAGTCACCAGACATGCACATGGTTCATATACCTACACTCAGGCACAACACCCATACACATAGCATAATAATTTGTAAAAGAATTCAGTCTGAAAACATCACACAGAACAGAAAACAGATTTTCCGCCCTATTGCATTACCAGCTGCCAATTCTCTGTCCACCTCTGACTGGCACAAGGTTGGGGTGGGGGGACTTTCAGGAGTTTCTTAACTCACATCCTCTAGCTACCACCACCCAGACATGCCATTGGCCCCCAGATACCTTGGCTTGGGCTTGGTCCAGCTCAGCATTCACATATTTTTGAAGAAGAAGAAGAAGAAGAGAAGAAGAAGAAGAAGAAGAAGAAGAAGAAGAAGAAGAAGAAGAAGAAGAAGAAGAAGAAGAAGGGTGGCCACTCCCACCCATGCTTCTATCTCTACAGCAGGAATATTCAGTCAGAGAGGAAGAAGAGGAGGAAGAGGAGGAGGAGGAGAAGGGTGGCCACCCCCACCCATGCTTCTACCTCTACAGCAGGAATATTCAGTCAGAGAGGCCAGTTCCAAAAGAAGAGTGTAGTGGCGAGCAGGGTGTGTTATATCAGAATAGTTTCTCCCAGCCATATCCCCTTCTTGGTGGCCAGCCTACCCCAGTCTATAAACAGCTCAAGGAAAATTACTCATACAGGCTATGGTTATGAGAACCCTAAAGTTATGAAGGAGAAACCATCAGTGTCATACACTCTCCAAAGGAACAGGCCGCAGGTCTCTTTTTCATGGTTTTATTATTTTTCATTTGTGTATATGCATGAGGCTCCGTGAGATTACGCATGCCACCTGGGCAAAGGGACTGACTTCCCTTACCTTCACGTGTAGTATTAGGCTTTAACCACCCTCGCATGTGCCACCCTAGCACATCATAGACTAAATTGAAATCCCTGTGACCTGATCACACTCAGCACACCAAGGCCACTGTGACTGGACAGAGCAAAAAACACAAGAATAAGAACAAAATGGTATATCTTAAAACATGAACCTGTTTAAGAGTATCAAAAACATTCCTACTGAGGGGCCATTTATAATCTTTCTTCCAAACCATGAACCAAAATAGACATGGATTTCTGAAAGAGAAAAAAAAAAAAAAAAACTCTTGCACATAGAATAATACATGTGCTTTCAATTCGGTTTAATAAAAAGTAGGGCAAAGTAGAAAAACAGGTGCCTGTGCAGATGGAGTGTGCTAAACACATGTAACGCTTGTGATAATGTTGAACCACCCCCTTTTTGGAACTTAAAACATTCCCTTAAAACCTGCATTTTCAAACACTGCTAAATATTTGGAGTCTAAAAAGATGACATTCATTATTTTGCACAGTAACACATCTTCAAACATTCCAGGCTGGGTTTTTGAAGAACTGCAATTGATATCTTTTCCATATATACTTAACCCCCTACAGATTTATTTGATTCTCAATAATTACTGCTCTCTGGTAAAAAGGCATATGTTATTACAGTACGCTGCGCTCCCACAAGCTGTCCATTCAGTGTATTTTAATAAATCTCTGCCAGAGCTGTATAAATTTGATCCTGTTTAAATTTAATAAGGATCAGAATATATCAAAGCACAAATACCCATGGGAGAAATAGATATTTTGCATAGTTATTGAATGGCCTATTCGGGGTTACAATATGTAAGACCCAGACCATCAACCTTGAATTAAAAAGAGAGATTAATGTGTTCAAAGCCAGCTACTTGTTAAATAACATATGAAATTAGTATTTAATAAAACATTTTCTCTATATTGCTGCTAATGGCATCTGTCCTAACAAAGCCACAGTATCAGTATTCTCACACAGAATTCCAGTGTTTACTAGAACTGTCAGCAGCATATCTTAACTGTCTACGTTAACGTTGGTTAAATGCTACCTGAAGGAGAAAGAAGAATGCCTCAGAGTAAGTCCGAAGTCAGGGCTTCATGTCCGTCGGAATGACACAAATGTTAAGACTAACTCGCTACTTTTCTCGGCTTATGTCTCCCACAACAGTGAACTGCTTCCTCCAAACACTCTCTTCTCTGACAAGATGACATTTCTGATGCGAATATGATGTCCATGGCCATTAATGGTCCATGGGTGGGCAGATCCTTTCTCTTTTGTTTTTCTCCCAAAATGTACACTTGAGTGTGAACACAAAGGACAGTGACTGATTTGCCTGGGTTTAGAAGCTGGGGGAAGAGACAGAAGGGCATGACGTCAGTCACCAGGAAACCCTTCCTCATAGAGACGATGAATTATGGGGCAGCTATCACACTAGGAAGATCAAAGGGGCTTGTCTCAGCCAAGGCACGTAAAAATAACCTTCTGGAGCCCCGACTGTCCTGGGCAGATAGATGGACTACCCTGTCTCCACTCATCTTCAAATATTTGGAGACTGCAAGTTAGTCAAAGCCTGTCAGACATTCATTAGTCTGCAATTGTCACATTCAAATCTACAACTAGTTTTTCCTCAACCACTTTCATCTTATTTAAACTAGAAGCATAATGGCTAGTCCATTCATCAAACAAACTGATAAAAAGGCACTGTCAGTTGTCCCAGCAAGATGCACTAACCAACTTACCAGAGGATTAGCTCCTAACATCAGAGAGGTGGCTATCGGGTAAGGAGGACTCTCGCCAGAGTGCTTGGCTCTTTGAGTTAGGCAGGCCCCAATCACACCTCTCTGGGTCTTATAAATTCTAACTACACAAATGATGAAAGACGCGATGGCTGAAAAATCATCTATTTCTCACATCCATAACATAGGCTTAAGAATGGATAACTGTTCCTACAAGGGTGAAATGTGCAGGGATGTCCACAGAAACAAAGTGCCAATAACCAAAGGAATCTGCAAAGCAAATGAAGACAGCCAATGGGCCCAACTCTATGAAGGACTGCTAAGCAAAACCCTTGACAAACAAAACCTAAACACAGAACGCAGAACAAGAGTAGTTAGTGCAATGAAAGTTCGGGATATAATCTAGAAACAGATTTTTAGCCAACTACCTCTTGACAGGATTCCTTTGATTTTTACCACGAAATGGTGAGCTTTGGTATGCTGTCACTGTTGAGGGTTATGTTTTTTTTAAAAAGGCAACTGGCAGCACTGTTGCACCTTGTCTCATGCAGGGCACAGAATGTTTCCTCTTAAACAGCGATGCAACCATTACTGGCTATTTACGGTGAGCAAGAGTCGAGAAACGCTGTTCCAAGGCATGTTCACTCTGTTCCCGTCAACACGCACACAGCTCTGCCTTCGAACCCGTGCCTGTCAATTCCAGTGACTGACAGATTATCTGGATGGATTTGGTCAGTGAATGGAGATTCACGCTCCTTTTGTTTGTTTGTTTGCTTGCTTGCTTGGGGAGTTTTTCATTTTGTTTTGTTTTGGTTTTGGTTTTATTTTGTTGTTGTTGCTGCTGCTGTTGCTGTTGTTGTTTTCAGGGGGTTTTGTTTGGGTTTTGTTGTTGTTGTTTTGTTTTTGTTTGTTTTTTTGTTTTTGTTTTTGATCTAGGGTTTCTCTGTGTAACAGAGCCCTGGCTGTCCTAGAATCTCTTTGTAAAGCAAACTCACAGAGATCCACCTGCCTCAGCCTCCACAGCGCTGGGATTAAAGGCGTGCTCCACCAACGCCCCACTCTCTGTATACAACAACTTGGAGCCAAATTTGTTGCCCTTGAGAGACTTTTAAGACTCAGAGACGGGATGATGGAGCAGGAACCCACCTTATATAATCCCCGTAGCCGACACTTTAGCAGCAGAACGTCTAAGTCCTCACGCACAAGAGACAAGAAACAAAGATAGTGTCATGGGCTGGCACAGGTGGAACAGTGGGTAAAGAATGTGCCACCCAAGCCTGACAACCCGAGTTCGGTTCCCTGGGAGCACATAAAGCTAGACAGAGGGAACAGACTTCCGGAGGTTGTCGTCTGGCCTCTACATGTACACCATGGCATGTGCACTCCCCCCACACATCATATACACACACAATAATAATAACTGATTTTTTTTTTTTTTTAAATCTCATGTCAGTGGAGAACAGATTTTTCTGCAAACATGATGTTATGGACTTTTTCCTTCAACGCCTTTATGATGTTAAGATTATAGATAAATAAATCTGGTGAGGGCCTTCACTTCTCTCAGCCCATCGATGTGAATAAAAAACAAATGTGCATTTTTACTCAGAAAGGAAAATGTGCGCATTGTAAATGGAAAAGCAACAAGGCAAAGGCAAAGCCATCTATCTCATTCTAGCTGACTACCAGCTGCAGGGGCGACTGTGGCTGAGACCTGCGTTGTGCTCCCCAAGCCCCTCTCCCTGTAGCACAAGCACTGCATTTAAAAAAAAAAAAAAAAAAAAAAGCCAAGATTAGCAAGTGGTAGGTGTTAAAGACATGTTAGCACCAAACAGAGCTCCTCGCTGGTGTAGTAAGAGGCTAAGAGGGAAATGAAAATGTGTCTGTGTGAGTCAGTGTGCTTTAAAAAACACACTGCACTTCAAAACCAAGCCAGGTCCTACTGACAGTAGAAACTTAGTACTGTGCAGCGTCCTCCAGTTCTACAGCATTTCCGGCAGCCTCTCCTTCTTTGGTAGATGTTTGGGATCACACAGCGCCTTAAATATCAGTGCCGTAAGTCCACAAGGCTCCTGGACATGCTTCATTTTAGATGTAGTCTGCTACATGGCTTGGCTGTGGTTAGTCCCCTCCGGACTTAGGTTAAAGTGTGCCTGCCAGAGAGTGAAGGTGTTGGTAGGAAAGGCCATTGATGGTTCCCAGGGCCCCCCAAGCCCTGGAGTGATTTAATGTCTTTCTTGTGAGAATGGCTTAGTTCTCTCCAGACTGGACTCCTTCCTACAGAAACGACTGGTTCCTGCAAGAGAGGGCTCTTCCTCGGCACACTTCTCCTCCTAGTCACAGATGCTTCGTTTGCACACACACACACACACACACACACACACACACACACACACACACACACACTCACTCACTCACTTCCCTTCCATCCCCTGACTTGAGCTGAAGCAGATCATAGCCTTCACTGGGAGCAACTGCTCGACCTTTGCTCAATCTAGCTACTGACATCAAAAGCCAAAACAAAGCGTTTTTCTATGTCAGTTACCTAGTCTTACATGTTCTACTGTAGCAATAGAAAAATCAACTAAGGAGAGGCCCGAGGACCCATTGCCCTGTCGATGGCCATGTGTGACGACATCACCATTATCAGCAGGTAGACTACGTGCAAAGTTCCAGTGGGTACAATTGTCTCCTCAAGGGACCCTGATCCCTCCAGACATCTTGAGAGTCTTCAGGACACTGAGACTTGAACTGGGATACAGGATCATAGCAGCAGCATCACTTGGGAATTTGGCAGAAATGTCAACTTTTGGACCCACTCAAATCTACAGAATCAGAAACTCTTCTGTGTTCCAGCTTCTGCCATCTAGATTTTATAACCCCATTGGGCCTCAAGAAGGTTCTAAAGAAAAGTCTGGTATAAGAGGCACAAAGGGACACAAGAGGTGGAACCAGCCTGATGGCTTTAAAGTCCTGACCTACCCCTCCCTAATCTATGATTCTGTTGGTTCTCATTGAACCACAGTCAGGCCTCTATTCCTCTCCTGTTGCTTGGGACATCCATAGGATGTTGAAGATTAAATGTATTAATATATACAGTGTACTTGAAAGAGTTGCTAGATACATTCTACAAATATTAATAGCATTTCATGTAACATAACGAAAGCTTTTTACCACCTTCATTCGTCAACATGAATCTCAGGGGCCTTGACTCCTAATGAGTTAGAACTCTGGCTCTACTTTAGCCACTGTAGGCAAATGAGCCACAAGATATATGCAATCCTTACAGCTTCCAATTAGGAGTAATTGGTTTTTTTAAGTTATCTGAACAAGGTAGTGTACATCTGAATGCAAGCATATAGAGAGATGGAGGCAAGAGGGTCAGGAGTTAGGGCCAGAACGTCCTGGACAGACTCTACTACACTGTGAGTTCAAAGCCAGCCTCAGCTACATGAGACCCTGTCTCAAAAATAGAAACAGAAATTAAAATTAAATATGAGAAATAGACTAGAAATCAAAAAGCCTGGTTCCCATCTTGTAGAAAGGCTCACATCTAAGGAAGCAAATAACTCAAAGGCTTCAGGAAGTCCCTGAAACTGACCAAATTCACCAGGCCTTCCACTCTCTAAGCATATATAAGCAGTAAGTACGGATGAGAGAGACTCTTCGGCAAGCTGGGCTGCCTGGAAGATGTTCAGACAAGACAATGCCATCTACAAGAGGCAGAGATCTGCTGAGCTACCAAAGAGGCTTAAGTGGACCGAGCCACCTGGAAAGGATAATCTCCAGCCGGTTGTGCTGCTTGCAAGCTGTACAGTGCACTTGAGGTTTCTAGTTTTCATGAGATGTCACCCATGCTGAGGTGGGCTTTGGTGATGCAGCTCTCTTTGAGTTACTGTTGTCTGACTAGTGACTTCTCACTCATATTCCTGTAAGTAACCCCAATAAAACTCATTGGTTCACCAATTTGGACTTTGGTGGCGTCTGTTACTTGGGTATGCTGTTGTTTCCCCATCTAGGGTGAATAGAGACATGTGTCCACATCTCCCCCAAGAACAGTGTCACACATTTCCAATTATCATAGGGAATATTATCTTACGAATCCTAAGTGTGGTTCAAAGCTTACTTTTCTGTCATTCATTCTTGCATTGCAGACATATCTAGAATGCCTCCTTTAGAGACAGTCCTAGGCTCCGGGGGATAAACTAAGGACCAAAGGAGACAAGACTCTCTCCTTGAGGTTACCTTCAGCCCAGGGGAATCAAATAAACAAACAAACAAACAAATAAATAAATAAATAAATAAAAGAGTATGTTGCCTCAGAGAAAAGTGAAACAGGGAAACGGTTGAAACGCACAAGGCGAAAGGGAAAGGATTCTATTTGAGATAGGTTGGTCCCTGAGAAACGGACTTTGAAGGAAAGATCTGAAGATGTGGGAAAACAGGGTTAGGGACAGAGGAAAATAAGCCAAGGGTCTGAAGGGGAGTGTGGAACATTTCCAAGTGATGGGAACAAAAATGAGTAGGTGTCCAAAGGCAGAAAAGTCACAGGTGGTCGACACTAAATGAAGGCCACACAGGACTGCCAGGGAAGGGGAGAGGAGCCCTGAGCAAGAGGGAGTGCACCTGACTGCTAGGCCTGAAGACCAGATACCTCCACCTAGCTGTCTCACTCCTGTTCAAGTAGGCAAATGCAAGGCAACTGAAGGCCCCTCCTTCCACAATCCCAGCCCCATCTCTAGATGCCTTGGCCAGCTAAGACAGACACTGGATCAAACAATGAAAGGCGAGACTTGCCTCAGTTTATCTAGAGGAATTTAATGTACTGCACGCTAATATTCTATTTCACTAGAATATTTGTGTTTATGAAGACATTGTAATGAATGATACTTTTTTTTTAGTTCATGAAAATTTCAACATGAAAGAACTCTGAATTCCTATTTTGAAATCCATTGTGCCATTTTTATTCTGCCTGTATTTTAATATAGCATCAATATTTAACTACTCATTAAATGAAGTGTGACTTTTATAGTGAAAATGTCAGTCTTTGCAGTTCATTAAATTCATTTAAAGTATAGCTATTTGATTTTTTTTTTCCTGGAAGAATAAAAGGACTATGCGCTGAAGGCATAAACTTTAAATTTAAGCATGTGTTTTCTTTAAAATTAACATTCAGGATCTGTGACATTATTCATGAGACTGAGGGACTGTTTGCATTTTCCTGCATTTACTTAGTGACTGTCGTCTTTTATAGAGTATAGAGCTGTTTATCACAGTTGGATATGACCAGTGGAATGTCACTGTGGACATTAAGATGTCATAAGCGATTATGAATCTCTGGAATTCTGCATGTAGTATTAAAAAAACATTATCTTGAACTATGGGCACCAGAAAAAAATAAACCCTGGAAGATATGAAATTTAATAACTCGCAGAATCCAATAGAGCCTAAAAATGGTCTATTTCAGTTTTAAAAAATAATTCTGATAAGACATTCGACGGCCTGAAAGAAATGGATATATTAAAATGGAATTTGAAGAATGCATTCAAATGAATTTTTTAGATGCTTGCAATTCCTTCTTCCTAAAATTACCGTGATTTACATGGTGAAGCAGTAAGTGCAAATGACTTCCAATCACCACGGGTACATGTGCATGGTGATACAGCCTCCTAATGAGGATGGAGAAGATGCTCGCACTCACTAGACAGGACTAAAGGAAACGCACACTTGCATACCCTCTTCACCCATGGAAAGCAAAAATGGGGACAGCTCTTAGCAGAACATGGCCACTCCTTCTCTTCCTTTACCAGCCCCTCACTCATGCCCACCCCTCGCTACCTTTTGAAATGGAAACCTGAGCAGCACACATGAATCACAGGGAGTTTTTAATCTCCTTTTAAAGAGAAAGCCTGGCCCTGGCCGCGTGCCAGTAATGCAGCTAATGCAGAGGCTGAGGCAGTATAGCTGGTTTTCCAGACCAGCCTGGGCTACATAGAAAGACTATCAAAACAAAACAAAACAAAGAAACAAAAAAAACAAAAACCGACAAAGGAGGCGGAGAAGAAAAAGGAGGAAGGAAGAGGAGAAGGGATGGGGCTGATCTTTGTACCAAGACACGAACTTTCAAAATCTCCGCCATCTTTTCCAACTCTACGCTCTGAGCCCCCACATTGAGCCTTCTGACCATAGCATGATGCGCTCTCCTCTCCCTGACCTATTCACTCCAATGTTGTCTTCACACTATGGTAAAAAATCATTCAGGAAGTCTCCAAAGCTGGAATAGTAATCACAAAAGGAAAAATATCCTACTTTGTTCTATTCTCATTTCAAAATCTTACAAAATAAAACAAAGCAAGATAAATGTATAAACCCTGATAACTCCACGCTGCAGTGTCCTACACGCTACGGTCAATCAGAGGCAGCAGATAACAGGAGCTGTGATTCCTTCTAAAGGAGGTATAAGTTGGTGGCTGTTTGGAGGGTGTCCATACACACACACACACACACACACACACACACACACACACACACAGTGAAGATATGCTTAATTTGTGGGGGATGTCATTGTCTTCTTTCTCTTTTACTCTTTTCTCTGTAATCTGTCTACTGTCGAGGAAATAGAAAACTTATCTGGAGTCCAAAGTACCTACCAAAATTATTGAGGTCAAAGAGCACAGATGAAAGAGGCACCTGAACACTTGCTAAAAGAGTATGTTTAGACAACAGTAACTACACCAGCTACACACAAGGCCTCACACAAAGGCAAACACTGATCTCTATCAATGGCTACTGTCAAGCACATATGAACTGATCTCACCAATTCTTTGCTATCATAGATAATGGTGGCATCAACTATGAAGGCCATCACCAAGGGAAGGCTTTTCTCATGACTGTACTGTTTTGTAGCCTCTGGAAGTCCACACACGTCATATGGATCACGCGTAAGCATTCATGTTCTTCCAACATTTCCCAATATTTTATGTTCTTGGTCCATGCACTCTATATATCTTATAATTCTGCCAGACTGTTTACATTGCCCTATAGTTACTTTTTATAAGAATTTCCCACTGCTTGTAAGTCCTTCGCCAACACTCTCGCTGGCTTAAGTGGTCTTATATTTTTATACCTAAGCCTGTAGTTTCCCAAGTTTAATTACCCCAGAACAATCTGGTCCTCAAAAAGCAACTAAAAGAGGAGGGCACACCCCCCCCCCCCATAAATCTATTCATCAGGATTCCACCAGGCCCGGCATGTCTAGGGAAAGCTTCAATAATCAGCGGGAAAATGAGCTGCAGAAACTCAAAGAGAATGGAATAGCCAAGGCAGATTAGGAAGCCAGGAGATGAGGCCACACTGAATTAAACATTCTTAAGCAGACTTACATACATAATGAATTGGTCAATTCTGTCCCATGTTTCTGAAAGAGATTACCCTTTGCCAAGCCAAATGAGTGTTCAAGGATGGTAGCTCAGATGGGTTCCTGAACAAAATAAGTGTTAATCACTTTATCTCCCACAATCTTTTTTTTTTTTTAAGAAGAAGAAGAGCAACTTTTCATTTCTATAAAGCCTTGAAATCATCCCCTGGTGGGGGGCCGGGGTAGTGGGCTGAGGGCTGGTTAGAGGATGCTGACAAAGAAGCCCCTGAAAGGGGGGATTTCCTGACAATAAACCCTGATCAGAGGCAGAGAGGGAACATTGTTGTCTTCAGCACTCCCCTTTCCTCTGCGAATTCCAGGCATAGTAGAGAGGGGAGGGTCACAGAGCCCAGGGCTTGGGAAGGAGCTACCAGGTATTCTAGGCAACTAACTTCTTGGGCGACTGTGGACCACTACAATGCTTCTTGGAATTTGTTCCTTTAGATGCATTGTTTCCAGGCTTGCTTAAGACACCCTGTCAACTGTTCCCAAAGGTGTACAAGTAGCTAATAAAGCCAGTAAAGTGAAGAACCCTAAATCATTACTGGAAAATTTTACACCTAGTTATATACTGAGATTCGCCTGAAAATGCTGGGCACACTGCACCAAGCAGAAAACAAAGTACATGTGGCCAATGCTCCTGAAAACTCATAGGTGGAAGTGGCTACATTACCTCCTGAATTTCAGAGCTCTCCATGCCAAACACAGTGGCCATTCCACATATTTCTGAATAGTGAGTGAAGTAAACCAAGATTGCTGCTCTTTCAGGTTTGTGTGATTCTTAAAGTAAGAAAAGGAACAGCAGTAACTAATAGACACATGGGAAGCCAAACATGCAATTCATCAACTCACACGCTGATGCTAAAAAGAAATGTGCAGGAAATTACAATCCAGGCTATGATGGTCTTACCTACTATTCAGCTATAATCAGTACACAGACTCTTCATCCAAAATAGCTTTGTGATTTAGTTCAAGCATGTGTGTGTATGTATATATATATATATATATATGTATATATATATATATATATATATAGAGAGAGAGAGAGAGAGAGAGAGAGAGAGAGAGAGAGAGAGAGAGAGGGGTGGGCCCTAACTGAGTCAATTCCCAGTCGATAGACAAATTGCATTTCCTTGAGTGAACACAGACTTTCTCTTCCTTGGTCCACTCTATTTGCACAGCTTTGTAAACCCAAGAGATATTTTTATTAACCCAGAGAGATTCCCAGAGAGAAAGAAGAAAGGAAACGTTTGGTAAATGTCAAGACAAACTTAGATTATTTTAGCCGGTCCAGGAGCCTCCATCCCTGGTGACCACATTGTGAGAATGAGCAGAGGCCTTCTTAGCTATTCTGGGGCACAGACAGTGATGGAGCCTCCTTTTCTCCTTCAGACACTAAAAAGATACCTGCCCTGTGCACTAATAAATTCCCTTTCTAACAATGAATAACTCATACTGGTTTGTGTTTTTGAATGACAATCCCAGAAAGTTTTCCCCCCAAAAAAGTCTTAAAAACAAAACAAAACAGTGGTTCCAACCAGATGTTTGACGGTGTCTAAAGAGAGGCCTAACCTCCAATAGGTGGAGGCCAGGGATGCTACTGAACACTACTGTACACCCAAAGAACTGCCTGTCCCAACTATCGAAACTGCTCAGGATGAGAGACCTGTCCAAATAAACAAGAACACAGTTTCATATGTTAGTGCTCATGATGAAAATCCTCCAAATGGTTCCAAAAAACCTTGGGATACGGTGAGACCATGAGTCTCCCACGGTCTGTACTAGCTTTCATCCGCATGTGAAAACCCTGAGCTAATGTTAGCCTGATGATAATGTCTTAGAATAATAATGATGACAGCAGTTAACATCAATAGAACGCTCCATAAGAGCTATAGCCCCTATTCCAATGATCCTGTGCTGTAAATACTAGTGGTTGTCTGTAGATGTGAATGGCCTGATCACACAGTAATCCGTGTTCCTAGGAAGTTAAGTGCTTCGGGGCAGGAGAAAAATCTGTTGTGCTCACCATTGATTGCCCAGATCTACCAAGTAAAATCCTGAGAGGTTCAGGGGGATGCCAGAATCACAGGTAGAGGGCTGAATCCTGGCTCCGCTGGCAGCTGGTGTGGATCTGTAGCCAGCCTCACACCCTCCAGCATCCCATTGACTCTCTGGAGTCAATGAAACCCATTAGAGTTCTCAGGTCTCACCTTTGATAAGCAGAACCAAGAACCACCTAAGGAGGGAGTCAGGCTCTTTTCCAAAGTTATCAAGGTCAAGTTTTCCAATTTTCAGAAAGCTGATTAAACAAAACACCCGCCTCCCGGCCCAACAATGGTTAAGTACATTTGCATTACCCATGAGTCACTTGAAAGCAATCTAAGCATGACTGGCTACAGAACAGGTTAACTCTTTCTCTTCAATTAACACCTGGTACCCATTGGACACGATGCCTGAAGCCCAGGGCAGCCCTTTCTCAAAGGGAAACTCTCTGGCCCTTTGGGAGCCCATTTTTATATCATTTTATTCATGTGTAGATCTATCAACAGTTCATAATGGAACCCCAACGACAGGCCCATCTTAGCATGGTCTTTAGGTAGGGTAGCAATTACGCAGTGTGGTCTACTCTCAGGGATTAATCCCTCCTGGGTAATGTGAAGGCTCAAACATGAAAGATTCCTCAGCGAAGGGACACAAATTTCTGCATTTTTACCATGCCAGTAGAGGCTAGATTTCTGAAGGAAACACCTAGTAAGAACCTTCTGGCAAATGTCAAACACTAAGGAGGAATGGAGAGAGCGTGCTTCTCTTGTTTTACACCACCGAAACGGGAGACTTAAGTCCCTTTTCTGGTGGGGAAATTTGATTTTCGAAGGATGTAAGTGTCCTTGACATTAAACAAACATGTTTCAGCTGCACTTGTAGGCGCTTCAACTATTTACCTGCATGATTGAGTTTCAAAAAGGGAGGTGGTACTTTTAAGAATCGAAGCAAAGAAAAGTAAAGTCATGACTCTAATAAAAAGTGCTAGAGAGATGGCTCGGCGGTCAAGACTCTTGTTCTTACAGTGGATTTGAGTTTGGTTCCCAGCACACACGTGGTGGCTCACAACCATCCATAACTCCAGTTCCAGGGAATCTGACTCCATCTTCAGACTTGTGACGATAGCAGGTACACACATGGTGCACATGTATGACATTCAGGCAGAGCACTCATATACATGAAAAATAAATTGATTTTTTTTTAAAAAAAAAAAAAAAGAGAAACTGATAAAATCTAAACAGGTGGCCAATAGCAAAGTGTCTCCTAGCACCCTGAACAGCTATTTCATAGATCTCCTGTTTGATTCCAACTGCTCAGCAGCCAAGTAAAGAGAGAAATAAAAATGTCAAGGATAATACACCCCTAAGACAAAACAAAGTGAAATCTCTCCAGATCCCCCTGTTAAAAAGTCTTCTAGGAAGAGTCTCTGTTGAGTCATCCTAAGGACTTGAAGAGATACAGTGAGCCACATTCTAAGCCAAGCAATGAAGGAGGTTCAAGAGCTTAGTTCACACAAATTACCTCAAGGCGAAAGTGAACCCTGACCAGGGCACAGTAATAAAGGGCTCACCATTGGTAGTGGCAGTTCTAGAGTCTGGCAGAAGCTCCTCACTGAATTGGTTATCTGAACAAGAGGACACAACACATCTTCGCACCACTGCTAGTTCTTGAAACAGACGTTTGAAAACTAAGTAAACAAATAAGGTCTGAGCAGCAGAGGTGCCAAGATGACCATTTCTGAGAAGAAACTGGAGGACACAGATTCTGAGGCAATAATTGCATAATGGCATAATTTATCACCAGAGGGGGGAAAAAAGTTCTCAGAACATCGAATTCTGGTGGTTTGGAAATTCTGTTTGGTGGCTGTAACTCAACCAATGAAATCTCGTTTGTCATCAAATCTCCTTAGCAAATGCTGACCTAACCTCACGCCTTCTAAAGATGTCACTCTGTCGTTCTCTAAATCTTTAGCGTCCATCCCTTTCTGGCATCTCATTAGTCTAACAGGTTGCCTTCACCTTGACCTGAGGTCCCTCTGCTTTGTCCGCACCTTGAACCTTCCCCAAGCTCCACCCTCGCAGGCATGCAGGCTTGAGTGAGCACAGGCAGCAGGAAGAATGCTGACCACAGCCACCTCCCATCTTGTGTTTCCTGGAAGCTCTAGCATTTTCACAGTACCTGAAGAAGAGAAGCCAGATGTCCAAAGCAGTGTTGTCATGACCACGGTGCTTTCTATAAATCTATGGTTGAGAAGCCATAAAAAGCCAGCCAGCAGCTCCTGGTACATGATTTGTCATCACTAACAATCAGAAACTTACAACAAAGTCAGGAATGGAGAAGGCATTTGAAAAAGCATTACCACAGACAGAGCAAGGATATTTAGCCACCAAGAAAGTTACTTTCTGTAAACAACTGGGATTGCAGGCAGAAGGAAAATAGCTATTTCAAATTAATATTTTAAAACAATCAGCATGTCTGAGCAAGGTGGGGCATTATAAAGGCAACATAGGCAATCCCGGCTTGTGGTGCTGCGATGACATTAACAGTGACTAGGACTTAGGCAGGTAAGAAAATTCGCCAGCTACTTGCTAAGGAATTTGAAAGACTGGCTTACTCTAATAAGATTGCTATTAAACACGAAACGTTTTCGACGCCAAGTTGAAAACACAGCAGTTTACTCTGTTGGCCAATGTTCCCTGTAGCTAGTACGCATACTGGGTTAACAAAAGCGGTACTTAAGTCAGTGCTTACAAACACCGTAGTTGTAAACGTACTAAATAGTTATCACACAGCATAGCAATGTAGGGTTGCCATATGCAACAAGGTGGCCAGTATTCCACTGTGGAAAGGTGTTGATTTATTCAATACCACAGATAGGTGACTCCGGGGGGGGGGGTGGGGGTTGGGGGGCGAGGTGCAACTGAAAAGGAAGTGTTGCAGTGAACCAATGCAGCACCAGAAGTGTTTCTAGAATAACAATAGCCTAGACTATCCTTGTGAGGGTTAGATAACAAGTGTAACACAGATTAGGCTGGAGAGAAAGAAGGGGGGAGGAAGAGAAGAAGAGGGGGGAAGGAAGGAGGGAAGACAGGTGCGCGAATGAGTATGGGGAGCCAGAGAGGAATAGAAGGCCATGTCAGAGATACAGATCTGAGACTTGAAGTAGAGTGCAGAAGGGTCATAGTTCTGCATACCTTCATGGCCATGCCCTTGCACAGCGTAATTCTGTCTCTCTGTCAATCATAAACAAAACCATCTCCTCTCCCCTAGAATCCGGGCTAGCCCAGGGACTCACTCTGGCCCACGGAATATGATAGAGGGTGTTACGTGACATTTCTCAGGCAGGCTTCTAGCCCTCTTATATAGTCCATGCTTTCTCAGGAAGCTACCATGAGCCCAAAGCATCACACTGTAGTAGGGGACAGCATGGCAAAAAAACAAGGTCTCCAAACTGACAGCCAGCTGCCCTCCAGAGGCAAAGTGTCCTGGCAATCCTATAGTGACTACACAGAAGAAAGCCCAGAGGAAAAGAAAAGCTCCCCTGCTGAGATCGCTAACTTACAGACCCGTAAGCCAGAGTATGCTTAGAAATGGTTTGTTGGACTGGAGAGATGACTCAGAGGTTAAGAGCACAGTCTGTTCTTCCAAAGGTCCTGAGTTCAATTCCCAGAAACCACATGGTGGCTCACAACTATCTTCAATGAGATCCTGTGCCCTCTTCGGGCATGCAGGCACACATGTAGGCAGAATATGGTATAAATTTTAAAAGAAAATTTTTTAAAGAAATGGTTTGTTACACAGCCACAGCTAACTAATACAAACATCAGAACGGGGCCAACAGCAGGCCCAAAATAAGATCCCTACAAAAAAGATTTGTGGATTTGTTTGGTTTGTTTGTTTGTTTATTTGTTTTTAATCACAAAAGACAAATAAAAACAAAGCCAAGTTTGAGAGGAACTGTCACGGTCTCTGGGAAGATGAGAAAAATCAGTAGACAGGTGACAAAGAAGCAGCCATCAGAAGCATCCAGATATACAACAGCAGGATCTAGGAATGTGGGAAGAAGGGGAGACACAGAGGGCCAAGGATAGACACGGGAGTGTCCCCACTATCATACATAGAATGCTGGGGCTTAGAATACTAGGTTCCCTGGAAGTGGCATTCCACGTCCTTGCAGGAATAAGGAATTTGACATGGCAGTGAAAGCTCACTGAAGGAGATGTTTCCACCAGTAACTTGGTGAAGAAGAGAACTGGTCCATGATGGGCGGGTAGAGGTAAGAAGAGGAGTCTGGGTGGGACTCCAGGTAAAGATTGCTTGTGTGAACAACTATTCAGAGAAAAGATGTCTGAGAAGGAGCCAACAGAGCTGGTTGGGTAGAAACCAGGGCAACCAACACATCCGGCAGTCAAGGTGAAGGGAAAGGACCCATGGATTAAAAGAGGTCAAGGGACATTCGGGTCTGGAGGCTTCTGGAGAAAGGGATGTCTGGCAGGTAGGTGAAGACAGGAGTCAGCAGCAAACTGGGTTTGATCAACATTTTTCCTACATTTAGGCTTCAAAGACATCGAGTGGAAAGGGGTTCCGGCTCAGACCTTTGTCACCTACGCTGGGACTTGAGACACAGCACTATAAAACTTAGAAGATATATTTTGAAAAGAGGGGCTAGTGTGGGCCTGAAATTAAAATGAGGAGGACATAATGATTTGCGGCGTCTGCAAAGAAAAAACATAAATCGTTGGGTATTTTAAGCAGGCCCCAAATAAAATGTCCAAACTGAAGAAAAGACTAAAGAGTCATTCATCTTGGCACAGTGCAGCCCTCACCAAAGGCTTTCTAAGAAGGAAATGGCCACAAAAACGTGCATAAAAACTAGACCACTGCACACAATCTCAACTTAGAAAATAGACCCAAGGAGTAGTGGGTGTAGGACCTCACCAGAAACTCTTGCCCACATACCTCCTAATCCCCATGTCTCCTCATGCACCTTACTCCATCCAGAGTAATAGTTGGAGGTGTTTAGCTTGGCCCCATGGCCAGCTGCAGGACAGATGCGTGCCTGGGAAATCCATTCGTCACAGGGGGCATCTAACTCAGTCTGGCCAGTGAGCTATGAGCAAAGTACTTGCACAGCAGCTTCTGACCTCCTTTGGCCTCCTCCCACCTGTTGGCCTGACCACTGGCAGCTCAACCTTGAACTAGGAATACAAGACTCCCATTGGCTAGAGCACCCTGGTCCTCCAGCATGCACGAAGTCTCGGAACACCCCTGGGCTACTTCCTTCTAGACTTGATCAGGGAAGTAAAGGTTTAGCTCACTTAATCCATTACTACACAGGTTTTCCTTTGGCACTTTGGTTGTTCTATACCATGCAAGCCGAATCCTGATACGTTCTCCCCGTGGCCTGCACGGAGGTTGCCCTCTCCTTGGTCATTTCTTGGCCAAGCTGGATAAAGATCAGTTCCTCCCATCCCTGTGCTTGACTTGTTGCTACCTCAGCAAGATCCACCATCAAGTCCCTTGCTCTGTTCCTGCCATGAACGCATAAAATGGTGATCTAGAAAATTATAAGATCTGAATGTAAAAGCTCTGAAGCAAATCACTGAGTGTCTAGCATGTGGTGAGTCCAACACATGTACAGTCAAAGATTAGACTATAGCCATATTTGTTCAACAGCATTTTTATTTGTGTCCTTTTCATGCCTTGTCGCATTTTCTTAAGTGTGCCAAGTGCGGTTCACAAATCCCAGCTTTGAGGGGTTCAAATGCAGTGGGAGGAAGTAAACCAGAATAAACAGCAACGCAGGCAACGAAGTTACACACTAGGAATAAAATTATACAGACTAACTGGGGTCCTAAGCAGGAGCATGGGGACAGTGTATTTTAGATACTAGGGTATTCTCAGTCGTTAGGCCATACTGGAAGGTGACATTTGGGCACCAAGGGGTTGAGGAAGTGAAGATCTGTGAGGAAACGGTTCTAGACACAGCACGATGGGTTGAGGGCTGGTGCGGTAGGGACACAGAAAGCAAGGAGTAAGGGGAAGCAGTGAAACAGAATTAGGCAAGCATAGATCCTGGCCTTGCCAATCAGTGCTCACCCCACGTCAATGTCCATCCCTCTACCTGACTTTGGGGGTGTCTCTTCCTCCTTCTCTATCATCTTTTCTCCTCAAATATATGTACAAACGAGCAACACAAAGCCAGCTATCTCCCTTTCCTTCTCGGTGGTTAACAAGCCTTCGTGTAAGGCTGAGCTCCCCTTTAACCCTCCACACCGACCCACTGCGCATCACTTAACATCACTCCCATGGGTTCGCATTCTCCCCCACCCCCCACCCCCGTTTTTCCTCAGACATTCCCAGATGCTGCCTTGAAAATACACTCTCATTAGTATCCCCGCCAAGTTACTCGCATGCCCATAAACACATGTGCATATGCGCATGTGAATGTTCTCACACACATGCATGCATGCGCCCTTCACTCTATTACTACCTACTACATGGAAGCAGCTTGGGCCCTTCACCGGACATTCTCGTCCTCCACAACCTTGTCTTAAGAAACCACTTCTCACACTCCAGGAAGATAAGAATCCATCTCCATGCTGATCCTGTGGGGCCAACCTATGCAAGCTTCTAAAAGGACTTTTGCCCGTGTTTATGTCCAGGCAACACATCCTACCTGGGATTCTCTCATCCTCTCCTCTCCTCTAAGGTCATATTTTACCCACTTATCTGCTCTAAGCCTGAGAGCCCCCATGAGCTCTCTCCCGCCTCACTGCATAGTTGCCTGTAGAACCTTCTTCCCCCTTGTACTCTCAGGGCTCCTTTATAATCACCATCAGCCTAGAACCTCCATCTTACAAATACCTACACACACACACACACACACACACACACACACACACACACACGCTTCATTAACACCTCCCCCAGCCAAACTAGAGACCTCTAGAAGGCAAGCCACATCTAATCTCGGCTCATAGCAAGAAGTTTATACCTAATACAAATAGCCACGGTGTGTGTGTGTGCGTGTGTGTGTGTGTGTGTGTGTGTGTGTATGTGTGTGTGTGTGTGTACGTATACATAAATGCCTCTGTGTGTGTGTGTGTACATATATATTAATGCCTGTGTGTGTGTGTGTGTGTGTGTGTGTGTGTGTGTGCATTAAATAAGCACAGGCCCATTCTTGTTTCCAGAAAGAATGATCATCAACAGAGAGATGAAGATCCTCGGAAGTCTTCCCGTGCCTCCAGCATCATGTGGGATGGCATATACACAGATGCTTATTTCCACCCTATCGATACTCGATTCCTATCTTGTGATAGCAGCACTTAGCTTTTTTCTCACCAGAATCAGGAAGGCTCCCCAACTCTTCAACCACGATCCCTAGGGCAACCATGATAAGTGAGTCCCCTCCTGAGATAGCACATGACCATGGGCCTTGGGACAGAGTCTATGGAAGGAGACTTGCTCTCATCAGGAGCCACTGATGGACATCGTCACACTACCTGAAATCAGACCAGCTGACTTTAAAAGCCAAAGAGATGAAGGCAGAAGTAATGAGTAAGTCTTTGGTGTCCTTTCAGACTCTGGATCTAGCTATGCCTGAAACCTGACCGACAATCCCAGCTGGCTGGCTTTCTCTCACTTGCAACCCAAAGCATTTTTAAATAATGTAATTATTTTAATCATGTCTCCACTAAACATTTTTACTAGAATTTTTTTTTAAAATAAGCCAAACAAAAACAACAAGTTCTTCATTAAAGAAGCAGACACATGGGGTGAGGGGTGGGGGGGGCGGGGGGGATGGGGGAACGGGAGGGGGTGGGGGCGGCGGCAGGGATCTGCTGGACCTAGTCTCTAATGGGTCAGATTTTCTAGATTTTGCTCCCATCCTTCTTCTCTAGAAGGAAAACAACTTCTAGAAAAGCGCACATGTGTTGTAAAGGTTCACAAGACCCCTCAGCATTTGCACCTCTGTCACTTTACTACTTCCTACAAGAGTTTTAAGGAAACTATGGGATCTGTATCATTTGAGAACAAATCCTTCACCCACTACAAACCAGCTGCAGGAGTCAGCAGGGAAGTCTCACACTCTAATACAGTTACTCATTCTAAATCAATTTTAAATCAGCTTGAATAATCGCACCCCCCCCCATCATCATCCTCCTTAGTACAATTCTTCCACATAAACAATTTTCCTCATAAAGACATCGGAATAGAAGGGCCCAGCTTCAGATCTAGTCGCTCTCAAAGTGTAAGGCTTACATTACTCAAGTATGTGAAATCCCAGTGTGTCTTGATACTGACCTATTTGTTTAATTTCTGGATTATCAGAACATTCAAATCATTCTTTAATAAGCAGGGCAAAATTAAATTAGGATTAAGGAGCATGCTCTAATACCTGATACGTCTTGCGTAATCATGGAATACACTTTACGAGACCATGGCCTCCCTGAGGAAAGATTAAGGACACAAACCTAGGAAACAAAATGATCTACCACCCCAGGAGAAGATTAAAAATATCAGAAGCTCAGGGACACCTTGAATAAAAGCCTCTACTATTTACTTTTAAGTATAATTTTTGTTCCTTTTCCAAGTGACCCTAATATATCTTCAAAAAATATTTGAATTTATAAGCATACTGAGCAAAAATTGCTTTGCTTTAACAACCAGTTTGAAAGTGATTCTGAGACACTTAAAAACACCATTTCTATCTCATAGCAGTCCAACGTAAAAGTACACATCTTTCTCGGAAGAAAATGAAATGTCTTCCTTCATAAATGGCTGGTAGTAGTTTAAGTTACCTCAAACTGTACATCACTTCCAACTACTAATAACTACTTAAAAGTGTTTCCTCCCAAATAACTACCAAAGGTATAAGGATGGGTCAGTACACTGACAGAAAGCCTGTAACTAGTCTATTTTTCCCCACAATTATTATAGTAAAGAATTGGCTAGGGTCCAGATACAAGTGAGTATATACCATTTGACTCTTTCTGCTTCTGAGTTAACTCACTCATCATGATCAATTCTAGTTCAATCCATTTGTCCACAGATTTAGGGTAGATCTGAGCCCAGGGGTCCTGTGCAAACTATGGCACCAGCCAAGGACAATACGTGCAGTAAACTTCGAACCCCTACCCAGATCTACCCAATGGACAGGGCATTCTTCACAACTGAGTGAAGAGTGGGGTCTGACTTCTACATGAACTCTAGTGCCCCATACTTGACCATGGCCCCTGGATGGGGAGGCCTGGTGGCACTCAGAGGAAGAATAGCAGGCTACCAAGAAGAGACTTGATACCCTATGAGCATATACAGGGGGAGGAGGTCCCCCTCAGTCACAGTCATAGGGGAAGGGAGTAAGGGGAAAATGGGAGGGGGGAAGAATGGGAAGATACAAGGGATGGGATAACAATTGAGATGTAATATGAATAAGTTAATAAAATACATTAAAAACATTAAAAAAAAAAAAAAAGAATTGGCTCAGTGGTCAAAGGTGTTTGTCACACACAATGTTCCTTACTTGGGTCTCACATGGTTAAGGGAGCAAATCAACTCTCACAAGTTGTCCTCTGTTCACAACATGGACATGCACACACACACACACACACACACACACACACACACACACACACACAAACACACACACTTTTCTAAATTATGAATTTGGTAGGATTTCCAAATAAGCATACCTCCATACGGTACTTTCTAAATGGCAGCCTCACTAACTGAAAGGTTGTGTTTAAAAAAAAAGAAGTAGTTTATCAGCTCTCCAGTAAGGGCTATCTTCTACTGCCTGCCTCACTCTGGAAGACATCAACTCTTGTTTCCTTCACTTTCTGCGATATCACAAAGACTCCAGTTTTGGTTCCTGGCTCCCAACTCCTCTTGAACCCCCAACACATGTGTTGGCGGGAATGTTCCCCCAGAATATATGTCATCAGCGTTATCTTTCCTTTAAAACTAGCCTATGAATCAGAATCTCTAGGAGTAAAGTCCAAAAGTTTGCATTCTAACAAGTCCCCCAAGTTCTCGTGTGTGTAAAGACTGAGAAATAGCGCTCCATAAATGGTCATGACCCCCCCACCTCCCCACCCTCCACTCCCGCTCCTATCACCTCTCCTACCTGACAAACCAAGCAACACACTTGGTCTGTAACTTCTCCACTGACAGTAACCTTATTTCACCTAGTTTCTGGATGATGCCTTGCTTGGTTGATGGGATCTCCTTGTAACTGAGAGCCTTCAAACTCCAAGCCTCCCAACACCTGAGAGGAATACTGAGGGCTGGCAGAGCCCAGCAGGAAGTAGAGAAGCTCACAGACTGTGTTTGACACATGTTACCCTCAGAAGTGCTTCCAGAAGATGCCTCGTCACAGACTCGCTGTTACCAAATTTGTGACTATTTTTTTTTCCCTCTTTCTTTTTCAAGACAGGGTCTTTCTGTGTTAGCCTTGGCTGTCCTGGACTCGCTTTGTAGACCAGGCTGGCCTCGAACTCAAAGCAATCTGCCTGACTTTGCCTCCTGAGTGCTGGGATTAAAGGCATGCTGGAAGCTATATTTATATGCAAAGTTTTTAGAAACAGTCTACTAATTGAGGGTATTTTATTTATTTATTTATTTATTTACTTACTTATTTTAAATACTGTGGTGATTAAATAAAGTAACTCCTCAAGTGGATTCAGCTTCCAGCTGAGTCTGTGCCCCGAAAGAGATGGCACAGAAACAGCAACATACCTGAACCCTGTGACCACATATATCCATTGGCTTCACCTACAATCCCTCAGATTGATTTTCTTTGCTTAACTATGTGCTTGTCCCTACTGAACACAGGGTTCAGCTCAGTACCGCACTATTTGGAGTGACCGAATGGAGAGTGTGTAGGCCTCTAGTTTGTGACCACTGGGCCTACTGTACTCCTTCGTCACCATAGGCCAGACCGCTGGGACTGCAAGTTTCTCAATGGCTTGTAAAAATACTTAAAGTTGTGTATGTGTGTAGAGGGGGAGCATGTTATGTAGACATAATTAAATGTCTACAAAATATAGACATATGTCAATTGATCAACGTGAACCTAGCCACACTGTCATACGACATGAAATTCAAGGCATGGCTGGTGTTAAGGTCTGATACGATGGAGAGGGTTTCCCAGACCAACTTCCATTCTGCCCAAAGTCTAGTCAACTTACAGCTATCACAATACCCAGGTCTTTGACCATGTACACTCTAGTACTACACAGATCACGTTTGCTGGACAGAGGGGTAAAATGCCCCATGTAATTGAACATAAACTACAAATGACTTAAAAAAAAAAAAATCTTGGAGTGCCATTCCACTTAGGAATCTGTCTAAGACCAACGTTGCAAAGCAACATGAAAATAGACTTTGAAGCTCCCATGCTATTATTTTAATTATTCAACTCACCGTCAACTTTTATAACTGTGGATATTTCACGTGAGACTCCAGATTATTATTCTTTTCAGAAGAGAACTGAAAAATGTGGATTACAGGGCCCAAATATCACCATGGTGATACTACAGGAGCAAATGCTGAGCTAGTCTATGCCTTTAAATGGGTGGTGCTTTCTGCTTGGCCACAAACCCTGTGCTCCTGCAAGTCTGCTGTCCTGTCCTCTGCTGCCCTGTTCTCTGCTGCCTGTCCCTATGGATCGCTGGGTGTATCGCCACTGCTATGGAATCTTTACAAAACCTATTTCTCTCCCATAATATGGCTTCAACATCTCATTTTAAGACCTGTCATGGCAGGATATGGAAATATCGTAATGTGTTTTCAGAAATTCAACAGCCTCGCACTCCGGATGCTAGAAATGAAGTGACGAACTTCATGTCGGGGTAAGATATCGATCTAGGAAATATCCGTCAAAAACCCCTCTCGATAACTCTTCCATTTGAAAACATGGTCCCCAGGAAGAGACACAGGGAACAAATCAGCCTTCATTCTCTCTTACCTTTCAAGCCTGCCAAGGTAGAGGCCCAGTAAGATGGAATCATAGGATAAACAACAGAAGGTCCTAAATAAGATGATCACACAGAAATGAGAAAGTAAGGCTTAGGGCTGAGGCCTTAATCTGCCTAAATGTAAGAAGGTAATAACCCTATTTTGAAAAGGAAAGAAAAAGCCGAAAGTATTAAGCAAATCGCCTACTGTGTGATTTTTTTTTCTTAACCTCACACCCATGTTAGATGCATGATCTTATTTTGGGACAGCACACTTAAAACAACTTCATTGTAATTGATATTTTATGCATTATTTTCCTGCTGGTAAAATAACAACTGAACCCAAGGGGGAATTCCAGATTTGTCAGTGGGTTGCCAACTCACTTGAACAGCAATAATGACTTTTTTTTTCCTTTTTTTGAAATACAGATTTTTTTAGTTCAATTTGCTAGTCACATCATAAGAAAGAAATTTTCAAACAGTGGATCAAAATTAAAATGGAAATTAGTCCTTAGAAAATAGACACGGCTTTAAGTTTATACATCAGTGGCTGACTCATGAATTATTAACTGATTTTAATGATCCTGGCTATATTTTATTTGAAGTTATTCTCCTACTTGCAATGACTTCTGAACCCTCCTAACTCTTTCATCCATTTTCCATAGACAGTATACTTTCATGAGTGATGACATTTAAAAAAAAAAAAAAAAAAAAAAGGACCCATATACTCACAGAATGTAGAGATAATACACTCACATATAATTTATACAAAGGACTCTGGTCATTTGTTAAAAGGAGAGTGAATGGAACCCTATTATTCACGGTTTATAAATAAATGTTAAGATAAGCACTAGCATTCCCCTTGTGAAACCCCGGCACCGAGAGTTCAATTTCTTCTCAAGTTTCCCAGATGGTCATTAAAACAAGAAAAGGCAGAAACATACTTTTTTTTTTTTTTTTTTTTTTTTTTTTTTTTTTTTTTTGTAATCCATCATTTCTCACTCAAAGAGATAATACAAGTCTTAGAAAGCCAGGCCTTAAGAGAGATGAATAATTCCAGGTACTTTCAGATGAAAGAAACGCATGTCTTTGGACGCTGTTTTACGCCGTCAATAAATCTACCCTGAGCGGCAACAAGCTCCACTCGAGATGCAAGTTAGCTGTGAAGCAAACGCAGTAAACCTTTAATTAGCGCTTGCTGATCTGTTCTCACAAAGTTAATACTTCCTCTTCTGTTATATTCTCCGTACAAAGATAAATTGCTGGGGGGGAAAAAAACTGTGTTCCCCCACACACATAATGCAGAAATTAAGAATATAGAAACACTATATTTGTACTGTGGCTTGGGTCTAAAGGTACTTACATCTTTACCTGCAAACAATTCAAGGCGGACACACCTTAGAATGAATACAATTTGACTCCTCCCAATGCTTAGTGCTGATCCCAACTTTTACAAGTTGGGTCCCCACAGCCTTTCCTACCATCACACTGTTGATTTTACTAAGAACATTTCAGGGTCATCACAGGACTCAGAGAGGGGGCACCAAATACTCCCCCACCCACCCACCCCTGCCCCTGCTAAAGTTGACAGGGCATCTAGACAAATACTGTCTGATTTCAAGCTTTACATAGGGTCACTGAAATAAGCTTCTGGGTTTAAATAGACTCAAAATAACCCTTCTCAGAAAATGAAAGCAGATACACACAAAACACCCACAATTTCCTCAGTCCCTGGAAGCCCTCGGGATCTCAGTGAGCAGGGATCTGCCAGGTATGGCAGCGACTTGCTTAATACAATAGGTTTCTATCTGCATGTCATTCGAGTGTTGCTGATCTTAAATCAGAGAAAGAAGTAGTTACAGTAGACCAAGGTAATGGCTTCCAAAAATAAGAGCATGCCCAGTTTACAGAGGGCTGCATAGGCGGGCTGAGCTCCAAGGAGACAAGTAATACCCCTCCGGAACAATTAGGCGGATTTTCAGAAACACCACATACTTAATTAGGCTGCCTAAGTCCCTGACTGAGCGTACATGGGGGACTTTTTAAAGCATTTAATAACCTGAGTAAATCCAAAATCTGACGACAGGAACCGATCCTTTACTCCGCCTCCAGCCTTCCTTCGGCCTCTTCTTGCCTTGCTTTTGACGCTTAAGGCACTCATCGCAGATTTTGGAGTGTAAATAGGTACCACCACCGCTGGACTAAAATCACTCCATCCTATAGTTACTGGAAGGGCCCCGAGTGCCTGGTTCAGGGCTGCCCACCACGCCACGGAATCGAGCCAGTGAGACTCCATTGATCTTTTGCAAACTTTAGCACTGAAGTTGGGAAGGGACTGTAACAATAAGGAATAAGACCTTCATTAGCGAGGGGCACCGCCAACTGTCCGGACTCCAGATACAATCCCTCCTCTTCCTGCTATTTATTCATTAGTTTTGTATTGCACCTTTCTTTCAGCTGCCTCGGTATTTCCTCCTCCGTTATCCAAGCAATCATAAACAAACTAGGATTTGAAAGAAAAGTCGGAGGGGAGGGAGGAGTGGGGGGAGGGGGGGAAGGGGAAAAGAAAAAGACATTGAAAACGCGTAGGGCCCTCTCTCTGAATCTCGCCCTCTCAGGGTTCTGTCTCAGAGCTCTGTGTGGTGGGAGCATCAGGAAAGAGAGACAACCGGCCCTGGGGAAGCCCACTGACTGCGTCCGAGGTTCGCCTATGGCTACCTGAATCGCTAGCTCCTGTAAGTTAGTGCGGCAAGAGGTGTGGAAGACGGGGTGGCCTGGGGCATGGTGTGGAGCTACAACTCTGAGCTCCATGAAAGAAAAAGAAAAAGAAAAACTTAACCTGCCCCCGCAAAATAATAATAATAATAATAATAATAATAATAATAATAAAATAAAATAAGAGCAGCCACTTGCGCTAACTCCAGAGAGACCTTCCTCTGGTAGACCAAAACACCCTAGGGGAAGGGAAATAAGAGGCACCTGCTAGGGTCCTACAACTTAAGGCTTCCAAGACCCAGACCCGGGACGGGCACTCTGTAAAGTTTGTTCCTCGTTTTCCAGGAGCATCTGGGACGATCTCCTGACTGGGTGGGTGAGGTGAGATAGGCTACAGGGAGGAGGATGAGATCTGGACCCCCTACGTAGCGTGCCCCCCCTCCCCATGTACACACATAGTAGGGGTGCTGCAATCGTGTTTACCAATAACATGAACAAAGAATCACACAGGAGTCTCAGCTCAGTCCCGGGACTTCGCTTCACACAGCTTTGGAGGAGCGGGGGAGGGGACCAGGAGGGCAGAGGGAGCGCCAGCAGAGGGACAAAAAGGTGGGTAGGAAGGAGAGCGAAAGAGAAGACTAGTAGAGTTGGTCAGAGACGAAGGCGCACCGAGAAACCAAAGGGTGGGAAGGAAAGATGGGAAAGAAAGTGCAGCAGGCTAGGAGGGACGCGGGAAGCGCCCGGGATAGAGAGGTGGCCCCCGCCCCCGGCCCGGTCACCTTGCTGTAGCCGTAGTACCCCAGGCACTGCGCGAAGTCCAGGCTGGCGGGGTCCCCGGCCGCCGCGGGGTAAAACCTCACATCCATGCCGGGGCCGGGGGCTTGGGGCCGGGACTGGAGCTCGCCGAGGCCGCTACCCGCCTCCTCGCGGCCGCACGATCCACCCTCAGGGACGCCCGGCCGGGGGCGCCCGGGAACAGCGCGCGGCCCGTGGGGCTAGAGAGACGTCGCGCGGGGGCCGCCGACGAGCCCGGGAGCTTCGGCCGCGGCACACAAAGGCGCGGCCACGCGAGCCGCGGGAGAGCGGGAGGCAGCTCGGGGAACGCGCCCCACCGGGGCACGGAAGCTGGCTGCGCGCGGGCCGGGCGCCCGGGGCGCGGGGCGCAGCGCGGGGGGCCCGGGGCGGCTGGCGAGCTCAGGTGCGCGGCGAAGCTGGGACGGCGGCGGCGGCGGCGGCGGCGGCGGCGGCGGCGGCGGCTGGCCCCGCTCCTCCTCCCCGGGCGGACTGAGCGGAGGAGCCGCTGAGACAAGGGGCCCGGCCCCTCCCCTACCGCTCCCCCTCCTGCCGCCGCCGGTCCCCTCCCCGCGCTGCCGCCGCTCCGCCCCTCCCACCGCGGGCAGCTGGCGCGCCGCCCGCCCCGCCGGTGCGCTCGGCCGCCGACCGCCTCCGGGCTCGCGCCCCGCCCTGTGGCCCGTGCAGCCGGGACCACCGCGCGCCCCTATCCCGGCCCCTCTCCGTTCCACCCCTTCCCTCTCCGGTCCTCTTTGTCCCCGCGGCCTCGCCTCTCTCCTCGCTCCCCGGCCTCTCGGCCGCCCCACCGCTGCCAGCACAGCCCCTCCTCGAGTCCGGCTGTACTCCTATGCTACCCTCGCTTCCCTAGGTCCCAGCATCCCAAAGCTGTTCTCTCCAGACCCAGTCCCAATTCTTGTTGATGGGGACCTGTCTCCCAGCTCCTTTACCCTACCTACCCTTCTGCCCGGGAGTCCCTGGTGGAGTTTCATCCCGGAAAACTAACCTGTGCAAGTGGCTCCTGGGAGCCAGCACTCGGGACCCCATGTATTTTCCAGGAGTGTTAGGGCCTGACCTTTCACAGGTAGGCAGACTTGAAGCTTCCCAAGTTAAGCCTCAAGTCTGGTCTCTTTGTATTTTCTTTACTCTTGTTTGTTTTTGAAAGGCATTTAAGTAACTGGATCTAGGCAATCGGCCGTTGCTCTCCAAGAGAAAATGTCCCTCTTTTCCTTAAAGGTTCTGGGTGATTAACTTGCCCGCGCTGCACCCACCCACGCCTCCTTATTTCTTTCTCTTTCTTTAATCTACATTTCTCCCTCCTCCCACTCCCACCCCTCCACCACCACCACCACCCTTTGGCTTTATTGCTCTGAGTTAATTTGAAAGTTTGGCCTTCAGCCTTGGCGGTAGAAAACGTTGGCGGAGCGGTGAGAGCTCCCTTTCCCGGCTCAGTTATCTGCGGAACTACCTTGGACTAGAAGGAAAAGGTATTAAACTATTTCCAGGGACAGTCTCTAACGGTGTGGTCTCTGGATCACTTCGCTGGCCCGGGGGCCTGAACTTTTCCAGGCACGCACCGGTTTCTGTATGTTCTCAGCTTGCGGGGACACCTGTGTGTGTACCTTCGCTCAATACTGGACTTCAGGAACCAAGCTTCAGCTAGGTGAAGTGTGTGTGTGTGTGTGTGTGTGTGTGTGTGTGTGTGTGTGTGTGTGTGTGTGTACGTACGCTTAGCAAAAATTTGTCAGAGGACTGCCTGAGAGAGCCGTGTGTGTGTGTGTGTTCAGGGAAGGAACAACTCCCCACATTGTTACTGGGTTAACTCTGATTTCCCCCCCCCCCCTCCTGAAAAAGCTCTAGTCTCCTCTCCGAGTCTCCATTTAACGCTGACAACCCAGCGGCGCTCCCTAATGGCCCAGCGGGTTGCACAAATTGGCAGTGTGCTGAGATATTATCAGGACAACACCCCATTGAGTACGTTCTTGAAATGCAGAAGTAGAGGCCCTTTCTCTGGGCCACTGGGCGCCTGTGGCCTTTCCACCAATCAGAGCTGGAGGTTGTAGTGGCCACCTGTTGTCCCGAAAGAGAACGTCTTTTAAGTTTCACTGTGAGTAACAATGGCGGCAAAGTGCAGGGTCTGACCAAGGGAGAGAAGCCAACTGCTGACTCAGGGTATCGGGGGGAAAAAAAATGGTTTTCTCCTACCACGCAACCCCTAAAGGGAGCAAGCACAGCATCAAAAGCCAGGAAGATGAGTTTGTCTCTACACACTGTTACCCTCTCTCACCTTACGTTAGGTGTGTCACACAGCTGGAACAATATGAGCTTAATTACAGGGGAAGACGTAACAATGAACAATCAAAGTTACAGAGAGGGAAAACCTGAAGTTGTCATCAGACCTCCAGGATCAGGCACACAAACACTGCAACAGAAATCCTGCTAGCTGCAGGTTCTGGAATTACATGTGCTGGGGTGCAGCACCCACAGAAACTTGGAGAACCTTGCCCCAAGAGCCTCTGGAATTTAGGGAACGCCTGCCCATATCCCATACCACTCTTGCCCACTGTTTTAGAAACTATTCCCATGAAGCCTCTGCCTGTCATGTCTGCCTTTGAGAGGATACAATACTCACAAGTCTGCATAGTTTGATAGTTTAGAGTGAGAGGTAAACAAAAGTGTGAGTATTGGGGGGAGGGGTGAATGGGACGCTGGGGCCCGAGATGTGCTTGAGGCATCAGAGTGAGAAGTCCAGGGGTCCTTTTGGAAGTCTGTGCACTTGATCATTGCAGTCTGTCTCTATGTGTCCAGCAACTGTCTTTGAGCACCCAGTATATGCCAGCCTCTGTTTACCCACTTGTGTATAAGAAAGAAAAGCCCCAACATGACTCATAAGAGAAAGTTATTAGAAGGGACTACGTGTTGGACTACATAAACACACACACACACACACACACACACACACACACACACACACACACACACACAGGTCTTGTCTCATTCAACTACCCCAAGAGAACCTGTCATGTTACAGCTATCGTGGAGTATTTTAAGTGGAGGGTGAGGTGATGCGCATAGCAAGAAGCTTGGTATTGTCAAGAGCAGCAGACGATGCATGGTGCACTCTTTGCAGTGGATAAGAGGAAGGTTTACAAGGAAGCTGAGGGTGGGGAAGAAGGGTGAGCACTTAACTGCTGGAACATTCTTTACAGGGAATCTGGCTACTGTGGGATTCAAGGCCACGCAGGACCTCTGACTTGAGGAACATTCCGTGAGGGGAACTGTACCTTAGGCATCCAGATGCCTTAGGGCTTTTGTGCACAGGAGCGCTAAAGTTATAGTAGGCTTCATTTAGAACTGATTTGATTAAACTCTCCATTGCACTGTGTGGGTAATAGCACCTCATTTTAGAAGTTTCAGGGGATATCAATAAGGCCTGCCCATGAAGAGCCCTGAGTATTGAGGCCAATTGGGACGTGATTATAATAGAGGACATCTGCTTTCCAGTCTGTCGGAGTTTTCCTTTCTGCATCCCATACCAAAGGCTCCCAATACTTGGTTAGCCTTGAACCTGAGGAAGCTGCTTAAAAAAAAAAAAAAAAAAGTCATCTTCAGTGGGATCCCAGTTCATGCTGGTTAGTGCTAACATTATTGAGAAGGGAGGCAGAGGGCTGGAGGGCAGGACGGTTCAGTTGGCAAAGCACTCACCTTGCAAGCCGGAGGACCTGCCTTCAGTCCTCAGAACCCACAAGAAAAAGTTGGGCACGGTAGCACAAGCGTGTGATAAGAGGGCTGGGAAGGTAGAGACAAGATCTTGGGGCTTACTGACCAGCCAGTCTAACCTAATGGGTGACCTGCAGTCCAGTGAGAAACCCTGTAAGAAGGAGGAGGAGGAGGAGGAGGAGGAGGAGGAGGAGGAAGAGGAGGAGGAGGAGAGCTGACCTTTCTGAGACACCCAAGGTCTGATTTCCACACAGATACACACATTACGCCCCACACAAACACACATGAAAATACACATCCCTGAACAAATACACATACTTTTTTTTTTTAAGTGACAGTAGAGGAATTCCTTATGAAGCCAAAATCTAAGTTCTGAGCGTAAAGAAACTCCATGCAGTGGGTAAAGTTGCGGGGAGGGAAATCTATGATTGAGTCATCATTATTAGTTTGGTTGATGTCTATGTTCATCCAAGAACATCTTTTTAAATTTTTTTAAAGGAAATAATAAGTAAATGTTACAAAGTATGAAAGCTACTTTAAATTTTTACAGAATTCTGAATGTTGGTTTTTTTTTTTTTCTCTACTTTCTGTGGCCTCAAGTTAATCAAGGACCCAAGAGGACTGGGTTAAACCAAAACCTGCTGGACAATGTAACTGGCAAAAAAAATCTGACTTTTAGGAAATTCTGAAAGTCATGTAAGCCAGATGAGACAGACACTATTAAATATTATATATGCTTAGTTTCTTGCATTTGGGTGATGAAAAGTCCTATCCAAATATTATGATCCTTGTTTGCAGTGTGTAATGTAGCCAAATTAACGGCAGCTCCAAATGGAAATTAACAAGGCCAGAGCTTCTCAAGTTCCTCTTCGATTCCCATAGTAACAGCTAACATATTATGAGGGCAAATGGCTGGGGCTTGGTTTTGTATCTGAGCTGGGCGTCACATCATGAAGCCAGTGTACACAGCCAGTCTGGATCCTTCATACATGGCCACGAAATTGAAGTTTCCTGTCAGAGAATCAGCATGTCACATTTGTAGTTGGAATCACATGCAAATAGGGTCAGACTGGCCGGCCAGCGTTCTCACAATGGCTAACATGCGCAAGGGTGAAGGGATATGTGAGTTACAGATTGTTAGCGCAATGCCCCAAGTAAAACTAGTCAACAGGCAAGGGTTTCACAGGGAATGCTGCCTGGGAGAAACCTCCGGGGTGGGGGGTGGGGGAGGGTGGGGGAGGGGGAGCGGATTATAGTTTCAGTTTTTAATAAATCTAAACTGCTAGTCTAGAAATGCAAATTTCTTTCATAATTTTACTACAGTTAAAGATGTAGAAACATGGGCAGATAGAAAACAGTAAACCTTTCCTTAATAATAAATATATACTCAGTTGTGTCTGTGAGGTTACTTCTTGCATTATTAAGACAAATTTGTTCATATTTGTCTCTGTACAGGAGATCCAGGAAGAGGCCACAAAACTAGTCACATCTCCCATTGATTAATACTTTTACTAAGGATAGATTTTCCGGTAGGTTCTGAAAGACTGTAATTATGGACCTGTAACTCCAGAAACCTAGTAGCTAAGGGTTCTAAGCTGAGAATTAATTCCTGCATCAAGTATTTGCTTGTAGTCTAAATAGTTCTTCAATGAAGCGATTTTAGAAGCCAATACACTCAATGCAATCAGGAGGTGTGCAATTTTCAGTGTGTCTGCCTTTAAAAAAAATTCCTGTATTCACAGAAATCCTAAGCTGTTGTCCTGCATGTTTTCTGAAACATATTCTATTTTTTCTACAGTGAAAGAATGACCTCTTTTGCAGGAACAATTTTCAGAGACATCGTGTTTATCAAATGGTTTCTCTGTTTTCATAAAAACAATTTATTTTCACTGAACTCTTCAAGATAAGCATCAAAGCCAGGAAGAATGCACAATGAAGTTTATAATTACGCTCCAGAAACAAATGCTAGGTAGTTTTTATTTTGTTCAAGTGAAAAAGGTTTCCTTTTTTTTTTTTCCCCCCTCAAAGAGACAAAGGTAGTGGTGGCTAGCAAGGAGGCTTCCACAGTAGTGGGAATGGGGAAACTCAGCCAGTTTACAGCAGGAGGCCCCAACAGGGCTGCCCACAATGCCCAGCTAAACAATGAAGGCTGAAGACCCAGTACTTTCTCTGAAAATAGTCAGGGGTGAGGTGGGGGGGGGGGTCAGTCCAGATTTTATTTTCAGTAGGATAGCAATAGGGGCAAGAAAGAGAGAAAATCCTTAGACAGATAATACATTAAACCTTCCCAGGGCAGTTCCAAAGAGCCCTGCATGTAAATGCATCTCCGTGATGCACTTGGAAAAACACCAGCATTCCGATTATCCACCTATATGGAATGTTCTCTTTAAGAACTGTAAAACAATAAACTTGTAAATAAACAAACAAACAAATAAATAAATAACTGAGAAGGGTCTGAGTCTAATAAAGAGTGTGTTTCTTGAGAAAGGAGAAACAATTGTGTTTGATCAGAGAACAGCCAAGGACTAGCAGCAAAATCATCTCCCTTCATTTACGTAGATCTGTGCATGCCAAACAGATGAGCGTTTGCTTTTCCAGGAACAGTGCAGGTGCGTCTCCTGCAGGGTCTAAGTCTCTACCTCATCAAACTGTTTCACCAGAGTGAGACATGCCCTCTTTCCTGGAACGGCTTCAAGTTTTCTCCCCAGCATTCCAGCCACCTGTTTGTGGAGTTCATCCTGTGAGTCCATGCATGCAATTAGAAACAAGAGAAGGAAAATAAATGACCTTGTTTGTTATTTATAACAAAGAAACTCAGCAGAATTAATGCTGTGGAGCTTGACCTCATGACCCGAGAGAAAGGGCCACCTCATGGCTTTGTGGCCAACACACAATAGGCCGGCAGCTCCCATTGTCCAGCCACTGTGACTTTTGGATGGTCATTAAAACCGTATATCCAAAATATTAAATGTTTTACAAGTTAGATTAGTGGATTTGCACTCTTTTTAAAAAGCATGTTTAAAGAAGTAAGGCTAGTTAGCCCAAGAGCTTTCCCCCTTAAAGACAGCAAGTAAAATCATTTAGCTTTATCTACTTACACTGTCCTGTGTCAACATGTTGAAGAAAAGGGAAATATTAAAAAAATTTCAAATGAGGACCCTGGGAATTGAACAGAGTTAAGTATATAATAGAAATCAAACAGAAGAATGGTCTTTGCAAGTGGTGCTGGGAAAACACTCTTGCTTCCTTCCTGTTGAGGCTACTGCTGGGCAAGGAAGACCCAGCTTCCTTCTTTGAGATGAGCAGTAGGCATGCTGCCCCTGGAGTTGTGTGATGAAACAGCACCTCCATGGTGTCTACTACTGTCCAATCACACGCCCTAGAAGTTGTAGCCAGGAAGAAAATGACAAATGCAAGGAAGGACCCAAAGGATTTTCAACACTGATAACTGACCTTGTGATGTGCTGGTTCAGGATAAGCCACAGCTCTGTCCCTTAGGGTGATGAGTTCCAGGCTTGCCTGTGTCCTTGGCTGTTGCCTCCTTTTTGGTCCCTTCCCTGGTGAACAACAAAAAGTGTTGAAGTTGCAGTATCAAATATTCAGCCAAGATTTAAAGTTTTACATAAAAATAAATAATCATGGGAACCCAATCCATTAGGTTTTGCTTTTATCTGTAGTAAATGAGAAAATTATGTGACCAGCAAACTGTGTGAAAATACCTTTTTATGATGTATTATCATCAAATGTTGGAACTGTATGTCTGTTTAATAGACCTATATACCCAGGTCAATTTAAAATGTGTTAGTATAAAAGAGTTCCGACGAGGAAAGGTCTAGGGAAAACTGCCGTGGTGCAAAGCTCTTCAGAGATGCCGTGGCCATGCATCAGCATCTAGAGCAAGAAAAAACTGGTAAATTTTACCATGAAAGCTCCAACTTCCTGGTGAACCTCTTTGGAACTAGCCAGCTCTCAAGTGCCATGAAAGGAAATATAGGAAATTTTTTAATTTAACTGATCTGAAGAAATCCACTGGGCAAACCAAGACAACATATCAATTATTGTTTGCCAGAAAGTATTTTGACAATATCTAGTCCGTTTCCAACTCCAACTACTTCGGGATCCCAACTAATCCCCCAACTCTTTCCCATTCCCATTGTCCTCTTCTTTTTTCTTTCTCTCTCTCTTTAAAACCACTGAGTCTGATTACTACTGCCCCGTGGGCACAGGGATATAGAGCCAACCACTGGGTCACGGGGAAACCTACCATGGATAATACTCCTAAAGAAGATGGACGCTCTCCCTAGAAGCAATCAACTACCAATAGTTTCTCAGCTAGGAATGGGGGCTCATAAGCTCCTTCCCTAGCCCGTGCTGGAATGCTGACCAGTCTTGTGTGGGCGGCTACGGTGAGTTCATTTGTGCAATTGCCATTTCATGTCCAGAAGACATTGTCTCATATCTGTCTTCCCTGCACTCTGCCTCTTGCAATCTTTCTGTTCCTTCCTCGTCTACGATGTTGTTTGAGCACTGGGAGAAAGTAGGGTGATACTAAGGTCCCAGTTATGGCTGGGCACTCCATGGACACTTGTTCTCTGCACTTGACCTGTCATACATGAATCACTTTCTACTGAAAAACGAAGCTTCTTTGATGAGAACTGAGAGCTGCACTAATCTATGTGTGTATGCGCTTAGGAAACAGTTTGACCCTATGTCTTTTCAGTGTAATAATAATCTTAGGTTCTCAAGGGTTCTTAGCCATATTTACACCATGTGCTTTCTCCCATGGAATAAGCCCAAGTCCAATCAGAAAGCCATTGGTTGCACGCATAATATTCATGCCACTATTGACCTATGGGCATATCTTGCCAGGCCAGTTGCTATTGTACTCACAGGTTCACAGCTAGGTAAGTCTGTTGATGACTTTTCTCACTGAGTTAGTTACTTTTCTGATACTCTGATAAAACACCACAATCAAGGCAACTTACAGGGAGGAAAAGTTTATTTTTGGCTTATTGTTTCAGAGGGTTAGAGTCTATAATGGCTGGGACAACTTGGCAGCAGGCGGCAAGCCCTTTCAGCCATTGGAGCATACTAGGGGTGGGACTTGGCCACTAGTGCCTTAAGAACTTTACAATGACATCTCTCCAGATAGATAAATACTACTCCCTACTTTCATGTTGAAGAAGGGGTGTCACAGAAGTGAGATGTCTTGTTTAAGGGCATCTGTGCTGGCTAGTTTTATGCCAACTTGATACAAGCTAAAGTCATCTGCAAGGAAGAACCTCGGTTAAGAAAAATGCCTCTATAAGATGGGGCTATATACCAGGAAAGTGGGATAGATGTGAGGACATCCTATTGGGACTCTAGGTGAGAGAAGTATGGGAGAATGGGGAAATAGAAGGATCCAGAGGGCCCTAGAAACTTACAAGAAGAACATTATGATGGGCAGATCTGGGTCCAGGGGTTCTGCTCAAAATATGGCACCAACAAAGGACAATACGTGCAGTAAACATCGAATTCCTACCCAGATCTAGTCAACGGACAGGACATTCTCCACAGATGAGTGGAGAGTGGGGACTGACTTTCACATGAACTCTTGTGCCCCATATTTGACCACGTCCCCTTGATGGGGAGGCCCGGTGGCACTCAGGGGAAGGATAGCAGGCTACCAAGAAGAGACTTTGTACCCTATGATCATATACAGGAGAGGAGGTCCCCCTCAGTCACAGTCATAGGGGAGGGGAATAGGGTGAAAGTGGGAGGGAGGGAGGAATAGGAGGATAGAAAGGATGGGATAACAATTGAGATGTAATATGAATGAATGAATGAATGAATAATGGTAGAGAAAATAAGATGGGGCTGTAGGCAAGCCTATAGGCCATTTTCTTAATGAGTGGTATGGGATGGCCCAGACCATTGTGAGTGGTCCTGGATTTTATAAGAAAGCAAGATGAACAAAACATGAGGAGGAAGCGAGTAAACAGCATGCCTCCATAGCCTCTGCATCAGCTCCTGCCTCCAGATTCCCACCCGTTTGAGTTGCTGTCCTGACTTCCATCGGTGATGAACTGTAATAAGAAAGTAGAAGCCTAATAAAGCTTTCCTCGCTTCATTGCTTTGTTCGTGGTGTTCTGTCACAGCAATAGTAACCCTAACTCAGACAAAGCATGGTTAAAAAGTCAGGTATTTTCCTTCAGTCCCTGGCAGGGCAAGGAAATAAACACATCACTTTTCTTCAGTAGAAACACCTTTTTCTTCTTATATCTAGAGCCTGAAAGCAAGGGGATAAGGCACCCTGCACAGCGGACCTCAAGGTGTCACAAAGATGATGTTTCTATAAACACTCCTTGCCCAGTACAGTGTCATAAGTGACTAGAAAACAACACATCGATCTAGGAGGTATTCTCTCGAAAGTCCTGTGGCAGAAATGGACGGTTTTCCAAGTGTCCCTGTGGTGTACTGCCCAGCTTTTCTTGCTGTTATGGGGGGAGGGGGGTGGAGGGAGGGGGGTGTGGGGACTGGGGAGGGGTGGGGGTGGAGTCGTGTGAGCAGAACTGGCGAGTAGGCTGTGAGATAACATCGGGTAAAACAACTGAGAGCTCACGAACCCCTTCCTTGTCCTGTGGTGGTATCTTTGGATGATATTAGGTATCACAAATAACAGTTTCAAGATACCATGTATGCCTCAAGCTGTCCAGGAGCAAAATCACGCATCTTTATGGCACTTGGTTTTAAGGCATCAGTGGTTCATTGTTGTTGCACTCAGCCCTCCCAACCCATCCTTATGAACAGACATCCTTCTGACTCTATTTACTAAAAGGAACGAGCATATTGTCCTTCTCAGATCCTCATTCCTAATGCTAATTATAAAGAGAGGGCCTTTCATACTATCTGCTCAACATATAGTTGAGATAAAAATGAATGAATATCAAGTTTAATCTGGGCTCTGCATGACATACACTTAAGCTACCCATGGTCATGTTCAGAAAATAGTGACTGACATTATCTTTCTGATGTATCATTTCATCCTATTACCTTTTCGGCTTTTTTTTTTTTTTTCACTGTCCCGGGAGCAAACACTCCATGGTCCTGAGGAAGTTGTTTCAAGCCTCTGAACTTGTCTTGAGCAAATTCCACACCCTATCCAATTATCTGTAGCAAATAAGATAACACATGTAATTCTTTTAATTATCCAAGAAGATGAAAACCCATACCAATTTTGTGTTTAGTTTGGTTAGGACAGAATGGAAAGCAGGAAAGGGAGAAAGCTAGATAACATGAGGATTCTCTCACTGTTCTACACTTTGCCAGTGAGGTGCTCTTCTTCGACCCCCTCCTCCCTTAAAACCTCTGTAACCGTGAGCAAAATAAATCTCTGCTTTCTCAACTTGTTCCCTGGGGTGTTTCCTTACAACAGCAAGAAGGTTAGCCGTGATCCATTTCCGGTCTCCAGGAGACCTGTATAAAAGAGTACAGAGAGTGTATAACACAGATTTCTTTGCCTTTATAAGACATCAAGAAACAATAAGTCCTTCTCCAGACACTGTTGGTGTCATGCCTCCCAAATCCCACATCTATCATGTCAGCCTGAAGTGATCCCCTCTGAGGTCAGCACCACTGTACTAATTAGTGGATGCTGGAACAGAAACATGGAAAGAAAGGTAATGCTTGGCAATGCTATGAGCTACTGATAAACCAAGCCCGGATGTCTTTTTGTCCTGATTGCTAGCTCTGTGAAATAACACTTGACTCAGCCTTTGACATGAGTGACTCTACTTTCTGTTACACATAACGGAAGGCAATGAATCCCACTGAAGCTTGCTGCTTTAGTCAGTTAGGGATGCTGTAACAAAACGCCACAGACTGAATGGGTTTTGTGACAGAAATGTCTCATGGTCTGGTTCTGGAGGCTGGAGTTCCAGATCAAAGAGCTGGCACAGTCACTGCTTTGCTTTCCCTTTTGGCTTCTCTTCTTGGCTTAGGGATGGCTGTCCTCCTATTGTTTCTTCACACGGCCTTTTCTGTGTGCACCTGTTCTCAGTGTCTCTCTGTTCTCCTGCCCCCCTTTTCATAAGGATACTGGCCAAATTGTTTCACAGCCCACTCTAAAGTCCTCATTTGAAGGTAACCAGACCATTAAGGTCTCTAAGTACAGAAAATGTCACTTCCTAAGATACTGGGGATGATGACTCCAGCATATGAACCTGGGAGAGACATGTCCAGCTCATAATATTTGTTTCTGCCCAAACATTGGTTAGTTTTAAACTACTGAAAAACCCTTATAGGACCAGACATTATTCTTCTAGTTTGCTTCTCAATTACTGCAATAAAACACTGACCAAGAGTCACTTGGGAAGGAAAAGATTTGCTTCACTTATAGGTTATAGTCCATCATCACTGAGGGAAGCCAAAGCAGAAACTCAAGGCAGGAACCGGGTGGTAGGAACTGAAGCCGAGACCATGGAGGAATGAGGCTTTCTGGCTGGTTTCTCTTAACTTGCCCAGCTGCCTTGCTTATAAGACCCAGGACCACCTGACTAGCTAGGAATGGCACCACTCACAGTGGGCAGGCCCTCTCACATTGATCAACAATCAAGAAAATGATGTATAGACATGCGCCCAGCCAGTTTGATGGAGGCAATACCTTGCTTGAGAGTCTCATTTCCAAGGTATCTAGGTTTATGAGAGGTTGACAAAAAAACTTACTGACAGTTACAAAGTCAGACCTCCTGGGAACTGAGGAGCCAGTGGACCAGTCCTCTCTGTATCATCTTCCCCCACTTTGGTTTCAATTTACAACCAATGGCTAAGTTCATTAACCAAGAAGATTTGAGTAGCGGTAAGGGTGTTGGTAACTCCATTGGATCAAGGACAAGTGCATACATTATGTTGTAGTTAAAGGGACTTGAAGCAGAGTACATAATCCCATACAATGTTATGGCTTAGCATAGATAAGATAGAAGAAAGTCTTTAGTGAAGTTGCACTTTATTCTGCCCTAAATTCTGAATTATTTTTTAATTATAATATTTTAATAAATCAATATGGATATAGAAGGGATGTCTCTAGAATTCTTAGTTCATAAAATGTTTGAAACATGAGGTTAATGTACTTGGGGAAAATCCCAAACTCAAAACAATATTAAAGGACTAGAAATCTAGGTGGAATTAAAACTAAGGAAAATTAACTGAAATGAACATTAACTTCTAAATTTGGCAGTATTGGCTGGCAAAATAATGCAGTGGGGCTTAAACTGAGCCTTTGTGTAAATTGCAGACCTTTGTAGAGCTGTGCTTTTCTTTCTAATACAGAAGCCTATTCATTTGTTGTGTGTTAGTGTAAAGTTGGCATTATGAATGTCTTAGAATAGAATATTCCTGTAATTTTGATCTCCTTTTTATTTAAAACCAGGAAGATAATGAGAAAATAATTTGTGTTCTTTAGGGTAATTCAACATCCTAGAAAAATCCCTAAGGGAAGAGGCTCCTTCCTACGATAGCTCTGTGTGGTACAATTACTACAGGACACAGCATGAGTCACCTGAGACATCCTATTTTGCCATCTATAGATGAATATCCATGAGCAGATTTCCCCTCAAAGGACAAAAATAAAGGAGAGAGAGAGAGAGAGAGAGAGAGAGAGAGAGAGAGAGAGAGAGAGATTGATTGATTCATCCATTTGGAGCCATTATGTTATGCTATTTTTATTTCTTTGCTTTTTCTAAATAACCATATTACATTCTTCTTAACTAAATAGATAAGAAATAGATCCTCATTGAGGACTGAAGCCTAAGTATTATTTTTTAAAATGTACAGAAAACGAAGCGCTACATAGTAGGTAACCAATGTCTGTAGTAAGACAGGTCTTCTTCACACTTCCAGTCCAGCGCATGCTTGGCGAGTCACCAACATGTCATGGAAGACCACGATACACATGGTTTTATCCCTTTCCCAAGTAACAGTAATAAGCCCTTCAGTGGGCAATGGTAGATTTGCTTGTTACAGATCAATCTATCAGCTGTGGACAACTAGATAAGCAAGGTGACTTGTTTGATTTACTTAATTTGAAGAGCAGCAGAGCCCAAGGCAGTGAGGCAGCAAGGGGCTAAGTTCTCTAACAGGTGCAAGTACAGAGTGGTGGTTTCAACACTGTCTGCTTCTTCTCTTATGGCCTTGATTAGATCCATACACAGTATTCAAAAGATGAGAAACTATGTGATGGCCGGGCGTTGTGGTGCACACCTTTAGTCCCAGCACTCCGGGAGGCAGAGGCAGACAAATATTTGTAAATTCAAGGCCAGCCTGGCCTACATAAGTGAATCTAGGACAGCCAAGGCTACACAGGGAAACCCTGTTTCGGAAAAAAAGTAAAGAAAGGGAAGAAGGAAGGAAGAAGTTAACTCTGTAACAATACTAAGGAGGAAATGGCACATCAGAACCCTCTAACATAATGTGTTGGGAACTCGGTGCTCAACGGCACAGTGTTGGTAGGCATGGCCTAATGAGAGGTGACTAGGTATAAGGTCTGATGAATGAATTAACCTCTTCAGTACTGGAACAGACTAGATATCAAAAGTGAGATGTGTTAAGACAGAGGTTAGCCTTCTGCTTACTCAGTTATGTTTCTTGACCATTGGCCTTCTGCCAGGGGAGACCAGAGCATAGAAACCCTGACAGGATTCCAGCATCTCTGTATTGGGTCTTCCAGATTCCAGAATGCTAAGAAACCAATCTGATTCTTTGCAAGTCCTCCAGCCTGCCGCGTTCTCTTATAGCAGCACAAGATGGACTGCAGAGAAACTACTGGGGAAAAGATACCGTGCCAAGGACCCTAGGTTTTCAGTTGGCATCCACAAAGGGCTATGTCCTAGCAGTGGGAGTAAACTAGAAACAGACCAGTTCCACAGAGAACGAGGCGCAAATCTGAACAACCTTAACCCCTGATCAGATTACTGCTCCGTCTCTCCACTGTTTACTGGGTGGGGTCTGGGCATGGGAAGGGGAGAGCAAATCTTTATAAAAGCACTCAGGCTCTCAAATTATCTTCATTTTGTGTTTATTTACACCTGAAGTCTTCTCCTACACAACCAGTCATCTCTGGAGTCAGGACCATGTGATTGGAGATACAGATGTTGAGGGCATACCTAAAGTGTGTCCAGATGTTGAAATTATTAGACACGGACTTTCAAGAACTGGAATGATATTATTCAATATCTCAGCCCTTGTTCAAGAGACACAGATGCTCCTCAGCTACAATGAGGCTATGACCTGATAAAGCCAATGTAAGTTTTTTAAAAATGCAATTTGAACCTCAGTAGATTTAAGTCTTACCAAGCATCTTAACTTAGCTTGCCCTGTCTGGAACATATTCAGAACACAGGGATTAGCCTACAGCTAGACAAAAATCATTTAATCCAACATCTGTTTTATAATAAAGTGCTAGCTATCTCATGCAGTTACTAAATGCCTATATTCTCTGAATGCTGGCAATACAGTACCTTGTATGGTACTTTCTTGCTTATGCTGATGATTCCACAGACAGGTGGGATATGTGCCTTGCTGTTGCCTGGCATCATAAAAAATGGCATGATGTATGTGGCTAGCCTGGGAGAGGATTAAAATTCAAAAGTCCAAATACAGTTTCTACTAAATACATGTTGCTTTTGTAGCATGGGCAGATCAAAGGATGTTAACCCAGCCATCATAAGTTGTGGGCTTTCTGTACTTACTTAGAACATGGCTTTTTCTCCGTGTATTTTCTTGGTAAATATTAGGTGATGCATACTAGAAAATTAATCCAAAATAATGTCACTGGTATAGTGACAATGTAACTCTAGATAATGTATGTGTAATTTAACTGAGATTTCTAGAGATCCTACCATAATCCAAAGATTCTACCATAAACCAACATGATTTAATGTGGCCCACAGACACTAAATTACATGGAGAAAGTCATTCACTCTTCTGTTAACATTCAGTCCAGACGATTATGTTTTGGGCAAAATTTTCAGCTTAGTGCCAGCTGTCTCCTACACTACCTTAACATTATTAGATTTTTCTCTTTTAAGAAGGAAACTACAGGCCTGCAACTTGGCCCACTGGACAGATGGGTGTCATGGTTTCTCTACTCTTAGGTTGTTTAGGAAGATGCCATAGGCTTCTTGGGCATTTAGCATAACCAGAATCTTTTATCAAACAAACAAAACAAAACAAAACAAAAACAAAACAAATGCCTTTGACAAAAGAAAAAAGAGGAAAAACATTAAGCTAGAATTCTACCTACTATTCCTCTGGTTCTGAGGTACATGACAGTATTAGGCTTCCTCTTGTGACTGCTTTTTAATCTGTGGAGAGCGTTTTTGATATCTGTTATGATTGGAACCTACAGTTATAATATTCACATTTCTTTGAAGTAAATGGAAGTAAGTTAGAGTGCGTAAGAGATGTGAAAAAGGCAAGGGTACACCGTGACAAAGTACAGCACGCTGACTGCGCTCAGATAGGTGGGGCTAACTATGGAACTGCAGGCTGGTGGCTGTGTGCCAGACTTAGAGCAAACTCACGTGTCCATCAGCCAGTGTCCATTTACTGAGCAGCACCAGCAGACACAGACAGTTTTCCAGTTGTGGAGATAGGGCACTGAACAAGACAAGTCGCTGTCAAAACATTTTGATCATAACAGAAGGACCCAAACAGCACATAGGCCAAGAAACTACTCGGTAATAAGCACGTATTTCTCTAGGCAGGTGACTAAAGAGTTAATGACTTGAGCAAAGAGTGCAAGAGTACAGAGTGTGGCTAAGCATCTTGCTTGAGCCCTGTCAGAAAGAGACCAGCTTCCCACTCCAAGGGTGCCTGGGAAAATGCAGGGTAACAGCTGGGCTCTCTGCACCATTACTGTGAGCAACGAGAGGAAGCCTGTGTCCCCTTAGCTGTTCCTCCTGACACCTGGGTGAATGGCTGTTTACACAGGCAGATCACCCAGCCTCTCCCTGAAAGGCAAACAGCTGCTTCCTGCCTTCTTAGCTGGCACAGATTGGGGCCCTGACATTGTGTGCCCATGAGAAAGAGGAGGTGTCCTCCACTTGTTAGTGGAAGCAAGACAGCTTGGGTCCCTCCAAAGGATAAGGATGGAGGTGGGTACTGGAAATAAAGTAAGGACAAGAAAGCAGCCGCCCCCTCGTCTGGGTCCTCCTCTCCCCTTAGAATCCAGGCCTGTCCAAGTTACAAGTGCCGGAGTCCCCACACTACCCAACACATGTGGGAATATCAAAATAAGCTGAAAAGGCAAAGAGACTTCCCCAAGACCCAGGTCAAGGTTGTTTTGTGGAGTCAGGCAAGCCAGGTGTTCTAGCTCCATTGTCACCTGTATTCAGTGTCCCCTGCCTCTTGGCTTGTCAGTCTGGAAAGCGTTTAGATTGATTCTTCTAAATTTTCCTTTACCAAACTCTCATGGTTGAGCAAAGGCCATGAGTTCACTCCTTTAAGCACACCAAACTTTAATACAATCTGAGTCCCTAAATGATCACGTGGACCGCTTGGACTGCTGACTAAGTCTTATGGCTGTTGGCCTTCCCTTCCAGACAACACTCCCCCAATATCATTATTTCCCATGCTGAAATAGGTACAGCCTATAGTTAAGGCAAGAGCACATTCCACTCAGCCACCCGTCTACTTGCACAGCAGGTTGTATTTTCCAGTGTTCCTCTTTTCTCTGTTAAATCCTCAAGCATTCATGAGTAGTGGCTGGGACTTAATGGCAGATGAAGCCAAAGACACCCACAGATCTGGTCTCTACCCTCATAGTCCAGTCTAAGAGAGTGTCGACTGGTATGGTACATGAGTATAAATTCATCAGCACACTAGATACTCTTCTTTTTAGTTTAGGTCCTCCAAGAGCTAAAACAAGGATAAACATGGAGGTTTAATGGGAGGGGTCTGAGCGGGTGAAAATGAAAGGAGCCTGGAGAAAACTAGTGCAGACATCAGGTGAGGTGCTTCTATGAAAGAGAGAGGTGGGAGGGGTGCTTGTCCTGTTCCACTCTGTGTGGTTATACAAAGTACCCGAGGCTGGGTAAATTATAGAGAAAAAAAGGTTCGGCTGATGGTTCTAGTGTCTAGAATGTCCAAAGAGCCATAGGCTGCACCACAATGTAGAAGAGAGCAGAAAGCAAGATGGCCACAAAGAATTGTGAGACCATGGAGATGGTAGTCTGCTCTTTTTAGGGCAGTTGTCTCCTGGGGACTTGGGGACTACCCCTCACTAGATCTGAACCATGCACCCAAGACAGCATTAATCCTCTCCTGAGGACGGAATCTCTGTGGCCAGATTCCTCTCTCGCTGACCCTACCTGTTTATGATTCTGGCTTGAGAACCAAGACTCCAGCACATGAGCCCCTGGGGGACTAGCCACATCTAGACCTTCGTGTTCAGTGTTAGACCACGGGGTAGCTCTGAGGAAGTTCTGGAAAGGCTGCATTTGAAGAGTTGGTTTTCCTTCTGCGCTCGATGATGGGATGTCAGGAAGACTGGATCTTGAGATGCGGCATAAATAACAAAAGTGGTTGAATGTGAGTGACGAGAGTTAGAAATCAGTAGGCCAGCCTGACCAGTGGCCTGATCTCAGCCTGGATGAAGAGTGCTATAAAACCAAGTCCAGAGTATGCTAATGAATGTCGAACAACCCACTCCTCAGAGAGAGGAAGTCCACATTTGTAGGGTGTGCAGATTCACATGATGAACCTAAAAGTCTCCCCGCCCCTTCCCCTGGCCCAAAGTGAGGCTCAGATTCCAGCATGCCGCACCTAAGCGTGGAGTTGGAAGGGCTGTGTATAACCACATCTTGTGAGATGGCAAAGCTGGTACCAGCTCACCATTGCTGTGTGTGAGGCTGGGAATTACCAAATTAGTGGAATCGTGACCTTCTGGACCAGTGCCCAGAGCATAGCAGGTGCTCTGCAAATGGCTGTTTACCCAGGAACTGGGTGGACCGAAGCTCACAGATGGGGACTCAGTGAGCAGCGGGTGGGGGCAGGGCCAGGAGGAGGACGTGAAGTTGAGGATGTTAACACCAGACTACGAGTCAGAGAGAAGTTGTGATTCTTTTGAGCAGTTAGCTTTGAGACTCCTAGATGGTGCATGACACAAATGGAAAGGAAAGGCTTCTGTGGTCCCTTTATAATCCTATGATTGGAAACAAGAGTTTTCAACCATTGTTTTTTAAAAGTGCAATTATCTTTACAAATGAAATGATAAAGAATGCCCTTCTGTCTGGGGCCCTGTTCTGCCTCGGTGAAAGCCTCTCCTAGGAGGACAGTGGCTGTGTGACTCCCAGATAGCTCCACTTCTCTGTGCCCATGCCTTGGGAAGGTTCTATCCCCTTAGCTTTTAGCCTGGCCTGTGGATGTGTCAGAAATGAAGACGGTATGGCAGCTTCCCTGGCCTCCTGCTCTAGAAAGCCAGTTACCCTGCTGGAAAGGCTTCAAAGAAATGCAAGAATGCTGAGACCACGTGAACCCAGAGAGAGAGAGAGAGAGAGAGAGAGAGAGAACCCCAGGTGCCCAGTGTCACAGATGAACCCAGCCCTAAATCATGTAGAAAAAAAACTCTAAAGCATGTTTTGGAGGATTGACATTATGTTACTTGGAGTTTTGATTATGTCAAAGAAGTTAAATTATCTGAAAAGGGGGGATGGAGAGATGGCTTAGCTGAAAACAGCACTGGCTGCTCTTCCAGATAACCTGGATTTGGTTCTCAGCACCCACGCGTTGGTGGCTCACAACCATCTGTAACTCCAGCTCCAGGATATTCAATACCCTCTTCTGATGCCCTCAGGCACTGTGCATGCCTGTGGTACACAGGAAGAGAGGCAGGCAGAACATCTACACAAATAATAATAAAATAATGATGATGATGATGATGATGATGATGATGCATGGGGTCACATGCTGTAATTCTAGCAGCAAGAAATTGCAATAGGAGGATCCATAAAGGGAAAAGAAGAAGAAAAGAAGGCCAATAAAGAGTGTCAGTGACTTAGCACTGGGTTCCAGTCCTACCAGGGGCCACTGCAGAACAATGTAGAACATACTTTGGAATTTTCCCAAACGAGGAGGGAGTCTGAGATATTTACCCTTTGTTTCTGGGCATATCAGTTCCGTAGAATTTCTGGAGAGCCCCACTTGGAGGCTGAGTCACAGAGATCGTGGCTGCAGAAGTGTGAACACCGAGAGCTCCCGAAGGGGCACTAGGGTCTTCTCACCTCCAAAGTAAAGCTTTTGGCCAAAGCTTATGCTAATGGGATGAGGAAGATGAAGGAACCAAAGAGGACTGTGTACCACACTTGATAGGATGACTGCTTAGTTCCAGTGGGCATCTTTGTGGAGACCATGGGGAGCTATCTGGTCGACCCACTATGCGTGTGAGAGAAGGGAGAAGGAAGGAGAAGGCTTTTCTGCTCCTTGGTTACATAAATGGTGGTGGTAGTGGGGCTCACAGGGTCTTACACCTCACTGATAACTGGAAAGTCCTAGGCTGGTTAGTGAGTGAGAGGCCTGCAATACAGGGCTAAGGAGAGGAGGTGCCTAGTAACCCTGGGCATCTGAGAGTTGCCACCACAGCAAGTCCTTCCATCTGTCCTATCACCTGCAGCAGCTGAAATATCCAGGATTCACAGGAAGAAGATGCAAGATGACATCGAGGACCAGGTTGGATCTTGAAATGGTACCCAAATTTAATCCAGTCCAGAAAGCAACGAGATAGACTAAGCAGGGTAGAGGGCCCCGATAATTCACATCATGAAATACAATGGGCAATATTGCAGAGCTCCACCAATAAGAAGGTTCGAAACACACTTAGAGAGTGACTCTCAAGGAGACAGGCATCACCTCAGTATTGCTCCCTGATCATTATAAAATAGAGGACATTAAAACATATTAATGAGCACACAGAAAAGAAAAAGGATTGCTAAGACCCAAGTCTAGTTCCTCAGAATATTATATTGTACCAAATATCCACTCTTGGTAAAATTATTGCAGTTACAAAGTTTGACCTAAGCAAGGCATCTTTCCTATCATATCACCGATAATATTTTTTTTCAAAACACAGTAGCACAGCCGTACAGTTAAATGTGAGTTTGTTGTTCTTTTTATCCAGCAGGGCTCACGTCTCCTGAGCTCCAGTTTCTCCTCATGTGTTGCTCAATATATTTTCTTTGGCCATGTGAAAGAAAAGACAGCAGCCACGTTCACCAGATTCACAGATGGCATAAGGCAGGCCGAGTAGTTGTTGCATTTGGTGGTAGAATAGGGGCCGTGACATTAGGTAACACCAAGTTGGCATAATATTTAAAAACAATAGAATCTCAATTCAACAGTACAAATAAAAGTCAGTCATGTCCATCCAGAGGTGGGGAGCCGGATTGATAGGCACTGAATCAGAAAACCTGAGGGTTTTAATTAACCCAAGACTCAATAAGATCTACCAGAAGAATAGTTATTTTTAAAAGCAATTTTAGGCTGCAGCAATAGGTCTTATTTTCAGCAGAAGGGCAGTGATGATCTTAATAGATTCTGTGAGGGGCACACTACAGCTGGAGCAATGGCTTTTCAGGTCTGGGTGAAAGAGTAAGCAATTAGATGCAGGCAGGATTTCAAGCACGTGTCACACAAGGAATGGTTATCAGCACCAGGGATAAATGAGAACAAGATGATAACATTTTATAGGAATAATAGCAGCCTTCATCTATCTGACGAGCACTCAGGTGCAAAAGGGAGTCAACATATCCTCCTCACTCTGCCTTTTAGTCAGCTATGGCCACATTAATGGTTCGTGGGCAACAGCAGCAGCCATTTATCTAGCATGCATCTACAGGTGAGCTGATTTCCCTGGCCTGGTGGAGGAAACTGAACTCAGACTCAGGCAGCAGCTTGTAGCTTGGGGTTCAGATGCTCTGTATCCTCTTCCTCCTCCTCCTCCTCCTCTCCCTCCTCCTTCTCCTCCTTTTCCTTTTGGAATCAACATGCCCCTGGAGAGCAACTTTCTCATGGTAATGTAAGAAGCACAAGAGGCATGCACATTAAAAACCCTTGGCAGGCTTCATACTGACTAACGTCCCAAGTTAAGCCATCTAAAGTCAAGGGGTAAAGAACTATATCCTAGCTACTCTGGGACCACCAGAAGGGAGATGCATATATTCACAATATATCACAATAGACAGGAGCCAATGATCCTATTTATCCACTGGACACTAATAAAATAAAACTACCATCCATGCTCCTAAGTTACTAAAGGAAGATGTGTTTGGGCGTAAAGCAGTTAACAATAAATGGTTGTTAGGAATGTCCAAGGATAGAAATGTTGTGGTGCAGAAGTTGAACAGAGATCATTAGCTCATCCCTAAGAGCATCAGAGATGTGAACCCACTATCATTTGGAACCTTAAACATGCACTGGGCACCTCTCACACCCTGTGGTCCCCACAGCCTAGGCTATTTCTCTCTGGGCTTTTTCTTGGAGGTCCTAAAATAATAAAGCTAATATGTATCCCTGACAGTTTCCAGAAGGGTTTCTGCTCTTCCTAACTGCCATGAAGCACAGGTACTGCAGACTGGGCCCCCAGCTTCTCTTGCCTCACACATGACGCTAACTCAGTGGCAGGCACCACCCTGTAAGATGACGCGGAAGCACGAGTGAACATCCAGTCCGGCCCAAGTCATCATTCCAGCTTCATTTCTTGCCGGAACCATTCTATAATCCACTCCATCATTGCTAGCTGCCCTTCCCTATCCACACGCTCTGCTTTTTTGCAGGGCTTTGCTCAGACATCTCATTCCACCCTCATAGACTCAGACCCCACCCATCCCGCCCAGTGCAAACCCAACACTGTCCTCTCCCAAATGTTTTATTGCTCTCAATCTATCCAGAGAGAAGTCTTTCTTTCTCATACACATAGGCCTAATAAACCTCCTGGGACTTAGTGTGTTCATGTCACAGAAAGATGACCTGGGGATATTTGGCACATACATACTCAGATCCCATTTTTATGATATGCTCACACTGTTGGTCTGATAGAAGCTTCAAGCAAAATTAGCTTAAACAGTAAAGACATTTGGCTAACTCACATAGCAGGGTATATGGAATTGAGTGCTTCGGAGGATAGTAGCGCAATTTCATGAACCCAGGCTCTCTTTGTCATCTGCCACTCTCCATGAGTCAGCAGTATCTTTCATGGTTGACAGACAGCTGCCAACGCCCCAAGCATCACATCCGTACACCAACAAGAAGCAGACAAGTATTCTTCATGCTGCCTGTCTTACCAGAATAAGAGAATCTGTTTCCTGCAGACATTTCCTTACATCTGACTGGTTAATACTGGTGCCCATGTCCACATCACTGGACCATCACTAGCAAAGGGGAATGGATTATTCAGATTGCATTAGGTCAAGCATGAGACATTGTTGGTGCTAGACTGTGCTGAACAAAATCTAGGCTCTAAATGTAGAAAAGAAAGAAAAACTGTGTTCATGTTTCATCCTTACATGGCCCCAGAATATGTTCTAACTAGGGGCGACAGGTTATGAAGAAAGGGCAGACAGACAGACAGACAGACAAAAGGATGCACAGAGGGGCTGGAATTGGACAGACTGGACTTCAAGTAGAGATGATACAGCACCTTGGGAGCTTAGCATATTTATGATACTCGCCTGAACAAGCAGGTTCGTGGTAGCTAACTTAAGGAGGCAGGTTTAGCAAATCTCCTTAGGAGCAGGCTCTGTAGGGGAGCAGTAAGGGGAAAAATTTCTTCCCTCTCCCATTTCTGGGAGACATTTTCTGCCCACACTACCAGGGTCTACATACAGACCAGGGAAGCTCCCTGATCCTGACCTAGGGAGGGCTTTGCCACTTCCCATGGGTCCCGGGGGGGGGGGGGGTTCCCACACACATTCACTCAGAATGTCTCTCCCTCCCTCCCTCCGCATTCATCTTTGCCAACCCATGATGAAGAACAGCCATTTACTGAGCTGATCTACTGAGGCTGGACACAAGGCCAGACACACAGAGGCTCCTCCACAGTACGGGCACAGTCACTGCCCTTTCCTAGTCATTGGTCCCAGGTGGTCTTGAAACTACTGAAGAGTGGGCAGGCCCCAGCTCCCCTCATCTTGTTTCTGAAGCTGCCTTTCTCCCCAGGATCCCCCTCAGGAGAGTTTGCTCTTCACTGAAGCTGGGGACTCAGAGATTAAGGCTCCTATCAACACCTACTGAGGCTTTAGGTCCCCAGGGCAGTGGGTCTCAGTAAAGCAGCTGCCTGTTCAGCATGGCTATGCTATTGTCTAGGTCTTTGTTTCTTCTTTTATTGCCTGCCATAAGGAAGGGATGGGGTGTGAACATACTAGATAAATGAGAAGTCAAACCTCCATTCCAACAATAGTGCCCATGTGAGTATGGGGAGAAGGGTTTAGCTTTTCTGAGCCTCCGTGCTGTGGTTTGCTCTTATGAAGGCATGAGCCTCTCCCAGGGATGTGACCAAGGCTGCAATGACTGCACGCCAGACCCTATTCTAGGTGGCTGAGTTCGAAGTCACTTCTAGAGCAGGTCAGTTGCTCCACACTTGTCTATACCCATTTCTCCAGTCACCTGATGCTTTCACACACACACACACCCCGACTGGTTCCCAAAGGCATTCCTTGCCCTGATTGTGGAATGTGTCTTTCTGTTTCTCACCAATGGCTGTGAAGAGGGTCAGTGACTACATCTGTTTCTCATATTCCTAGGTACATTCGTGTTTCCTCCTCAAAAGTTCCCATATATTGAAGAAAAAGCCCATGTGAATAGACCCTCTTTTCATATCCATGCTGTGGTCAGGCATCAGAAGAGTGACAGGAGAAGGAAAGAAAGATGATGACCTCAAGTGGCCTCTTCAACCTCTCAGTTTTCACTTCAGAGTGCTGTGTCACAGGGGGGAGTGGCCTCCTCGTCATCTCTCCTCCCCAGGAGGATACCAGCCTCCTTTCACTTCCCTTTTAAAGTGGCCATGGACTTTGTGCCCTTTACCGCTGGGACTGCCTTGCTTCAGCCCCACCAATGGTGCCCTGTTTGTTTTACAACAAGGCTTCCAAAATGGCACAGTGAATACTTGTACCCAGCCAGTTACCACTTTATAACAGGTACCATGAAACTATAGTCTCCTGGATCCCTTCCCCCTTCTTTCATGACAGGCCAGTTTCCATTTCTACTCTGTCTCCTAAGAACTAGGATCATACTTGCCCCAGTCCGTGGCTACTATTTTCCAGTCTTTGCCAGTTCCCATTGCTATGGGATGTGAGTTCAACAGGATGCCCACTCGGGACTAGGAAGCCTGTTCTGCATGTATTTCTAAACACCTGTGTTAAGAAATGAACAGCAGAGCTGAATGGAGGAATGGAACCACGCCACACAGCAGATCCACTTAAGAGGTTTATTAGGGAATACAGAGACAGTCTCTGGAGATGCATGAGCAAAGAGAGAAAGAGAGAGGAATGGGAGGCGTTCCTTTTATAAACTACCTAGTGCATGCGCAGGAAGTACATAATCATGTGCAGAAGGTGCACACATGGCTTAGGGGCCTTGAGTCCTGCCGGCGCTTGTTTCCACCAAGATGCTTCTGTAGTGGCTTTGGTGCTGCCTGTTTTCCCACCATCTTTAGGACCTTTAGGGGTGACTGTATAGCTGTCTGATTACTAACAACCTGTTGGGTAACCCCCTTGCTCCCGACACACGCGCGCGCGCGCACGCACACACACACACACACACACACACACACACACACACACACACACACACACACACCATACCCTTCCCGCATCAGCACAGTCCAGTGGCGCATCTCAGTCTTTCTCCAGGGACTGTAAGCCTTGCCTGTCATCATAATGTAGACATTACTGCTTGGGCAGCTAGACTCATGTCAAATGTGGTTTAGCTTGTACTTGGATGTTTAGAAAGAATAGTATCATAAAATCCAAATTTGACCTTTCTTCTGAAATATGAGCATAGCAAAGAAATTTGAGACAAAATTATAGTAAGTTTATTATTGTTTGACTGTGCATAGGAGCATACATAAATAAATAGCACCGTTGACTGAATCTGTAACAGTGCCAGTCGGTCTCCTTAACATGGCCTATACCTGAGGTCATTTGATCTGTATGACAAGTCTCAAAGGAATAAACGACCATCTCAGATTTTCATAGAAAGCAAAGACTAAAGAGGGCTAAGTGACGTGCCTCCTACCACACAGTCAGCGTGCGTCACAGGAATCTGAATGTGAGCCTCGATGGCCTTTACCGTAATTGTTGTTACCCAGCTTGGCTTGCATCTTGTTCTCCGTCCTGCTGCTCGCTGGTTCTTCCGTATTTACCTGCTGGTTAATATTTACTCCCTTCTCTCTAGTACATCATGTCGAGGGTGTGGAGTGAGCCCTTCACTTCCTGATTGTGCACTACTTAGTTTAAATCAAGTTCCAAAGGGACATTAAAAGTAGCAACCCTGAAGTTGCCCATGAAGAACTAAAAGCCAACCGCAATGCATAATCCAGCAATAGGCAAGCAGTGGCCTTCCCTTTTCTGCAGTGGGGGCCTCTTGAGTGGCAAAATGGCCCAACCACCTTCCAACCATCAGGTAATCACAGACATCTTGTGGGAAACTGTCATGTATACAGGGAGCTTCATGAGTGATAGATTCTAGAACTCTGTGGTAGATGGGAGAGAGAGGGAGGGAGGAGAAGGGAGGGGAGGGGTTACGGGAGGGGAGAGGAGAGGAGAGAGAAATATTATACCAAAGAGAAAACTGCCTACTTACGTCAATGGCCTCACTGTGTGCCTTCTTATCCCTTGGACTGTGTATTAAGCAATAATTGTTCTTACATACAGGTTGATAGCGGCTTCCTCTGGCCATCTCTGGTTTAGAGAACCCAGGGAGATCCCTCTCTAAAGGCATCTTCCACATTTCATGTACAGGACACGTCATTTCTGTCATCTTCCAAGGTCTGATCTTTCATAAAAATACCCATGTTTCCTCATACAGTAGAAGCGCAGACATATAAATTCTTCAGCCATCTGCATTTTGGCAGCTTCCTCTGGGGTTATTATATCTTACACGTCCCATCCTAATTAGCTTTAACTGTCAACTTGATCCAGCCTAGAGTTACCTGAAAAGGGAGTTTCAGTTGAGGTATTCCCTAGATGGGACTGGCTATGAGCCTGTCTGTGGGGAGTATTAATTGACACAGGAGCTTCCAGCCCACTATGGGTGGTACCATTCCCTCTGCAAGTGGTCCCAGGCTGTATGAGAAAGCTACCCAAGCACAGGTCTGCAAGTCAATCAGCAGGCAGCGTTCTTCCACGGTTTCTGCATCAGGTTCCTGCTGGAGTTTCAAACTTCCCTCAACAATGGACTGCGACCTGGAAGTGTGAAAGTCAAATATATCCCTTTTTCCCATAATGCTTTTGGCCAGAGTGTTTTATTACAGCAACTGAAAGGAAGTAGGGACACGCCTCAAAGCAAGCTATGTGTAGGGCCAACCAAGGATGCAAGCCTGTCCTCGAAGGAGCAGCTGGAAACCAGTGCCTGGTAGATAATGGCCATGAATTAGAATGGGTTCAAGGTGTCCACATGTGAATTTCAAGGATTTCCATTGCTCTCGAGTTCTTCAAATACAAAATCTGCTGTTAAAAAAAATACATGCTAACTAACTGTAAGCAATATGTAGAACCAAATCTTTGTATCATCTGGTACCAGCTAGTAGTAAAGGCTGCTTGGCTGGTCCCCCAACAAGATCTAGAGCCACCTTGGTCAATTGCAGCCTTTGTTATTCTTTGCTGGTCATAGTCAGGTGTCCTAGGCAGCATTTACTTTGTCACTCTGTTTCCTTTGCAGGGAGACAGGTTCCTACCTGCATTACCTAGTGACTTTGCAGAGTGATCTTCAGAGGACCCAAGGTGGGTGTCCTCTTTCTCACCTGTCCCAGTACATCCCTGGATTTGCTCTTTCCTGACATAACAACTGATGTCCAGAATCCAACTTGCGGGACACCGGCACCATCATGCTAGTTTCTGGCTTGAAGAGATGTTTCCAAAAGAGAGAGAGGCTTGGGAGAATGGCTTGTAAAAGGACAGTGGGGTTGTTGGCTCCATACCTGTAGCTCTGCTGCTGTGCTGGGTGAAGGGGAAGTAGGTGGTAGAACACTTTGGGTATTATTAAGGGATGCACGCATGTCCGCTTGTGTGCCATCAACCACCTCAGCTGATTGTGCTAAGCCTGTGTCAGGAGGCTGGAGGCACAGTTGGTGACATTCCAAATGCTTCTCAACTCTTGACTGACCCACCTGACTCTTGACTTGTCCCACCTGCTTTCTCTAGGGGGGGGGGAGGTGAGTTAAGAGGACACTTTGCTCATTTATTGTTATCCATCCCCTTCTTCTGAGGCCCAGTTCAAAAGGATAGCATCCTGGCAGTCAACCTCAGCATCTAGGGTCAGGACGGCTCAGGGTTTGCACATAGTCACTTACGAGCTGTGGGGTTTAGCCTATCTGAATCTTGCTGTCTTTAGCACCAAAGTAGGAATGATGCGCAGCTCAGCCTCGATGAAAAACTCAGTCCAAGTGACTGAATGGAAATAACCTGCCCCCAGCATGAAACACAAGAAATAGTCAACAATGAGTTGTTCTAGCAAGGGAGCCCACGCCTAGTGCTGCCAGACTCAGATTCTAAACAGAGATCTGAATGAGATAGTCAAGGCTCTGGGGCCAGGCTGCCTGGATTGGAAAATCCTTGTTCTTCTACTTTAGCAAGTTGTTTAGGATTCAAGATGGAGACTGAGCCAGGATCTTCCTCACGGGCTTGTTGTGCCAGCTGGGACATAACTCGTACCATGTGCTCAGCACCATGCTTGGGCCATGTGCCAGGTCATCCATGTGACAATGGAGTTAATCGGACGGTAACTACAAACGCAGGCTGGTACATTAGCCTGTTGTCTGCTTCCTGTTATGGGCCATGTACATAACATGTATTGTCCTATACTCGATACTGTGGAGTCACCTGATGCCATATCTCTGGGGTTGGGTATTTTTCTCACAGCAGTGGGAAAGAAGATTTGATGTCCACAAGGTTTTACACAACCAAGCTGTGTCCACTCGTATCATTCCAGGCCTCAACATGAAAGTGAATGCCAGGAGACTGCTGGCATTGGTGGTTGGACTGTCCCCACATCTACTGCTGAGGTGTCTCTATACCTCACCTCTCTGGCAACTTCAGCCTGCTCTGTCCTCACAAGAATGGAATCAGGAAGGTTAATGCTCTCACAGGAGCAACTCTCTACCAACAGCTTGTGGGAGATGCTCTGTAAATACCACACCGCCCCACTCCCTAGTCAGGGGATGGGGCTCTGAGCTGGATTTCTTCACTGTTCCCAGTGGTCCCTAGCAGGCCTGAGCCTAGATACCCATGGTTCGATGACCCCCATTCATCACCTAGGTTTTACTGGGATCCTTAAGTTCTGCTTGCAGAGACGCGTTAGGATGGTGGTCTAGTTACCTGCATCACTGCTGTGAGCAGACTCTCTCAAAATAGGGAAGCTTCTAGTTTAAGATGATGCAGTGCCAAAGACATGGCATCAGGTCCACGGTGGCTTGAGCATAGGGCAACTACACATTACACACATAGCCCATAAACAGGAAGCAGAGAAGTTGGCTGAAATCTGGCTGGCTGGAAATGTTTTAGTTCTGTCCCCAATAGCCCTGTCTACAAGACAAATCCCATATCCAAAAAGAGTTCCACAGCCTTCCAAAACAACACCACTAGTGAGGAGCAAGTGTTTGAACACATGAACCTGTAACAGACAGACACACTATGAAGGGCTGAGTTGACGCTCTCCCCACAAGTACAGTGCTGTCTAGTCATTCTACAAGAGCATGGACAGTGTGGTCACCAGCAGAGGAGGGGGGCCGTGGCCCTGGGTTCCCTGTCCCTGGGTTCCATGAATCTGCTCTGAGTCCTTGTTTGGAAGCAAGCTTCCTTGGTGATGCCCCTGGAGGCCAGGAGCCACGGGTGGGCTGATGCAAGAATCTGAAGTTGTGACTCTAGGCTATGACCACATCCCAGCTGTGGGCATCTTAATTTAAACACAGCATCTGTGAACAAGAGAAAGCATGCTCCATCCAAGCCAACCAGAGCTCTCCTTCTGCTTCCCGTTTCAACAGGAGGGAGTGTAAAATCACTTAACTCTGGGCCCTTCATCTGTGCTAATAATAATAATTAGAGCCGTAGATCCAACCCACAGAAGTTTTCATCTCACAATAATGCAAGAGACAAAAACGCACTCCAGACAAATAAGAACAGTAGGCAAAACAAAACAAAACAAAAACAAAAACAACCTCAAAAAAACAAAAAACAAAACCAAAAAACAACAACCTCAAAAGTTCTGCCTCTGAACTGGATAATTGGTGTGTGAGTGAGTCAAATTCTAACCTAATATTCTATAAAAATGAAAATGGAGGAAGATAAGGGAATCAAGATGCCAGTTATGACACTCAAGTACTCTTGGAAAAAGTTAATATGGCAAAGACCAAGCTGCCGACACCAAACTGTTGCCCCCCACGCCACTAACAAGCATGCTCCATGTGGCACCGTGCTGACATGGTTTGAAAATATAACAGTAACCATGTTGTATTTTGTAAGCAGAAAATTAACTGCATAACTACCTTATGGGTGTGCAGGCCACGGGAAGAGTGAAAAGAGGAAGGAATAGGCTTCTCTGGCAAGAAATTGGACTTTTGCCTCAAATTCAGAATCTGGACAGATCAGTGCCCACAAAGAACACCTCAACTCCCCTCTCGGCCCCTCCAAAACACATATGGTGGTGCTTTCCAACCACTCACAGATGTTTCTGCTCCCAAAACAAACATAGAAACAAATATTTACAGAGCTCTGAAAAGTCAACAGAAGTCACCTGGGTGCAAAGTTTCCTTGCCTGGGCCCGAGATCTCTGGCCTGGAATTATTAAACAGAATGTCACACCTAGTTTCCATTGCAGGACAGGAAATCCTTGCATCCAAAGGAGCTTAGTTCCCAGAGCATATTCATGAGAGTAAAGGCCAAGGAAGAATGGACTAGAGGTAAAGATGACATTTCTTCATCTGCCGGCGTGTGCAGAAAAACCCTGCCGAGAGTTCAGGACCCCCTCATGAATCAATCTACTGTGTTTACAAACAAAACAATGGTGGCAGCCTCATGGCCCACCTTGAATAATCTCTTATTTTGGTCACTTATGAGAAAGGCTCCTGTTTCCTTTTCCCAAATGTTCCAGACATGAACAGGTCTCCAAATTAGAAAATAGAGCAGTGACTGCAGTCAACTGTCTCTATTTCGCTGTGGTGCTTTGTACCCCGGAGCTAGAAAACCTGACAAGAAAGAGAAGGAAACAGGGGAGGGGGGAGAAAGAAAATGGAAAAGGGGGAAAGGAGGGAGGAAGCAAGGGGACAGTGTAAGAGGAGAAGGAAGGAGAAAGGATAGGAAGGGGGAGGAAAAGAGGAGGTACGGAGAGGAAGAATGAGAGAGACAGAGAGAGGCTTGCTCTTCTCGGATGCTGGCTGGTTCACACGGAGGGGCCAGATAGCCTCTCAGTGAAAAGCTGAGATTAAACCCACAACATAATTTCCATTATGTTAATGTTGCTTTAAAATATATTGCACAGAGTGCTGCAACAATCAAATTATCAATTATAATGTCTACTCAGAGTAGAAAAGTGTTACAAACAGAGGGCTGATTACTGCTTCAGCACATCCAATCTGCATACTCATTGTTCAGTACAGGGAAAACAAATTATCTTGTGTTGGCCTCAGTTCAAATTTAATTAAATGAGTGCAAAGCAATTATAATAAAGTACAATAGTGTAGTAATGAAAGGAAAATAACTCATTAACCTATTAATCTTTATTTATGTTCCTCTCAAATAACTATGTAATTTCTTTATCACCACATCCCATAAGAAAAAGTAGGGTCTCACTGCTCATGGCCTGCTTCAGAGACTCTATTTGCTTACAATTTTTCGTGGCTGCCATTTATATCGACTTCCCTTCCCTTCAGGGCCCACCCCTTCCTTTTCCTCCCATCATGCTCTCTGTCCACATGTTCATATATATTGTCTAGATATAGGCTCCTCTCTTGCATGCCTCTGACACTCGTCAATTGTGCAGGGTAGATCTTTCTGTAAGCTGAAATGTGGTTAGCACAGATAACAAGAGCAAAATAAAATAAAAATAAATAAAACCCACACACCTACTTCATAAGGGGGAAAAATGCAAGAGAGGAGAGACCACTTCTGGGGTAGATGGGGGTCTATGCTTGAGTCCTGAAAGTGCATAGCAGCCAACAGTATGCTCTGCCTCGCATCTCACTAAACCACTTTGTAAGGGCACCTGATTGACAGATGAGAAAACAGGGTCTTGGAGTGAACAAGAAGAGTTTTGCCCAAACCTCATATGACAGTAGTAGCTCCTGGACTCACATCTACGGCTCCTACCTACATCCTCATAGCCTTCCTCTAGAGCAGCGTTTCTCAACCTTCCCAACGCTGTGACCCTTCAATACAGTTTCTCATGTTGTAGCGACCCCCAAGCATAAAATTACTTTTGCTGCTACTTCATAACTGCAAGTTTGCTACTGTCATGGATCGTGATATGAATATCTGTGTTTTCTGATGGTCTTAGGTGACCTCTGTGAAAGGGTCATCCTACACTCACCCGGGGGTCATGACCCACAGGTTGAGAACCACTGCTTTTGAACCTCTCTACCCAAAGTTTGAAGTGCTTGATGACAGCTCTGGGGTCAACCGGAAACAGCTCACAATCTTGCCTTGGTGGTACCTGCAGAGTCAGAACTTAGGTTACAAACTCCACTGGTGATCCCTGAGCATACAGCACCGTCCTGCCAGGCGCTAGCCATGCAGCTTCTCATGGAGAGTAGCAACTCGGGGAAGTCCCCCAGAAACACTGTTCCTTGGAGCGCTGTACCACTTGGCTAAGGATTTCCTTGCAAGGCAGAGCACCTAAAGACACCATCTGGAAGTCAGGCCCAATTCTAGCTTCCCTTGCATAGCGTAGGAGGAGAAGGTTAGAAGTGAAAATAGTGTGTGATCACAAAAGCAATTTCGAGCTTAACACCTGGCTCTAAAATCTTCACCTTTTCCTTGTGGGAGAATTTGGGGAGTCACTAAGAAGGAAAGAGATTTTGATGGACTGATGAAAGAAACCAACCTTTGTCAGATTTGTAAACATGTTCCCTCTGTTATCTAATTCAGTCTTCACAACGCCCCCTCCTTAGGTCATGGCTGAATGTGCACACCCAGTTGGTAGCAAAACTATGGTTGGCTTCAGTGCCAGTACTTTCATGAAGGTGGTGATGGGGGCAGGGAGGCAGAAGAGGGAGAAGAAATAGAAAAAGAAGAAGAAAGAGAACATGAAGAGGAGGAGGAAGAGGAGGAGGAGAAGGAGGAGGAAGAGACTAAAGTACAAATAAAGAGGTGGTGTGGGAAGTCCCTAGGGCCATTCACAAAACATCTCTATTTCATTCTCTTTTAGGCACCTTGAGTATTGTTCTCCCTCCCTCCTTCCTTCCCTCCCTCCCTTCCTCCCTTCTTTCCTCTCTCCTCAGCATTAGGTGAGATTACAGATTTCATTTTTAGATCAAGAACTTAACTGCTTGTGGACAGTGTACAGAGCTGTCTCTCTCCTCTCTGCTACAGAGATCAACAACATTCAACATGACGGCCATGCCATTAGCCTGTGTCTCAAAGTGAATGAGAGCCCTGCCCAAGGGTCCCACGTCAACCAACAACAGATATGATGTGAAGGAGGAAAAAAAAAAAAATCAACTTTGGTTTTCTTTCATTTTTTTTTCAAGCCACTCAGGTTAGAGATTGTTTGTCACTCCAGCACAGCTAAGCCTATCCTGACTCGACAGATACTGCTCTTTTTACTAGAGACAGCATTCCTGTAAGAGAACTATGGAGTGAGTAGTATTTATTTTGTGGTGAACACTTACTATTTACTTTGCAGGTAATTTAGCAAAGCCATAGAATAAAATGCCTCCCTTCCCCAAAGTCACAAAGTTGTCTAAGTGGCAGGGCTAGGTTTGCAGCCCAAGTCTCCTCGGTAATAATTCTTTCTCAGTATAGAACCCTTCCACCAAGAAAGATCTGGAGCCCTTTCCCATCCCTGCAGTCCAAGGCCACCCCCAAGTTACTATGTGTAGCTTTGTACTTAGACATCTTTTTCCTTACCTGACTGGAGAAACACGAATTATCTAGCATGCATGCACACATACAGAGAGAGGGAGAGAGTGGGGGGCTATACACACAAATGCAATGATAACTTGTACACAGAAGACTCTTTCTTCAATAATATTCATTTAACAATTTCAGTAAATTAACTGAAGTTTTTCCTTTTTCCAAACATGCCTCTACTGTGTCCCGCCTAGCAGGTTGAAAGCTCCTGATAAGTGGGTTCTTTCTCAGTGTGCCCCCATTCCGTCTTGTGCATTCTTGGGCGCTAATGTTACTAAGAGTCCGTTAGAATTTATTCTCAATCTGTTTCTTCAGTTGCATTCATTAGTATAATCACATTACGTTACATTAACATGAGTGGGAAAGGAAACAGAGCTGTTTCTGTGAAAATGAGAGTGCATTGGAAAGAGTCAATAAAGGAAACTCTAAAAACAATGCTGCAAAAATCTGTAAAACAGAGGAAAATTGTGACAACTTATATGCAAACTGCCCTGGAATATTCCTTCAGTCTCTTAAGATTTCACATCTTATTTTAAAGAAACAGAACTTTCTAGGTAAGGTGTTGTGAATGCAATTTACACAAGAAAGAGAAGCTACAGGTCTCCCCTGTATAATGTAATATTAGCTAAAGAAAAAAGTTAGAAGCCTTCATCAGACAATGCATACTTGGTAGTAAAATAAAAAGTGTTAATGTCTGTCTGTCTGTCTGTCTGTCTGTCTGTCTCTCTCTCTCTCTCTGTGTGTGTGTGTGTGTGTGTGTGTGTGTGTGTGTGTGGTGTCTAAATCTCTGTCTCACTCTATCTCTGTCTCTGTCTCTCCCTCCCTCCCTCGCCCCCTCTCTTTCTGTGTATGTGTGTGTAGGCAGGCATATATGTGGGTGTGCTTGTCTATGCATTGATTGTATAGGGCAAAGCTTGACATGAAGTATCTTCCTCTATGATTCTCCATCTTTTTTGGGGGTCAGGGTTTCCCACTTGTTGCACTCTTTATAACTCAGGGATTACCCTGACATAGGTGACAAAGGACTGAAGGAAAGACAGACACACAGACCCAGAGACAGAAATGCTGGGATTGGGTAGCCATGCACGTTCTGATGAAGATGCACCAGCAACACCAGCAGTTCAGAAACTTAAGAGAGTTCGTGTTATAAATCTGAACCAAAGAGACAGGTTTGCTGTACACAGCTGAACAAGGAGACGGGTCTGTGGTACACAGCTGAACGGGGGGCAGAGGGGGTGGCGGATTTAGCTAATCTTGGTAGGATGTCCCTGTAGAGATGAAGTCTCAGGCTACAGTCATCCCAAAGGAGGAAGCTGCGATTGACAGCTTCTGCATACATTGTCTTCCTTCTCTCTGTAGCCTCAAGATGAGGAGGTGAGGGTGATGGGGGGGGGTGGGCAAGAGACTAATTAAGTCTGTAGTTTCTGTCCCTCATCTCCATATCCACCAGATCACTCTGTGTTTGTGTCTAGCCCACTCCAGCAAGGACCAACAAATCAGGGCCATACTGGAAGAAACGCATGAGCTAGCAAGACCAGAGTTCATTCATGGTCACTCTCAGGACTGCAGGGCCAGGCTAAGAGGCATTGCTTTCTTAAGTTCTGCCCCACAAGCGCCTTGTTTCCACACCCTTGTCCTGGTTCTGAAGCATTTTGTAAAGGCTAGACAGCAAATGTTTTCAGCTTCATGGCCATGCGATCTCTGCAGCTATATTCAGTTCGGCCTTTGGAGTACGCATGGCTATGTTGCAATACAGCTTTATTTTCATAGACAAGTGGTAGACCTGATCTGTTGCATGGCCTACAGTTTGCCATCCCTCGTTCTAAGGGGGACAGTTGCTTACTCTGGGCCACAACAACTTCCTCCTAGTTTCCTGTAACTTTACACACATCCTCACAAAAACGTCCCTTCATGAAACTCCCCTTGAATTGCCCACGTTGAATGTGCCATCTGGCTCTTGCTAGGACTTAATTGATGCACTTGGCTTTGCATTTCTCCAACACAGGCTTTAAATGCAAAGTAACAACAATAACAAAAACAAGGAAAACAGACTGCGACCAATTACTGTGTGATGAGGACACGGTGATTATTATGCATGCATCCATTCCCAAATATGACAGAACATTTCACCACTTGTACAATGAGTGGACCAGAGATGAGCTAAGCAAACCTCCTTTCTTGGACCCTGTAGTCTCTGCCATCCTGCTGCCCTGTTTGTCGTCTTTTCAAGGAACAGAGGTCTATTCTAATTAAACAAGAAAACACATCTTTTCACAAGGGGAGACGGGAGGCATTGTACTCTGTGTCTCAAAGAAAGCATGCTTTAATAAGAATTCTTTTGTAATCCCTGCTTTTATTTGTAGCTTCCCCAGGCTTTTGCTGCTAATAAAAGGATTGTAAAGTTGACAAATATAAGCAGGGACAAAGAAGTTTGGGGAGATAATGCCTTGGTGAACGGGCAAGGCTTTGAAAGTGTATTGATTCCACAACACAGAGATGATCATGGCAAGCCAAACTTGCCCCCGGTTAGTGTGATATTTCTATTACAATAAAAGTCTCTCTAGGAAGGATCACGTGTTTCTTACATCATGTCAAATCATGCTCTGTGTTAAGGAAAACAGTTCAAGGCAAAGATATCTGAAAATCTGTTTTCAAATCTGGATTTACAGCTCCCTCTACAACATACGGTGTCATCATATGTACTTGGCAAATGGAATTTCAGGCACTGTTGTGCATTGTTCTACGTGTGTCATGGGTGTCTGGGGTCCTTCTGCACCTATGGCCAGTCGCACTAGCTGTTCCTCCTTCCACTGAGAGCTTCCAGTTTTCCCTGGATATCCCACGCCTTGATATTTCCTGTAAGGCCCTCATCTAGGTGTGTGTTCTGGCCAGTTCACGTACTGTCCCCCCCAGGCCACAGAGATTCGTTTGATCATATGGGCATATATGATTGGGTTACAGGCAAGGGCATTTCTATGAAAGGAGCAGATGGGACTTTCCTTTCCCACTAACCTCAAATGTGGGGGCTGGAATTGTTACAGCCATTGTGGTGACACAAGTGGTGTGAAGCTGAAGTCATCAGAGCAGGATGAGGTCACTGATTCAGCTCCAGATGCAGCCTTGACTAAAGCCAGCCTTGAAGACACTTATGGGAAGTAGGTAAACACATAGACACCGGTCCACTCTTTCCACAAAAAAGATGCATCCTTGGTGATGCATCTTTTCAGGTATTCCTTGTTCATCATCTACTAAGTGACACCTGCCCCAGCTCTGGCTTTGTTGTATCTATAAGCCAACAATATACCCTTTGTTTTAGTAAGAATTTGATATTCTGTCATTTGAATTAAATATGTATGTACGTATGTATGTACGTATGTATGTATGTGTGCCTTAATTCTCCAACCAGGCAACTATCTTGGGTCCTGTTCTATCCATATCCAAATATAAGTGATTTATCAATAAATACTAGGGAGTTATATAGTATTGGTGGATTCACAGGTCACATTTTTGAAGAGCAGGGGATATCTAAAACTATCACTTGGAGAATGTGATTTATACAGCTTAGGTCACTGTTTTAGCCCATTTTCTGTTACTGTAACAAAATACCCATGGAAGGGATAAATTGAAAAAGAAAAAATGTGTTTTAGTTCACAGTTCTGGAGGACCCAGAGCCCCATAGTCGGCTTGGCCTTCCATGATATTCTCATCCTCCATTGTATTGCAGTGGAAGAGAAGGCGGAATAACTGGAACACACAAGAAGGAGCATGCCTGGGAGAACAACATCGGACTTGCTTTACGGCAACTCACGTTTGTGAGAACTCTCACATGGCACTTGCTTTAGGGCAACTCGCTGTTGTGAGAACTTTCCCATTCTTACCAGAAGGGATCAGTCTCGAGAAAACTGAGCTGGTCTCCAGAGAAAGGCACCAGCCAAGTGTGGGTATGATGCTTCTGCGAGCTTCCTTCCTCTGCCAGGGCCTACCGCCTCTCAGCATCGTGATCCTGGGGACCTCTTCTCTATCACAGGAATTGTAGAGGAAGAGGACAAACCACATTCAAACCATCACACTTCTGGACAAAGTTAGAAGACACGGCTCGCCTCTCTGACCAACACAATGGCTGAGAGCAGCAATGGCTGAGACACATATTCAAGGGAGCAGACTCAGCCATCTCCCTTAAGGGAATCCAGAAAAATCCAGGCCCCAGCTATGGAAACCTGAAATTAGGAAGAATCCTTTTTTTTTTTTTTTTTTTTTTTTTTTTTTTTCATTCTAAAATAAAATAGGCAGGCAAGAAGTCCAGATCTATCTGCCCTTCCCTCTTCCAGGCTCTAGCTATTTATTGCTCTAACACACAGCATTATTCCTATAATTACATTCTTACTCATTTTTTTTTTTTTTAAAAGGGCCTGAAGCCAGGTACCCACGCGGTCATGCCCTGTCTGACATGCTTTCTGTATCAGAGTGGAAGCCAGCAACCAGTTCTTACCAACTATTGACAAATGGTGTGTTTAGGTGTGGGAGTGGGGGAGGGGCTATTATTTTTATTCTTAGAGGGTTATATCCACGCTGTCCCTGCCCATCGGCTTATAGTCTAAGTTCTCAAGTATCCCCTCTCCTCATCTCCTCGAGTGAGGGTCGGAAACCCTGGTTGAAGTCTGAAAGGAGCTCTACCCTTGGTGGATGGAGCACACCCCAGCTCTAACCATGCTTTCTACAGCTTACCTTCTTGACCTGCCCATCCTATGTACATTCACGCCTCTCTGTTAGCAACCTAAGCCCCGCCCCTACATCAGGCTACCTGTATACTCTCTCTGCACTGTGGGATCCATTTCTTCTCCTCTTAGTGACCATCATATTTAGCTCCTAGTCAAAAGTATTTCTAACACACCCTGGTATAGTCTAGGGGAGCTGATCCAGCCAGAACTCGTTTTGTATACACGTGAGATAAGACCAAACTTGTGTTTTCACATGCACTTCTGATGAGAATCTCCTAGTTAATGTCTTCTGCTTATGCATAATTAGGTTTGCATATGGTTATAATTAGATTCGTCATGGAAAGGGACGTGTGCAATAGAAAAATGGTGGTCTAGTCTATTGATCAACCCAGAGACATGCTCTCAAGTACAACCCTTAGTAACCAAACTCCTTTCCTCGAACCCCGTAGAAGGAAGCCCCTACCTAATACTGGGGAACGTTGACCAGTTCCACTCATATGACCCACTACCCTTTACATTGTCTTCTGATCTTGCCTACTGCTATGCTTGAAATGAAGCTTCATTGCTACTTTTGAAAATATGTGTAAGCCTTTTGTTCTTTAAATTGCAGTTAAGAGTCCAGCAATACCCAGCTCCCTTGCCCCCACCCCAGACCACAAGTAACACTGCAATAGTCTCTTTTGTATATAATGGGGTACCTGCTACCCCTCTCAGTGCCTGCTTGGTACATAGTAGATATCCAGGACTTTCTTAATTGGACAAAAAGCATATTTAGGAAGAAAACAATTGTTAAACTGCTCATTCAGTGAAATACTGGTTTATTTTATCACCCATTAGCTTGCTTCTTAAAATAAAATATTAATTATCCTTATAACAATTATATCCTTAGTTTTTTAACTTGTGCCTCACAGATTTTTTTCCCATTCCCCGGTACTTGTAATAGGAGGTGGCAGCATGGGAAAGCGTTCTAAACTGCAGGGGTCACCTGCCTGACAGGCCAGCAATACAGACAGACCCCAGTATGTCTTCCGTGGCAGACCTGGGGGTAGGAGTGCCTTGGAATTACTGGAATATGGATATTAAATAAAAACCACAGTGATGGTTAATCTTGATTGCTAATTTGATGGGATTTAGAGTCACCATTAAAACAAATCTCTGGATATGTCTGCGAGAGATAATCTAGATTGAGGTGAGAAAACCCACCCTAAATATTGGTGGTAGTATTTCACAGGCTGGAGTCTGTAGTGAAAGTTGTGGTGTCTTTAAAAACGCAGTTCTGTTAATATGTTTTTTTTTTAGTCCCAAGGATGGGATATGGGACTGCCTTAATTTATCCACAGCGGACAACAGCCTCGTTAGGGGTGTGGTCTATGACAGTTGGAGTTAATACAATTCTGAGGACTCTGGAACAGTATAAATATAATAGCCCAGAGAGAGAAGTCACGAGGGCTTTGAAGAGACTGACAGAGGATGAAGTCTGCTGGCTCTTCCCGCTTCTGCATTGCCATTTGCTGTTGCTGGACTGCTAGGCATCCTAAGGACTGAGATTGGTATTGTCCCAAAGAACCCAATGACCCTAACCAGCTGGAACTAAATCTAAAGACATCTATGTCCTCTTTTCCTTCTAACCTTATTTCTCTCCTACCTAGGGCTTGGGGACCTTGGAGGGACCCCAAATAAAATAGAGTTTAAAAACAGAGCCTACAGGGCTCCCAGACTGAAAGAAAAGGAGACGGAAGCTAGGTAAGTCACTTTTCTGTTGCAGTGATGGATCACCATGACCATGACAAGACAGAGAAGAAAGGGTTTAACTGGGTTCAGGGTCCCATGGAACGAGTTCACAATGGCAGGGGACACATGGCAGCAGGTATCTGGGGAAGGAAGATGGACACTCACATCTTCAACCACAAACAAGGAATGAACCGGCAGTGGGGTGAGGTCGTGAACCCTTAAAGCCTGCTCCCACAGAAGTACTCTCCCTAAGAATGATGTACCTCCTAGAGGTTCTATAATGACCCCCAAATAGCACCACGAACTGGGAACCATGTTTTTAAATACCCAAGCCTATTCCAACCACAACAGGAACTAAACTACAGACACAATGTGACCAGCTGTCTAGAGCTCCCACTGCCGTGACCTCCCCACCACGATGGACTGCGTCACCTGGAACCGTAAGCCAACACAAAGTCCTTTTTACCTTAAGTTGTTTCTGTCAATTATGTTGTCACAACGATGAGACAGGTAGACACAACAACTACTACAGGTGTTTTTCTAGTTCTCCACAAATTCTATGCCTCTCACTCCTGAATGCTAGGTGGACTGGTCTCACAGTCCCTTCATGTTGACCTAGCACTGTATTCATCTCTGTTTTGAATGCATTCACTGGGAAAGTAGGTGTCCTGAAGGCACCCAGAGCTCTGCCCAGCCCCATGCCAGCCAACACATCCTCACAAACACAAGCAGAAGAGGCAAAACAATGAGAATCCTCACTCTGGCTGCTGGGACTCTGTGTGTCAGGCCACTGTGTGAAGTACCTTGGTAGTGTATCTGCTGAAGCCAACCTTTCCTGCCCCAGGCAGATGCCCCTTCCATTGCCCATAACTCTGAAGGGAAGAAAGTTCTGTTAATGTCCAAGAGCTAGTCTAAACCAGAGTGTAGGCCATCCTACTTTCACAGAGTCCAGTGAGCAAAGATATAAGTGGGGCGAGTCACACAGGGGACATGAGCTAGACTCTGTCAGGACTGTGAGCCCCATGACGGTAAGGAACTCCAATGTTAATAGCATTTGCTTCTCATATATATTTCAGTCCTTTCCACACTCAATAACTGTGGCTATCAGTGCATTGTAGCAATGAACTGGGGACCTGTCACCTTTGGTCACTCATGTTCCAACCCTGGTAGCATGTCCTAATCACAGCAAAAATCCACACTGTGTGCTACCACCAGTCCTGGGTCCCTTCCTCCATATCCACTTTCCTTGACAATAAGCCTTTTACAAGCTTTATAAGGATTCACAGAGACCTGTGCATAGCCGTATCATGCTTCCTGAGCCTTGACACTTAATTTATGTTGCTTTGCAAAGACCGAGTTGACCGTTATCACCTTTGACTACAACCCTCATTCATTAAAGGGTTCTCCAAATGTACTCAAGCCACAATTGTCCATATTTCTTGCCCAGGGTGTGAGAAGCAGAAGGCTCTTGTTCTGTCATTTTCATTTTTGTGCCATGTCACCTTTATTCATAAGAATATGTGGCTGCCTTCATTCACTACACCACAGCCCACTGGACAAAATGATGTGCCCTCCTCTTAAAGGATGAAGTCAACTGAGCATCATTTCAGCCAGAGGCAGAGATGCTCCCATAGAGTGGAGCGCTCTATGACCCGAAGTTGTATTAATGACTTCACTTCGGTGCTTATCAGCAGCAGCGAATATAATCCCTTCCCGGAATTACATGCTGGCCAGTTCAGATAAATAACACCGATCCCTGCCACTCATAATCCTAAATGTTAACAATTAATTTCCAAAACCCATCCCGAAAGACCCAGACAAGCCTTGCTTGATGAATTTCTCACTAGTCACCATTTAAACCTCAAACCTTGAAACTGTTGGCAAGACACCGCTGACTTAGGCAATCAAGAAACCAATATTCAGCAATAACCCGGGTGAAGCAGGGACTAAGTGTGAATTAATAAGTCGGCTGACACTGGGTCCCAGATGTTTCCAACACAGGCAATATGCTCCAAGTGACGCTAAGCAGATTTACATACTTAACTAATATGTTTATTTAAAGGAAATTTCCAAATCCCGAATAACACCCAGATTTCTTCTTTGGCGGCAAATCAAAAGACAGCCTATCAATAAAGACAGACTCCCAGATAAACCTTTCAACATCTGCTTCTAGCCACTAAACAACAGATTTGAGAGTTTTGGAAAAAAACTTAATTGCAGACAAATTGCACTGCCTCTTACATAAATATATATGCTCGTGCCCCTGGGAGGGTGCTGACCTCACGTTTTCATGTTTGCAGTACTCGACTTTGTTCAGTCACCAGCATCAGCAACCCTGCCTTCACAGAGAACTCTAGAGCCTGGCTCTTCCTTCAGAATGAAAGATGGATGACTAGACCTTCCTCTGCCAGAAAAAAATGCTACAGAAAACTCAGGGGCAAGTATTTGAGGACAGAATGTTGGCGAAAAAGAGGCTCCGCCCTCTACCAGTACCTGCTATGTTTGATTGACAGTGAGGGCTTGCTTGGTCTGTACTTTTTTGAGAGGAGGAGGAAGAGTAGAAACAGTGATGTCTCTGATTATCAAGATGTGTCTTATTGTTGTCAGCAACACCACATATGAAAGTGTAATAACAACAACAACAACAAAAGTCTGAACAATCTGCGTGCTTGCAAAGGGGATGTGAACGGGACAATGTCTGTTCCATAACAGCTCATTTCCTTTTAATATGAACTAATTCATGTTCCATAGGTGGTAACAACCTGAGAGCAGACTGTGATTATTGAGTACAAAAGGCATTCTTCCTATGCCATAGCCATGGCTATAATTGAAATAAGGACTTGGCTCAAAAACTTCCTTTGACTGGGCATCTGTTTAGTGCAGGGACCAATAGTCATAGGTTGACGCTGGGGTCATGTGAGGAGATGAAAGAAGTAAACTGTGACTTTTCCTATCTGCCCCCATCCTTGTTGGCACATCCATCTACTCCGTTGCTGCCACCAGAATTCAGGCCACCATCTTTGGTATTCCATTATAGACTGAAAACAAGCAGCTGTCTCAGAATCCTTACAGACTCCAATGTCAAACTGGGGTGTGGGCTGTACAGCTACTAGATTTTCAGCCTTTCTGCTGTAGGACAGGCATTGTTGGACTACCCAGACTGTAAGCCACTATAGTAAGTCCCCCATGTATTCATCCATTCCATCAGTTCAGTTTTTCTAGAGTGCTGACTCACATAGCACTATTTACACAAAGATATACAAAACGTGGCCATGCCATCAAGGGCAGCTAGTGTCAATGCAATCAGCCCAGGTGTGAAAATGCGCCTTCAGCAGAGGCGCAGTGGATATGTGTGTATGAAGTCATCTTTGGTGTGCACCAGAAAACAGCCCATTCCAGAGGTGTGCCTAGCAGCTTGGGCTTTAGTTAATTCCAGATTATAGTCAACTTAAGGATCAAGATTAGTCATCAGAAGTGCCTAGTGGAGAACAGGCACAGTAGAATAAGAGCTCTGAGTATGCCTTCTGGTTGGCTTCATCGATGGATGGATCAATAGATGAGTGGATGGATGTAAATTTTTCTAGCTGTGAAGTGGAATTAGAACAGTCACCTCACTGGTTCTTGTGGGTTAAATGAGCCACTAGACCACAACTAAATGAGGTCTAGTCATGTCTAGATCATAGAAGCATTACTTACATAGCTCTGGTTGTGTCTATGCTCTGTTTTTTGTCTGGTTCATCTCTTGGAAAGTAACTATTAATGTTACAGTGGGTAGAAGATGATGGCAACGGTGGCATGAGGATACCATAACTCTCAGATCTGGGGCCCGAGGTGCTACATAGTTTCAAATCCTCATGGTAACATTGATTTACTATCAATAGTATCTGTGCTTTATTTATTTGTTTGTTTGTTTATTGATTAATTTATTTAAATCTGCGTGTATATGAGCATGTCTGTGCATGATTAGGTGTCTTTAGGATCCAGAAGAAGGTATTGGATCCCCATGAGCTAGAGTTACAGTGGTTGTGAGCCACCCAATATGAGTACTAGGAACTGAACCCAGGTCCTCTTTATAAAAAAAAAAAAAAAAAAAAAACAAGTACTCTTAACTTCTGGGCCACCTCTTAGCCCCTACTACCTCTTGTTTCTAGTTGTGATTGAAATAATACACATGAGGTCATGAAGTTGGCAGGGGATAAAGCTAAGATTCAAACTCAAGTTTACTAGAACCCAAGTTCTTTAAGCCTAGTCACTCTGTCCCTTCCCACACTCTGTCCATTCCATTGCAAAGTCTCTGACTTAGAGGCTAGGATGACAGAAGCCAAGGGGGAGGTCACATGCAGGAAGTAAATTGCTCAATTAGAGATAGGGACCAATCAACTTTTGAGACCATAGTTAATACTGCTCTTCCTCCCTCCCTCTCTCCCTTCCTTCCATCTTTCCTTCCTTCCTTCCTTCCTTCCATTTTTCCTTCCTTTCTTCCTATCTCAATTAGTAGCTAACTCCAATCACATATGCTAGAAAATACAAATATCAGTGGCTGGAACAAGATAGAGCTTTTCCTTTTAGACAAGAAACACTAAGACATTTTGCTTAAAGCTGGTATGATGGGTTCTAGTCCATGAGAACAGGCTTCTGTGGTGTTTGGCTACCAAAAATAAGTGGCAGAACACTTATAATGAAGTCAACATGTGGAATTAAAATGAAACGTTCACTGATAGATGAATTTGTGAAGACAATGTGGTACATATGCACAAGGGAATATTGTTCATCCATAAAAGGTTGATTGTCATTTGTGGTAATATGGATAGAAATAGAGTTTATTGTGTCAAAATCAATAAATTAGAAGCAATAAGACAAAGACTGAGGCTGGGCATGGTGGCACATGTCTTTAATCCCAGCACTTGGGAGGCAGAGGCTAGTGGATCTTTGTGAGTTCGAGGCCAACCTGGTCTACACAGCAAGTCCAGGACAGTCAAGGCTACATAGAGAAACCGTGTCTCAAAAAACAAAACAAAACAAACAAAAAAGACAAAGACTGTTCTCATTTAAATGTAGTATAATATATTGATTTCATAGGAATTGGAATTAGAAGACAAATTACCAGAGCCTTGGAAGAGGGAAAGAGGTGGAAAGCGGATGGTTAACAGGAACAGGAGTATAGCTGGATAAAAGGAATGACTCTGACTCTTCACCTTCTATTTTTAAAGGATTGTCTTTAGTCAGTAATGAGCATCAGACCCACAGCCCTGCTCATTAGGCCAATGCTCTACTGCTGAGCTACATCCCCAGTCCACTTCAGTTCTTAAAATCTCAAGATAAGGTTGTGTGTATGTGTGTGTGTGTGTGTGTGTGTGTGTGTGTGTGTGAGAGAGAGAGAGAGAGAGAGAGAGAGAGAGAGAGAGAGAGAGACAGACAGACAGACAGACACAGAGAGAGAGAGTCCTCTTCACTTACTATGCTAGAACTTGTTGGGGTCCTTCATTCTGATGATTAATGTCCTGCAGTTCTTGGAAATTTTCATGCACGATTTCTTAAATAATTACCTCCTGCCATTCCTATGTTCTTTCTCTTTCAAGTCCTTCCCCTCCCCCACGCCTAATGTTCTACAGCACAGTGGAGTAATGATGGTTGACAACAATTAATTGTATATTACAAAAGAGCTAGTGGGGAGGATTTTAAATGTTTCCACACAGAGATGACAGATGTTTAAGGTGGTGGATATACTAATTACTCTGAACTGATCACTACACATAGTGTCCCTGCTCGGAAATATCAGACTGCATGCTTGTACATATGCAAATTATGTATAGTTAATTTTGTAAAACTATTTTAAAACATAAGCATGCAGGAAACATGCTCACCTTCTTCACAGAGTTAGGACTGTCTTCCTCCACTGCATAATCTCCCTCTACAGGCTGGGTAACCACCTTTCTCCTCTCAGCTCCCTAGTGTTCATTGGAAGCCCAACACTGCCAGATGCACATCAGAACAAAAAAAATCTCTATATTCACTCTAAAAATTAGCTTGTCACTGGAACCATAGACCACGACAGTAAGCAGGACCTCGGAGATGAACCTGAACACAGCAGCTGAATGGGAAAATGGAAGATTAAAGTGGGACTAAGAGTCTTCTAACAATATAACCAAGACTTCCAGGCCACAGTCAAAACTCATCATATCGAAAACCAGGAAAATTACAACTTGAATGAGCAAAGATAATCAACAGACCTAAGGCTGAATCAGATGTTGGAAATGTCTGAGAAAGATTTTAAAGCAGTCATCATAAAAATACTTCAACAATCACTTACAAATTCTCTTGAAACAAGGAAGGAGAAATAGAAACTCTCAGCAAAGAAATAGGAGTTTGCTTTTTTTTTTTCTTTTTTTCTTCAAAGAACCAAATGGAAGTTCTAAAATACATAAACAGAAATAGAAAGGACATGTCCTCAGGCAGGGTCAGCCTCTTCAAAGAACCACAGACGGACAATTGGATGATTTCCACCTAATCACATTGCTATTTCCTAGCTGCAAGGGAGGCTGTAACACTAAGTCTCAAACTGGAGTACCAGTGACAGACTGGAGTTTTCTTTCTTGAGTAAAAAGAAAGAATGGGTTATTAATTCCCAAGTCTTACCACTGGAACAAAGTTATGGTGAGACTGAGACTGGAGCTCTGGGAATGTTAACTGGAATATGGACTTACTTGTTACTTACCAGAGAAATCAAGTGCCCACTAATGAGATCTGTGTCACCTATGGTTCAGACTGGCCTGCTCCTCAGTTACCATGGTTTCTCTGTCTAGCATAGAGGCAAGTTGATGTGACCTAATGTCACAAACACCTTGGCAGGCTCACCTTCTGGGAAAAGGCCACTTAATTACCTGATTAATTTGCTCATCTTAATTAACTTGTCCCTTCTGTTGATAACCTTATATTGATTGCTCTGCTGGTAGTAATTAGAAAAGGAGTGAAGAAATAAATAGAGAAGTCTTGGAAAGGGCCAAGGAGCACAGACTTCTGTCGTCCCAGAATCTACTATCTAGGGGTTAAACTTAACACCTTCACATCCCCTTAACACCTTCACATCCCCTGTTTGGTGAATATATTAGAGACACTGCTAATCATTTCTGTCCACTCCTCTTTTCCTCTTATAAATGTGCTTTTTTGATTTTCCAAGAGACTCTAGTCTAACTCCAGCATGGCCTGGTCACTATATCACAGCTGTTCACACAATGGTTGAGCACTTGATCTAAGCCGGTTCAACGTATTTTGTTTGGTTTGGTTTTCTAGATTAGTCAGTAGATGTATGACGCTCAAGCTCATTCTGGGTAATGAGACTGTTGAGTAATGTGGATTCAGAGAGTGGTGGAGGCCACCATTTTGCAGAGCTATGAGAAATTCATTGTCCAGCCAGCAATCAGAGAGGACAGGCTGCTCATGTTCATCAGACTCACGACTTTCCTGTTGCTAGGTTCAGTTCTTTAATCCCGAGCCACATTTCTTACTGTAGGAGCTACAAAGTACCTCTGCTTCTCCTCCTCCTTCTCTTCGTCCTTCTTCTTCTTCTTCTTGTTGCTCGTTTCTCCTCTTCTTCTTCTTCTTCTTCTTCTTCTTCTTCTTCTTCTTCTTCTTCTTCTTCTTCCCCCATCTTATTGTATTTTAGAATTTGACCCAAAAGGTCTGGCATTCACAGAAACTCCTCCTCCTCCTCTTCCTCCTCCTCTTCCTCCTCCTCCTCCTCTTCCTCCTCCTCTTTCTCCTCCTCCTGCTCTTCCTCCTCCTCCTGCTCTTCCTCCTCCTCCTGCTCTTCCTTTCCACCTTTTCCCCTACTCTGCTTTTTCTTTATCTTCTTCATCTTCCTTTGGGTCTAAACATAATTCTCACCAGAAACAATTTAGAATGTGGGAGAAATTATAACTATGTAGCAATTCTTTTCCTCTGACAGGGTTGAAGACCAGATAGTTTAGCTTTACAATTAAGCTTAATTGTTTAGGGGTTAAGATGTTTTTAGGTCTAAATAGATGTTTTAAGCTGATAGAGATGAGATATGATATTGATTTTCATGCAAAATTTTAGACTCACCAAGATAGGAAAAATGTTTTCTTCAAGGTTGACAAATACAAAAAGCCAAAACACTATGAATGTAACATTTATTTAATTCCTGATTGTTTTGTGGTTCTTTTTACTGTATGTAGTTTATTGTATATATGTGTAATAATATAAATGGGTTTGTAAGTAAAGAAAAAATTGCCTCTGCTTCTTTTAAAAAATTTCCCACATAAGATATCTCACTCAAGTAAGAGGCCACTTCATATGACCAAAAAAAGTCCTTGATATAACAAATCATTCTCAGAATTAACTTCTGTTTTAGTATCTAACACTTTTAGTGAAAATAAAAATCTAAAGACTCTATTTTCCAAAACCAGCAAAAACAGTGAATTGCCTTTTAAATGTATACACTGATAAACTGCTCTGACCTCCCTTAGGAAATTTTCATGTCTACCTCTCTCCCATCTAGTGAGTCAGGACTCTCCCACCTGACATTAACCATTTACCTTACTGACTTCAGTCTGTGGGATCCTTTGATTCTCAAACTCCACCAATTTCCCAGAATTCCTTCCTGAAGTAATCACAGACAACTCTTACTGCTAGTTACTTTGGCTTGGGGCCCATGGTCTTGCAAAGCTGGGCCTGAAGTGACATCCCATTCTCCTATATCATGTGACTGAACTGAATGTTCCTCTAAAGCTGGTGATGTGTTCTTGCTTTGGGGTCCATAGTAATGAGCAAAGGCTGCCTCACTTCCATAGGGGGCTGTAAATAAGGGCTTGTAAAGAAAAATTGTACAACCACTTCTGGGTGACACTGGACTCACACAACATGATTATACATGGGGATATGAGGGGAGATTCTAAAATAGACCTGGTTCATCCTCTCTGTTACATTTCTCATTTACTATTTGTTGTATTTGGTGTGTGTATGTGTGTGTGTGTGCATGCATGTGTGTATGCGTGTGTGTGTGTGTGTGTGTTGTGTGTGTGCGCGCGTCCGCGCGCGCGCGCGCTTCTAAACCAGAATTGAAATCACCAACTAAAAGTCACGGCCCTCCAGAGTCTCGTACTCATCCCTGTCTGGAGTCCTCAAAGCACGGCCTGAGTTTTTATATGCCACACGAGCTTAGCTAAATTTGATGGAGAACGGGGGCGTCTGAAAAGCAGGAACCAGGCAGAGTTGACATTCATGCACAAAGCTCTTCATGGCTCCCTGGTGCCAATGACCTTGCACTTCTCCTCACAAAACAGGAATCTGGAAACTCCGTTCTGGAACAATTAGCCTGAGAGCTCAGATTCACATCAGAGAGCTGCTGGTCTCATCCACCTTGTGCTGCTATGACAAAATTCTACAGACGAGATAACTTACAGTTGACAGAAAAGACATTTATTCCATACAGTCCAGAGGCTGAAAGGCCCAAGGTCAAAGTTCTAAGTCCGAGTATCTGATAAGGGTCTTATTTCCGCATCATCCTGTGGCAGGAGGTAGAAGGGCCCCAGGAGGTAAAAGTGAAAGACGGAAGGGGACAACATCGCCCTTTTCTAAGAAACCCACTCTGGGAAAATGGCATTGACCTAGATATGAAGTCCTGAAGAGGCACTCCCCACAGCACAACAACATCCAAAGGCCACGCCATCCCATAGAAGGGAGTTTTCCTGAGCACGGTTCCTCCGCTCTAGACAGCATTCTAGATTGGGAACAGTAAATAAATATTAAAAATGACTTTTGTAACATATGGCAATTTTATTTTCTGTTACCTGTAGCCTAGCCTACCTCTACTAAATGTACAAATGCCTATTTTAACAAATATGTATCTACCGTGATAGCTCAATAGCTGCATGGTATTCTAAGGTATGAAAAGACCACAACTTACTTCTTCGGTTAAAATTGTGAGGTGCTGAAGCTATTAAGCTATTTCCAAACTTTTCTGTCTGTTACAGCATTAGTGCCCACTCCAGCTCTTTCCTTAGACTAAATTTCTGAATATTTTGATGTCCTAGTTCAGCCAGACATGGCTAAACTAATGCAGTTATTTAAATCTTTTGGTGCTTATTAGCAATAGGCTCCCTCTGACAGGTGTGTAAAACTAAGCTTTTCAAATCCTTCAGGACACTGCTTCTTCATTCATATTCTCAGACACGGGTAAACCTTGTTTTCTATCGTTGGCAATTTGATTCATGCTGGGGTTTTGCAGCAGGCCTGGAATCATGAATCAAATCACTTCCCTGTTGCTATTACCATTCTGAGCACTCCACATCCCTCCAGCATAGGAGCAGCAATGCCAACAGTAGTCATACTATATTTACTTCCTTTGGGGTGAGAAAATTGCAACATTTTTTTCATCCATTCTCTCCATCAATATTCTTGAGTACTCACTTTGATGCAGGTGTTGGTACTCTAATGGGTGAGATGGACAAGGTCTGTTATCTCTTTGGAGGGGAAAGTGTTTGCCACTATCCACACTGCAACCAGCCTCGGGCCTGCAGTCTCCTCCTATGTCAGCATTTTAGAAGCAGCTTCCATTCTAGGCCTTAGATGCTTTCCCACAGGTACTTACGACCTGTGCAGAACTTCATACACACTTTCTTCTTTCCTTCTTCTGGCTTTGATGACAAGTGGCCAACATTACTCGCTGGCCACCACACTGGGGTGATGAGCTATGTCAGAGTGGTCTTCGTATTCCAGAGAGGAGGCTCAGCCAACCATCCCATAGAAAGTTGTTTTTCCTGAGTATGGTTCTTCATATTCTGCAGTGTTCCGTAAGGTAGATGGAATTTTAGGAAAAGTGGAGTGTAATCTTCCTATTCCTCTAGTTCACTTTTCACATGCCCTGATTCTGAGAAGCCCTTCTCCGTCACCAAGATACTCCAAGGTAGGTACATAGGGGACAGGACCACAAGCCATAACAATAAAAATAATAACAACAGCTGTTGTGATTAGTATTTGGGAGGCAATGCCCTATCCCCGCCCTGCTGCTCCTAAATAGCCATCTGGGTTTTCTACCCAACATTAGACTTCTTTGTTCCTGAATAAATGACATAGAGACCTTGTGGATTTATAAAAGCTTTAAAGCACAGTAACTGGGCAGATATCACCCCTCTAAGCTATTTTGCTATTTCCCAGCTACACACCCCAAGTTACTTGCCCTAATTGTTCCTGTCTGGGCTGCCTCTATTCCATCAGGCCAGCCCTCATGGCCCTGTGCTTATCATCCATACTGCCCATGGTGACTTCCTTCTCTCTGGCTTCCTCTCCTCCTCTCTCTCCTCCTCATGGTCCCCATCTGACCCTAAGCCTGGGAAACCAAGCTCTGCCTACTTCTCTTCTTCCCAGTTATAGGCTCCGAGCTAATTTTATTAACCAGCCAACTTTAAATTGGGGATCAAGGTTTACACAGCAGCATCACTTGGTGTGTATGTGAGAATGTGCTCGTCCGGATAGCAACCAGATCTTGGGGCCAGCATTTAGCACTAGAAAACATAGCACCAGGCCAACCCCAACAAACAACAAATGTTCAGATGCTTTTATCTGAGTATGAGACTCTGATGAGCACCCTATATAAACTGAGGTGCCTCTGAATTATTTGTTTGTTTGTTTGTTTCCAAGATAGGGTTTCCTCTGTTATACAGAGTCCTGGCTGTCCTGGATTCTCTTTGTAGACCAGGCTGGTCTCGAACGCACAGAGATCTGCTTGCCTCTGTCTCCTGAGTACTGAGATTAAAGGTGAGCAATGTGCTGATTAGTTTTTAACAACCTGACACAAAGTCACTTGGGAAGAGGAATCCTCAGTTAAGGAATTTCCTCTACTAGATTAGCCCATGGCATTCTGAGGGTCTTCTCTTTTGATTGATGATTTATGTGAGAGGATCCAGCCCACTGAGGGTGGCGCCACCTGTAGACAGGTAGTCTTGGGAGATTTAAAGAAAGACAATTGAGCAAGTCAGGGGAAACAAGCCCATTCCTTAAGTGTGTTTGCCTCAGTTCCTGCCTCCAGGTTCCTGCGTCAGTTCCTGCTCTGACTTCCCTCAGTGATGGACTGTGACATAGAAATGCAAGCTAAATAAACCCTTTTCTCCTCCAGTTCTCTTCAATCAGTGTTTTACCACAGCAACAGGGAAGCACAACTAGGAAATAATTTTATCATTAAATTCCATTAGTCTATTTTTTTTCAGATCTTTGCAAGCTAATAAATGTATACTTTAATGGCATTCCATGTGTACATGTGGGTGTATATTGTGTATATATGAGTGCGTGCAAATGTGTTTGTGTGTGTGCCTGTGTGTTTTTAGAGGACTGCTGGACTACCCAGCAAATCCAGATGAGAGAGTCTCATCTAATACATGTTTGCAAGTTACTTCTACTTTTTCCCACCACAGATTAAAGAAACAGTAGGAAAGGTTAATCACATAGGTCCCATAATATACTTATTTGGGCTTTCTCCACCCCCCCCCCATCCTCTGATGGAAGAAAAATTCTATGGGGTCAGATAGCCTTCTCATCTTGCTTAAAACCACCTCTCAATAGCTTAGAATGGCACCCAAAAGACACTGTAAACAAACGCATCACCATATTTCTTGCAAAGGACTGTTCTATGATGGAATCTCTATGGTTCATCTGAGCACCTCTCCCACTCTACCCTGTGCCTGGCTCCACACCACTGCAACACTCCAGCGTATCTCCCACCTTTGCTCAGTCTGGCACCTTTGAGTACCTGAAATATCACAAGAGATGAGAGTGGGACATGGATAGTACGTTTCAAAACCATTTGCAATTCCACAAGCTCCTGCAAATCCTGCACAGAACTAAGGAAGGGTACTGTCACAGTATCTGACCAAAGCAACTTAAGGGAGAAAAGGTTTATCTTGGTGCATGGCTTCAGAGGGGCTTGGTTCAATGTGGCAGGGGAAAAAAGGTGAGCAGCTTGAATTATGGTACCAGAAGTGTGTGGCAAGGCTGGTACATCAGGCCAGACAGGAAGCAGAATGAGGCAAGAAACAGAGGGCTGCCCCTGATGGCCTATATCCACCTTCTTGGCCTAACCTTCTAAAGGTTCCATAGCCTTCAAAAATGGTGACCCCCAGCTGGGGATCAAATATGACACCTGTGGTGGTATCTCAGATTTAAATAGCAGAGGGAAATAAAAACATTTAATCTGCCAGACATGGTAGACCATACCTTTAGTCTTATCAGGAGACAGAGGCAAGCAGATCTCTGTGGGTTCCGGGCCAGGTTGGCCTACAAAGCAAGTCAAGGACAGGCAGGGCTCTGTAACACAGGTATTTGATAAATCTTGTCTCAAAACAAAGCAAAACAAAAAAACCAAACAAAAACCAAAGCAAAAATAAACAAACAATATTTAATTCATCACTGATGGTACAGGTGACTGGTTGTCTTCTTTCTCTCCCCCACTACACTATTACAAGTGTGAGGGGGATGTCACACACACACACACACACCCTCTCTACCCCAGTGCAAGCAGGCAGAATCCCACCCAATGTATGTATAGACCTCAATTCTACCATCTCTCCCTTTCCCCAAATATTGAGTCTCAGTTATGATTGGACTCCAAGGACAAGCTTTTCTCATCCCACACTTGGCATTCTCCAAGAGATAGGAAGTTGATGCTGCTGGTGGCCCCAGCCTTCTCAAGGGAAGGTGAAGAGAAAGGTCTCCAAAAGATGCAGCCTGCAGCAGCAGTTTGCTGGTGATTGACAGCCAGGTTTAATGGAGCAGGCGTGGTGCCATACTGACAGATGGGCACCTGAGTAGATAGCCAGCTGATGATGTATGAGCAACAAATGTGTTTGCTGAGGGCCGTTTTCCCAGGTAAGAGCATTAAAGCAATCTCATCTGGAATCTCCACACCTGTGCTTCTCTCCGTCGGAGAACCTGGGGGACTGTGGGTCCCGGTACAGAGACCTGCACAGGTGACACCTACCTCCTGTGGGAGGAAGGAGTGATCCTGGGATGGCCAGGAGCCACAGGAGGACTGCCAGGAGCTGTTGCTATCTATTTCCAGTGAAGGCAGCAGGAAGAAATTGGGCTTGGCCTAAAGCAGAGGCCCACACACTTGTCAGTGTTTCCCCACACTCGCAGATGAAAAGTGGTGAAAACCTATTTTGTGGCAATCATGGAGCCATGATGAGCTTTGGGGGGGGAATAAATGAAATGTAGGACGAATTGACCACTTCCCTGAGGTCATTTCTCTCAAAATAGCCAGCTCCGCTTTCATGAGATATAAATTAGGAATCTCAGGATAAGTGTCTGGAGATACCCGTGTCAGCCAAAGGTTATCTTTCCCAGTGCTCATGGCAGTCTCTGTTCACTGAATGCAACATCTTCAGTGTTTCCGTGTGAACCCAAGGCCACGTTCCCAGAACTTTTCAGCAGCTGATGTACTTACAGAGAACCAAGTGCATAAACTTATGCATAAACATAAGAGCACATACATGGGAAATTCCCCACCCCACCCCTGTCTACATAGCTGCCCTTCCACTCTGAGACAGAGATACCCTGTCTCAGAATTTGGGGGAGAATCCAATAGCTTTGAAAGGATGTGGCTCAGGAGAGCAAACCAATCAATTTCAGGATGTACCCTTTTAATACCAGAGAAGCGATTGGCTCATTAGTATGTTCAGCTCTACTTTATTTATCTGTTCTTTGAGGCCTCACACATGTGCACACTGTCTTTTGATCATGTCTACCCTACATTCTCCTCTTCAGACTTCTCCCAGAAGGCTCCCTGCTCCTTTCCCCAGTTTCCCAGCTCTCTTTTTATTCCTCTAATCAGTATCTTTCCATCCATTGAGTCAGAGCAGACTGACTTTGTACCAATAGCCTAAGTCCGCGGAAAGACTTTTCCAAGTGTAGGGAGCTTCTGTGGCCATGATGAAAAAACTTGGATGGTCCAGGATTCCCAGAGACCAGCATCCACTAAGTACCATCAGAATACCCAAGCTTTCCCAACAAGACCATGGACTCTTAGGGTTGGGATTGGGCTTCAAGGTCAGATGTCATGCTAAGAAACTTCGCAGGGCTTGTGAATATTGAGGAAGCCTTGAGTAAACACAGAGCTCCCTTTCTCCATCCTAGAACCCCCTGGTGATTGTGTTTAGAACTCTATTTTCTCTTTCTAAAGTAAAACTCCCCATTGAGGAAGAAGACTTACCTTAGATCTAGGCCTGCCAAACCGGAAATTCATCTTCACCAACCCCCAGCCTTGTGATCCATATGCAAGACACGAAGTCCTCCTTACCCTTTGTTTTCCCCTAAAATTAACAGAGGATCATAGTAAATGGAATTACTGGAAGAGCTGATGGCTCAGAATAAATTTAAGCTATACAATATAATACCTAATGTATGGTAAGCATTTGACACCTTGCCTATTGTTTAATGATTGCTTTCAAAGGGAGGCCATAGAGAATAAAGGGAACACACAGAGGACTGACCTCCTTGTTTTAATATCAGTAGTATTATTTTCCTTGGTGTTGTGGTCTAATACCTAGAAGAAACTAAGGAAGAAGGGCTTTTTTACGAAGTTCCATCATGGTAGGTAATGTGTACTAACAGGAATGTGAGGCAGCTGTGAGCATTCAGTTCTCCTCCTCTGTTTTACTCCATAGGGGTGTTCCTATAGAGTGTTGGTGTCCACATTCAGGATGGGTCTGAAAAGTCTCAGATACCCTCAGAGATACTCCTGGAGGGGGTGTGTCTCCCAGGTGATTCGAAATCCAGTCAGGTTGGCAGTGACGATTTGGCAATCCTGAAACTGGAGAGATGGATCAGTGGCTAAGAAGGCTTGCAGCTCTGTCAGAGGACCAGAATAGGTCACCAGTAACCTCGTCAGGTGGCTTAACCATCTGTATTCCAGCTCCAGGGGATCTGATTCTCTCTGTGGGCGTGTACACATTTGCACACACACACACACACACACGTGCACAAAATAAATCTTAAGACTGAAAATATCAGCCATCACAGCCATCAGTGACCCTGGTTGCTAAGTTACTGGAAACTCTTCAGTTGGCTGCCACTCACATGTCTCAAAGGCAGGGCTACTGGCTATCACATTTACTGATTTACTCTAAATGTGTTGATAATGTTATATGCTTTTATCAAGATCAAGCTTCCACTTTCACATCAAAACATCACTTGAGCCAACGGAGAAACAAGAAAACGAGCCATTTAACACACGCTCTTGGCTTCTGTCCTCAGTAGACAAATTGTCAAAGATATGTTGGGAATGCTCTAAAACTCTTGGCCTGGTGAGATGTTAATACTTCCAGTGAGGAAGGTGTCCTCCCACCCACAAGACAGCCCTATTCATATCAGGCACATAATTCTATGCGTCATGTAACCTACAAGACTTTGGACCTTTTGCTATCAAAGTTACATCAGATGCTCTATTCAGACATGTTTCTGTGATACAGTTAAAAATCTCCTTTATGAGTTAAATTATGTCCCCTGCCCCGAAACAAAGTGCAATCCTAACTCCAGGGATCTGTGGCTATGACTTGACTTGGGAATAGGATATTCACAGATCTGACTGAGTTAAGGCTTCATCAGTGTACTACTGCTGTGAGTCCATCTTTGTACAATACATGGTACTGTGCAGCAGTCATACTGACTCAGAGTAGGCCATCAATGTACCTGGTGGCCACAGTAGTACAGGAGAAACACAGACACGCTGAGTGAACACCATGTGATTATGGAAACAGATGGCAGTGGAGAGTCTCCAAGCCGACAAGAAAACCAAAAATGGCCAACAAATACCCAAAGTCCTGATAGGCACTTGAGGTGTGTTCTCCTTCATCCATGTTAGCAGAATGACTCTGCTAGCGACACCTTCGTCTCAGACATTCATCCCATGGAACTGTGAGGGGATGGGTTTCTTTTGTTTGAAGCCATGGAAGCACCCTAAGAAATGAATACAACTTATGATGGCAGTAAATACAGGAGGTTGGTTTAAAAATAATAAAGGACAGAAAAGTAATGTGTTTGGGATGATACTGTCTAACCCATATGCACACATTTAGAACATTATGCATGTAAGGACTATGTTGCCATGACCCACTGTTCCCATTTCTGGAATCACAGCTGTTTCCTCATTCTGGGAAACTCTTGCCCTCGTGAGATGTTAATTCTTCTACTGAGGGCTGGTGTTGTTCTGGTTCCCCACCCAGAAGACAGCCTAGTTTATAATAGGCACATGATTTTGTATGTCACGTGATCTGCAATGACCTCAGTTACGGGAAGCACGGACCGTGAGACATTGAGAAAGGTTCTGTAAATTAGCTTTGACTAACAATAATAAAGAATCACTAGCTGGCCCCAGAGATGTGAAACTGAAGGGGGGAAAACTAGTGCCTTAAAAGTGGTAGAAAAATGATAAATATTTGAGTAATCATGGTCTCACACAGAATTCTGGTCTATAAAAAGTCTCCTGACCCTTGTGAAGACCAACACAGAAGCTTCACTACTGGGCCACGACAAGGCCCTAGGACTGGTAGGTCCTCGTGTGTATGTAGTGGCAAGTAGGGGTGAACCAGGCCAACGTGTCTGTACTCCAGAACCTTGTGACTATTTCAAAGGGTCATGATAGTGTCTTTGCAGCAGAAGCCAGAGCAATAAAAGGTCATGTGATCCATTGGCCTTCCCAACTTCTTCTATTCCGATGCCATGCATTTTCAAGGACCATCCTTGCTTTCCTCTCCTTTTTGGGTGCTTTAATGCAGACAGTACGGGACCCGAGGTTCAGTTAACTGCATTGACCAAGGTCAACTGGTAATTAGTATCAGAGCTAGGATCCAAACAAGTTCTCCAATTGACTCCGATGCTTACCCCAGGCTAATTAAAGAGTTTGTGCTTTAAATAATTGCTAAATGGAATTAAACCACAGTGACATTACTTGATGAACATTCTCAAAGATTTCTGAAACTCCAGACCCTCCACCTTGAGACACCAACTCTCCAGTCTGAGTCCAGGGACCTTTTTATAAGAATAAGCCACTTGGAAGGTGTGTCAGGGGAGGGGCCTGGCTCCTTTGCAGGGACATTATGGAGCAATTTGATGTTTTCTTAAAGCCCAGTGAAGAACAAGCAGTAATCAATAGTGAAATCTGCCTGAATCTTGGAGGCTCGATGAAGGTGATTTTGAAGCCCATCACAGCTCTTGATTTCCTGTTATTTAGTGCCAAAAGTTATTACCTCGGCAGTAGCCGGATGTCCAATTTATTTCAAATTGTTAGCTGAAACCTGTTAAGTTGTATTAGCATCGTCTCAGAATACAGTTAACATCTTACAGGTTCTGCTGCTGGTGAAATTGACCAGCTACTTTTAGTCTATTAGCTTAGGGGCTGAGACAAACTGGAGTCCACGGTGCTGAGGAAGAGGCAGGATGGAGCATGGTCTGGGTACTGGGCATGTTCGCTGCTGTCTCTCTGGATGCAGGCTTGACCCGGTTACTTCCCATCCAACAAGATGAGGCACTGTCCTCAGGATTCAGAAAGCAGTTGTCGATGATGTGGCGGAGCTCTGCAGGGGGAAGCTAACTCCCAGAACCAGGACTGTATCAGTCCACAAGCCCATGATCCATGATTTGCCTGAAAGATGGAATTGATTTTTCAAGATACTTTTCCCAGATTGCCAGCGGATCTGTGGCTTCTCAGAGTCACTTCCAATCGGAGGGAGAAAGAACAAAAGGCCTAATGTGTCACAGACTGAGGATCTGACCTTGAGTGTATCCTACCCATCCTCAGGGTCAGGACTTCCACCCCCCACCCCACCCCCATCAACCCACAAACACACGGAAACATTTAGGGATGGAGCAGAATGAACCTCTGCCATGGAGCATAATGCTAAGTTGTTTGGATTGCCCTGGAGCAGTAAAAACACTGGCTTTAAAAGTCCCCCAGACCTGGAAATAGACTCCATCATCTAGTGGCTGTTGTTGTGGCAAAACCAGGAAAGGGTCCTCAATCTTCTGGAAACTGGTGCTTGGGGTGCACCGATTTAGAAATTGAACACTCAGCATCCAGCAAAGCCAAGGTACATCCCTATCTAACTCAACACCGGTTGCCAGTTTTTACCTCTCACTGGCCCTCTGCAGTCATAACTGGATCTTCATTTTGGCCTCTAGTTCTGATAAGTTCTCTCCTGCTCGTTACTTTTCTCCTGTCTGAAAGGAAACTCGCAAGAGTAAGTGGAGCAGGTGTCGGTGGTCCTGTGCGACATGTTAGAAAGCCTCTCATTTAGAGGCAAAGAAACCCCGGTGATGTCACACCGTGGGGACAAAAGTGCAGTAAACTGGCAAGACTCCCAAGCTCTGCTCCAATTTTCTCTATGCCCCACTCATATTAATCAGAGCAACCAGCACACAGAGACCCAAAGCTGGGGGCCGTGCTTCACTGAACAAACCCCCACCCCAACAACTTAAAAGCCCTCGGTTCACAGTTGGGTGCTTATTTTGTGGCCATGAAATGAACGTGTCGATGATCCGAGCTGGTTGTCTCCATCAGGATTCCAGTGAGAAAGCAGGAAGACTTTTGACCTGTGAGAGACGATGTGGGCCGACGACAGAAAGCGCCAGACTTACTCGGCCGCCTGTGATCACTCAACAAGCGCGTGGAAAGTACACTGCATTCTAAATCAAAGGCAGGCCAACTCCAGGAGTGAGGTGCAGAAGGTCCTGAGGCACTGAGTCGGTAGTGCCTGAGGGGGTGAGCTCTCTGGGTAGTCAGGCCTTACTTCCCACACCTTCTGCTAAGAGCTAACAGCTGACTCCCAGCTCCCGGGCTTCTTCAAGACTCTCTGAGCTTGTCTGAACTCACTATACATCCTTGGGCTCTAGTGCTGTCCCCGACTGCAAACTCCATCACAGTGTTTTTTTCCATGTGAAATGATGTCAATTATGGTGAGTTTTATTACCTCTGATTTATGGCCAAGGAAAGGACAAACAGAAAATGAGGCCAGTGGGAGGTCTTCACTTTTTTTTTACAAATATATTTTAAAAATTAAATAGCCTAGTCCACAGCAGCCCTGTCCCAGAGTGGGAGATGCCATGCTGAAAGAAAGAGGAGTTGGCCTGACCTCGGGGAGACCAACTTCTAGAGAAGGGAACAAAAGGGCAAGTGTTCCCATCACACTACTGGGTGGAAGGTTCAACAAGAAGTCAAGGCAGAGAACAATGTATCCTGGGAAATCTAACTGAGACAGGTCAATCAGAAAGCTGATCTAAAATACTAGGTGGGAATGATGATTAGAAGAGAGAGAGAGAGAGAGAGGGAGAGAGAGAGAGAGAGAGAGAGAGAGAGAGAGAGAAGAAAAAGGAAGGAAGAGGAGGAGGAAGAGAAGGAGGAAGAGGAGGAGGAAAGGGGGACAATAGAAGCCTCCAGAAGAAAAGCTAACTTTGTGAAAATGGCAAAGTGTGCCCGGTAGAACAAAGAGCTCATTAGGGGACTATCTAGGACAGTTTGAAGAAACAAAATAAAAGCCAGGGGCCTCCTCTTGGGGAATAGGAGAAAACAAAGTCAGGGGAGAACAGAGAGACACAGAGGCACACAGCTTGGTTTTTGTTTTGTTTTTAAATTGTAAGTAAGTACAGTTGAAATCACAATCAATTAAAGGGTGGTAGTGAGATTAACTTACAACTCAAGGCTGCCTACCATTGTGAGGGAAAACACAGGTGAGGGAAAGGGCCAAGCACAGAGGCTGGCTGGCCAACTGGGACCCTTCCCAGGTGGCATAAAGAAGGACGTTGGCTAGAAGATTTAACCAGAGTCCAAAAGCTAGCTAAGACCAAAGCCAGCTGAGCGAGGTAGCGAGTACCAGCACTCTTGAGCCTGAAGCAGGAGAGCTGTCAACCTGGGCAAAATAACAAGATCAAGGCTATCCTGGGCTAGATAGTGAGACCTTGATTTAAAAAGGGGGGGGGGGGTGCTGTAGATGTTATTCAGTGGGAGAGTACTTGCCTAGTCTGTTCAAGTTCTGGGTTCCATCCTTGGCAGTGGAGGAGAAAGCCTGCAACCACACTCAAGTCCACATCTTCCTGTTTGTTGTTGTTGTTTGTTTTTTAATGAACATATGCTCTGAAGATGCTTAGGATGAAAGAAGAAGACTTAAGGAGGATGGAGTGGGAAAGTCCTTAGAAAAATGCACTTTTTGTATTCAAACTCGAGCCCTTGGATCTACATACAGCATACTCTCTGAAAGAGACTCTTACAGTCACTAGAAATGTCAATGGCAAGTGAACAGCAATCAATAGGCATATACGTGATCACTGGGATGAGCACCTTCTAATGAGCTCAGCCACATCAACTCAGAAGGACTTCTGCTGACTTCTAACACCATCCTTGCAGGTAGCAAACACTAGTCTCTCTATTTTCCTCAGAAACAGAGAAATACCCATTGCACAGATTCATAGGTCATGACAATTTTATGCCAAGGGATGAGAAATACAATAGAAAGATGGAAGCTTGACTCCAAAAGAGCTTGCGTCCAAGCCGAAGAGCATGATCGCACCTCAAGAGGAGATTCCACTTCTAAGAATACCAGCTTTGCTTATTTATTTGCTTAGTGTGCCTGGGTATGTATTCATGCACATGCGCACACATGCAGGCCTACCTAGCGTGCCTAGGCACACATGGAGAGGTCAGAGGGCAGCCTATAGGAGTCGGGCCTCTCTAATATGAGGAGCCTCAGGATTGAAGTCAGGTCAGCCTGAGTCATCTCAGCAGCCCCTTAACTTATAGTTTTGAGACTTCAAAGTCCAAGGTCATGTAACCCTACTGGTTTGGCTTCTGGGGAGAGTGGGAGATGGCAGAACTCCACGCCAGGAACACGATTCAAAAACCAGTGGTCACATGTCAAAGAGAAAAGAGAGAGAGAGAGAGAGAGAGAGGCTGGTATCCTACAGGCCAAGAGAGAATGGTGACCTAAAAAAGTTCCCACTAGGCTCAAGTTCTTAAAAGTCACACTACCATGACTACCGTAACCGGCGCAAGATGCTGTGCTTTTTAAATAGTATTCATGTCAATTGTGTTGGATCTGCTATGATTTTATGTTTAACTTTTTTGTTGTTTTGCTTAAGCACAGTTACCTTATAATTTCTTTAATGTGTGTGCATATCACCATCTCAATACAAGTCTTTCAGAACCTCATTAGGGTACATTATTTCCCCCCTCTCAAAAGTCTATACATTTTCAAGTTTGAGAAATCCTTCTCCCAATCATACAAAGAAGCGAGCAATGGGGGGTAGGGATAGGGCTACTGTAGACAGCACAGTGTGGGGTTTGGGTGGAGTAGGTGGGCAGACAGAACAACATGGAAAGAAATAATTTTCCTTCCTGGTCTAGCTCTCAGAAGATGTGCAGTCTGCTAAAAGCTAAGCTGTAAAGTACTGGCCTCCTGAATGTTAATGTGACAGTGAGCCCTTCTTACAGCTCAGTATGTCTCCTAGCTCTTCAGACCAAAGGACAGGTCATTGTTCTCCAGAGCTTAGCATCAGAAGCTCATGAGTCCAATCAGCAAGTCCTACCTCCTACACTAGAACAAATGTAGATCACAGAGTCTCACTCCTGAGGAAGAAGTTGGCCAAGCACCAAGCTCCAAGGAAATGTTGTTTTTAAACCCAAAGCCTTGCACCCAGTAGTGAGAGCTACTCAAGATCTAGGGCTTGCAAGCATTTCACATCATCATAAGCTTTACTCAAGGTATATACTAATTCCTTAGATGACTAAGCAAACAACTGTCACACCTGAAAATAATGGAGCCCCAGTCAGCAGAGGACCAACACAGGAAAGTGGGCTTAGGATGCAAGAGCAGATGAGGGCTGATGTCTTCATAATGTTCTAGGGTAAAAGAGCCTGTCCAAAACTCAAGAGAGGATGAAAGCCTGCTGTGCTAGCCTTTGGTGGTGGGGGCGGTGGTGGGGCAGCAATAAGTAGATCTCCCTTGCTTTGCTCTGAGAATCACCGCTGACCTCTGCCACTCCTGCATTCCAAGGTACACAGAGCACCTACTTTCCCATTGCTGTTTAGTAAACATTAAATACCACTGCACACAGAGACGAGCCAACACGTTTGATAATTCATCAGCAGTGGCAAAGCTGGCCATTTCCGTGCAATGCAAATTGCTTTGGCTTCCACGTGGCTCATGTCGCTTCAAGTGCTGATGGTAAATAGCACTTGCATGGGATTGTTATCAAGTATTCATTCTAACAACATTAATTTACAATGTGTTTTCCCACTTTACATTGTGCTACATGACTTATTCACAGAGCCGGCCCTTTAGTGACACAGATTCATTCTATCACTGTACTCGCCTAATATCCTTAGGTTAATGGAAACTAGACCAGAAAAGGGTCGTGGCTGGGCTGTTTCTGTGGGAATGACTGATGCCAAAGGAAAGGCAGCTCCAGGAAAACCTCGTTGTGTCTTTCTGGCTAGGTTTGGAGGGAAGAGGCTGCAGGAGGGATCTGAGTCAAATTAGTTTACTCATGGGAGAACTCCCGGGCACTGGGGCCTAGAGCAGTCCACTGCAGTAGGAACTGCAGTACCCAGGCTGGCATGGCGGTGCACATTTCCCGCATCTCCTCCAAGCCGATCTTCCCTTGGTGACTATGTCAGGCAATCTGAGGGCTGACTTGAGTGTGAGACCTAGAGACTCATTACTTAGGTCCCTAGGCAGGTGACCTGAGTCAGATGGCTCTACTTTTCCATGTCTTACTTTCACTGTCCTCATTACTTTGTGGTGTTTGTTGACCAGGAGATGAGACACGGTAGTTCATAAATGACTCTGACCCACAAATTACCTTCCTCACCTTCCCACCCCCCAACCTCCCCATCCCTCCTACCTCCCCCACCTCCTCCACCTCTCTATCTGCCCCACCCCCACCCCCCATTCCCCTACTCCCCCACCCCCCCACCCCTGACCTGCCCACCTCCCCACAACCCCCACTTCCCCCTTCATCAAGCCTGTAAACATGTGGCTTGCCTCAGCCAATCAGAGTGGAACATTACTTGCTGGTGTTGCAACTTCCTTTGGCTTCAAGGATTCCAGAAGGGCAGTGTGGGCTGAGCTGGAGATTCTGACAGAGGAGATCTTTAACAAAGGCGACAGGAAGCCAAGCTCCCAGCCAGCTGTAACGCTGCAGGAATGCGCAGTAAATAATACTTTGTTCTTACAAGCCAAAATAAGAAAAACAAACAAACAAACAAAAACCCTCAGTGGAAAGCTGTCTCTGAGTGTCAGGTGTCTTTCTCTTTATTTTCCAGAAGAATTGAAAACTTGGAATAGACAAACTTGGCAATGCAATGGAATAGTAGAAGCATATTGAAGGCTAGGTCTTGGAGTGGGACAAAGGGAGGCAGGGAAGACAGATAAACTTGCTAACTACGAGGAATGCTTACTGTACACGTCCAGAAAACGCATCCTCCTCATCTTCTACCAAGAATTGTGCACAAATTAAAGGAAATAATACACATAAATCCTAACCATAGGACTATCTAGACTCTAGACTACCCTAAATATTTAATTATGCTAGTTTTAACTTCCAATATAAGTAGTGTCAAGTATCAATTATTACTATACTATAAACATCACCTCATCTACTCAGCGGATCTAAATAAATATGTGATATATAAACAATAAATGCAAATCAGAGGTTCCCAAGTATCCTCATGCCTGCATTATTCCTTTATTCTGCCTCTCTGTGGGTAATTTCTACAACTGCTAAACATATTTGTTAGCAGGAGCCTTTCCTGTTGACCTCACCCAAAACTGTCACACACCCCACAGAAGTGGCCCAGCTCCTTTTTTTTTTTTTTTTTTTAACTAGTATTCCCAAGAATGAGATGAAAAGCAAAGAACATTATTTCTACTGCAGATATACACAGAAAGCACACCAAGTGTGCAGTGATGGTATTCGAGTGTGAGGGTGGCAGAAAGAGTAAGAATTGTTCCTGTGTTTTGAGAGAGAATTTAGCAACCTCTATTCAGATGCTAAGCATGATCTGACAGGCATTCTTTCGCACTCTGCAGAGAAACCAGAACTAGGTGGTAAAGCTATGTGTTCAAGAGTATTCATTACAGCATTTTTTGTCACAACATATGAAATTGAACCAATCTATAATGCACCTCCATGGGGAACTGGTTAAATAAAATGTGTACTTCTATTTGATAGAATATTGCATTACAAGATAAAGTTTTATTTTATGACCCATTTCTCCTTCTGTTCATTTTATTCCACATGAGTTTGACCCCATGGGATAGTGCTGCTCATATCTCCCCTCAGTCAGTAATTTCTAGAAATAACCTCAGAAATACACCCACAGGTATGTCTCACTAGTCTCCTAGGTGATGCTAAACCCAGCAAATACTTTCTCTTGTTCCCTATTTTGTGTTCCCAAACCTAAGACAGCATCTGGTACATAGCTGGTGATTATTCAGTACATGTTGAAGAAAGTAGTTAACATATGCTAAACAAAATATTTTCATGATAGAGAACAATATTCCTGTCATTCTCAATAGCAGTTGATTTTTGCTCCAGTATGTATGTATATGTCTAAATGAATAGAAAGATACATCAATGAAAGGTTGATTAGATAAATAGATGATAGAAAGAGACAGATGATAGATAGGTAGATGACAGGTAGATAGATGACAAATGATAGGTAGATAGATAATCCACACGTATGCCTTTGCACTTAACTAGGCAGTGTGTAGCTAGTAAAGTTTTTTACATCTTATTTTATATAATCATTTAATTATTAATATTATATGTGATTTCTTTCTTTCTTTTTATTATTTTTCTTGAATGTGCCAAAAATGTTAAAATGTTTTATATGTAGTAAATAATAGTTTGGCTCAATGATCCTATGAAGGCAAATTAGATTAGTAAATAAGATTAGTTGTCAAAATCTCACCCACTAACTTCTAAGAAAGATTTTCCTTCTCTGCCCCACCCCAAGCCAACCAAATATAACAACAGATGCTAATGGGCTGGAAGAAGACCTGAGTAAGGTACTGCTTTCTGGACTCAGCTCAGAAGGTAACTGTAGCCTTTGTTGTTTTCAAAGTCTGTTGAGCTCTAGAGAAAATAGTCCATAAGAGGGAGAAGAAGGGAAGAAATAATCCTCTAAACGATTTCCCTTTTGGTGAAACTCTAAATGTATCATGGAAATTACTACTTCCTAGGAATTATGGCAAGTTTGATAGAACATAGAGTAAATACCAGCCCAACCCAAAGTGTATGACTATGAGAAAGTTATTGCAAGCCTAAGCTCCATTCCCTCCTCTACAAAAGGAGAGTGCTATACCAGCAGACTCAATCGTAGCTACGATACCCTCAGGTTTCAATAACTTAATATAACCAAAACTGAGCTGTCATTCACAAAATTCAGTATTGACGTTCACAGTTAGGTATCGGTACCAGTCAGTTTTGTATCCTGCAATGTGTATTAAGCTGGGGCACTTATTTAGATGAGCCGAAGTCAAAGGCTTAATGCAAGTTCTTTGTTTGGGGTTACGGCATCAGGCAGTGTCTGAGAACAGTTTCCCATCACCCTGACAGACACTTGGCTTAGCGTAAGGGGAGTATTTGTTTTAGCTCATCGTTTCATAGGATTTTCTCTATAGCTACTCTTCCCTACCCGTACCCCCTTGCATAACAGCACATCATCATGGTGGTGGGAAAAGACCTTCTTCATTGTGGACAGGAAGCAGAGGAAGCTGATGCTGGGGCTCAGCTGGCTTTTTCCTTTTCCCCATTTTCTTCCATATAGGACTTGACCCTATAGGGTGGTGCTGCCAAGATCTCCCCTTCAGCTAATCATCTTTGTAGTTATCCTCTGACACATCCAGCACTATGCCTCATCAGTCTCCTAGGTGGTTTGAAATGTTGTCAACAATGAAGAAAGGCATTTACCCACTGGTTAGCATCCTCATCAATCCAAAGAAAGCGCCCATGGGACTTCCATACCATGCCACCCCAGTGTCATCTACCTGTGTACATAAGAGTTATTGGGTTGAACTTGTGGAAAGCCCGTAACTGCAAAAGTAACCAGAATCATGTACACTTGAGACCCTAAGTGTCTAAAGGGTGCATTTAAGATACTTCATCCATAAAAGAGCCTCAACATCTTTGCACAAAGCCACCGTACCATGGGAAGGAAAGAGAAAAAGAAGCTGTTATCCCTGGAAGCAGCATATCTCATCCCCGCTCATCCGCATCCCAGGGACTGGATTTGATCATATACACCGTCACCTTCCCGTCAAAGATGAGATAAAAAGTAAAATGTAATATTCCCATGAACCCAGGGGACAAAAGGAATGGCTAGGTGAACATAAAACGTTGTTTCTTCTAATGAAGACACTGGTTATTCTGGCAAGTACACTTACATTGAGATCAGGACCATTCAGGGACCAAGCATTTCTAGGAGTGTTTTGGTAACAGGCAAATGATAGCTCTATTTAGCATCGGCAACGTGCATCTTAAAACACTTGCATCTTGAAGATGCTCCTCTATGAGGAAGCAATGACCTTGCCTAGCAGAGATCTGACAGGAAAGCTCAAGGGTTAGTGCTGAATATGTTCAAACTGTGGACTTACGGTTTCATTCCCTCTTGTATGAGGTTCCCAAAATGAACAAAAGTTTGTACATAGGGAATCAGCTCTCTTCCTATTGAGTTAACTTGCCTGGCCCATGTATATATCACGTTCTTACTGATTGTGTGTGATATACCAAGAGATGACTTCCCAATCAGGCAAAACAGCTTCTCCAAGGGGTTCAGGAGGAAAGAGCATGCCTTTTAATATCCGCTGCCTGGGATTTTCTTATCTTGTCAGTAAACAAAGGCAAGGTAATGTTTGTGTCTTAGTGGGGAAACAGGCTAAGTGTTTGACATCTGGTGTTTACCTTCATGATGGGTCCTTCCAGAGATTAGTTTGACCAAATTCGTGAAGCCTTATCTCTTGATGTGCCTACAGGGGCATTTCCAAAAGAGATAGGCCTTTGAATAGTGGATGGAGTAAAGACCTGGCCACATTGAGTGTAGGTGAGAACCATCCAGCTCCTTGAAGAACTAAATAAAACAGAGATACTCTGTACTTCCTCAGGCCTCTTTCCCTCCTTTCCTTCCTCCCTTCCTCCCTCTATTTTCTACAATTCTATTTTTATCTTTTTGGAAACCCCTGGGTAATATAGGATACATCTAAAAAAATAAATAAATTGATAAGCCATTATGTGCTTATCTCTGCTAAGTGCTGAAATAGAACAGAGGTCTTAGTTTGGGTCTGATTAGAAAGATATTAAACACTTACACACACACACACACACACACAATCTAACTATAAAGCACATAAAAGAGGGAAAGCACATGAAAGAGGCTTCTAAGGTATCTGCCTTTCAACACCTATCTTCTTCTCACTCATCATCAAAATTCTACATTTTCTAACTGCGCAGATATTCTTTACTAACAAGCCCATATCTTCAAGACTCCCTTGCAGCTAGGTATGGTCATATGAATAAAACCTAGTCCATAGGTTGTTTTTTTTTGGGGGGGGGGGGAGGTTATTTTATCTTCTCTTCCAATTTCTGTACATAGAATTAGATGTGATGGTAACATTTTTGGACCTCAATACAAAATCCATGTTTAAAAAGACCAGTCCTTTATGATATGAAGATGTGCACTAATCTTTAGCTATCTATTCTTTCAATGACAGATAAGTGACGACCGATGCTGGGCATCCCTTAGAAAGCAGGGCCTTTTCTCTCTAGGACTATCTGACCTTTGAAATGAAACAGAAGCATATGAAGACTGCAGGAAAGTGTCCCGGGCAGAGAGAATTTCATGTTTGAAGACTTGAAAAGTCAGGTAGCTTAATTGCAAAGAAGAAGAAGGCAGTATGGTTCACTGAAACATGTTCTGGGGGCAGGGCAGGAGTCAGGCATTATCAGCTTTGCAACTCAAGTGTCCATTCTTAGAAGCCATTTAATGCTTGGGGCTTCACTTTCCATAACTTTTACTCGGTAACAAATACCACCATTCTGCTTACAGGACTTCTCTAAGGATCAAATGATAGATTGAACATGAAATTTAGTGTGACACATTGAAAGAGAGCAAGGACATTCCAACCAAGTGCGAATCTTGCCCCTACCACGGACTAATTGTGTGGCTGGTAGCTGATGCTCCCATGTCTCATTCCCCGTGTATAATATGGAAGTGATAACAGAACCTATTTCACAGGGTTTCTGAGAGAAGAAATGGTTAACATTTGTCCATCTCTTAGACTAAGTGTTGTGTGTGTGTGTGTGTGTGTGTGTGTGTGTGTGTGTGTATGTATGTATGTATGTATGTATGTATGTATGTATGTATGTTAAATAATGGAAGTATCTGTGCTGGATAGGGTGTTCCACAGCTGTAATCTCAGGACTTGGGAGGCTGAAACAGGAGGACCACCGATGAGTCGGAAGCCAGCCTGGCCTTTTGAGTAAGATGCCCCCTCTCTTCTGACTCAAAGCTAAACAAAACAGAGACGAAAGTGCTTGTGGCCTAGGAAGCGCCCATCTCACACAAAACTTCAGTAATCACCAGGTTATTACTTCTTGCTCTCCAGCACCTAAAAATATGCCTCCCTTTGAAATGGTCTCATTAAAACTGACTCTTCAAGCGGGAAATTAAACAAAATGCTTGGAGCACAGTAATGTCTCTGCACCCCGACTATCTGCGACAACATGGGGGCCATGACCCCTACACTGCAAAGCTGCTTCCCAAGAAACCCACAACATGCGAAGAGAGCTTGTCAAACTTTCACCAGAAAGGATCAGGCAGTAAAGCTTTTTAGCTTTATGGCTTAAATGACCTCTGATGCAACTGCTTGATTCTACCATCATAGCCCATAAATGCATGTGGACTGAACTGCACTAAGGCTGATTGAAAGAACGAACGAACGAATGAATAAATGCATGCATGCATTACTTCTCTACAACCTTACTCATGGACACTGTGACTTGGCATTCATATCACTTTACAAATTGTGACATGCTCCCTTACCCTGCTCTCTCTCTCACCCTCCCCCTCTCTTTCCCTCCTGTTTTTTTTTTTTTAATGTGTATGTGTGTGTGTGTGATCTTTTTTTACAAGAAAAAAAAAAAACATTTTAAAAACGTGAAGATCACTCCAAACTCATAGGCTATATGGAAAGAAATAATGCAATAGACTTGGTCTAGGGGCCATAGTTGGTCAAACCCTAGCCATTAATATTCAACACATGCCTGTCATAGAGTAAAGGCGCAGCAGTAGTTCTTGGTTGGTTTCTTTGGTAATGACATTAGCTCAAGCGCACCAAGCAGTGACTGTTCCACCCTGCAGCAGAACACAGGAAAAGCATACACAAAGCCTCCCGTTCCGAAGCTTCACTCTTTCTTCCTGCCTTTCAGGCAGCTGCCCTGACCTGAGTTGAGGCCGAGAGTCGGGAGGAGGGTACGGGAGCAGGGTTGAATGAAGTCAATGCCTTGCACCGATGGCTTCCTAAACACTGGTGGTTAGGACACAAAACTGCCAGAATGGAAAGGGATTAATACACAGAGAACCTATAAGGCAGCTCGGAATCTGATTTCGCTGTAGAGGCATGATTTCAACAGCGCTGTAGCTGTTCCCAGCCTTTTAACACTGTCTCCTGTAAGGCAAGAGACTCCGGTCTTGTAACTGGACTGACTGCAAAAGTCTGACAATCTCCTGGATAATATTTCTGATATGTCTGCTTTGGGGTCCAGGCCCCTCCTCAACAACCGTCCCCTAATCTCTCTCTCTCTCTCTTGTGATATAGATAGTTATACGTAAAGATAGATCACACACACTCACATATATACCATCTCATTTTCTCCATATCAAAGTATCTGTATCTTTAATTCTCCTAATGCCTGTCACAGTCAGGTCTCTTTGGCCCCACACCTAGCATTTGTTTTGGGTAGGAGACATCTTCTGTTTAATCCTAATGCTAATATTTGGAGACGTGACCACAGATTTCAGTCATTTGCATCATGCCACGGTTCTACTGTGTTCTCAGGACTGTCGATCGTGACATGGCAATCAGGCCATTTCTTTTTATTTTCTTTTGGCTGTGGTTTTAAAATTTGTCTTCCTTAAGGCAGACTGTTAGAGAATCTAAGTCATGGTTTCATTTAAAAAAAAAAAAAAAAAAAAAAAGGGCTCCAAGAATCTCTTGTCTGGGGCCAAAAGCAGTGGCTCTGCAGTGCAAGTTTTTTTCTGGATGGCACAAGCTGTCCAAACTCTACAGAGGGAGGGGGAGGCACTGTGTTCTGAGGCCAAAATCCCCTGTGGGCATGTGCCTGCCCACACAGCAGAACTCAGGCATGAGGAACACAGCCCCAGGGCTCAACTGAGGAAAGTGAAATGTAGCTGTCACCTAGAGCTAAGGAAAAACAGACTGTGGGCATGGGAGGATAGAGGGGAGACTGAATAGAAAAAAAGTGAACAAATGTACTGAGGAGCAGGAGAGACGCTGGGGTCCCGGAGACTCTAGACTTTGGTCCTTCATGGGGTGGGTGTGCTTAGAAAACAGCCCTTGGTGAGAGCTGGAAAGCACAGCTGGCAAAATAAAACTTCTTAGTAATATAAAAGTCCTGTACTTCCCCAACAGGTATGAGGGAGGAGAAAAGAAAGAGACGGAGAAAAAAAAGGAGCGGTGTGTGTGTGTGTGTGTGTGTGTGTGTGTGTGTGTGTGTGTGTGTGTGTGTGTTGGGGGCTACCTTCCTAAACTCTACTCTTTGAGACTAGAGATTACTCTGGAGTTCTACTTAAGACTGTTGGTGTGTTAGAACTCCATCAAGCATCCTATGGCTATGAGACTGAGACAAAACGTCTCCAAGGTGTGTGGACAGCAGGCCTAAGAGAAGGATGTTACACTCTGGGGGGATATTTCTTCCTAAAAAAAAAAAAACCTCATGGCTATCCAGGGGAATGCCTGGGTGTAACATCAAGACTCAGTATGTATTCTTGTCTTCATTGAGGGAGAAAATATAATAAAGTTTTTAAAAAATAAATAAGAACTGAAATTCAACTCATTAACCACAATCTTTCTCCTAACCAACACTTTGGTTAGTGAAGACCCCACTAAGTGTGTGGGAGACTTTTTGATTATTGTGGTCTTACAGATTATCAGAATGTTTTCATAGCAATGGTGAGCAGTATTTGTCAAGACTCACTAAATTACACAGTAACCTTATAAAGCTGATGCATTACAATTCTAGCTGATCATCATCATTTGATGGGTGTGAACACTGGGGCTTAGAGATGGACAGATGGCTTGCTCAGACTCCCAGTTGAGAAGGAAAGGACTGATATTTGAATGCTGGGCCATCTATTCAACAACAGTTCTTGTGCCTAACTTCCAAGCTATGCCTTCTTTAGATGCAATGATATGTGCTTCAGAGGGATTAAAAATAGTAAAATATAGTCACCCTAAAAGGGTCTAGTAATGAGGACAATCTATAAATGAATAAGAAGAAACTAGTACTCCTTTGAATCCTATGAATACAGGGATGCGAATGTATTCACATGTGGGTGCACGTAAGGACATGTTAGCCTCAAGGACTGCTTCCTCTATAGGGCTGTACAGGAGCCAGGCTTTCACAGGTAAGCAGACCGCAGTGTGGACTGGTGATCAGAAGGGCTTTGTCTAGAACAAGAGAACAGGATATTCCACAGTGCGGAGTCACAAACATCAGGTACTATTTCAGGGACTACAAGTAATTCTAAACGCCTGGGGCACGAAGTGCCAGTTAAGGAGTGAGGATGGTTAAGAACGTAGATACAGCCAGAAGTCGGGGTTTACCAGACTCAAGTTTAATATCAGACTTTGGGTTATCAGGTAGAGAACCTCTGAGGACATCATGTATCCAGGCCACATCTCTGAGGTAGAATAAAAAAGGCTTAGTGGAACATGAAGTTATGTAAATCAAGCAAAACAGACTTGTGTGTACAGTAGAACTATCTAGAAACATATAGAAATCTTGGTGTGGTCAAAGCTTGAGTTCATGGAGACTCATACAGCTGTCTGTTGGTTGATCATCTATAGATCATTTTATTTATTTATGACCTAGCTTTTCCTAAAGCAGCTGTTCACAGTTCACCTGTAGATGAGTGCTTGAGAAGAGAAATAGCGACCTTTTTTTAAAAAAAATGGAAAAAAAAAGTATGCAAGTATGACCGGCCCAGTCTCCTGTTTCAAGGACTCCCTTTCTGCCCACAAGGAATGAGCCAAATTAGCACACTTTTTTTTTTTTACTCTTTTCTGAATCCCAGACAAACCGGGTAAGACCAAGGAGGCACCTGGTCTAAGCTACACAGATTCTTTTTGACAGAAATGTGAAATTTGTAGATAAAGGTAGCCACCACCTCCTCATTAAAGCAGCTTATTTTTGAAGCCGAAAGAGACCATTATGGAAATCCACACCTGGGCAAAACTCTGACCTTGGAATGCCCAGCATCATCTGATACATCTACAACAACACAGTCCATATGCCTAAGGCTCAGAGAACGTGGAGAAAGAGGGAGAAGAAAGATAACGAAAAGCCAGGAGGCCGGAAGGTCTGCTGTGATACAGTGTCTTCTAGTTAAGACAGGGAAGTCGCCCTCACAATGACGACACCAGTCAGCATATCAGCATGAAGGAAGAGATCGCACCAGGCCCCATCCCAGATGGTTTTTTTCCCTGAGTTCTATGAGATATTGGCATATCTTTGTAATCCGATTTTTTTTCCTTGACTCTATTGAGTTTCGATCACTTGAAATTCACATTTAAAAAAAAAACAAAAAAAAAAAAAAAAAAAAAAAAAAAAACAGTTTCAGAACCTATCCCCCCTACCCCCAACCTTGCCCCAAGGCCAGTGACCACTAAGAGTGTGAAGACCAAAAAGATAAGAGATTGGGGGAAACTCAGGTGTTATCATTAAACCATATCTTTATATCGGAACAGCCTGAAGGCACTCCATTTTCAGGGCACTTTCCCTAACAGGGTGTGTCAGCTACCTAGACCAATGCCTTTTTGATCAAACCAGTGCTTAAATCATGGCTAAAGTGCAGGGGCTAAAGACTTGGTTTAATCACACCAGAAAGCCCTTGTTAGATGGTTTTCCTCCTTTAAGAAGCTTTGTTAAGGCCTCATCCCACACAGATTCCTTCATTCTTTGTCTGTAATGATCATCACTTTCATGTGCATGGCTACATAGCAGTCCGTGTACTACTGCCACTGAGTTTGTGCTACCATCTTCCCCTGCGAACAGTGTCACCGGAGAAAAGGACCCCATCCTTTGTCTGTATCTGCTGCACTAAATCACAAAACTTTTATCTATTTATGTGGTGCTCCAAAGCAGCAGGTGTCCTTACAGCTTTCCCACGTGGTAGGTTTTAGGTGATAGTCCCACCATTACCTCCTTGCCCTCATTCCCCATACCCCAGCCCTCCCTAAGCCCCTCCAACCCCCAATAGTCCCCTTTTATTTTCATATCACATGATTATCTTTCAAATGCCTTTTAAAAGACACTACCTGCCTCCACATGCCCTTTAAGGCAATGAGATAAAACCCATAGGTAGAAGCCCCACCCTTAATACTGAAGCTTCCCCCAAAACAGTGTAGACTTTAGATCTGGGTCATTTCATTGGAACAAGGGAAAAGAGATAGAATCACTTCAACCATGGTACAGTGAAGGAGAGATAAACCTGTTTTTGTTATGATCCTAAGTGTGGGATCGGAACGGTCTTGTGAGAGAACAGGTGAGGTTAATCCACTAGAAGACAAACCACCTCATGTGGGAGCTTGATTGTTGCCAGCTGAAAAGATCCCGTGAACAGACTCTGGGAGGAGATACATATATGAGTCCAAAACTAGAGGCAAGGCTTTTGGAGACTTTGGATAGTTTTGGCTGTTCATCGCTCCACTTTGAGATGCTCCTAGAGAGAACCACTCACTCTAGGGAAGGCTTCGGGGCTCCAGGCTCCTGCTGAGGTTCTGGGTTCTGGTTACTCCAGGTTCCAGCAGAAGAAATCCTGCTGGCAACGCCAGGAGAATCGTTCCTCAGAACTGATATCCTTACGGTTTTGTTATTCTTTAATCCTCTTTTCCTATTGTTTTGGTTAGTCGGGTTATAAGGGACACACACTCAGTTAATAAGTTCATAATAAAATATATTTGTTAAGAAAATTGAACCTACAGTACAGAACTCACAATGCCTTCTGGACTCTCATTCTTGGTGCTATTTTTCATTCTAGATTGGTCAATACCGTATTTCAATGAATTCAATGAGCTGGAGATTTCTGAGCTTCCGGCTCCTCCTCCTCCTCCTCCTCCTCCTCCTTCAAGATGGATTCTTAGTATGCAACCCAGCCTGCCCACAAAGTCAGTGTCTTCCTGCCCTTGTGTCCCAAGTGCTAGCATTGTAGACACTCACCAGCATGCCTGACTGCCTCTTTGTCTCAATAATCAACCTTATCCAGATATAGCATGGAGTTCAGCCTCTGCCAAAGGGTCTTAAAGACAAGCATCTGAGTGGCCGTAGGCCGCAGGGACAGTATAAAGACCTTTAGCCAGATTCTCTGCCCACCAGTGAAACAAAGGGGAAAAGGGCACTTTTGCCCCAAGGGAGATCATTGCCTTCATTAGAGTACAAGAGAAAGGTTTTTCATATAAAAATACAAAGACCAGGAAGGCAAGCCAACTAACTGATTTCCTAACCAAACGAGCTCCCATCAAGGTCTTAGAGGTTCCTCACTTTCTCCCACATACTGACACGGAACTCTTACAGGAAGAACCTTCATGATCGCTGGCTTATCAAATGGTCCTTCTAATTAATTAGCAGCCTCTGTTCCAGAAAGGAGAAAGTATAGGGTGGAAGTTGGGGTCACTTTGCGGTCTTTTACTAAAACGCCTCATCCAGAATATGCCTCGAGAATCCTCCATAACAAATTCTTCAGGTCAGGCTTTTAGAAAATTGTAATGGAACACAAACCCAGCTCCTGAGTCCCTGGGGAAAGAACAGCCAAGACTTTATCATTCCTGAGGCTTGCTTGGTGCTTGTATAGTAGTCCTTCTGGAAGCTGAGGCCTGAGAGTAACACCCCCAGGCAAGAAGAATGATAGACCCCCCATATTCAATACCTGTATTTGTTGGTTGCCTGATACAGACTCAGCTCCTTCGTAGCCACCATGGGAACACAGAATAAATATAAAACAAGAAAAATGGTGGGGGGTTTTAATGCTCTACAGACATGCCAGAACTTTCAGTTTATGAGATAGTTTCATTTAATGCTAACAAGAGCTGTCTTAGGAGAGATTAACTGTATGAGTAGCAGGCCCATTTGTCAAGTAGGGAAACAGAGGCTCAAATGACACTTGCCATCATCTGAGTAAGTGATGGAAGAGGAGGGACCAGAATCCTAGCAGGAATATGCTTAGCAAGCTGGTCTTTCTATTCCCTGTGTCTCCACTAAATAATATACAGCATGGGGGCGGGAACACGATGGAAGAAACAAGTCAAGGTCACAGCCCATGACAACTGAATCCCACAATCCAATAAATTACATGAGTGACTCAAGAAGAAAATGGCAGTATGAGCCAGAGACTCAGAGTAGACTTCCCAGTGGGCACATGCCTGGCGTTGGATAGTAAAGAGTGAGGACAGCAGTGCAGTGAAAGGAATAGAAGCCAAGATGGGAAGTTTTCTGAAGGAAAGTGGAAGTTACCCAGAGGGGGTAGGGGGGATCAGAAAAAGGAAACAGAAAATGCTAAGTTCCAGCCAAAAGAAAGCCTCAGAAGGACAGGGCAGATGATTTCTGGCATCATGACACTGACACTTGTGAGGGGAACACTGCCATCCTTTGTAAGGTTCCATAGCCACCTTGATGGTTGATGCTCTTGAGAAAAGGGCAAGTGAAGGCTAGAAAAAAAATGTTGACCTTTGGTGCTGGAAAGAAGATTTGAAGGCGGGTCTTATCCCTCTCTGTGAAGCTCATACTGCCTTCTATCATGATCTTGGCTCTCCCAGCAAATAATATCATTGGGCCAAAATAAAATATGAATAATTGGAGGAGTGGAGGGGTCACTCCTCAGGACCTCTAAGTCTTCCAGAACAAATCATCCATTGAGCCAGATGATCTATCCCTGGGGTAGCAGGGTGTGCCCCACCTATTCCTGGGCTGCACAGCCCCCAGAGTCCATTGCTAGCCCCAGGATAGTGAAGAAACGCCAAGGTCAAAAAAGGAGGCACGCTTTCCCACCTCCCCCACCTGACCCACTTCTCCACCATCCACCTGCTTCCAGCCATCTCCAGCCCAGCCCCAGCTGTCAGCTTCTAACCAGTCGCTCCCTCAAATTGCCAGGAGATGGCTATCCAAACTGTTACCCCGTGATCAGAAGAGGAGTCATGTAACTGACAGCACCTGAGAGAGCTCTCATTTGGATTAAATCAAAGTCTTTAAATATTTATAAAGTTCTGGTATCTAAAATAGCTAGTGTCTGCCCTGCGTGTAGGCTGTTGAAATGGAGGTCTAGTGAATTGTAAGTGGAACACACATCCGAACCGTCATATATTTTGTTTCTAAGAGTGTGCCATAGCATGAGAATATGTGTATATGTGTGAGTGACTGTGTGTGTGTGCGTGCGCGCGTGTGTGTGTGAAAAACCCACTGCATTATGTTAAATATCCCAAGGGCTCAGTATAAAACATGACTAGAATGGATACAGACCGTGAGTAACTTTTTTCTATCTCATTAGATGGTCTGAGTTTTGAAATCTGTTCTGAGTGTGGTAAAGTGTGCAGCAGAGCTGTAGATGAACGCACTGAATACATTCTGCAGTTCTTGATGTGTTTCATAAAAGGTCCATTTCAAAAGTGTGCTGTATTATAGGTGAACACTCTCAGTAAATAATCTCGTTACAGAAACCTAAGCAATTTTTACAAGGCGTATTTCTGGCTGACTGAACAATTTATTCTCCAGATGTCACATTGTATTTTTCCAATATAAAATGAAACAGCTTTTTTTTTTTTCCTTTTAAGGCCGGCTGTGTTGCTTTGTCTGAGTCTAGAACAAAGGATCTCCCCCCCCCCCCCTTAAGGAGGCTGATGCCATGTCAGAGCCCATCACTTTAAAATGAGCACCACACCTGGGAGGGGCCCCACAGCATCATCCCTTCCCCATTCTAGGACAATACTTGAAAATCAAGTAGGATGATCCCTCGGGTCACGTGGCCTAAGAAAACTGACTGGTTTCTTTAAAAAAAAAAAAAAACCAAAGAGAACAAGAGAAGCAGCCCAGAGGGACTGGGCAGGGGACTAGAGGGGAAAGAAGGAAGGAATGGCAAGAAGATCAAGAAACGAAGGGAAGGGGGAGAGACGGGCAAGCAGGGTGGCGTTGGGAGGGAGTGAAGAGGAGGGCAGACGTAGAAGGGCAAGCAGAGCAGCGGAGAGAAAGGCAGGCAAATGCTGGGAAGGGGCATGGCTGGAGAAGGCAGGAGAACAAGAGAAGCAACAAAATTATGCCACTCTAAAGGCAACACTTTCTGTTTCCCCAAAACATAGAGCACACAAAAAAAAAATGTCCTTAAAGTGTCCTTTGCTTTGTTTGGGGGCCCAAGATGTAGCTTAGTGATAGAACACTTGCCTATCGTGTTGGGGACTTGAGGTACAATGCCTTGCGCCAGAGGAGAGAAAGGGGAGTTCTCAGGAAAACGGACAATCTTCTTGTATTCAAGGCAGCTCCGTTTATTAGAGGGACTAGGGGCCTTGCTGGTAAGAAACCTGCTCAGCTCATCTGACCAACTGTTCTTAAGCTTATGTCAACTCTAAACACCTCTGGTTTTGTTTTTGTTTTTCACAAAGCATCTGTAGTTTGGGCACATTCTCCTAAAGGTCGTGTTAGTTCTAGAAGGCGGGCCCTATCACATCACTTATTTTAACCAAAACACCTTTCATAGAGTGCGGCCATTATGTAGTGTTGACCCAGGGGAGTCTCAGGGAAAGTTATTTCCCAACATGATTCTAATGCGGACAAAGACATAGCAGTCATCTTTGGCTAGACAAAGCCACAGTAACAAACACGTCCAAACACTTGAGTCCCTGAAAGTTTCTTTCTCACCCACTTTGTTGTGTCTCGAGAGCAAAGCTGAGGCTCTCCGCTTCTGTTCCTCGTGTCTCAGGTCAGGTCTCATAAAAACACAGCCCTATTTAATAAACAGTGACTTTTTAAAATAACAAGTATACAATATATTTTGATGATATACATCTCACTTTCCCACTCCAACCTCCTTCAGAACTGACCAATATATCCCACCTCTCAAAGTCCTGTCAGGTTTCTCCTTGATAACCCACTGAGTGCAGCTAGTGATGCCTATACATACATGTCGGGCCATCACGGGCAACCTATTCATGGTTATTCCTCACCCACAGGAATGTTACTCTCCTTTCCTTGGCAGCCATCAACTACCAACAGGTCTCAGCTAGATGCAGAGCCTCGGGAGCCCCTCCCCCACCCATGGTGGACTCTTAAGTGGCTATGTCTTGTGCAGGTAACCACAATTGCCTTGTCACCTACAAAAAGACAGTGTTTCTCAGTGCTCTTCTCCATCCTCCAGGTCATTTGTTCTTTCCAAGACATGTTCCGCCCCCTGTGGTTCCGAGTTTTGGGAAGGGGAGGAGCTCTATGCAGATGTCCCATTAAGAGATGAGCCCACTTAGATTGTCTTTTTATTAATTTCCCCCACTGCTGAGTAAAGAAGCTTCTCCGACTAGTGTTGGGAGCAACACAAATCTAGGGGTGTAAACGAATGTATTTAGAGTACAGTTGTTTGACAGTGTGACCATTTAGCAAAACAACAATGGTGTGGTAGGTTCTATTCTTGGTCTTATGATCTCCCCAGTTACAGGCTTTTGGTCAGGTTTACAGCACCAGACATGAAATGCATCTTGTGGAGCAGGCCTTATACCCAATTAGAAAGCCATTGGTTACCCCAAAACCATCATGCCACTATTGCATCCATGGGTGCAACACCTTACCAGGCAGTTGTATTGTAGTAGGAACGTTTTAGTGCTAAGAGAAATTACTGATGTATTTTTTTCCTAACAGCCTTCATAGCCCCTTCTGGTCCTACAAAAGGTAACCAGCCAGAGGCAAGTGTTTTGGGTTGGTTCAAGACTAATTTCCTCTGTGTCCTATGACCAAACTATGTAGTGCCTTAAGAAATCCTTCCCAAGGTGCCCTCATTTCCTCACCTCCCAGATCATACCCCTTTTTATTTTTCTTTTACTAATATTGTACCATTCCCTCTCCCTTAAAGCCTCTCCCCACTAATGGCCTTTTCTAAATTCTGGGCTTCAACAGGCAATCCACGTTTAAAACGCAGAATTAAAGGTTCAAGGCTAGGGTGTACACACAGGAAAGAATGTTGGGAATGATTTCGGCATCTGTCCATGGATTTCAGAGATCACATAGCACTGGGTTAAGTTAAGCATGCCACATAAACAAGTCTGATGTCAGGGGTCAGGGGTAGATGCATTACTTCTTTGCAATCAAGCTGTGAGTCAAAAACGATTTGGGGAGGAGACAGAGCAGTGAATATGGAAGCTACTGTACAGAGCAGAGGGATGCTGTGTTTCACTGGTGTGTCCAGTGGGGTATCCTCTGCCTATACGCAGCCGCCTCATGGTCCCTACAGCTGGAAACACATTAGACAAGAGCTGGAGTGGACTCATGGATGAACAGAAGTGGGCTTCACTTTAACAAATCTAATACACAAAAAGTTGAGGGTCTGCTAGGGCTTATATGTTCATAGACAACCCAAACCCAAACCAAAGAAACATAAAAACAAAAACAAACAAACTAAAACAACCCAAAAAGAAACTTTTCCTCAGGAAAGATGCCATAGCAAAAGTGTACTACATAAAGTTTGATTTAATTCACAGTACTGTCCCGAGCTATGTCAACCTTCCATTTTAGCTTAAAAGCATGCCTATAGGTGATCGAAAGTAGTTCAATCAAATGTAAAACATCAGCTTATATGCACATTTTAAGGAATCATCACCAAAGATGGTCAGAAGGTTTGACTTGGGTAACTGTCTGAAAACACAGAGGACCCTAGGGTCCTGTCGAGTCTGCTCAAGACAGAGCACCACAATGAGAGAGCACCAATCACCATCAGACTGCTTTGTATTGGCCATGCCCGAACTCCTGAACCCAGCTACAGTGAGACTGCTTAATCCCACCAGCACCATACTGCAGCATCCCCAAACCCCACTAGAGCCTCCCTGTACCTAAACTCAAAGGATTCCTGTGGCTGTGCAAACAGGAGTCTATCAGGGATCATCCAAATTCCCCCTCCTAGGCCATCACTTATTTTCTAGGAATTAGATCAAATTCTAACAAAATCAGGTCCTGAGGACAAAAGATGTTCCCAGATGGCAGCCATCTCCCAAGGGTGCCACACTCAAACTGTCTTCCACAGTGACAGGCTTGCTACTCCAAATTGAGCAGGGCCTTCGCATTGGCTGGTTTCTACTGAGAAGGAGCCCTGCCTGTCCCTCCCTCCAGCCCTGTCCTGTCTCCCACTCCTGACTGACTTACTTCAGGCACCAGCTCAAACACTGCCTTGGTCAAGAGGTCGATATGACCACTTGTTGAAACTCCTATGCCCTTTGTCACCTAGCTACATTTTCCTTTAAAGCACTCATGGCCATCTGGAATCATCATTGATGGTAACAAGACACTTAGGAAACGGTGAATAAGTGTGACCCAGTGAGTGAGTGAGAGAACGGATTCAGACCAGTGACCCTGGCACCCAGAAGACAATAACACATTGGGGAAACCAGCCTTTTGCATGCTGAAAATGGAAAGAAAATAAAAGTTAAGAAAAAAAAATCTGTGTGGTGTTTTAAAAATAATACAGCATTGAATCTGCGAAATCAGGCTAGTTGTAAAAAATACATATATAAACTAAAATTAGGTGTCACTTCAGGGGAGTGAGCTATAGAACACACAATGAAGCAGAGTCCCAAGTCAGGGAAGAGGATACATGACAAATTCAACTTCATCTCAAACGAGAACACAGGGGTTGAAAATAAAAAGGAAAGAGGACAGTGATGTCAGAGGTACCCAAAAGATGAGCTGACATGGAAGAATTAGCAGAGGGAAGACTAGAATTAGCGGAGGGGTAGAGCCAAAGAAAAACTTTCTGAGCTAAATCATCCCAAGTGTGTGAACTTGAATGGTTTTCTGAACACCAAGCAAACAAAGGTTTTGAGAAATTAGCTCGGGCTGAGGTACAGGTCAGTGGTGGAGCTCTTGGCTTGCATGTCAAGGCTCTGGATCCCATGCCCAGCACTGTGCTGGGGAAGGAGAGAGGACCAAAATCCACCTTCATTTGAGGACTCAGTGTGTGCTTGCTCATGCTTTGTGTTGCCTATAGACTCAATATCCTCAAGCTCAGGCAAGGGGGTTCTGGTGCACCCAAAGTCACAATAAACAACACTGAGCCTCAAATCAGGTCATTCTAGCTCCTAGATCTGGCTCCCAACAGTCTCTCCTCTCTGCCTTCTGGTATACATGAAGGGACAGCACACTCTACCAGGTTTGTATCCCTTTCAGATTACTCTAGCTCTGTCAAGCTGATAAAATAACCAGCACTTGGGAGGTAGAGGCAGGTGGATCACTGTGAGTTCAAGACCAGCCTGGTCTACAAACTAAGTCCAGGACATCCAAGGCTACACACATACACACAGACACACAGACACACAGACACACACACACAGACACACAGAGAGAGAGAGAGAGAGAGAGAGAGAGAGAGAGAGAGAGAGAGAGAGAGAACAAGAGAGAGAGAACACACACACCAGGGCACAGACACAATCAGATCAAAAACTCAAAGCAAAACCAAACTTTAAGTATGTAAATAACCCAATGTCCAATGTCTGGGATTGACCTTCTATCTTCCAGGCTTCTCCAAAGGGCCAGGTCACATCTCTGGCTCCACCGTCTTTAGCACAAACATCTTGTCTTCGAGGATCTGCCTGGCTCCACTCTATCACTGCTGTTGTGCTTTGGTGGCCATCCCATGGCGCTGGCATCTCCAAACACTGGGGTCTCTGCTCCAACTGGGCTGCACTTTCACCAAACTCCTCTCATAGGCTCCCTTGGTGGTGTCAAGCCCCAACTTCTCTCCAAGACCCCTTCCATCCTAGGGCTTCTGTCACTACTGGGTAGGAGCGCCTTCTCTCGTGGCCTATCCTGGCTTGTCACAGTGCCCGCTGCTTTTCATGACCCCTTCATGCCTTCAAAATCAGCACCACCTGGGTGACTCTTAGACTGCCAAGTTCCTCCCACTGTCAGTACAAAGTACAACTTTGGCCACCTCTGTGTACTGATGCTCAGCAAACACTTCCCAGAAGACTTCACATCTGGAATACTGGTCTCTTCTTAACCACTGCTAATTTCTCAGCTCCAGCTGACCAGCATCAATCACGCCAGTAAAGCAAATACTTTACTTCAGTGGTCCTGGTCTCCTGTTAATCACAGCTGCTTCTTCAGGCCCAGCTAAGCAGAACCACCGATTCTTAACACACACACTGGTGCCAATAGAGTCTTTAAGTGACTCTCAGACTTTCCTGTGGAACTTCACAAGACCTCCATCATCCGCGTTTCTCTCAACGCACTCATCTTCCAGTTTCCCACAGAACAGCTCATGCTGTTCCTCCCACAATTCTCCCCAAAACAACACCATCAGGTCTGTCACAGCAGTACCTGACAACCCTGCTGCCAATTACTCTCTTGGTCAGGGTTACTTACTATCGCTGCGATAAAACATCACGACCAAAAGCAAGTTGGGAAGGAAAGGATTTATTTCGCTTACACTTCCACATTTGTAGTCCATCCTTGAAGGAAATCAAGACAGGAACTCAAGCAAGACTGGACCCTGGAGGCAGAAGATGATGCAGAGACCATGGATGGGGGGCTGCTTTTTGGCTTGCTCATGATGGCTTGCTCAGCTGTTTTATTATAGAACCCAGGACCAGATACCCAGGGATAACATTACCATAATGGGTTTCCCCACCTCCATCAGCCACTCATTAAGGAAATGCTCTACAGCCAGATTTTATGGAGGCATTTTCTCAGTTCAAGTTCCCTCCTTTCACATCATTCTAGCTCGGGTCAAATTGGGTCATAAAACTAGCCAGAACAAGCAGGTAAGTACAGTTGCTGGAACCAGACAGCCTGGATTTGAATGCTGCTCCCATCACCCACTAGCTGTGGGATATTCTACAAATTGATTGTCTTGTTCCTTGGTCCCCTTTCAGAAGAAGAGTGGTAATAGCCAACGTATAGAGTCTGTGTAAACGTTAGATAAATTGAGACACATAAGCTCTTTAGATCAGTGTCTGTGCTTAGAAAAACCTCAGTATATGTGAGCTTTCACCTGCTAGGGCCCCAGTCACACTCTGGCCTCAGGACATTACACCTTAAACCAATCAAGGCATTGAAGGCCCTTCTGGCCACATGCAGATGCTGCTGCATCAAAGAGATTCTAGCTAGGCTTAACTGGTTTCTAGCCAACTCTACTTGACATCCTCCATCGTGGGCCACAGCAAGCCCTGGGCAGCAGGCTCTCTCTCCTCCAGCCTTCTGCTTGCCTCTCGCCTTCACACCATTTAGTCAATGCCATTAATCAAAATCCTATAGCAGAAAACGCATGCATAAGTCCGACACATTTATTGCTATGGCAACAATTCAGGCACTTGTCCCTGTGTCAAGCTATATCAGTGGAGATAAATTCTATTGTTTTCACACTGGCAGTTTTCTCTGTGTTGGACTTAATCCATGGAAAAATATAGCCTTTCTTTTTATTTAAGAGAGTGAGAGAGTGCTTCGAAGAGAAAGAAAGTGACCTCTGGGTTTCTTGCCCAGCACATTCGGGACTGAAACCAAATTTTCTCCTTTCTTTTAAAACTGTGGTCAGTGATCAGCCTCAGTACAGCAATGTATCAACTAGCATCCTCTTAGAACCTGGAGTCCAGGGAGGGGTCAGATGCCTTGAGAGATCCACAAGAGCCCTGCATCAGGATCTAACACCCTGCATCAGGACCCAACCCTTGAGACAGCCTGAGGAAGTTCAGCCTGTGTCTCAGCAAACAGAACGGCCCTGCTCACAATGAACCATCTGAGTGAACAGAATCTCTCATGCAGAGAAACCAAGGAGGGAAGATCCTCTGCCCACCTTCCTCAAGGCCACAGCATGCATCTCAAAGGCACGGCTTCAGTATTTTGCCTTTGCCCACCATGCCTACACTTCTAGGGAGGTTGATCTGCCTTTTCCAAGCTTCTTCTATACTGAGTTTCTTTCTCATCCTTCCTCAAGGAATCAGAACCCAAACATAAGGCTCAAGCCTTTGGAGCACTGGCATGTGCCTGGTACCCTACTAGGAAAGGCTGGAGACACACTATACTGGGGAAGTCTGTGCACTGATAGTAAAAATATGAATATACCCTCCTGCAGTCTTTGCTATCAACTCAACTGAGGTTCCCTCTTCCAAACTGACTCTTACCTGGTGTCAAATTGATGTGAAACTATCTGATGCATTACCTTCTCCTGCCAGCCCTCTTCTTCTTCTCCTCTCCCTCTTGTCAATAGTCCTCCTTAATAAGAAGCAGTCGTTATTGAGCAATGATGATGTGCATCCCTTAAAGATGTGCACATTTTAGAGGCAATGATGACATAAGACACAGTGTTCCTTCCAGGGAGGCAATGTAGGCAGAGGCCAGGTCTTGATCTCCTCCTATGGAGAGGAGATGATGAGAACCCAATATCCCAAGATGGCTTCCAGGAAGTGGTGGAGCTAGGGCTGCAGCAAAAGAAGATAGAGAAATGTGGCTCCATTCTTTCCAGCCTCTTGGAAATGTGAGTATGAGCAAGGATGGTCCTCACTGCCAGGGCAAGAACGCCTGAGCCTTTCAAATCCTAGAGGTCAAAGTTGTTGCCCAAATTTCCAGAGACCTCAGCAAATGCAACTGAGGTCACTGGTTACAAAGTGGAGTATACTATGGGGTGGGTTCTGTTCCTTGGAAATTTAGAAGCAATGGAAAGAATCCTGTAAGGTCACAAGGCGGGGACAGAATCACCCCTCATACATAGAGCAATGGCTGAAGCCATCCCTCCCTCTCCATCCTCCTCTTCCCCTCTCCTTCCCTCCCTTCCCTCCTTTGGTTTGCTTCTTCATTCCTTCCTTTATTTTTCAAGGAAGGAGCTATGGACCACGAGATGGGTGTTCTGTATCCAGAGATTCTCCCATGACTCTTGCGATGCATCAACTAGCAGTCCACTTAGAACCTGGAGTCCAGGGAGGGGTAGGACACTGCAGATCCGCTGACTCTTTCTGTGCATGTCTGATGGGCCTAGAATCTGGTGAGGTCCATCCCTAACCCTGAGACTGTCCTGACCCTCTCCCCATGAACAGTCTTGGGGCCTGTGTGGAGTGTTGCCCTTGGAGGATGGGAAAGCAAAGGTCCTTTATTCCTAGGTTCTTTGTCCCATAAACAAAGCCAAAATCACAAAGAGGAAGTCTGCCTATGGTTGGCAGTGTGAGTGCAATGGTACTTTCTAGGCCAGTAGAAACCTCTCCCCATGAATTATAGAAGATGATTTTTAAACACTGAGGTTGAAGTACAGTGAGTAACCTGAAAAAACAAAAATCAAAACAAAACAAAAATTCCTGGTGACTATGAGAAGCAACCATGGGATCAAAGTCTGGAATGAAGGAGGGATGGAAGGAAAAAAATGGAGAAATGGTGGGCTGTCAGGGAAAGGTGAGAGCCTCAAGGAAAAGAAGGAAAGATTCTATGGAAATGTATGGATAGGATGCATCTAGGGGAAGCAGGCTGCAAAGAAGGAAAGCCTGAAGATGCTCTTCCAGGTTATGAAAGAATCCTGGGGCCACCAGTTACCATCGTGAATCAGCATGGGTGCACTGAAGGAATAAATGGCAACCCTATGGGGTGGACCCTGGAGAGATGGCGCTGGAATGGAGGCACAACATAGACTGTGGACAGAGAGATGACAAGATTGAAGCCACAACAATGACCCAACCAGGGTTAGAAAAATCATGTGGAGGAAGCACATGGGGACTGGGAGTTGACAGGCTCATTTGTTCTTGGGCAGTCATATTATTTATTTCTTGAAGGACCCACAGTTTTGAAAAGCATAAAATAGGAATCTCGTTCTGCACTATGTAAAACATATTGGTAAAAATCTGCTGAAAGACGAAGCCCAGAGAAGGAAAGAGGTCATGTGGGGAGGTCAGGGACAAGCTGGCAAAGAGCAAAGAGGATTTTTAAAGTCAAGTTGGAAGCATTTTGTTTTGCCTTCTAGCACCAAGAACAGCCTCTGCTCTGAGGCAGATTCCCAAATTTCAGTAGACTACAGTCTGCCATTCTGGGATGGACCAAAGCCATGCACCATGGGCAATGGACACTCTTCTGCAGTGTCCTGACCACATCCTTGCTTATTGCTGTTGTTATTTAATTTCTGAAACAAGATCTCAATATGTAGCTCAGGCTGGCCTCAGGTTTCCAATCCCCACTCAACCTCTGGAGTGCTGGGACTGCAGGCCCACACCACTGTATTAACTAAAAACACTCTGTATTAACTAAAAAATTAAAATAGCTTTCATGGAAATAATAGGTCCAATTTGACTCACTGTAATTTTGCTAAGTTTGTGTGTGTGTGTGTGTGTGTGTGTGTGTGTGTGTGTGAGTGTGTGAGCCACAACACCCACATGGCTCTAAGAGAATAACTTGAGGACATTGATGCTTTCCTTCCACCACGTATCAGAATTTCTGCTAATAACTTCACCCACCGAGCCATCTCACCAGCCCAGCCACTATGTTTGTGCTTTTGCTTGTTTATTTCTTTATTTGTTGTTGCTGCTACTGTTGTTATTGAGACAGGGTCTTATCAAGTACCACTGGCTGGCCTAGAACTCACTGTATATATAAGGCTGGTTTTCCCTCTACTTCCTCAATACTAGAAATAAAGGCATGCCCCACCATGCCCACCATGCCCCATGTCCACCATGTCCCATGCCCACCATGCACACCATGTCCCATGCCCACCCTGCCCCAAGCTCACCATGTCCCATGCCCACCCTGTCCCATGCCCACCCTGCCCCCATGCCCACCATGCCCACCATGCCCCATGCGCCACCCAGTCAATGTATCTTTTAAATGTTTTATTTGAGATAATTATAAACTTTCAGAAGAGTTTCAAAGATAGTACAGAAATTTTCCACACATCCTTTATCTAACCTGTGTTAGAACCTCACATAAATCCATTCTAAACTCCTGTTTAACAGTATCACACCAAGGTTAATTAAGTGTTCTGTGGTTACGTAAGGTCGTTATTAAATTTTAATTGACTTATTTTCATAGTTAAATTTACTTAAAGGAAAGATGTGTATTACTCTTGTTATTGGGAAATGAGCGTCACCGCAAAGGGAAGCTGAACACAAAATAAACACACTGGAAATGAAACACAGTGATCGCTCAGTACGCCTGAATGCCAATGCTGGCTTTGCGGGAGGACTGGCATCCATTTGATGGGGGCTTTATTAAAAACAGTGGAGACTCATTTGCGGCGGAGATTCTTCAAACAGGAACTTTCTACACACGCGACTGAAGAGCTGGAGAATGGGTTGACATACAGGCAGCCATCTCAAGCCTCACACAGACCCAGTGCTTTACTGTGGGTGTGGTATCTCAAAGACTCCCAGCGAGCTGTGCGATGGGACAAATATGTAATCCCAGCACTTGGTGGGGAGGGGGACCCAGAGGCTAATGCAGGAGGACTGTGAGTTCTAGGCCAGTGTGAGCACATGGCAAGACACTGTCTCAAAAAGCTACACTCACTAAAGGCCAGGGACGGTATTAGAGGAACCGCTTTGAGTGGCGTCAGTGTGCCATAGGGGAACAGCACAGCTCATGGGTTGAGCTCGCCTGGGGTATGCATGCAACACCTGTGTGTGAGGAGTGAGGACAAAACGAAAAAAGAAATTTAGGAGGTGGGAAAATGGAGGAAAAGAGAAAAGAAAACTTCCACTGATCTGGCCATGGCCTCGAAAGAAACCCAGCCGTTTGCTTGGCTTTCTCAGGGGAACTGTGGAACTCTCTCTATGAAAAGGAAGGATGGGTTGCTTACCACATTTTTCTGTCACTTCCCAGCCAGTGGAGTCTGAATCTACTCCTCCGCACTTCCGGTTTGTCGCGTCCCTTCCGACCAGCGGAAAATAAGGACACGACCCGAGTTCTTCTCCAGGCAGTTTACTCAGGAACCTTTTCAGCAAGCTTCTTTTTCTCCGGTTTGCTCGCTTCTCCACCCCCAACACCTCCGCGCCCCTTTATATCCTCTGCCTCAACCAATCAGCAGCCTTTACGTCAGTAGCTCTAATTGGTTCCCGACAAGGCGGGATGCATACGTCAGAGCAAAGCACGGCCCACAACCCAAATAAGGACTTGTTTACCAGGAGCAGAATTGCAAGTCATCCTGCCTGGCAGGTTGCCAGGCGCCATCTTAGCTTCAGCTTCCCGCACGGTTTGTGCTGCTCACCAATCCAGTTTGATTAGGGCTGGGGATGGAATGCTCCAAGGCAAGCACATGAAGGTCACATTGAAATGACATTTCCAAGAAAGCTGAATGGTGTCCTTGTTAGGAGATGTGGTGATGGTGGTGGTGGCGGCGGCGGTGGTGGTGGTGGTGGTGGTGGTGATGGTGGCAGAGGAGGAGGAGGAGGAAGGAGGAAGAGATGCTGCATGCTGAATCACTATGGACTCAGCCATCTTCTACCGCTCTCTGTGTGAGAGACCAGGGCTGGTCATACTAGGGGACTCTGATTCTCTTGTGCAGGCAGGACCAAGCAAACCCAACAGGACACCTGAATGTGTTCCTGTACTGGTATCTGAGTTGATATGGCAACCAGGAGCAACGGGAAGTGAGGAGACAGAGAATCGGGCATCTGTGCCAGATTGTAACTCAAATCGGGAGAGGGTAAATAAACTCACTTTTCTATTTTTCTGATGTCTCAGAATCAGAGAGCAATTTCAAAGCTGGAAGGAGATGCTGACGTTGTCACTACCCGCTTCATTTTTACATTAGGGGAAATTTGGTCCTGGAAAAGCAAGCACCTGTGCTTGCCGCACAGGCAAAGCTAAGACTTGAGCCCGGCTCTTCCCAAAGTCGGAGGTACCGGCTGTCCTGCTTCGTGGTGGGCTCAAGGACCTTCTCCTCCCTTCCCTGAAATGACGAGGCAGCCATCAGAATTATAGCTCAAGCTTATTAGTTGGCTTTAATGTGCCTAATATGGATGTAATGCTAAAGCTCCATAGCACTGAAGCAAGAAATTGAAGCAATAAACTTGTGTTTCCGCTGTTTCTAGCATCAAATCTTGGCCAGAATATTCCCAAACAATATGCACTGGTTCAAATTATATATTTTAAATATTATATATGTGTGTGTGCTATGTATCCCAGTGTAAGTACACACACACACACACACACACACACACACACACGCTCCATCCAGCTTTCAAAATGCCAGAAGTTCTTGGTCGGAGGTCACTCTATTTCACTTACCTTGATGGCATTGGAAAAAAAAATCACTCTTTAGGCAACTTGGCATTAGCCTGGCAGGTTCACATTGCTTTTATTGTTTTGTTTTGTTTCCCATTTCTTAACTGACATTTTGAAATATGCACTTATTTTGCTTTTTGTGAAATGCTCTTTTGTGAAAATGTAACGATGTTTGCATAACAACTAAGATCTTTGCTTTAAAATGCTTGGGGGTGATGTTGGGAACTTTCATCTCTGAGGGGGGCATGGAATGAACGTGTGAGACTGAAAGCTGAATTGGGGAGCTGAGTCCAGGAGGTGCTGCCTAGAGAGCGGAGTCAGGGAAGGTTTGAAGTATTTCAAATGCAAGCAGGCTTTGCAACAGAGTGGGGTTCTGTCTGAGTGGGAACTTCTTGATTTGCTCTGTCACATAAAATGCTAAACGCCAGCCCCTGTCCTCTCTAATCTACACATTTTCCACGTGCAAATTTGGCCTAACTGTGCCTTTTCAGCCTTGCTAGTAACTTTAGGTTAGAAATTTATTGTTGATGATTCATATGTTAGGCAATTTTTCTACTGGAAACGCCTATGGTGAAATCGAAGCCTTTAGAACTCCACAGGCAGAGCTTTACCTGTCGGGGTGGTCAAGTACCAGTTTTTCCTCAACTGTGGTAAAAGCTACTCTGATCGCCAAGGGTTCACGCTTCCTTCCTTGGCTCACAATGCTGGTGAGAAACAACCATCCTGGCTGAGATCTGAGGTCCCATACTCCTTTGCAATTCACTGGGACCACATGACTGAGCTCCAGCCAATGGAATGAGAACAGAATAACATGGGTCTGTAAATGCCAACAGGGATGCTACAGGCCCCCTTGGGATATGAGAGACCCACAGAATGGGATTGGGGAGTTCTGAGTCAATATGCAGAGCTCTAATGGAGAGAATTTGAATTCCAGAGTCCTTAAAAATGAGCCTCCTAATTAGGATAACCGTTTCCCGTGTTAAACCAATAAGGAGGAGCGGCCATAGTATCTGTTACAGCAGCTGACAGTCCCGTAATTAAGATCACTTCTGAACAGGCCAGTGACGTCCTTTTGGGAAATTACCTCTCCCATTATGTGTCATCTATATTGGATAGCAAATCACACGCCCCTTTCCCAACATGAGAAGCGGAGATTCTGTGTCCTCCCCTCCTCCCACCGTGCAGCCAGGGAGCTAGCAGGCTGTCTGTCCTAGGAGAACAAAACAAGACAAACAAGCAAACAAAAAAAAAAAAAAAAAAAAAAAAACAGAAAGCATATCAGGATCAGCGGCACTCTGTCCACTGCCTTGCTACAGGATAGTTGCTAAATTCCTAGTTTCTAGCTCCCCGCAGACGTTCCTGGTTCCTGCCCATTCCTGGCTAAATTAGAAGCTCAATTCTGTGAGCGTCTGAGATCCTGCCAGTAAATTCCCCTTTCTTAACTTGGTAGAGTTAAGTTTTCTTGCATGTAGCCAGAAAATTCTAATATGAGCCTCTTGAAAGAGCACCCCAGAAAGAAAATTTAAAAGAGTCCATGTTTCACAGCTACTTTGAAGACTGGGTTTCGTAAATAACACCCAAAGCAAACATGCGTTTCTTAAAATATAAATTCGCTGTACTTAGATGTCTCCTTGAACTCTGCAGGGACATGGGGGTGGGAGTGCTAAAGGATTAGCTGTGGTTTTCTATAAGCTGCAATAAATATGAAGACTGCGCAGTCAAGGCAGGGGAGTCTGATTGATTTATTACATTATAGTTCATTAAAAGTGTTCCACTGCCTTTTTAAAAACCATCCAGTCATTAAAAAATCTTTGCGGACACAGTTTCCAACATCGTTATAAGGGATTCTTGACAGCTCTTCATTTTTAATGGCACTGTTATAAACAGGCTTCGTAATGGTCCTTCTTAGTAGGAGGCTAGTTTCGAAGCCAATGACTAACGCAGCCCAGGCTGCCGCCACCGTGGCCCTGCGCAGAGATGGAGTCCGAAGTTAATTTGTGTAGAGTAATTGAAAAACCTGGGTTTTTGCAGTATGATGGGGAAGGTACTTTCTAGAAGGGCCTCCAATTCCAACACAGGGCTCTCAGATGTGTTTTCTCTTGTAAACCCAAACAACGAGTAGCTGAGGAGCCGGATTGGCCTCAAACATCTAAGCGAGGGGGAAACTGTGCTGATGTGCAATTCAAATTGCTAAGACTGTGCCTCGGGCCAACTGAAGGGAAATGCCAGCTTTCTCATTTGTAGCAAATGGATATGAGCTCTCAGCTGGTTTGGCTAAGGTCCCCAAGAGATCAGGCAGCAGGGGAAAGACACGGAGTGTGGGCGGACCGCATTCGGAGCAGTGCTAGTGGCCTCCTCTACCCACCACCCTCCACGGGGAAAGCAGAGAGATACCGTGGCAGTCTCCATCATGGGAAACGCCACTTGGACTCTTGAAATAGATGTCTGCTGTGACTGTCCACATAGAATTCTGCTCGACAGATGATAGGTTTCGTTCCCTGGTGCTCATTAGGTTAACTTCGGGAAGCTGGACTCTGTTGGATATATGGAAAAATCAGGCAATATGGTCATGACCATAGGGAGATGGGGGCAAGGCTGGGAATAAGAGTGCCCAGGGGTAGAGGGGCTAGAAAACGCACATAGTATTTCACCTGCCTAGCACCCCTACTTTTTAGAAAAGAACATTATTTTTCTTTAGACAAACTGCTTTTCCATTCAAATTAGACTCATTCTTCTACCCTATATTATGGCCTGGCTCCATCAAAGGGCCGAGTCAATGCAAAAGCTCTGAACAGCCAGAACATTCCACTCCACCCCACTGGTGGATAGTTAACCCAGGACAGGACAATGAAGCTCAGCTCTGAACTTCATTTGGCACTCCTGAGAAAACGGTGCTGGGTTTTGCTGGGAGAGCTCAGCCACTGAATGCAAGGCAGCAGCTCCAACGCCTCTCCCCGCAGGGCATCTCCTTGAGAATAAAGACGGCGCAGAGGAGCCAAGGTGAGAGACGACAACAAAACAGCTGCCTGATGACACAGTCAAGCATCATCATCCATCTGAACCTGAAGTCGTTTTACCTTCGATACTTCAGAAAAGTAAGCCAGGACAAGTCCTGTTTGCTACTGGTAGAGTAGCTTTGTGTGGGAAAAGAGTGAAAACGTCCCAGCATCCAGGGATATCCAGGACCTTTGAGAAATGCCATGTGCCTTTCCTGTGCTCTATTATGAGCCAAGACATCAGAGTGCTTCCGTGGCCAGCCTTTGCCTTCCTTGTGTCACCTGACCCTATCCTGGTCACCTCGCCCACTTGCTCTTAGCATCAGTGCCTTCCCTTGCCCTCTGTATCTAAGGGGACTGACCTCTCTGCAGAAGATGGTGCCTATGCTCCATAGCTGCAGACTCTGGAAAAGAGTATCATGGGATGCCCAGTGGGGGACTGGGCAGTGAGAGAAGGGGAGAAGCTAAAGTGCCTGTGCACACTTCTTTCCCTAGGCCCTTATCTTTTGTGGTAGCTGTGTTGCCTCTGGGTTCTGGCTCTCCATCATGGCTCCACCTCCTGCCAGGTGGTCCTGATGCTTGGGCACTTATTTGTCTTCTTGCTTTCTCTGCCTCTGTCCCCCCCCCTCCGCCCCCTACTCTCCTCTTCTCCTCTCCCTCTCCTTCCTTCCTTTTTTCCCCCATGCTAGGAGCAAAACAACCTCCATCAGTTGCTAGCTCTGGGTTGCCTTGCCAGCCTCTATACATCCTTAGCACTCTTCGAACATTTTTCCAAATGAATCTCTGTATCAGTGATCCTCTACTGAGTTGGCTGGCATGGGTTCTGTTGCCATTACCCATTGCCAATGAATCGAATCACCTGGTGGCTGTAAACAACATTTTAATATCTTTCATGATTTCTCTAGGTTACGATGGGAAAGGCAAATCACTCACCATTAAAACGTACACGAAAACTAAATGCAAAAAATTAACATTACTAAATTCTAGCCTGATAATGTTGATTGCTAAGACCTAAGACCAAAGGTCTAGCTTTTCTTTGTTGAGAAAAGAATTGCCAACTCTAAGGCACTAAAGAAAGATACTCAAGAGAACAGAAAAGGAATTTCTTAGAGATGATGTCAAAGTCTGGAGCTCTGTAGTATGGTGACGCTAGCACCCTCACTGCCTAAATCAGCTTGTATCTCAGAGGTGCCTGTTCCACAGGTGGGAAAGTACTTTGGATGAGTACAGGTTTGCTGGGCAGAGAAAAAGAGCCAAATTAGGCTAACTGACACTAAAGGGGCTTTATCTTGAGAAAACACAGCCCGTGACCACCTCCTCTAGCATGCACGTGTGCGTGCATACACACACACACACACACACACACCTTTTCTCCTAAAGAATCTCTCTGCCCTGCCTTGGCCTTGAACTCTTATCCCCCCTCATATAAATGGCTGGTTAGGTCCAAGGACAGCTACCAGAGATGCAGCGATTTAACCCTAAATGTGGGAGAAGAAAGCTGATTGGCCTAGCTTGGATGAAGCATCCAGCTCTGAGTCAGGAAGCCGCAACTGAGCAGGCCTGTCCTGCATGCAGACACCAAGAAGTTAAGGGGAGGAGTCTTGGGAAGAGTTTTGAGTGGCCTGGGAGCCACTGCCCATCAAGTAAAAAACAGCACTGTCTGTGCTTTGAAACCCTTGGCAGGATCATGAGTGCCCAAGGCCCCAACTAGTTATATGGGTTTCTGCAGCAGCTTTGCTGAAGCTGCAGGTCTCAGGCTAGCAGCCCTGTGTGGGCTAGCCTCAGCTGTGTCAAGGTTTCACAAATGGTTACCCATTTCGCATAAGCATCCTGCTAGGAATGCCAGTGCTCTCACCTGCAGCTACTCAGTACTTGGTCTTAACTGTGTGAGGTTGGTTTGGTTGGTTGGTTTGGTTTGGTTAATCATTCTCCCCTAGACACCAGATTGTTGTTCTATTCCCAGTGTCCGAAATTCCAAAAAGTAGCAAAGACTGGTTTACTCTGTGTCCTGCCTTGGCTCTCCTCAGGCTTTCTGTTTTAGCCTCAAAAACCTGGGATACTTAGGAAGAATTAATTAGGGTGATCTTCACTAACCCTCCTCACCTCTGCTCCTAATAACAAAGACACAGAACCAACCCAGTGCAATGGCTTCTCCTGAGTCCTAAGTTCTTGTTTTTTGTTGCACTATTTGGCCCTCCCATAGCAGCACATCATTACATCATTATCCTCCCGCATCCTGTGATTACTTAGGACTATGACCCCAATCCTGCAACCCAAACACAATCCATTCAAGAACCAAGACCAGGGGCTCACAACAGGTCTCATCTTACCTGAGGATGCTGATCTTAGCTAGAGGCTATGCGGAGATCTGTGCTAAATAAAATTCTAAGATTGAGCCAGGAAGGTGTCATCTAGACAAAGGCAAAAAGAATGCTCCAAAGAGGTGACGGCATGTGCCACACTCTGTAGAATTGCCTTGTGCCAAGGACATTAGTTGACTTGAATATTCAAATTTTAAAATGACAAGGCAGAACTGACCAAAGGGTATTCATAACTACAATGTGCTGCTGGGAATCTCCCGTAGTCTCTCTCTCCTGGAATGTCTTGCTCACTTCTGCTTTTGTCAGAATGATGGCTTGTCTCTCCTGCTGTAGAGGGGTTATGGTACCTCACAGAGACATGGCTGAACCTTCACATCATCCACCAGAGTTGAGTGTGAGTAACAGTATTGCCTTCCCTTCAGGTAGAGCTGGAAAGTTCCCAGCAAAGGGTTCTCATTGGCCCGGTTTGAGTTACTTCCCCACTGTGACCAGCATGTGGATGACAAATGTGGCAAGCATCTCAACAGTCCCTCTTTGCTGGCTTCTGTCATCATCAAAAAGGACAGTGGCCTCTATAGAAACTGTTATAAATCGTGTTTCTGTCTTCCACTTCTTCCTGACCAACAGATCTACTTCAAAAAAGGGGAAGAAAATCACACCCACAGATAACATGTAGCTCTTCACATGGAATCTTAGGGGACTGCTTGACCTCAAGTATCTCTCTGGCCCCAGTATTCACCTGTCTACACAAAGCATGTTATAAATATTTATTTCCAATTTCAAATATTCCTGTGCACTGTGTAAGTGTCTTGTGCCCAAGGGGGCCAGAAAAGGGAAATAGGAAACCCTTAAACTGGAGCTGTAGAAGTTTGTTAGCTGTCATGTGAGTGTTGGGAATTGAGCCCAGGTCTTCTGCAAAGTTCTCTTAGCCACTGAGCTACTTTTCCAGCCTGTCACATGACTTGAATGTTAGTGGGAGAATGCCTAACGGCTGCCCATTTGCAGAGGCACAGCATCTTCTAGTAGCACCTAAAATTGCATCCCGCTCCGTTCTCTTAGTGTGGCCACGGTAGGCCTATCTCGAATGCCCATGCCATATCTTCCTCTTCTTTGCTCCATCACACTCTGCTCCAATAACTGCTGAGTAGATAGGGTACCATTTATATTCAGATGGAGCTGGGAGGTGGGAAACTACATGATGCCAGACAACTTTGAGCACCATCGTAAGGGAAATAAAAACAATGGCACAGGATTACAGATCACCAAGCTGCAGACCTAGAGCTCTGCTCTGAAGAGAGAGGGGTGTGGGGGGGCGGCATCTTTTCTTCAAAAACTGGGTAGAGGGAAATTTCAAATGGAATGAACAGCTATTTGAAAACTGCCCTGGAGCAAATTGAAAGTCAGTAACAATGCCCAGTGATTCATTTGTTTAAGCCTGGGAGAATGCATGCATGCGTGTACACACACACACACACACACACACTATATTCTTTCTGCATGCATATTTACACACAATATACATAAGGAATGACCTTCTCCCACTCTGCCCTTCTGCTGCCTTCTACAACAGTAACATTTACTGAAGATTTTATTACAAAAGCCACAAAATGAAATTCTAATCAATAATAGTTTCCAGGATGGTGAGGGGGAAAAAGGGAATTGACTACATTCATAGGTAAAAGATGCTATTATCTCAGTTCAGCAACTATGAAAGAGAAATAGATGAAAAAATCCGGGTTTTATATTAAAACCCAGCACAGCTGTAGAGTTACATAATAAAGCATCGCCTGTATCCATGGAAATGAGAGTAATTGATGCACCACAAGTTATTTTTATAAACCCAAACAAAAAAAAAATTCAATCAGAAATGTCTCTCCCCATTTTGGGGGCATTGTATATTTTGTATCTGTACATAATGCCCACATTTAGAGTCTGAATGCACTCTCTATTGATCAGCCTTGCTGAATAGGACGTGCCGCCTTCCCTGAGTATTCAGGATTAGAATCCTGCAGCCTAGTTCCCACCTCTTCTCGCCAGACTTCCTCTGAATACATTGCACAGTGCTTTAAAATCCAGGCCCTGCTGATTTGAGGAGGGAGTAAAGAAGCCGGGTTTCTGGCTCTGGAGGTGTCAGAGGGGCCACATTGGAAGATGAGAGCTCTTCAGAGTGCATGCACTGGAATTTCCACCACCACTCCCAAGGGCAGCAACCCTCATTTCCCCAGCCTGTGCATGCACGTCCTTAGTGCCTAGAACAGAGCTCGGCACACAACGGGCCTTCCAAAGCGATCAGGGCACATGGTCCAATAATTAGCTGAGTTTGTTTGGCAGAGAAGTACTGAAGACACCAAGTACAGTCATATTCCAGGGCCACACTCCAAGCCTGTGTTGGCTCTGCAAAGGAGAGACACAAGAATGTATAGAATGAATTTATCTTTCCAAGGGTCTTCTTGCCATGAAGAACTGAAGCAAAGGTCGCTGATCTGGGCAAGGGAATGCCACTTACCCACCCCACCCCTGCCCTCCCCACAAAGGTGCTTTTCTCTTTGTTTGCTATCAGCTTGCTCACTCTGTCTTCTGTAACTCTTAGTAATTTTTAACAAAGGGCCTTTTGTTTTCATTTTGCACTGGGTACAACTTTGTATTGATAGATGATCCTGCATATGAAAGTTAAGAGCAGACACTGAGCGAATAGACTTGGGTAAAAATTACACCTCCAACACTTAACTGCTTAGAAGATCTTAGCAAGTTAAACATCTGAGCCGCTGTGTACTCATCTATGAAAGGATGATAATAGCAATATTGACATGGTGGGTTGCTATGAAAACTACATGACAGAATATCTGTAATGTGCCCGTGCTTTGAAGACGAGCAAAGCCTTGCTCAGTGAACACCATGAGCGTTCAAGTTGCACTGAGTAAAAGAAGGGCCTGAGGAGGGAGGAGGTTACGACTGAAGGCTGGAGAGGACAAACCAGGCTCTTGTCACACCAACACCGAGTGACTGTGCAAATTGCTATAAACAAAGCAGCCATGTTGTAGGTTGGTCTTAGAAGCCACTCCTCCGTCCAACAAGCTCTTACTTCCAACCTTGTATTAGCTTCTATCTAGAATCTTCTCAGTGGAAGGCTGTGTGAGGAGGGTAGAGAAGCTGCCAGCACCAAGGTCCCCTCACTGTTACTTTCAGATCTACTGGCTACAGTGGGGACTTGAGCTTTGTTGGGGCAGGTGACAAGACAGAAAATGGAGTCCCATGAGCATCTTTCTATCACGTATCTGATCCATATGGACACATACTGAGAGACAACTTTCTTGATCAGTTACCTACAAAGTCACAAAATCATATAGTAATTCCGCTAAGTTTTTCAAATAACTGCTAAGCTGTTTCTTTGCTGTTATACCATTTCACAATCTCTCTTCCAGAAATCTGTTTTCTCTATGTCCCTACTAATAGCCATTATTTTTGGACTTGGAGATTTTGGACATTATAATAGGCATGAATTTGTCTCTCATTAGCGCGCTGACTTCTGCTTTCTTGGTGACTAGTGATCATTTTTCCAGGAGCTTATTGGCCATTAAAAAAATCTTTTGAAGGAAAATATTCGTGTGTCTCTGACGTTCATTTTTTTTTTTTTAAATTGTTGCCATTTGTTGAAAAACTATTCTTTAACCATTACACGATCTTGGCACCCTCATCAAAAAATTAACTGGTCACAATACGTGAGAGTGTCTGAACCCTTAATTCCATCTCACGTCTGCATCTTTGTCCTTATCTTAGTGCCACAACGTCTTGGTCACTGTCACTTTGTAATAAGTTTTGAAATGTGAGAACATAAGTCCACAAAACTTCTCTTTTCTCGGAGTTTCTTTCAATGTTCTGGTTCCTTGCATTTCCAAATAAATTTCAGGATCATCTGTCAATCTTCATGAGAGGTAACCTGAATTTTGGTAAGATTTCATTGCGTCTCTAACCTGTTTTGGACAGTATCGCCTGGTAACAACAAATCTTCTAATCCATGAACATATCTTTCTGTTGACTCAGATGTTAATTTCTTTTACGTGGTTTGCTGTTTCCTTAGTGTAATAATTGTGATTTTGTTTTATTCTCAAGTAGTTCATGACTTTGAACTGTGTTAATTTGAATTCTTTTTTTATTTCCATTTTCAGATTGTTCATTTCTCATATATAAAAATACAGTTAGTTTTAAATTTTTTATTTTTATTAGTTTTGTGTGTGTGTGTGTGTGTGTGTGTCTGTCTGTCTGTCTGTCTGTGTCTGTGTCTGTGTAGGTATGAGCATATAAGTACAGTTGCTCACAGAGGCCAGAGGAGTTGGATCCCCCTAGAGTAGGAAGCCTGATGTGGTTGCTGAAGATAGAACTCGGGTCCTCTGGAGTACATGTTCTTAACTGCTGAGCCATCACTCTAACCCTTATTTTAAAATCTTCATTTTTTAAAAGAAGTGTATGGCCTCTAGTAGAGGCTCATAGTAGCAGGGACCATAGAGACTGAAGAGGAGATCTTCTAATTAGACAAGTCTCCTAGTAGAGGACAGAAACACCAATCTACCCACAAAAACTTTGACCCCAAATTTACCCTGTGCAGGGATAAAAACAGAGCAGAAAGAGCAGAGATTGAGGAAATGTCAAACCAACGCCTGGCCCAACCCAAGAGCCACCCCGTAGGAGGGAGCCAACCCCTGACACAATTAATGATACTCTGCTATGCTTACAGACAGGAGCCTAGCAGAGCTGTCCTCTGAGGGGCTCCAGCCAACAGCACTTCAAAACAGATGCTGAGACTCACAGTCAAACACTGGGTGATACTTAGGGAGTCTTGTGGAAAAGTGAGGGGAAGGAAGAAAGGTCCTGGAGGAGACAGGAGCTCCACAAGAAGACCAATGGAGCCAACTAAGCAGGGCCCAGAGGAACTGGCTAAGATTGAAACATCAACCAAGGACTACACATAGACTAGACATAGGCCCACTACAAAGATATAGCTGATGGGCAGCTCAGGCTTCACATGGGTCCTCTAGTAAGGGGAGCAGGGGCTGTCTTTGGCATGGACTCTGCTGCCAGCTTTTTTATCATTTCCCCCTGGTGAGACTGCCTTGCCAGGCCACAGGGAAAGAGGACGCAACTTGACGGTCTGGGTGGACTGGAAGTGGAGCTCCCCTTTTCTGAGGAACAGGGGAGGGGAGGGGAGGAGGGATGGGGCTATGACCAGAATGTACAATGAATAAATAAATTAATTAATTTTTCAAAAAGTACATTGTATGCATGTGTGCATGCATGGTGTGTGTTGGGGGGGTTGTACCAATGCCGTGGAACTCATGTGGACTGAAAGTGAAAATGCATTGTTGTCTTGTAGGATCAAGATTTTGGTAAAAAACAAACAGATGATTTTATACCAAGGATTATGTTAAACATGGGTCTTTAGTAGATGCACCTCTTTCTTTTAACCAAATAAGTTTCTATTTATTTTTGCATCCAGACCCAGCCAGATAGCAACGTTCTCAGAGTTCTCATTTTCTCCTTGGTGGTTTGTTACTGCAGATGCATGTGACTGTTTGACCTGCACTTGCTACCTACAGAACATATACTCTATGAGGGCTGAGGTGCTGTCTGTGACCATTTTATCCCCAACGCCTGGCATGGGGTCCAGGAAATCATTAATGAATGAATGAATCAAGCCAGCCAGCAAACATGGGATTAGAATAGGAGGTCCTGATGGCCCTTAGTGCTCTATTCTTCCTCATTTTAAACCATGGATTTGTTTTGTTTTTGAATCTTTGCTATGCTTTGGAAGAGAAAGTCCAGTGTTGCTCTCGAAATGATAGAAATCTGTCCCAATCCTCATTAAACCCATCTTGTTCCCACTCTGATGGCTGTAGCTCTTTGTCCACATCCGTCGTAAGTGTGATCATGATTTTCATTGTGGTCATGTGGCATACATATTAGCCTTCTCTCCTGCTTTCCCTTTGAAGGAAAAGGCATGCATGGTCTGTCTTGGTCTTCAGAAATTTGTCAAATGGAGAAAAAAAAAGTGATGGCCACCATTGAGTAAGTAATTTAAGGGCCTTTTTAGAAGGTAAAAGTTGTGTTCAATGTGTATTCATTGTCAAATGTTTGGGGGCTTTTTCTTCTTTTAAAACAAGAAACAATATTGCATTTTAATTCTCATCAAGCAAATCAATGTTTTAATGACATTGTAGCCAAAATTCCTATTCACTCACAGCCAGAGCAGATCTGCTTGTTTAGTCAGTGGGGACCATGTAACCTCTTCAGCCAAAATCATACTAAGCGCGTTCTCCATCCATGTTTACCCAAGCCATTTTCACTGCCTGTGTTTCTTCCTATATATATATATTTTTTAAGGACAGTTAAAGTTTTACCTGGTTTCTGAGACATTTGGTCACCACCGTTCCACCCTGAGACTTGCTGCGCTTCCATGCCTGCCGCTGACTTGAGAACTGACCTCCTGCTCCAGGCAGCTTCAAGCTCCTTGACGTCTTTAGCCTCCCTCAACTCGCCGGGTTAGCAGCTGCTCTCGCTGCGGTAACAAAAATGCCAGACGAACAGGGAGGCGCAGATAGAAATCCGAAGCTAATAGCTCTGATCTTAACAATTCTCTAGCAATGTGTTGTTTTCTGTCTCGCCTGTGCCATTTGCAGATGCAAGTTTATATGCATTGATGGATACTTGTAAAGTTACAAGTGTATCTTACCTTTCTTACAGACTAGGATGCCCTAGAACTTGCCTTGTTCACCTCTGTCCTTTAGATTCATTTGTCTCTTGCTGGGTAGTATAGTCTTATGTTCCTCTGGCTTAACACAAAGCTACCTCCTGGCTCCTGGTCCTCACATGCCTTCGCTTGGGATCCTCTTCTAAGACAGCTGGCGATTGGCTGAATTCATTTCCTTGCATTTGAGTGTCTGATGTCACATTATCCCTCTAGCTTCTAGCCAGGAACGTCTGCTGCCAGGGGGCTACCTGTGGTTGCTGCTGTGTAGCTCCCAGGGCTGTTCAATTGATCCCAGATTGATTTGGGATCATGGTTTCAGAGGTGTCAGTCCCTAGTTGCTGGCGGTATTGATTCTGGACCATGGTGAGGGAGATTATCCTGATGGCGAGAGTACGTGTATGAGAGGGATGCTCACTTCATACTGAAAACCTAACGGTTCCTTTCAACATCCTCAGTACATTCATGCTCACAATCTCCAGAACTAGAAAAATTATCTTGACACACAAAAAGATGCTTCCTTACAAAACTGTCACTGTCCACTCTTCACGGTCATAATTACCCAGGACTGACTCCCCACAGAACACACGTACCTAGGTCTATACCTTACTTGACCTTATCTTGACCCATCCCTTCCATTCTGTTACTACTAAATAAATGTGCTGATTGGATCTGTGTCACCTTGACACAAGATACAGTCATCTTGGAAGAGAGATCCTCAGTTTAAAAAATGCCCTCCATTAAACATTTTCTTCATCCACGTTTATCCAAGCCACTTTCATGTGCATGGAATAACTGTATCTTTCTTCCTATATTTTTAAAGGACAGTTGGACCTGTAAGCAAATCTACGGGGCATCTTTTTGATTAGGGATTACTGGGGGAGGGCCCAACACACTGGGGTTGGTGCCACCCATGGAAAGGTGACCCTGAGTTCTATAGAAAAGCAAGATAAAAGAGCCATGGGGAGCAAGCCAGTAATCAACAATCCCTCCTGGCCTCTGCTTAGGTCCTTTCTCCGGGTCTCTGCCTTGAGGTCCTTCCCAGAAATAAATCTTTTCCTTCCCAATTTGCTTTTGGTCTTGGTGTTTACTCACAAGAGAAAATTAAACTAATATAATGAGAAATCTTGGCTCTGGCCTGTTAATTTATGAAGACACTGACTCCACATATTACAGTAATAAGAAAGCATAGCAATGGCCAGATTTCCTGTGTCTCCTCCTCCCATAAGAGGGATATTGGACAGCATGGGCTGCCTCGCAGCCATGTTGAGCATCCTTTGGTCTCTGGAAAAGTACACTGGGCATCAAAGAACTGATACTAATATTAGAGTCTTGACACTAAAGAGAGAAAGCTGGATGAAAAGAGTTTAAGACCAACAACATTAAACATATTTCCTTAATGTGGTCATGGCCTACAACGTAAGTTTATTTTGGACTTGGGAAATTGGAATACTTTCTACCTTAGTTTCTCCAAGACATTACAAAATTACAGAGGGGAAAAATACAAAATTACAAAGGAAGAGATGAAGTACAGCACTTTGGGGGTTGGGGGTGGGGATCCAACTCAACTGGTCATAAAGCATTTGCTTAAGATACATGGTTATTTCCAAAAAACAGAGGCTTCTAAATTCTAGATGTGGAGCACTGCTTTGGGGGTGGATCATGTGCTGTCATGTGTTGGTTAACCATCTCTCAAAACAAACGCATCATGATAAGTAGACTCTTACACCGAGAACCCCTAATTTTTGGCACCTACCCTTTCCTATCCAATCAATAACCCTATAATGACCATTTTTAAGCTACCAAAGATCCCATAGTCAACTTGCCAAGTCCCTGTACATTGTATAAACTGTTAGACAGCAGCACATGGGGTGCTGTCACCACATGGGGTGGATTGAGAGATGCAACTCTCTATCCTTAATTTCTGTAAGTCTCTGGTCTAGTGTTGACATGACCATTCATCCTTTGATTAATTGCTTTGAGTTTTTCCTTTTCCAATAGAAAGCTGGTAGTTATGGTGAGTTGGAGCCCATAAAGATAAAAATCTTGTTTCCCACAAGTTTAATTCCCAAGGATAGATATGTAATAATCCCCAAAACTATAGCATCTTAGCCAAAGTTCTTATTACACTTTCAAGACCCACATACTAATATGGTTCTTGGGTAATTTTTCTTTCAACATTAAGGCATTTGTGGCTAGACACAACTAGTCTTTCAAGATAGTTAAAGACCATTAGCAAAAAAAAAAAAGATCACCACTCCCACAAAAATTCTTTTGATGGAACAAGATAAAATTGCTCTCAATTTTTGTATTATTTATGAGCAAATCACAATTCATAGGGGAAGAGGTCAGTGAAGGAGATGAAAGCGCAGTGTGGGAGGGAACACAGGCTCAGGTCATGGACAGCGTGTACTGAGAATGCTCGCCTCATCATAACCCAGTGTTTAAACAGTTCTGTGATGTGCCTCATTTGGTGCTGAGACCTGTCACACTCTGCACAAATTTCTGCCTCCAGGAATGGGTGAAGTCCTAAATGCAAAAAGGGAAAAAGATTAAAAAGTATCCTTAATTAACATTTTTTGCAGAGAGCGAGCTACTATCTGATATCAGGTCCTTCAAGGATTGAAAGTTCTAACAGTTAAAGTCAGAGAACATCATGTGCAGCTCACTTGGATTTGGCCACTGGATTTTTCTTTCAAATTGTGTTCAACTATCTAGCTGTGGCCCCATATTCACATTCATTCTCTCCCTTTCTTTCTCTGTGCCCCTCTGTCTCTTCCTTTGTATTTCTGTCTCTGTCTCTGTCTCTCTTCCTCTGTATCTGTCTCTGTATCTTTCTCTCAACTGTGGCACCTCTTTCCCATTTTTCTTGGATTCTTCACAGTCTAGAATCCTAAAGGGCTGAACACTGGCTTTTTACAGCTTCTTCGATGGCGCATACCTACAGATGACCACTGCCATCGTTCTCACGGATTTCTACAACTTCTTTTCTGAGAAACCTCCCAGCACCTTTTAGAATCTGATTGGGAAAAGCACGCAAGTCCACGATGCTGTTGTGGCCAAGAAGGTGTGCCTGGGCTCAAGCCCTTCTCCTGCCACCTCTCCATCCCTACCTAGAGAACCTCAAGCAACTTCTCCAACCTTCTGAAGACTTCTCATCTCTAAGATGGGCACAAAGTAGCAGGAAACGCTCTCTTCATCCAACGCTAGCACACTCAGAATGGGGGTGCGGATCCTCCCCAGGCAGGAGGCATCTCCCTTCTTGTCTTCCAGCAGACTTGATTAGATGTGTCTCTCTTCTTGTCGCCCTCACTAAATTGGAGCCTGTTTGAAGGGCCCAATTCATCACATCCCTAGTCATTCATCACAGCCGCAGAGTGCCTGACAGCACCTAGCAGGATGCCCCGCACGTGGGACCTCTTAAGGGCAGGTCACACATCTGCCTTCCTACTGCACCTCTGCTTTACTGCACAGTGCTTGATAAAAGCTAGACGTGCAATAAATATTGGCTGGATATAAATGTGGACTAACAGGCTAATATGTTTCATGAGAAGGGATGCATAAATCAGCTGGGCAACTGAGTTCTTGAAAGTGGTTCACCATTGTATGGCCGGTGTTCAGTCTATTCATGGTCAGAAAACGACCAGTAAGTAAATTACTGAATCATCAATCAGCCTGGTGGCCTAGTGTAGCTCCCATTGCTTTTTGGAAAGCAGCTTGCATTCTAAAAGTGCTGTTTGGTGGGGCCTAAGTAGCATCATTCTCTGAGAAGCAGTGCTACAGATCACACAGAGGGTCCCTGAAACAGTGACATACAGGCATGGCAATTTTGCTCACTGAGGGGATGTTGGCAGTGTCTGGAGACATTTTGGGTCATCGGCACAGCACTGGAGGACTGTTATGAGCACTAGTGGTTGCAGTTCAAGGACATTGCTAAATGATGAAACGACAGGACCTGCAGTGTCTCAATACTTAAGGCATTGGGAAAACTTGCTATAAATGATCAATTATGAGAGACTGATTCCTTCATGGTAACACACCAAAATGTGCTTCAAAAAGATGGAGACTTTCTATGCGGTGGCCTGTCTCATTTATGTAATCAAGGAAAGTCAGGATAAAAAGGGCACACTAGATATAAGTCAAAACCCTTTGTTCTATTTAATTATTCTGTTTTGTTTTGCTTTGATTTTTTTTTTTTTTTTTTTGAGACAGCCTCACTATGTAGCATTGCTGACCTGAAACCCTCTGTAGACCAGGCTGGCCTCAAACTCACAGAGATTCACTTGTGTCTGCCTACCAAGTGGTGGGAATAAAGATGTGTGCCATGATACCTGGCATTGACCCTTTATTCTAAAAAGGAGACCTGAAGTGAAAAATGAATGAATGGTCTAGGTCACATGGCTGGTGAATAGCCGGCCAGTATAAGAAGCCAAGCGCCTGATTCCCATGCGATTCATTCCTCGCTCCTTTCCAGATGCCAGCCTCCATTTGGTCTCCCTAGGCTCTGCAGCCTGCTTGTTTACTCTTGGATTTGGGCTCTGTTTCCTACCTTAATAACACTCACATTTGACATCAGTCACTCTTCCATATCTGTGAGCCACCCCTAGGATCTTTTCTCAAATAAATTTTGGAAAACGGGTCTTTTTTATCAATGCCATAGGGAAACAGGTATCGTTTTCCATAACCTGAGGGATCTGATGCTGGCTGTTGGTAAAATTCCTGTCCAGGGGAAGACTTAAATAACACCATCCCCTCCTCCTGATGTCCTAATAACAAGCCAAGGCATGATAACACCAAAGCTCACTCTGGGGACCAGTGGATTTATTGGGATTCCGTATAGCGTATAGGTTAAGTGGCTACTTACAGACATGTGGGTGAAAGCCTTTACCCAGCCGGGACCAGAGGGCTTTCTGAGCTGCACAGATGGAGCTCTCCCTCTTCATCTTTCCACAGCATCTACTCTGAAGGGCCCAAGACCACCGGTAATTAGGACAGAAATGTGTGCAGCTGGTTGGGAGGGATGGCTGGATACTCGGGTTAGGGCCCCATGTCCTTCCTCATTGCTCTTTCTAGGAGAGAAAGTAAACAGTCACCCAATAAGTGTGCCAGGATGATCCTTTGCAAGCAGGGCTCCTGAAAATGGCAGGCTTCGGGTTCGGAGGATGGCCCTGTGTGACACCCACTAGCGCTATGCAAACCAAAATCCTGCTCAACACTACTTTGGCCATGCAGCCCCTCTTAAGTCTCGGCACCTGACTCTTGCTTGGGTTTTGTTTAAAAAGGAAGACAAGCACATGCCATAGGTGTGTAAGACCCATTGTTATCCAATGGATGCTTTCTGTTTTTAACTAATACGATATTTCCAATAGAGTGCTACCGAGAGGGGCAAAAACTTTAATGAATTCCTTTCTAGCCCAGTGTTGCTGTTTTGTTTATTGCTCCACCTATGCGCCACTTTGGATCACAGTGCACTCTCTCAGGAGCATGTGTTAACGCGAACAAGAGAGAGCAGAACTTCTGGATGCACAGATGCACACTCTGCTTTGGTCTCCGAAGCTGAAGGAATGCAGAAACAGTGGCTCTTCTTCCTTCCCATGTCACATGCAATTAAATGGGAAATTTAATCTAGGAATCATCCACTGTGGTACAGTCTTTTACAGGATACACCTCAGGTGATAGAAAGTCAAGGCAGGATAAGTCTATGACTCGTGACACCCTCCCCTTGTTTAAGAGAGAGAGAGAGAGAGAGAGAGAGAGAGAGAGAGAGAGAGAGAGAGAGAGAGACTCTCTTTACCTTTTAAGGGTATATATAAGTATCCTACCTGTGACTATTATATTTATGGCCAAAGGGAGATTACCTGAGAGCCTGTGCTACTCATAGGAGCCTTTTAAAATCAGATTTGTTTGCTGGTTGCTGAAAAAGAAGTCAGAGAGACAGGTTAGAATAAACATCAACATTGTAAACTACTCTGGATGCTACACCACAGGCATCCCCTAGGCTTTACAGTTCCGGCTAGCAGTTAGCAGGATAATGTGACATCAGACCTTCAAATGCAAGGACATAAATTCAGCCAATAACCAATAAGCTTGGAAGAGGATCCTGGGTGAAGGCTTGTGAGCCCCAGAAACTATGACATAGCTTTGTGTTAAGATGGGATGAGCAGAAGAATATTATATATAGCAAGCGAAAAACTAATATAAAGGAATAGAGGTGACTATGGCAAGCTTCCTGGTATCAGAAAACTTCCCCTCTAGCCCTGAGGAAGTATCTGTAAGATGCACCTGTGGAAACGTTAGTTTTCGGCTGGGCATATAAGCTTGCATCTGCAAAGGTTACAAGAAAATTAGAAAAAGAAATATGGCTAGAGAGAGTCTTTAAAATCAAGTAAATTCTCTTAGAATTTCAACCACTGTCAGCTGGGTGGGCTGGTTCTTGTTCGGTCTTGGGCATAAGTCCTGGGATGTGCAGTCTCTGGGTTCACTCCACTCTTTAGACTGTGGAAAGAGAAGGCGTTAATAGTAGAGCCCACTCTGGGGAGGTGCGGATACCAACAGAGCTATGACTCCACACACCTCTCTTGACACCGTATCCACGGTTAGAGCCACCTTACCATATATCTGCAGATGTACAGATCAAGCCGAAAGCTGGTGAATAAAATCCTCCAGTTTCCCACACTGGCTAATGGATTTCATAATGATTGGATAAGTGCCTCCATCCCCCACCCCCCACCAAAGACTTTGCTTTGCTCCGTTTGGGCCACCTCTGAAGGGATGGCACTGGTCAGAGCCCCCATAAGACCTATTAAGGCCTCAATCATGACCCTATAGAGGTCAGCTTCTCCCATTGCTCTGTCCTCCTGCCTTACTGTCCTCTAGGTAGTGGTCCCCAAGAATATTCCCAGGGGAACCAGTCCAGGACACTCCCCCCCCCCCCCCCCCGTCGCCTCCTTGATTCACCTGTGTGGAATGTCTCCCTGCAGATGACTCTTCTAAACTGCACCTTTAGCTCCTAATATCTCTGTCCTCAGCCTGCCACCTGCTGGTGCGTACCTGGTGGCTTCCAATGTAAGAGGAGGCCATTTCTCAGATGAAAAAATGGCACCGTTACCTCTTGTTGTTGTCATCTTCGGGACCAAACTCAGGCCTGGAGAATGCTAGGCAAGCACACCACCCCTGAAATACATCCTCAGCCTTACCATCACTTACTTATGAAAGCACACTAGTTGCATCTCTTTCTGAACAGTTGTCCACAGGAACGAACACTCCCATAGAGAGGACCAGCTCTGTTTGCAGAATCGCATTTAGCATACATACATACATACATACATACACATATACACATTTAATTATGCACAATGAAAGCATGTATGCCCTTTGCTGGTCAAGCTTGTTTGGAACTTTCTTATCATGCATATCACTGTAGCCTATTATTCCTGGGCGGATTGGACAAGTTTCAAGGCTAATAAAAACGTTCTGGCAAATTGCTATTTTGAAAGTGATTGAAGGCATGTCCCGCTCACGGCGTATGTTTGACCTTTCAGGGGAGGAAAAGTAGAAGAGACTTGTGGAAGCTAGTTTTCCTGACAGCTCTCAATTGCTTGGCCGGTGTGTTGAGTTGCTTTAAACACCACTGAGACCAGCCTTGCTTTCCAAAGTCTTTCTCTCCCCACTCGGACTCATCACGTTAAATAATAATGAAAATAACTGTAACTCTGTAAAAAGCTGTGTTTTTGCTGTCATTCTCAGCACACTGCCCTCCGTGGGAAAGCTGTTAGCCAATGTGTGTAACAGCCCTGTGAGTCAATATTTGTATTTTGTGGGAAATAGAAGTAAGGAACTGATGTTAAGAGAACCTAAGTAACATATGCCAAATTGAAGTGTTTCAGGTGGGGAACCTGGGCGAAAACTGAGGCTTGTCCTGCAAACCACCTCAAGACAGCTTGTCTTCAGCCATAGCTACAGGGGACCATAGCAGCTTCCAACAGGGTCTTGTTTTGATCTCCAGAGGCCACCTGTCCCTGCAGAGCAGGCAGCAAGTTTGGAAGAATGCATAAGCGCACAAGGAGCCCTTATTGGATGAATCATGGGCGCTTTTGAGCCGAGATCCCAGCTCTCTGGGCAGTGGGATGGGACGGGACCACCCTAACGATGCCTGGGCTTGCCAGCATCGCTTTCTGGGGACAAGCTCCAACCACTACCATCCAAGCTGGACTAGTCATCCTCTTTTATTGGCCACTTTTTTTTTTCCTGAATCACATCTTTACTTCCTAAGTAACAACCCCATGCCCCTCTCTGTAGGCATAAAGTTATTGTGTAGTTTAAATTCTGATTTCCTGCCTAAATGTTGTGTAAACTCTGCTCTTCGATTGCCCCCGTTATGTCAATAAAGTAGCTTACAGCCAATCAATGAACAGGGGAGAGGATAGCGTTGGACTTCCTGCCAGCCAGGGGAAGAAGAGTTAGAAGAGGAAGCAGGGGATTCAGCCATGGTTAGAGGTCCAAGGAACATCAGGAGGAAGGAGCTGGAGCCAACGAAACCTACAAAGAGAAAGTATTGCTGGGATGTTTGCTGGGAGTGAGACAAAATAGGATAGAGGTTTAAGAACAAACGTAAACTGCTCAGACTGTGTTGTGAAGCCTCGTATTTTAAAAGAGTCTCATTCATCTGTGTGATAGCTGGGTTAAGAAATAAGCTAAGAAAGGCAAACTATATTTTATAAAAATAACTTCAACACCTCTCCCCAATGAATTACTTGCACTTGGATCCCTGGTTCAGAGCCACTCATAAATGATTAAGTAAACCTTCTTGGGAAGCCTGGGGTGTGGGGGTGGGCAATATTGAGCTGACTCCTGCTTCTCCTCTGGCGACATCAATGACTTTAGATAATTCTACATTAGTCCTAAATCTTAAACTAGCACTCAGCTAAACTCTTGCAAATAAAATCCTCCCTAAGGAAAGCCAAGGGTTTCTATACTCCTGAGTCATAGATTTCAGACATCTAGATGTTTAAGGGAAACTCAAACCAGTGCCTCGTGTCTGATTTCTAACCCCCGCCACACACCAAGATAATATACTAGTTGGTCCATAGTTCATAGCATCTGCCCTTAATCTCTCCACTCTCCTATTTAAAAGCCTTGCCACCTTTGACAACATTTCTAGTGTTTCAGTGACATGTATCTTCAGCAAAAATCATGATGAGAACTTCTGCCTTGTGAGGTTGTGTCTGTTTTATTCATAAGTATATAGTAGGTATAATGGCACCAATTTTTATAGCACCAAGTTTTATTGCTGTTGCTATTCTTATTGTCATTGCTAACTGTGGAGGAAGAAATTGTGGGATAAGAGCTTAAAAATATATATAAGGCACCACTTGAATTGTGCCTTGCCCTTGTGTTGGACTCATTCAGCCATTTATAGGACTGCAGTCAAATCAGAACTTCACAGCAAATCATCAGTTTGCAGGCATATTGTCATCTGAGTGACACGCTACGATAGAATTCAGATCTTCTGCAAAAGAGGATGGAGGACTGTGCTTTCCTAGGATAACATTTTCTCTTTGGAGGAAGATGGAAGACTGTCCCACAAGCAAGGCTCACATCACTGGGCTCAGCCTCCCCCACCTCACCTCCACAAACTCTTTCTCCACTTTGGACAGACTGCCCACCTAGCACCCTACCCAGTCCAACTCCTGGGCAGTAACTCCTACCACCTCCCACTGAAGTCCTGTCTTTCCTGGCACTTCTAGCCAAGTGTGTATGTGGGGCGACAAGAGGCTTTATTTCTGCTTGAGGTTGTGTAATAAGCCTGACTCCTATCCTTCATGATTGATTGAACCCTTGCTATCTCTTCCCTTCCTGAGTCACTATCCATACTCAGAAATGCTTAGATGTGTTATCAAAAGGCATAGATACCTCTGTCACCTAACACAGACATGTAACCCCTCTGCACTCCAGCTCTCGTGTATGTCACCAATCACTCATTCTAGGGTGCCTAGAAATGAGGCCTAGGAGAGAAAGAGATACCCCACGTTTTTGCTTCTCAGTAGAACGACTTGGAGACACGTGCTAGAGCAGGGTCCAGTGGTCTTTTGAAAAGAGGCAGATAATAAATACTTGAGGTGTTGGGAGCATACGGCTTTAGTCCCAACTGTTCTACTCTAGGTGATACATAAACAAATGAGCTTGGATGTGTTCCAGTGTAACTTACTTACAAATGGTGTGGGTGGCTCCTGACCCCTGTTCTAGAGCATCTCACAGGGTCCTCAGGATTGGTCCCATTTGTCAAGTGATTCACTCATTAATATACTCTTTCTTCCCTTCTTCCTCAGCCTTCCTATAGCGCTCTGTGACCATATTGTATCCTGATGTTCCCTTTGCTATAGGAGAAATCCCAACTGCAACCAATAAGCTACAAAGGTCAAGTGTAAGGTGTCATAAGGTCATAGGATGGAAAAAGTATCTGGCCTGATGGAGTCACAGGGAGTGGTCCATGCAAAGGAAGTAGCGATTGTGTAACTCAGAGAAGAAATAATGTGTGCTTTGAGAAACCAGAACAAGATCTGAGTTGGCTGGAACATGGGAGGAGGTAGCCAGAGCAAAACAGAGCCATTCACCCACAGAGATGGGACCAGTTCCCATGGGGACATTTACGCATGCTAAGGTCTTGGATCTAGATCTTGAAGTAATAGGGAGGCCTCTGAAGCATCAAAGCAGACATATGGAATGACATGTGTACATACAAAAGCCAAACATGAGGGGCCACTCAGAATTCTAGCTCCTGCCCCATAGCCAAGACTAGTACCCTGCCTCTCCTCCTCTATTCACCCCCATGTAACCAGAGCCCCCAGAAGGTAATCAATAGCATCAGCAGATTCATAAGCAGTTAAGTCCCCAACAACAACAACAACAACAACAGGGGACCAAGAGGAAATAGCCAATAAGAACACACAATGAAGCAATGACAGAGCAAAGCCCAGTACTCGAGCCTCACTGGATTGTTGCTTAGATTTAGGGAAAGTTGCAGGAGTGATATCATTGGCTTCTACCAGCTTCTTGACAATTATTACTACATTGCCCTTATGCCTTCCTTCTTTGTGTCCTTGTTTGGAGAGTAGATGCTATGATGTCTCCAAGTGGAATCCTGAAAAGGTTGTTCCCTTTGCTGTCCCCTGCCACTCCTTATCCAGACAAGGAAGAACGAACTTTTTTTTTTTTTTAAAGAACATTTATTTTTTTTAATTTATTTTTTTTTAAGACTAGATTTTTTTTTTATTAATTTATTCTTGTTACATCTCAATGTTTATCTCATCCCTTGTATCCTCCCATTCCTTCCCCCCCCCCCATTTTCCCATTATTCCCCTCCCCTATGACTGTTCCTGAGGGGGATCACCTCCCCCTATATATTCTCATACGGTATCAAGTCTCTTCTTGGCTACCTGCTGTCCTTCCTCTGAGTGCCACCAGGTCTCCCCCTCCAGGGGACATGGTCAAATGTGAGGCACCATAGTACGTGAGAAGAACTTTCACCCAGAGATGTTGCTCTGTCTCCATGCTTTCTAGAACTTTCTTTGATTAGTGTGTAGGTACACAGGAACCCAATATGCTCTGAAGCCTGTGGACTGAGGAAATGGGATGTTATCTTCTACCTCACAAGAATCCACCTGGCATTGGGAGTGGAATAAATAAATATGCAGTGACAAAAGCAAATGCTCTGGGGGAGTCCTGCATGGTGACCGGGCTCCTGACGACACTTTCCCTAGAGGTTGAACAGGAGGAGTTACCTGTATCCCCATGGGATGACTCAGTCTGTCCCAACAATGAGCCTTTGCAGAGAGGTAAGTCTTCCTGCAATCAAAGCCACTCAGTCGCAAGCTCCCTGCTTCCTAAGTATGCCAAGGCATCCTTTTGCCCTGTTAGCCTTCACTGACAGGATGCCAATATGAACGTATCATACAAGTGTTACTTGAGTTTCTTTCAGGAGGTTTTGAGGAGGTGGTGTTGTCAGTACAGGCAGGGCCAGGGCTAGGACGTCTGTGAATCCCTACAGTCATACAAAGGCGTCACTCATTTTCTGAGGTTGGATGGAACTTTCCTGCCTGTTCTCTGCTTTTCCAGTACTCTGTTTTGTTGTCATCTTATTTGATTAATCTGGGTTTTGTTTTGCTGTTTGTTTGTAGCATTTTTATTTTTAAGGGGTTTTGTTTTGCTTTATTTGAGATAGGCTATCACTATGTATCTTGGGCCAACCTCGGCTCTCTGTCCTCCTGCCTCAACCCTTAGAGTTCCGGGATTACAGGTGTCTGGCACCATGCCGGCTTTCACACTACCCTTATTATGACAATGGTGAGGTGCCTTTCCAGGCCAAGCAGTTAGGGCATCACAAACTCCAGAAGGCCAGGAGGTACCTCTTTGCCTAATATTCTGTTAGACTTCTTTTTGTTACAACTGACAGAAAATCCATCTCATACCTGTTTAAGCAAAAAAGGAAATTATTGGGCAAACTCAACTGAGACCACCAAGGCCCTGCTGCTGACCTGTGTTCCTTCTTCCTTTTTTTAAGTGGAAAATGTGCTGCTTGCTATTGTAAGCCACCAGAGTTTGAAAAAAATATTATTGTTTTAAAAGAAGAAGAATTTACCAAAATGCATCACTTCCTAGCATTGCTGTTGAAATATTTTCCAGGGCCCAACCTCAGCAGCAATTAAATTTCACTCCAATGCAGCTCTTGTTTCTGATCCATTTGGTCTGTTGATGTTAACAGTGAGTTCATTAAAAAAATGTTTTTATTTAAGTAACTTATTCAGATTGCATCTCAATTGTTATCCCATCACTTGTATCTTCCTGTTCCTCTCTTCTTCCCTCTTTCACCCTATTCCCCTCCCCTAGGTCTGTGACAGAAGGGGACCTCCTCCCCGACCATATGATCACAGCCTATCAGGTCTCATTCTGGTAGCCTGCCTATTCTTTCTCTGAGTGCCACCAGGCCTCCCTACCAAGAGGAAGTGGTCAAATAGGGGGCACCAGAGTTCATGTTAAGCTCTTTAGTAGCCATAACTCAAATGCTGCTCAAGTTTTCCGACCGAACTATCTGGGCACTGTTAAAGAGGAAACTATCTCATGGGGACTCAGTTTCACTTCCTCTGTGTCACCCTGTTGCTCTTCATAGGAACAGATAGCGACAGTTGTTCTGGACCCTATGTCCCTTCTGCTTTAGCGTTAGGGACCCAGTGTTCTCATTAAAGTTCCTGTGTTGTCTCTCTGGCTTTGATTACATCAACACCATCACTGGACCAACTACAGTGACCAGAAGAACATGATTTGTGGCCTGGCTTTGGGACACAAATGACATCTGTGACCAGACATAGTGCTCTATGCAAACACATGGGCTGAAGGAGCTGGAAAAGACGAGGGTGTGCTCATTTTAAAAGGTGGTGAGGAGAATGAGGGAAACAGAAGGTGTCTCCCACATCATGAATGACATAGACACTTTGCTTGTGATTGACAAGTGGAATCTCTGCCACAAATGTGCCCCCCAATTCACTAATGTTTTCTCTTTTGAAAACAAAGCTTAGATGTCAAATATCTATGGAAAAGAAATTGTTCATACCAAACTGTAAATGGCTGGTATGAAACTCTATTTGAGTTTCAGAACACGCCAAGTTGGTGGTCCAGAGACAATGTAAGTTTATTTCTCACAGTTCTGGGGGCTCAGAAGCCCAAGGTCAAGGGGAGATTCAAATTCAGAATTTGGTGACATCTTGCTTCCTTGTCTTGCTTCCTTATCAAGGGCCTCACTGTAATTGCATATGCTAGAAGAGGAAAGAGATTTCTCTGGGGTCTTTTGTAAGAAGCTCTATCACCCAAAGACTTTGTTTCATAATTTGGGAGGTAGAATTTCAACAACATGCAGTTTTGGAGGGACTCAGACACTCATATCACTGCTGTACCTTAGGAGTATTTGTTTGGTAGAGTGGAAGAGAGGCAGTGCAAAGAGGAATGCAAAGGAGAAAAAAGAAACTATGCCTGCACCTACATTTCTTAAAAGCTAGCTAGCCCTACTCTTGTGCACAGGAAAAACCACCATGTTTAAAGATAAGACCAAAAGGGGAGGTCCTACAAGAAACCCTGTTTCCCACTAGAAGTAGAAGGAAGAAATGGGAAATACATAGAGAGTTTAACTGAAACCCAAGTAAATTGTTCATAACCTGTGCTGTATACATAAAATCAGTGCACTGTGGTGCTATAAAGATGTCTTCAAGTAAGTCACCAGCCAACCTAAGTGAACTCAGGGTAGGGTTCCCTAAATTCCATATGTGGAATATTAACTCTTCAGGATTTTATCCAGTCTTGTGTTCAAGGGCTTAAAAACGCCAAATGTAAAAGTCCTCTACCATAGGATGTCTCAGCCTAGCCTTTAGCTTGTTCAGATCTGCAAAAGAGCACACAATGAAGCACTTCCCACGTTTAATGACAGAGTAGTGTGCAAAAGGAAACACATACTGAGAAGCACAGCCTCAGTCCCAGACATCTTTCCCTTTCCCAGGCTTGCTTGCTTTCATTCAGCAAGTTGTTATTGGACACCAAAAGTGAGCCTGATCAGCTGTCAGGGATACATGGGTTCTCAACAAGATAAGCCAAGTTACAAGCCTCTGTTACTCATAAACATTTGTTGAGAGAATGGCCAAAGTTATCTGAACATAATGGCAAAGATTCTAGCCCAACCCAGCAAATGCTCACAAACCAGGGCAACCTGAGCCAACAGCATTTTCCATAGAACACTAGGAAGTGCCACTGAGAAAACTTGAGAAATCAAACAGCATATGGGAAGAAAGCCACAGTTGGGTAATGGGGAAGCTTTAAGAAAAGCCTTTGTAGGGGAAAAACATACAGCTTGAGTCTTAAAAGATAAAAGCACAAAGCATCAAAGAAATGTAGTAACTCTAACGGCACATGACTTGGTGGCAGAGATAAGGAAACTCTCAGGTATAGGACAGAGGGCAGCCTCGTCCAGGCGACCTCTCTAGGGCTCTTGAGGGCAGCTATGGACCTTGCAAAGTCAAGCACATGAGGAGAAGCAGATGCCAGCAAGGTCCTCTCTGTGCAGCAGCTCCATGTCTAAGCATCTGGCGAGTCCTGTGTGGGATGGAGTGCCTCAGATGTTCATAGGTCTTAGCCAAAGAAGAATCAAGTCTCTGAGGTGTGTTTGCTGGCAACCCTGATTACACCTCCCACTTGAAAAGAGGCACTGGGACAGATGCCAAGCCACTGCAAACCCCTCTGCTCCTTAACATGGCACTTACAAGGGCTGTGAAAAAATATAAACTGGATCATTCTCTCAAGACACAAGAGCAATCATAACCGTAAAAATTCTCATTCTGCTCAATCCGATCAGTCGCAACGAAGGGACTGATCTTTGTCAGCTCTGTCACAAGGCAAAAAAAAAATTTTCTAATTAAGCAAGATGGATGGGTAAACAGAGGATGACATGGATACAGGCATGCATTCCCAAGTAATGTGTACCACTCAATAAGCCATACAAATAGAACTGTATCAAAATAAAAAGTACCACCATAGCCAGCACCACAGAAGCGCCCACATACGAGAGTGTCTGTCTAGTCACCTCCCCCAAGAGGAAGCACTATCATTACTTCCAACAGCACAGATTAGTTCTATCTCTTGACAGTCTGTAAGAACAGATGAAATGTGTGGACTTTGGGGTGACTTTTTTCATCACTGAGCTTGTGAGAGTCATTCATGTTGTTGCATGTGGGTTATAGACTGTTCATTCCCAGTGAATAGTATCCTTTCATGGGACTGTGGGTGGGCCCTTAGATCCATTTTACCTGGAAGCTATTATAAATTACTACCCTATAAATACTTTAATAATATGTGGTCAATTTCTTCTGAGTCTTCCAGAAGTATGCTATGCATCAATTTCTGCAAGACTGAAACACTCCATCTCAGGGGAAAGCTCTTTGAGACTCAGGAAATCCTAACAAGAGGCTAATTAATACTTGAGAAATAAACAACTGGCAAGTCTTAGGAAGTCCCTGAAACTTGTCACACTCACAAGGCCCATCCTTCCCTAAGGTTATATAAGCAATGAAGACTTCTGAGAAGAAGAGACTCTATCAGTCATGTAGAGAGCTCCATTGTTGCAGCTTTCAAGAATCATCACTCATGCTGGAAGAAGCTTTTATTGACGCAGCTGTCTTTGGGTGATCAATGCTACTGTAAATAACTCTGATGAATTCAATGGTCACCAAGTAGCATTTGCATTTGGGTGGTATCGCCACTTGAGACTATTGACAGTTTACTGTTTGTGCTAAGTAACTGTGTGTGTGTGTGTGTGTGTGTGTGTGTGTGTGTGTGTGTGTGTGTGTGTATCTCTGTCTCCTGTAGTGGATGTAGACATATTTTTGTTTTGATCCCAAAAGTGAGATGTGAAACAGACTTGGTTTTGGGGGTTTTGCATCATTTTCCTTCATTTTGCTGTTCATCACTCCACTTCAAAACACTCCTAGAGGGAAAGGCTCCAGAGAACGCTTCGAGGTTCTGGGTTTCTGCTGCTGCTTTGGATTCCAGTTGCTGCAGTTGCAGTCACCTTTGCCTAATTGCTAGCTTGTTGTTTAATGGGTCTGCTGAAATCCTGACTACAAAGAGTGGATTTGCTCCAAAGAACTGAGTCTAAAAAGGTCTACTTCTCCTATTCCCATTAACCTCTTTTCTCTCCTATCTATAGTAGGTAGGTTGGAAAGAAGGAATAAGCATTAAAGAACCCCAAATAACATAAGTTTGAGAAGGGTCACACCCTACAGTCTCCATCTTCCTCAGCCCCCATCCTGCTTATGGACCAGTGCTATTCCTACCTGCTGGATGTCATGATGCTAATGTTTTAACCCTCTGGAACCATGAACCCCAGATTAAATACTTTTATCCCTAAGTTGTTGTGGTCATGGTGTTTTGTCAAGGCAATAGAAGAATAACTAATATCCTTCTTGGAATTCAAAAAGTTGGACTCTGTGGGAAGAGCCAGTAAATGAGGAAGAAGAAAGCGAGGTGAAGGTGATAAAAAGACATTCACCATGTCTTAACTTTAATAAAGAGAAAGGGAAACTCTATGATTCTTCACATAATGGGATCCATGAAAATGGCCTGAATCAAGAGACCATGATAAGGAATTTTCTCTCTCTCTCTCTCTCTCTCTCTCTCTCTCTCTCTCTCTCTCTCTCTCTCTCTGTCTCTCTCTGTCTCTTTCTCTTTTAGTTTTCTGTCTCTTAATTGATAAAATTGGGAAAGATTTTTATAAACAATAAAAGAGCAAGTTTCATCCTGGCTCATGAAGTTGTGGGAAATTGCAGCAGATGGAATCAATATCAGTGCTGTGAACCGTGCATGCTAACACTACCAAAATGCCAAACAAGATATGACTGAAGGTGCAATAGTGGCACACCCTGTTTTGAATACAAACAACTTCCTAATTGGGTTTAATGTCCATTCAACAGGAGTAAATCCATGGCTGCTACTATATGCCAGCAAGATCTGAGGCTAATAATGTTTTATAGATGTATTTAATTTAATATGTGTCTTTGTGAGTGTACATGTTTTATTTTTGTTTTTGTTTCTTTATCTGCTCACTTTTCATTTTATCCTTGATAGTCAGACATTCTCAATATTTCAACCCATCAATTGTTTCCTTTTATAGGGAGCAATTTGTGTTTCCTGTTTTAAGGACCTCTGCTGACTCCAAGGTCTTAGAAGTTTTCTCCTGTTTTCTTGTGAAGACATTACTATGATGTTCTCACTTTTAATAGGCAAAGTATCAGGAATTACTATTGTTTGCACGGAGTGAGGTAAGGGAGAAAATGTAGTTGTCTTCTGCAGAGGTTGCCAAGTTACAACTGGTACGTTTTAGTACTAAGACCAGGAGATTATGTCTTAAAGGGGTAAAGAAGAAATCATGGATAATAACATTATAACAGAAGGAAGAGTTCTCATATTCACAGGACTCTACAGAGAGTCCTGTGTAAAGTGATTCAACACTCCATTTGGATGTACATACAATGGAAATGAAATCATTTTTAGAGGCATTAATATTGTTGCATTCATTGCAGCACTGTTCACAGCAGCTAAGACAAAGAAACATCTAAGAGTCTGAGGGTAGAGGAATGAATAAAGAAAATGTGAGTGACGTGAATAAATATAAATGTGTCTATATGTACGTGCAATTCAATACTATTGAACTGAGTTTTTAAAAGGAAATTCTGCCATTTCTGACAACATGGATGAATATGGAGGATATCATGCTGAGTGTGATAAGCCACATGCAGAAACAAGTCTAACTCAACAGGACCAGTGGGTACCACAGTGATTGTCATGAGATAGAGTATGAGGGAAAATGGAGAGAGGTTGTCAAAGGTAACAAACAGATTATAAGATGTGTATGGTCTGGGAACCTAGTCTACACTGCAGTTGGTGACTACCATTCGTAACCCTGCCTTGTACACTTGGAATTTCCTTAAGTAATAGATCTTACTTTCTCTCACAACACACATGGCCACTTGCAATGGCAAATGTCTGTACCTCCAACACTCAGAAGTCTGAGGCAGGAGGACCACACTCAAGGCCAGCCCGGGCCACTAGTGAATACCAGGCTAACTATAGTTACATAGCAAGACTCTGAATCAAACAAAATGCACACAAACTTTCAGCTGTGGAAAGTGATGGATGTAATTTTCTTGATTGTGGCCAACAGTTCACAATATAGACACAACAAATCATCTCGTTGTATATAATGTTCTAGTTTTATTCATTCATTATATCTCAATAAAGCTAGAAAAATAAATTTTAAAATCTCTAAATCTGTTTTTCACTTTGCTGATCTACCACCTTCCCACAGGCATAAATCCCAGTGAGCATCCATAACCACGCCTTGGTACTGTCCTCACGTATTTACGTATGCTGTTCCCTACCAGGGATAGGATGCCTTCTCTCTCTCTCTCTCTCTCTCTCTCTCTCTCTCTCTCTCTCTCTCTCTCTCTCTCTCTCTCTCTCTCTCTCTCTCTCTCTCTCTCTCTCTCTCTCTCTCCCCCCCCCTCTCTCTCTCTGCCCCCCCGTCACCTTCTACCACTTCAAGACTGTTCTCCAACACTCCTTTATCCTTAAAGATGTCCCTGATTCTATTATTTCCCCCACGTACTTTCTCCATAACATAGTTTAACTACTTTGTGATAGCAACTACATAGCCCTTTCAATTTCAGTGCCTTACTCCTGCAGACCAGTTACTCTTTGAAGGGTTGAAGTAGGTCCTATGGCTTATCTTTGTGTTTTTACTGTGCCCGGCTTGGGTAAGGCCGTGCTGTGTTTTGAATTGATTACCACTGAGGTGGGATATGGGAATGCCATCAACATCTGAAGCTGAAAGTGGGACACCTCTTAGGAAGCAGGAAAGATGATAGCTACAAGCCTTGTGTAACAATCCCCTTTTTAAATAGAAGGAGACACAGTGGATGGGAGAGAACTGTTAAAGGCAAAGTGGTGGGGGCAGAATTTTTATTTTTATTAAGCATGGTGTAACTGGTATGGACTTGTTCAAGTTGCTATGAAAGTAAAAACAACACCAAAGATAGCTGTTTCCAAACAGACACAATATAGCCTTCTTTGTGGTATTCAGAAAGGTGAAAAAGTAAGGATGTGTACGAGTTGAGTCCCTGTGTGCAGGGCAGCTTCAGGAAGGTGAAACCCAAGCAAACTGTGATAATCCTGCTGATAGGAAGATTCAGAGACAGATTTGAGTCTGAAAGAGCTGCTGGGGCTCTACAGTCAAGGTTCTAGAGAGGACACTCCTTCATTTAGACATAGTAGACTGCCTATGGCAGGAAGAACCATGACACAGTCAGGAATTGTATGAATTTTGTATTCTTGGTGTTTTGACTGTTTGTATTGGACAGCCTGGAAGAAAACATCTTCTTTTTGTCATGGTATTTCATCATAGCAATGGAAGCTATAACTAAGATACTTGACATTTTCTCTGCTTTTAGGTAACTGTTGTCACATCACTCCATCTTTGCACTTTAATAGTTTCTATTTCTGTGGTTTGTAGTTTTCATATCAAGTTCAAATCTACCTACTGAACTAAACACTTAACAACTGCTTTACCTTTTCAATCTCTACATACATTAGATATAGAGAAATGTCTATAAATCTATTAAATGTATCCATTTTATATCTAGCATGTTTAAGTTTTTATCTCTTAACATGCTAGGCAATAATAATTTCTATACTAAAAAATAAACATACCATCTCTATTTTTTAAAAAAAGACATGGATCCAGAAGTTTCTACGGAGAAGTACAGCACCCTTGGTTCAAGGCTAGGCTACTCTGAACTCTACCCAGAAGGCAAGTCTTCACAGTGTTCATCACCAAGACAAAACCCAGCAGTCTTTGAAATGAAGTGATAAAACCCAAATGCCCCAGGCCATGTGATCTGGTGTATAATTAAAAATCACAAAGCAGGAAAAAAATAGGGGAAAGTGACCCATAATCAAGAGAAAGCCATCAATAAAATGTCCCTAAGAAGACTCAGATGCTGGAATTATGAGGATGGACTGTGAATAGCCATTATAAATATACTCAAATACATAAAGGAAAGCATTGTATTAATATATAGATGGTGAGTCTTGGAGCATAAACAGGGACTATGAAAAGAACGAAGTGGAGTTTTAAGGGCCCGGCTCAATTGTAGAACATTTGCCCAGCGAATACACAGTACTGGCTTCCAACACAGTATGGAAAGAATAAGGAAGAACGAAATGGAAGTTCTATCATCACGTTTTAAATGTGAAATCCACTGGATAGAATGAATAATAGAAAGTGGAAGCCATGACATCTAGCTCTTAAGCTAGAGTAAATGCAATGATTCAATAAGATGACATGTTTTAAAATTTTAACATCCCACTGTATGGGAGGTGACTCATGCCCATAAGTAACTGTATTATTACTGTGACCCTGGTCAGGAGCCAGTGGCTGAGCAGGTCATAGGCCCTAAGGAGGGAATATATTACTGTTGCTTTGCTAAGCAGCCATGTTGTCAAACTGCCTTCAAAATGCTTATGTTAATACCTATAGGTCAGTGCGGCTCTCGGCCCTAGGCAAGAAAGCTTCCTTTTCTAATAGGTAGCAGTTAATGCAGATACTCAAAACTGATCATAAGTAACTGTTGAGTGCTCAACTCCAAGTGGGACATCTATCTCACCCTCTTCAGGGCTCAGGGAACATTTCGGAAGAGGAAGCAGAGAGGATGTAAAGGCACATGAAAGGGAAGAATGCTGTGAAATATGTCTTCTTGATATGACGTGGCCATTGCACTCATGAACTCGCTGCAGCTCTGGCTATCCCACACAAAACTCACTCAAGATAGAATCAGTCAACGGTCCATCCTGTGTGTGGGAGGGGCCAATGTGGTCCCCACATTTCCTGAAGGACTATGGGCAGTTAATGGTTGCTGAGGGGGAAGTATCTTTTTCTTCAGTGTTGTGGCCATGGATAAGCTTCCCATACTTTAGTAAATAATAGCCCCCAACACACACAAACCTCATGCTTATGTAAGTAACCCTAATTAAACTTAGTGAGTAAAAAAAAAGTCACACTGGGCATAGGTTTCAGTGGAAGACAAGAGAATGAGTGAGGGTAATGGGGGATGAAAATGACAAAGTTTATTTTAAAGATGTATGAAATTATTAAAGAACAACAAAACTCGAAGCCTTGGTGACTTAAACAAACAAACAACAAAAAAAAAAAAAACAGAATAACTATGTCTGGGTACCAGAAAGAGAGAAAGCAGCGATGGGGCGAGATGTTTAAAATAATGATAATGTTGTAGAAACTTCCTGACGTTCATGAAAGACTTAAGAAATCCAGCTAAACTAATCATGACACAGGGAGGGCAAAACTAGACAAGTCGTGTTCAGACTCCTGAACATTTAAAAGAAAAGTAACCCTGAAACATCTAGACTAAAACGGCACATGTCATAATGCTATTTCTTAGCCAACTTCATATGCAAAGCTGTGGCCAGAAGACAACAGGACAGTATCTTTAGGGTGCTGAATAAAACCACTGCCAATCCAGAGCTTTATAACCAGCAAAGTGTATCCTTCAAACACTGGCAGGAAATAAATATGGTGCCATATAAATGACTGTAGTATGCTGTGGGAGAAAAAGATAATACAAGGAATTCTTCACAGTGAAGGACCATGAGCCACACAGCAGCTCAGCTCTATGAGAAGGAATGAACAGTGGGCATGAGGTCAGTGGCAAAAGGTGGCCCCCATCGCTTAAGTTCAGGGGAACAGAAAGAGAAGAGTGATGGAGTGAAAGCCATATACAATCACAGAAGGCCAAATCCTAGCCTGCCACACGACGGTGAACAGGAGAGCCATCCCTTTGTTCGCTACTGAGTTTGTGACACATATGCACAAATGCTTTTAAAAATTAGGAGAATTTGTATGGCCAGAGCTTAGCATGACTTCCAGACACAGGAGAGCCTCAAGTGAGCAGTGCCTGGGCTAGACATTGGCAACTATGTAAGAGACAAAAACTTCAAGTTTAGGATTGTCTTGCTGAATTCAAAACTGTCTAAAAGTTTTGTTCAGAACTGTCTTGCTGAATTCAAAACTGCCTAAAGTATTAATAAATGTTGGTCCTATTTGTTTGACTTTCTTTCTAAAATAAAGATCCCAGATGTTCATAGCATTCGTCCTGTTTGTCTCTGGTTTTAAATATTCAGAGTCGAACCAGGCAGTGGGTGGAACACACCTTTAAGCCCAACACTTAGGAGGCAGAAACAGGTGGATCTCTGGACTTTGAAGGCAGCCTGGTCTACAGAATGAGTTTCAAGACAGTCAAGATATACCAAAGCCTCAGAGCAGCTCCCAGGCTCCTCCTCCGCTTCGTCCCCACCCTCCATGACACCATTAGTTTCTAAGTCTCTCGCTTTGTTTCCAGGAGCAACCTGAAGTGTCCCTATAATACACATGGATTGCCACGTTTTTTACTTTATCACAGGCCACACAGAGAAATAAACATTCGAAAGAAAAACAATATTACTGTGGTTTAGCTGGAAGGTGCTGCTTTCCAGAGGATCGGAACCTGTGCTGGAGGGGAAAAAGTGGAGGCAAAAATCCTCCCAATGTAAACTTTAGTTAATTCTACTAGTTACAGACAATCCACCAACTCATAATGCACACTCTTGCTCCTGGAAAACACAGGTAGGTGGGCTTTCTTCCCCACTGACCATTTCCTTTGAAGAAGTTACAAAGGGCCATGATCATAATTTATTGGTAGAATTTTTAGTTTTACAATTGCTGGACTAGACACACGAAGGAGCTAGTTGTTAGAAGACATATAAACTAGTGTCCGCTGTCACGTGAGTTCCCGCCTCCATTCCAGTCTCCTCGCAGGGAGAGACACCGTACCTCTCGCCGCCACAATGAACATTCACACTCGTATGCTACGGCATTCTTCTAAGAGAAGGCAACACTTGCCTAAAGAACGACACATTCTTGGGTCCAGCCTCAAATCTAGCGACGACGCACGGAGGCGGAAATAGTGGAGGTGAGGCCGGAAGTCTGAGACTACTCCAGGAGCGGCTATTGAGCGCCAGACTCCTTCTGAGGGCGGGACAGAGTCACCATGGTAAAATGACATTCAGTTTGTAAATATTTACATCTGTTTCAGGGGTTTTGTTTGATTATAGTGTTTTTTTAAGGGAAGGGGTGCAAGTTCTTAACACATAGCCCAGGCTAGCCTTGAGCTTATTGTATAGCCCTCGCTGGCCACATTCCTAGAAACCTTCTGCCTCGGACTTCCAAGTGGTGGGATGACATGCATATGTCTAGATCTGCTTCATATTTTTTAATTGAAAAAAATTCACAGAGGGGGGGGACGGAGCAGATCTATCATATTTTCCAACAGAACTGATTCTGTGGCGCTAGCTTTTATAGCACAATTTTTGACTCTATTAAAAATTGTTTCCATCAGCGAAGTAAAGAAAATGTTTCAGTAAATTAGAATTTAAGAAAAGTTCGAAAATAGAACCATAAAGTTATCAAAATAGTGATGTATTTCCTTCTAGTGAAAGCAATCTAAAGCTTGCTACATTAACACTGAGTCTGTTTCTTTTGCTGACATGAGTGGTTAATTAATTGCACTTTTGCTATCAAAAATAATAAAAGAAGCAAACAACATAAGAAGGGGCTTGTCAAAGTGGGACAGTCCATCAAGCAGCAAGCTCCTTCCCTTCGTGGGATCTCAGCCATCCATCAGATGTGTTAATATTTATGGAGTGTTTATGGAAGAAATCTGTTAGGATTAATAAATGATAAAGCTAATATCTTCCTTAAAAATAAATCAAGAATCTCATCATAAACTTGCCCATAATTTACTGCATCAATAAAAAAAAACAGGAAAGCATTAAGCATCCAGGATTATGTTCCATTACTCAGAATATTTAACTACTTTAAAGTACCTTCTTTTTCCTTAAGGATAAAATACAAATGCCTTGGCAACTTCAAATTTTAGCAGTCTTTTTAATCAATCCACATAAGACCAGAAGGATCAGATGTAGTTGGTAGCTCACTGGTGTTTTCTTTTCCCCTGATTTGAGCCTGAAATGTTAAATTTGATAAATACAATAATACTAAGATTAAAGTTTTTCTATTTCAAACTGACACTTAATTTATTATTGTGAGATGTTTTTTTACCAAGTTTGTGTGTTGGGATTATGAAAACCTCTTGAAATTTATTCAAAGGTTATTTCTAGTCCTAGGTAAGACATTGAATATTCGTTAACTTTATCCAAGTGATATGATTCTTCCCACTAGTTAGAAAATTCTGAAGAAAGGGTTGGAAGTGTAATTTAAATTTTTCAGCTTGAAAAGAGAAAATAAATACAAATCTATCAAGTTTTCAAGGGTCATATTTTCTATGACAAAGTAGAAAATAAGAAAAATATTATTTTATCTTTTATTAAAAATAAAAAATATAAAAAAATGTATTCTGCTCTGTGCTAGCAGACCACAATTCCTCCTCTGGACTTTAGGGTTTTTTTCCCCTTTCTCTGGTTCCAAATTACTTTTCTTTTTTCCTCTAGATTACTGGCTTTGTCTCAGTGATGCTGGTGTCCTAGCTTTCTATTCAAAACTCAGTGTTTTCAAAGCTCTGTCTTAAGAGCTAAATTGTTCGCATTGAAGAGCTGATGTGATTGAACGGGTTTGAGCTTGGGAGTCACACACAGCAGATAAAAGATCATAATCTGAGCCCGAACAGTCACTTTGTGAGCACACATTAGCTTCAGAGTGCTGAGAGAGAACTTTAAGATCATATTAACCATCCCTAATGTTCTTTCAGTTTTAGATCTTGGACTCTTATAAGTAACAAGTCTAATTATTTTCCAAAAGCTGTGAAGTTAATTTTTATTGTCTTGGGAAAAGGTATGAATTGTGCAGGGTTTTTTGCTGTGTCCAAACTTCACTCCCAGTCAACACTTGAGTTTGTTTGCTTGCTTTTATTTATAGACAGCATTTATTTTAAATCCATCTGTTAGTCTGTGTTTTGATTGATATATTTAGAATATTTTTGTTGAAGGTAACTACTGATGAATCCGGGGTTATACATCAATCGGTTTCAGATACGTTCCTCAGTGCCATTTCAATGTATTCATGTGGGGCAGGAGAGTTGCCTCAATGGTTAAGAGCACTGGTTGGTGTTACAAAGGACCCGGATCAATTCCTAGCACCCACACAGAGGCTCACCAGCTCCTCAAGCACCAGCGTAAGTGTGGTGCCCAGACACACACAAGGGCAAAACTCCCAGTGTATTCACGTGAGACAAAGAATTAGGAGAAATGGCCTTCTGATCAATCAGACAACCCCAACACTGTCGGACTGAGTATTCAACCCAGCAAAAGAAGAGCCTGATGCCTTGCCTGACTTTAGGCTTGCACTGTGGGATGCTTTGATAAGAGCTGCTTCTGGCTAGGGATGCAGCTCAGCGAGAGAGCTCATGCCTAGGATGCTCAAGGCTCTAGATGCAGCGTGCAGCACTACCAAAGCAACAAAGCACCAAACCCCATTATTTCTACCACTTCATCCATCTCAGGGAAGTTTGTAAGTGTATTTTCACTATGACTCACAAATGAAAGCTTAATTTAGCCTTCAGGTGAAAGTTTAACCTTTCCTTAGCTAGTCAGGATGTATTCTTTTACTTTATTTTGTGTGTATGTGTATGTGTTATGTTCACCACATGGCTACAGGCACCGGCAGAAGCTCAAGGGCTATGAATCCCCTGCAACTGGACTTGAAAATAGTTGTGGATGTGATGTGGGCACTGTAAAGTGAAGCTGGGGCCTCTGAGAGAGCAGTATGTGTTCTTAACCGCTGAGCCATCTCTCTAGTCCCCAGAATGGATTTTCTAGGAACATAATTATTTGAGAAATACTAATATCTCAAATTCTATTTTGATCTTTTGTGTGTTCAGTGTCAGGTTTTGTTCCTAAAATCACGAACTTATCATTGGTTTTCCAACTCTACCCTATAGGTTACTGTGGATTTGTGTTTCCTATGTCATAGATGCCATTAATATAGCTACTATTGTTGCTTTAAGCAGTGAATAATTTTTTCCATATATACACTGTCCAGTCAGTTTGACACACACTGTCAATATGACACCGCCTAGAGCAATATAAGAGGAAAAGATTTCCCCTGAGTAATTGCCTAGATCAGCTAAGAGGGACTGTTTTGATCCTTTGATGCAGGAGTGCCCAACCAACTTAGACTGGGCCGGTCTTGGGTTGGCTAAAAAAGCTAGCTAAGTATGAGCCAGTGGGGGAGCTAGAGCTAGCAAGCAACCTTCATCCATGGTTCCCACCTCTGAGTTCCTGCCCTCACTTCCCGTGATGATGGATTGTTTCTTGGAAGTGTTGGCCAAATACACCCCTCCATGCCTCCATGGTTGCTTTTGGGAGTAGTGAAATATCATAGCAACATGAAGGAAAACACACACACACTCATATTCTCTCTCTTTCTCTCTCTCTCTCTCTCTCTCTCTCTCTCTCTCTCTCTCTCTCTCTCTCTCTGCCCTTGCGATTGGAGATGTTTCCCTCCAGCTTAAGAAAGGTGGTTTCTCCTTGCCCTGCTGATGGACACCTGGGCTGGGGCTGGGGTTTATTTATCAATAAGAAACAGCTATGAACATCTGTGTTTAATGCATAAGAAAAAAACCTAAATATTTACCACAGTTGTACAGTTCTGCATTCCCATCAACAACAGTGAGGGTTTTCCCATTGTCCTGCAGCTTCACCAGCTGCTGAGTAGGCGGTGACTTGATTTAATTTTTTTTTTAAATAATTATCAAAATTAAACAATTTCTCCTGTTTCTACCAGCCATTTCTGTGCATTCTGTGTGCATGTGGGTGTGTTTGTGAAGTATAGGTCAAAATAATTTTGGTCAGTTTAAGACATTAGCTTCTTACTATTGAATTTTAAGAGTTCTTTATATATTCTGTACCCAAGGCCTTTGATAGATGCACTGTTTGCTTTCTGTTTGTGGCTTATGTTTCTCACTCATCCTGTCAGTTTCTGCAGACAAATTTTCCATTCTCCTTTGAAGGATTTTGCTAGGTGTCTAATGTTAAAGTGGTTGGGTTTTTTTTTCTGTTGTTAAGATACTTCTCTTTCCTTTTAACCTCCACTGTCTCTGTTGAGAACTGCAGTAATTCTTCTTGCTGCCCTCACAAGGTATCAGGTTTTTCCACTCTGGTTGCTGGCAAGATTTTCCCTTTGATCTTTCTTTGGTTTCAGCAGATTGACTACAACGTGCCATGATGTTGTTTTCATTACTGTGTTGTCTCTTGTGGGGTATTGTGGGGCTTCTGTGGGTTGAATCCAGAAAATTCCTGGTCAGCAGTGAAATCCTTATCACTGTTTCTGTTGTATTTTCTCTCTCCCTTCTGTTGGACTTTCAATCACATTCCCCCCCCCCTCCCAGTTTAAGTGGCTCTCTTAAACTTTTCCTCAAGGTTATAAATCCCCTTTGCTATTTCCACACTGCTCTTAAGCTCACCTAGTCAATTCCTAGTTTCACATATTTCACATTACTTCATTTTAATGATTTTATGCTCCTCTTTGAGTTGTATTTTAGTGGACATTTTCTCTCTCTCTCTCTCTTTCTTTCCATCCATTTTCTTCTGCTTTTCCAGTTTTGCTTTGACACATTTATTATCATCATTTTAAAGTTCTCACTTGTGTCATCTATATGTCTGCTTCTATTGACTATTTTTGTCCTTGATTTTGGGTTTCATTTAACTACTCGTTGCATGTCAAATATGTGTCAGATGCTAGGTACCCATACAAATATAGCTTAGAGACTGTAGTTAAGATCAAGGAATGCTCACCAATATCAGAAGTTGACTGAAAAGATGACTATCTGATCAGGTATGAATTCTGAGCTGTGGCTAAGTTAGCTTTAGTCAGACTCTAGTTGTAGATTTGTTGGGGGAAGAGGCTTGTCTCACACTACCCTTGACGTCTTTAGTTGTCAAAATTATTACTTCTGTGGGCTACAAAAGCAAAAGCACTTTCCATTCCTAGTCATTTGCATGACTAGGAACTCTCAGTTCATAGTAAAGTCCCAGTGAGCAAAGTTGGTGGATAGAGAAAATGGACTTCCAGATCTAGCTCAGTTTTGTTAACCAGCTGCACTAGCATAATTATTCACGTTAAATTACCCCAGTTCTTTTTTTAAAAAGATTTATTTATTTATTATTATGTAAACAATGTTCTACCTGCATGTACACCTGCAGGCCAGAAGAGTGTGTCAGATCACATTATAGATGGTTATGAGCCACCATATAGTTGCTGGGCCCAGTTACTCAGTTCTCATTACCAATTATTTCTGTATTTCCAAAGGCTCCAATTTATTTTCCATTCTGTTTGATTTCTTATCCTCAGTCAGTTGCTTCAAATGATTACCAGCTGAAGCAAGGCCTAAATACAAAAATACAATAAATAAAGTTACCACAAAGGTCTGCCTTAAGTGCATCGGAGCAGTGTTTGTTCTGGTTTTCCTCAAGGTCTTCAGACTTTCTCACAAAGTCACATTTTAAACATGTTTTTCAAGCAGCTTTGGCTTTTCAAGATGAACATCAGCATCTCTAGCACTGCCAGGACCAAGCACAATTTATGAGTAGAATTGCCAGTGGATGGGCAGTTGTCGGCTAGTGAATTGAACTCAATTTTCTGGGCCAGTTTCTTTAATGAGAAAAATGAAGGAAATAAAATGAGACATTTTAAAAACTAATAGAACTCTTTAATATAATAACTACTGACAAAAGCAATTAAAGAATCCTTTTAAATATTTTAATAGAAATAAATGGGAATGTTCAAATGACAGGCACCCAAGGAAAAGAGGGACATTTGTTAGCTTTAGCTGCCAAATTATTGCTAAGTGTTTTTTCCTGCACCACGAAAAGATTTCACAAATTTTAAAACCACTATAAAGAATCTCAAGTTTATCAATGAATAGAGATGAATTAATATCATTTCTTGTGTTTTCCTAAGTCTTCTTTTACCATCATATGTAGCCCCATAATCTACTCTGAATCATGTGTTTGTGTTTCTCATTTCAGTACAAGAAGAAATGGTGAAAGTAAGGGTAGAATGTTCTTTTCACATACTTTAAGATGTGTAAATAAGGAACTAGGGTGCTAAGTCTGCACAGCCGATGAGAGCACCACTTTAAAGCCATCATTTTAGCCAGGAATTATGCTCCAGCACACACTAAGCCCTTGTCTTAAAAGCAAAACTGACGAAAAAAAGGGAAGTCTCCCAGCCTGACGTTTCTAGATGTCTTCAGAGAATTCCTAAGACCGGGAAAGCTGTTCCCAAACCCAGTGGAAGTCTCTTCAGGGCAGGGAGCATTGGTCTTTTACTGCCAGAAACATCCAGGTATTCCCTACACAGCCCAAGGAAAATTTCAAAATAGGGGAAATTGAGGTTGGGGTGGGTGGATCTTGAAGCTGTTCAGCGAGTCACTAAATCAGCAAGAAGGAAGACTCAGAGTCCTTTGCAGTTTCATCCATGTACCCACAGTTCCTAGCGGCAGTGCTGGCGATGAACCCTCCTCTGTGAGAAAAATATTTTCTTATTTTAAGTTCTAAATAACAGCTTCATTATCTGTTGAGTTTGACAATAGAAACATAAGCCTCAAATTAGCACCTTTTTCCTGCTGCTGTGACTTAATAAATACCGCATTCTCCTGCAAGGGCAGCTCAGGAAAACTTCCCGCTGGCTGGCCCACAGGACTTAGCTCCTAGCTGTGTGTCAACAGGATGGTTTCGCAAAGGTTGGGAAGCCTGTCACAGTCTATGTCTCCACCTCCTGCGGTGTGGCATGTTCCTCTGTTGATTTAGTAGATTTAAAATAAACACTCAGAGTAACTACAAAGATGAGAAATTTGGGATGCTTCAATTCTGTCTTTTGTAACCACTTGGAGTTTGTATTTGTGTTTAAAATAATGAAACAGCACAAATGGCTGGGTGTAATTTGTGTGTTTGGTCAAAGAAAAATTCAGTTAAAGTATGAAATAGTCTTCAAATTTTTATGTCTCTTTTAAGTTGCAACTTATTCTTTTAAAAATTTTTTTTATTCTTTGCTTTAAAGCTAAAGGAAAAATAATTATTGTTTTTTATCACAAGTGTGTTGCTGGCAATAACTTTACTGCATTAAGAAAGTGGGGATATTTTAAATGACCTGCTTCATGTTTTAGGACACCAAATGTATCACTGACTACAAAATCTACACTTATAATAAGTGCATGTAGCTACTTGGTATGAGCACAATGCTGTGTGTTTTTTGCATGTATTATATCATCACAGCCATAAATAAATTAAATGTAATAAAAACAGCTTCTTAAAAGGACAAGCAAGATGGCTCTGTAGAAAGGTACTCAACCTAATGACCTGGGTTCATTTGGTCCACAGGATCTACTCAGTGAAGGAGAGAACCAACTCCTGAAAGCTGTCATCTCACCTTCAAACATGTGCCACAGTACTTGTGCATTACCCCCCTCCCTTCCTCCCTCCCGTCTCCCTCCTTTCCTCTCTCCTTCTCCTACCCCCTTGTGCGTGCACGTGCGTGAGTGCATGCTCACACGTGTACGCGTGCGCGCGCACACGCACACACACACACACATACAAACACACCACACACTAAATATATTACTCATCTCACTCACAGGATAACGGTGTTGTTGCTAGAAGCTTTGTATTGCTACCATCCTGGCTTCACAGATAAAAAGACACTGATGCTTAAAGATGCCAAGGAGGAAGATGAGCCGAGAACCCAGGTGGTCTGACCCCAGAAGCTGTGCCATTACCCACATGGTTATGCCGCCTCTCAACAGCTCATCTGAAATGTACCCATCCCCAGCTGCTCCTTCCTGAGCCTTGTGGCCTGTCTAGGGGATTTGCACACGTTGTCTCACGGAATCTGTCAATCGTCAACAGAACCCTATGGAGCGTTGGTCACCATTCCTTACAGGACAGTTAGGAAACAGACTGAGAGCCGCTCAGAAACTTGCTCAGATCAAAGAGCTGTGATGGCAGAAGACCTTCGACTACACCTGGCTTCAGATGGCTTTCTTGCTTCCTCTTCCTGATGCAGTTTCCTCCTTCTGTTTGTTCTAGAAAACAACAACAAAAGATGCAGACTTGTCAGGTGCTGGAAGGTACATGCAGGGTGTGACACTCTCTGGCTGGGGCTCGGTATTTGTTTACCATTTACGCAATGCTTCCTTCTACACAGTCATGACAGAGTGAGGGGAGATGGCACACCTCCTTGTGTGTGCGAGGGCCTTGTAGGAACAGAGCTTGCAGCTAAGCGGCAATGTCAGAAGCAGACATTAGCTAGGCAGCAGAGTAAGCAGCTAAAAAGTTTATCATAGACAAAACTCACTCCCAGCAGGATAACGTGGTGTCCGATCATGTAGCAGGACAGAGTGACGCTGAAGACTAAAACAATGGCTTCCGATGTAGCTGGAGCAAGTCAGCGCAGCCTGGATCCATCTCTTTGCATCTGTTAGATCTGGTCTCTGGCAGGGCCTCCTCCAATGGTCATGGACAATCTGTTGCACTCTGGGCTGACATTTCACCATGTACACAGGCCACCAGAAAGAACACACCTGCTGGGTGGAAGATGAGCAAAATCTCCTCGGGTGACTAGTAAATATTCCAGCATGTGCTGCACATCTATCCTGAAACCATAAGGGAGGAGATAGCCACACCCTCCTTTTCAGTCTGAATTGGTCCCATAGGGTGGAGGGGCCTTACCTGAATTGCATGAGTTGAGTCAGAGAAAAGATGCCTTACTATTTTCAGAAGAAAAGAAAATGGAAGCTTTGCACACGCAAAAAGAAAATTACAAAAACAGATGTTTACCTCCATTGCCATTTTCATTACCAACTGAAGCAACCATTTCTTAGTCCTCCTGGTACTCATCCTCCTGTGTGACTGACTTCTTACCCATGGCTGGATCATTGGATCGTATCAAGCGTCACTGAACAACACAGGTGGGTCAGGGAGAGAGCTTAGTCAGAAAAGTGCTTGCCATGCAAACATAAGGGCCTGCATTTGAGTCCCAGGACCTATGTAAAAAGTCTGGACATGTGGCATGAGTTTGTAATCCCAGCCCTAGGAAAGCACATACAGGCAGATCTCCTGATTTTTTTCTATTATTATTAATCACCCTGTACATCCAATTAGTGCTAGCCATAGGCACATGGGTATTTGAACATCCACTGGGACAGGAGCAACCTGGTGCAAGGAGACTGGTTCTCCCTCCCTCAACAGTCATCAACTACCAACAGTTCCTTCAATTAGGGGGTGAGGCCTCAGGGGCCTCTCCTCTTTCCTGCTAAAATGTTAACTGGCTTGATCACGTACAAAGTGTGTGAAGACAACCACAGCTGCTATGACTTGATGCATGCAAACAGCTGTTATGCCCAGATCACTAGATCCCCAAAGACCACCAGGAATCCAAAGCCCTATGCAAAAGCAAGGGGCCTTTATTTCTGCAGAAGTCCAGCATGTAGGGATCACCATTTAGACAAAATGGCGACCTCGAAGTGAGCTCACAGGTTCTTTTTAAAGGCATTCGGGGGAATTCCAAGGGAGGGGTTGGCAACCTTTAGCACGATTGGAGCACTCAAACTGACTGAAAAGGTGCGGGCAACCTAGATTTCCAGACAGGCAGTAAACTAGCCTTAAGCAACCTTATCTTCCTCCGGCCAGGTGGCTAGGCAGTACCTGATTGGCTGCCCATTTTCTGTGGTATTCCCAGTAACCACTGAGCTCATTTCTGAGGAATGGAGGCTCAGGCCTGCTCCAAGCTAACAAAAAAATGAACCCTGTTATGGCTAGACTTATTGAACCAGGCCTCCTCACAGTCCTGCCATGTTCAGAAGTCTGCATTTCATTGCTCTCCTTTCCATCCACTAACTCTTAAATTCTTTCTACCTCCTCTTCAGTAAAGTAGCCTGAGCCTTAGGTGTTGATACAAATGGCCTAGGATGCTCAGAGAGGTATTTACAGTCAGCACTTTAACTGGTTCTGATTGCACTAATCACCCCCTGCCAAAAGAAGCTTCTCTAAAACTAAACCTGGGAGCAACACAAACCTAAGGAGATAAACCTAACTGTTTAGAGTACAGCTTGACAGTGTCACCGTTTAACAAAATAGCAGTAAGTTTCCCATACACACCTTCTCCCCAGGGTGTAAGATCCCCCCAGTCATGGCCTTTTGACTGGGTTTTGAGTACCAGACTTGAAACACCTCCTGTGGGACACCCCTCATAAGTGTGATCAAAAAGGGGCAGGTTACCCCCATAACCCTCACGCCACTATTGCAGCAGATGGGTACATCATTCCAAGAGGTCAGTGCGGTAGCATGCAGGGTTCAGTGTGAGTAAGCCCACTGATGTGCTTCCACTCCCAGCACCCAGCAGAGCACCAACTGGTGCTATGTAAGCCATCGAGCAAGGAGACGGTATCCTCATCAGTTTGAGGTTGAATTTTGTTGTTGTTGTTGTTGTTGTTGTTGTTGTTGTTGTTGTTGCTGCTGTTGCAGTAATATAGCTAAGATGAGTGGTCTCTTTAGCAACAGACTCTTACCATATAATTATGGTGGATAACCAAGAGCAACAGTAGTAGCCTGTGATGTTTCAGGGGCTCCAGGGCCTCCCTGGCCAATACCAGCTCCTAATTATTTTTTTTTCCCTTGCAATTTTTTTTTATTAATTTATTCTTGTTACATCTCAATGTTTATCCCATCCCTTGTATCCTCCCATTCCTCCGCCCCCCCCCCCCCATTTTCCCATTATTCCCCTCCCCTATGACTGTTCCTGAGGGGGATTTCCTCCCCCTGTATATGCTCATAGGGTATCAAGTCTCTTCTTGGCAACCTGCTGTCCTTCCTCTGAGTGCCACCAGGTCTCCCCCTCCAGGGGACATGGTCAAATGTGAGGCACCAGAGTACGTTGAGAAAGTCGTATCACACTCTCCACTCAACTGTGGAGAATATTCTGACCATTGGCTAGATCTGGGAAGGGGTTTAAAGTTTACCTCCTGTATTGTCCTTGGCTGGTGCCTTAGTTTGAGCGGGACCCCTGGGCCCAAATCTGCCTATCATATTGTTCTACTTGTAGATTTCTAGGACCCTCTGTATCCTTTTATTTTGCTATTCTCCCATGCGTCTCTCATTTAGAGTCCCAATAGGATGCCTTCCCCTCTGTCCCAGTTTCTTGGTAAGTGAAGGCTTTCGTGGGACATGCCCCTTGGGCTAGTATGCAGATACAAGTGAGTATATACCATTTGAGTCTTTCTGCTTCTGGGTTAACTCACTCATTATGATCATTTCTAGCTCAATCCATTTATCCAGCTCCTAATTATTAATCAATCATTTCACACTTCAGCTTCCAAGCCTGTCACGACTCACAGGGATTTCCAAGTAAATAAAGCCACAGAATTCCCTAGCCATATGGACTCTCCCACAGTACTGGCCACTGGATCATGAATTTGTGTTTCATCCTTAAGTAAGTGCTTCAGGGGTAGATGCGGAGGCTTGCAGGTTATATAATGAACAAGAGTGGATGGAGTAAGGCAATATGAAATGAGAGGGACTGAGTGAGCAATGTATGAAGATGTGGTCACCACTCAGGGTTAGTTGAATAGTGCCACAAGTGAATGTAGGATCTATTGCCCCAAATTGTCTGGTATTTAAGTTTTTATATAACCAGCTTCATATATTTACTTCTTTGCGGGTAAGACACTATGCACACCAAACAATATAAATCTGCTGGCCACATTCGCCATTTTGCAGACTTTGTCCTCTCTGCCTAGCCCCTTGACAAGGGTACTTACTGCACGGAGTAGATGAATGCTTGAACTTAGTGTAAAGAGTTTTTCAGAGCCTAGATCTCATGGCAGCCAATGACCAGGACAGGGAACTGCAGCTAGGCTTGCTGACAAAGGCTGGAAGCTCAGCATTGCTGCCTCGGCTATACAGGCCACCACAGCAATTGCTCTTACAGACATCAACTAGGCTCAGAAAGACTTTAACGAAAGATGTAACCAAAGTTTGTGACTCTGGAGAGGTGGATTTTGCAAGCCTGATAGGTTGAGTTAAAGCCACTTGAACAGTCCCTGTGAGACAAGGCCCTCCTGAGGAGCGTGGCAAGCCTGGAAGTTCTGATTAAAGAGAAATGGGAAACCATTTGTGCTTTTCTCAACCTTTCCCATAGGGTCTTGAGTCTACTTAGGAAGGTAGGTCCCCTTGTTAGTGAAGAGTAAGTTCCAAGTCCATGAACTGGATGCCCCATGCCTTACCTGTACTCTGATTCCCCCTCTCATGTACACACCTATGATGACATGCCCATAGTCTCAGCATTTGGGAGGCTAAGGCAAGAGAGGATCTGTGAGGCTAAGGCAGGAAAGGATCTGTGGTAGCCTGGGCTACGGACATTCTATCTCTTAAAGAAGGCGGGGGGGGGGGGGGAATGGAGAATTGACTATAACAAGTATTAATAAAACAAATCAATTACGATGGCATAATGCAACAAAAGCTATTTAAACAACATGTCTGTTTCTGGAATTTTCCATAATACTTTCAGAATACTGTTAACCTCATAATCCATAGGAAGGAAAAAAAAAAAAAACAGGAAAAAATAAAAGGGACAACTGCACTCACCCAATGAGATTTATACATACTTTTTGCAGTTCTCTAAAGGGACTCTGCTACTGACTTTCCCAATTGCAGAACAGAAAGTGGGCAGTGTGTGTGTCACATTTAGAAGGCGAGCATATGCACCCAACTGCAGATGAGGCCTTGCAGCATGACCTCTGAAAGGGCCTATGCGCTGAATTGTTTCAGTGGCAAAGGTTTCAAATGCACATTGACCAAGTATTATTTGAGAATCGCTTAAGTGGAAACGGTACATGAAATCAATATCCAATTGATTAGTTTGAGTCAACAGCTAGCAGAATGAGATACTGATAGGGACTCCGGCCTGAAGGCAAACATGCGGCAGGCTGCTCTGCGCTCACCCGCAGCACTGGGGACAGTGGCACAGGCACAGTTCTTCAGAGTGGTGAGGATGGTGAAGTGAGTGTCACCCAGGACCTGCTGCACCTTGAATTTCAGGCAGCGCTCTGGTTCAAGATGAAACAAAGAGAGCAGTGTAGGGAAACTGGCTGCAAGGGGAGGGTTCTGGTGCTGTACAGTGTGGAAAGGGCACGTAGTAGGCTATGGGTGAGGAGGGCAGGAAGAGAGTGAGCATGTCCCAAGGGAAGCAGAAAGAAACTGCTTCTCAGCCTGAGATACCAGATGTCTCTCCCCTTCTCTCACAGGCCTCCTCTTACTCCCCCTCCCTCCCTTCCTCCCTGCCCTGCCCTCTCTTGTTGCTATGGCTTGTTCTGCACTTCATTGGCTCTGTCTGACTGCCGAGACAACCCACGACTCGTGAGATGTATTCTTACTGATGAGATGTTGTCTCTGAGAAAATAAACAGCAATAGTGGGACAGTTGAACTGGAAGACTTTTGATGCTATTGATCTGGTTCGCTTTTGTAAATGTGGAAAGTGCTGCCCAGAGAGAGGGTGCGGCCTGCCCAAGTCCAAGGGTAATGTTTGCAGAGTGTCTAAATTTAGACTTCCTAACGTGTGGCACCTGTTCTTGCTAAGTGGCCATGAGGCTGCCCAGACAAGCGTTCCCTTCTTATCTTTGTACCGAGACCACCCAGAACCATCTTCTGCATGCTTGACTCTCTATCTCCTCAACTGCAATAGATACAGGGGACAAGGAGGGTCTAAGGAAGATCATCAAGATAACTCTGAAGTCATATGAGTCTAAAGTAAATTGGAAAAAAGACAGGAAACAAAAATCAACCCTGTGCCTTAAGTACAAACTGTCAAGAATGTCCACTCTTGCTCACTTTCTACCACTCCTGTTGATTAAACTCAGCCAAGTATGGACACCCGGCAGACCAGGATTAATGAGTAAGCCAAAGATTGCTTATAATTGACCTATTCATTGTTCCTATGAAGATGGTTCTGCTAAGTATGTGAAAACAGTTTGTCCTCTTAAATAGGCCATATATTCCCAGCCCTCCATCCTGTTTACACTATTAATTTGCTTAGCAAACCTTTTTACCATATCTACTACCTAGGTAAACTACAGCCCAGCCAGAGTGTCTGAATTATTCATATACACTAAATTAGCACGGTCCAGATTAATGAGGTTTTAGTCCTGGTTTTCTCTTCACCCACCTTCCCCTGAGACACAGGTTCCTTGCTTCCCTCTGTCCCCATCTCATATTATCATAAGCTATGTCCCCCAGGTGATACCCCGCTAAAGGGCCCCCGCCCCCCGGTTACAGTCTCTCCAGGACAACTCTGAGAGCACCCAGAGAAGAAAGAGAAGCAACTTGGAGCCCTAGCTCTCCCAACATGCCATCTCCATCCTCGATTCAAATTTCATTCATTCGGCAAGGGTAAGGAGCTTTGGAAAGTTGACGGCTCAGTTTCCTTTTTTTCACACATACGGTATTGGGTGCTTTTTTTTTTTTTCCCCTTCTTAATTTTGGATACCATGATGCCCTTATTAGAAGACACAGAAAAGGATAATGGTTGGAGGGGTTGGCGGTTCCAAGAGAGGTTCTCTTCTTCCTTCTCCCTCTCTCTCTCCTCCTGCCCTTCTTTCTGTGTGTGTGTGTGTGTGTGTGTCTCCGTATTCTCCCTCTCTCCTCCTCCTTCACCCAATCTCATTCATGCGTGAAAGTCATCATTGCGATATGAAAAATAACAATTTTGAGATTGGTGCAATGTGTGAAAACTCAAAGCAAAGAGATGTCGTGTGTTTATCCAAGGTAACTGCGTAAGCAACAACTACATAAGCACACGGACACTGAGGAGGGCTTGCTGAAAGCCTGTCGCCATATGCGGTCTCATTTCCTCTTTTACTGCTTAATTCCCCCACCATGCCATCTGATCAGTTCTTGAATGTCCCCTGTGTCTTCGCCTTAACAATCAAGCCTGGTAGGCCATTCTACACATTTGTGATTCTCTGCATGAAAAAAAAAATGCTTCCTGACATCTGCTCTGAATTTGTTTCTCTTTAATTTCCATTTATGCTCCCTTATCCTAACATCTGTGTCATTCTGAAAACAGTAACTCAGACTGACGTTATCGGTGCCATTTAAAATTTTATATTCCCCAGCTAGAAGTTCCTCTTAACCATGTCATGGCCGTGGAATGCTGATGGTGTTCGGGCTCCCCATGAGGGGGGCTCAGCTGTGATTTCAGAGCACTGTGCAGATGTACCCAACCCAGATACTTTCCCCAATATATTTTCAAAAGAGGGGCAGAGCTCAAACCTGAGTCAGCACTCTCCCTTAGCCCTTCAGTACAAAGAGAGGGAATGCTAGAGGCTCAAAGCCTACACACTTACTTTTCTAAGTAGTTTTCTAGCTATTCTTAGCACACTCCCCCACCCCCACCCCAATGGTAAGAAACATGATCAGGAAACTTGTAACTAAAGATTTTGAGCAAAAGAAGGTGGCTGGGAAGAAAGAAGAAAAGGAAAGAACGTTGGTTATTTCTTTAAAGGCAAATGAAGATTGGGTCTCACATTCAAGACCACGATTATTCCCTGTGAAATTCACATGCATGATCGTGTTCTTAGTTGAATGCTGTAAGATGCCACTGCTACCTCCAGCAGCCAGCCTTCAGGTAAGTCGCTCTACAATGGTCTTGGCTGTCATTCACCCAAACTCTAATCATTACTACAAGAGGCCATCGGCTATGCCCCCATTTCTGCCTTGTGGTTCCTATCCATTTCTGTACCCCTAGCTTTCATTTCTTCCTCTGTGTGTTAAAAACACCCACATTTAATATATTCAATAAAAAAATAATACAGTTGTTCAATCAAGATTCTTTTTTTCAATGTGTTGCACAACCACTGCTTGCAAGGCAGGCCATGCAGGCCACATGCTCAGAGTATAAAGAGAGAAAACAACATGGCTTACCATCAAGGGGTTCAGAGTGAGGATGACGAACAAAGAAACAAGCAAAAATGGGAAAGCCAATCAAATCATCCTCTAATTACACGTTGTGGTCAGTGCAATGATGAATGATATGAGAACGGTTGTGGGGAATGGCTCTTTAGAGTGCGTGATCAAAAAGCAGTCCTAAAATATCATCTCTAGGAGATATGGAACATGCTGCACTGCTACCTGTCCTTGGAGGAGACCCAGGGATGGTGTGAAGTGAGGAGACAACCTTGCCTGTCACAGCAGACACAGAGTCATCTGTGCTGAATGAATGGGTCTCTCCAGGTCCTGACTGGTGCTCATCTTTCACCGTGAAACCATCTCTAAAACGTTGCTGTTAGAGCTCAGTTAAGAGACTGGAGAAACTGAGAGAAGCTTTTGAGAGAGAGAAGGACGTCACACGGAGCTGCCCAGGGAACTGGTCTTTTCTCTTGCACATGAGGACGCCACCATCTTTGCCTTGACAATACCTTCAGCTGAGCACCTGTGGTCCTTTGTGTGTCTGGAATGGAATATAACTTCACCATCGTCTTCTCACTGCCTAAGTTCATCAAACATGCCTACTTTAGCAATACCCTCCCAGTGCCTAAGGCCATCAGGGCAGAGAGTGAGTACCGTAGAGCATCAGAGCAGTGGTTCTCAACCTTCTTAATGCTGACACCCTTTAGTATGGTTCCTCATGTTGTGGTGACACCCCACCACCGCCACCACCATAAAATTATTTTGTCACTACTCCAATACTGTAGATACATAATTTTGCTACTGTTACGAATCCTGATGTAAATATGTGTGTTTTCCTATGGTCTTTAGGTCACCCCTATGAAAGGGTTGTTCAACCCCCAAAGGGGTTGTTACCCACAGGTTAAGAACTGCTGGCTTGAGTGGTTCTGGGGCTCAATGGATAGTGCATTGGACTTCTAGTGAGCAGAACTGCTGCCTTAAAGGAGCCTCATAAGACAGCTATGCACACTGACCTAACCATGTCTCCAGGACCGCCTTCTCTGCCTAACCATGTGTCCCCATTTGCGCCAACTTCCTTCATGTGCCTTTCATTCTTCGGCCTCCTGCTTGACTCCCTCCAGCTTCAGAGGCAGGACATAAACTTCATGTTTTAGGAAGTTGCTCTGAGCCTCCCCGGTGGGTGGGTCTGCATTGGGAGCCTTTACTGTGCTCAGTAACTAGTAGAGTCCCAGGAGCATGGCCCTAACCATGCTGTAATTACTTAATTGCATCTCCTAGATCCTAGGTTCTGGGAAAGCAGACCCCACAGTTGGTTCCCAAGAACTATTAGGGGGATTTTCTAAAATATAATGAGTAAGTGACAATGGTTTTGTTTACCTTATGGTGTGAGCAATGGCAGTAGATCTTCCCCAGGAAGATGCCACCAAGATGCCACTGGTCTCCTTTCTCAAGCTTTGACATGAAATCTTCTCCACTTTGAGGTAACTATGCCCTTCAGCTGGAAAACACCCCATAGCAAGAGCCCTAGAAGATGGAGCCAAAAGCTCTGCTTGCTATCTCCAGGAAGAAGTTAGGGGGTAGAGGGGGTGCTTCTGTATGTCTCCCCGTGATGCCAGCCTTGATAGCCGAATGTTCAAGAACCACGCAGCTGCCTGTCTTCCCCTCCCCCTAAGTTATGAGGAGCATGCATGCAGCCTCGGGATTCCATTTCCCCCCTCCTGGAATTATTTATGGAGCCCTGGGCTTGAATAAAGAATCCATTCTTTTGGAGGAGACCATGATGTGTTCCAAAATTTTATTTTATTTTTTTTTTTACATTTGGTGTATGGGCCCTGTTTGGTAAGTGTGCCCCAGTGTGTGAGTAATAGGTAAGTTGCTCTGCGCTTGCATCATGCTAAGGCTTATTCAGATGTTATAACATTTTTGCTGCTGTATCTTGGCAACATGATTTATTCTGCAAACGCTCAGTGTTACCATCTCACAAAGCTGTACCATCTGGGTTGAATTAATAGGCTACCCAGAGAAATAAATGAGAATGGTCTCCCATAATTAACATGTAGGTAAAGTATATTTAACAGATTATTATAATTAATATGTCAGTTACTGATTTCATGCTAAATAGAATTGTGAACACAAGATATTAAGATTAGTTACCCTCTCTGTGTGTGCCTCAAAAAAAAAAAGCCATAATGGAGAAAGAAACGAGGGCAGAAAGTTCAGTATCAACAAAATTGACCTTAACATTAAGAACACCAGATACCAAAACCGCTAAGCAAACAGGGACAATGTCGGGCGTCATAAGCTAGGAGCAGCAAATTACTGGTTTCATAAATTCAGAGCGGATACCAGAGATGTCCAGAATATCCCAGATGCGACCGGCAAAAGCACCAGAACGTGCTTAATTTATACGCAGCTGAATGCGCCTAGCTAAAGCAAGGAGTGGGGGAGGGGTGGGGAGGGGGGAGGAGTAAAGACAAAGAAAAAACAGATTTTTCGCCTAATGCCAGCCTGAGTTCCCTGATGCTCAGCACCCTGTGCAAAAATGCCAGAGCGTGCTCAAGAAGGGCTGTGAAGGAGGCTTAGGGGTCCAGGAATTCAGAGGAGCAGGGCATCCGAGCTGGACCTGCAGGGGCGTGGGGAGGGTTTTGTCTGCTCATCCGGGGTCTATAACGATGGATAAGTGCCTGAGAACTTAAGCAGCGAGGCCTGGGAGAGGACAAGGCTCCCTGTCCTTTGAGTCCTATTTCCTGCTAGAGCCCATGTTGTTCCAAGTTTCTGGAAAAGAATGCTCACTGTGGCAAAGCAGGTGGATAGTGAGTTGTACTGTTAATGTGACTGGCCGTGGAAGTTTCAACAGGAAATACTATGGGCCGTGGAACAGTGAATGCGCAATCAAGTTTTACATGTTTGTCCATGTGATTCAAGAAGGAAGAATTTCTTTTCACTTCTCTGGATTTCCTTAGTCTTTTCACTTCTCTGGATTTCCTTAGTCCCCGACAGGCAGTGCTTTTCTGGACTGTCCTCTTGCCCTGCCTGGTCACACTACCCAGGAATCCAAAACCTTTGTAACTGTCCTCACTGACGTTGAACTACTAAACCGATAAAAATTACAATTCTGGCCTTAAGTGACATGCCCCCATGCACTGGGAAGGCATATAGAGCCTCCACAAGGTGAGGTTAGATTCTGCGGATTCTGTCTCCACCCAGCAGAGAGCACTCAGGAGCAACAACTAAAGCCCCCTAATCTAATTGCCGAACAAATGGATCCAGGAATCCTCCAAGCTGAGCCTTCCCTAGAGGGTCCCCAGGACAGAGCACAGCCCATTTCCAAAACAATCAGGCCATCTGAGAAGTGACAGAGAGTCAAACAGAATATGTCTCCTAAGAATGGATTGTGTTTAGCCTTTGGGGACAGAATGACAAGCAGCATCTCTATTGTCTTTTTCTCAGTAGTACAAAGGGGAAAGAAATATTGCCATAGCCATAGAGATGGGGGAGGGTTATTGGAAAGATGAAGAGAAGGAGGTGGGCCAAATAAAAAGAAGGTGTGCTGGGGGGAGCTGGGTTTTGTTGGAGCATCCCTACAAAGGCTCCCAGAACCCACACTTGCAAGTAGCTCTTGGTCTTGGAATCTCCACGTGAAGGGAGCTGTCCAGTTCTGTTTCCTTTGGGAGCTTTGGGTTCTCCTCCCTGGTTATGTCCACCACCTTCATTCTGTCCCTCTGTGCTATAAATTTGCCTACTCCATCTCTCTGTTCATAGGGCTGAACACACATCCGCCATCTTAGTTCTTCCTCAATCAAGCTGCCTTAAGGAACATGACTGGCATCCTTTGCCAGCTTCTCCCAAAAGTGTCTAATAGGCAGTCTGGAAGCCAGAGCTCCAACCCTGAGCCAATCACCTGCGCCTGGAGAAAAGGGGTTTCCTAAGCTACTCAGCAGGGCAGGAAACTACAGCTCTACAGGAAACTGGAAAGGAAAAATAATTAGCATAATCTGATTGAACTTTCTATCATGAAAACCCTGTTGGTATCACCATGGGTATATGGAATGTTATTTGCTACTTTACAGGAATGTGGTCTTTGCCCAACCTGAGATGATTATTCTGGTATCTAAAATACCCCCACCACCACCCACCACCAAACGTACTTTTCATTAAAGTGCCCCCAAGGCATAAGACTAAAAGCGTCATGGTGTTAGTCGAGAACAGGGTGTCAGAATATTGAACTTCTATCCCCCGTGGCCTCATCGCAGCCACTCTGAAAATAGTTGTTAAAAGAATGAACCAATTAAGAAGGTTTCATGGCAGGTTTTAAGCCTTCTGCCTCATCTCAGGCCACCAAGTGATGGGTCTCTTGGAAGTCTTACCAGACAATGATTTCTGACTTTGGCCTCAGGCACCACTGAGAGTGCACCAGTCACTGCCTGCTTGGGCAGCAGTTCCCTAGCCCCAGCTGATGTCTGCAGGTGCACAGCATGTGCTCAGAGAGAAGAGGCACACAGCCCATGAAGCTGGCTCCAAATCTGCCAACAGAAGCCCAGAGCTGCTCAAGGGAAGATGGGCTCAGATGAGGCCCTGAATATAAAGAAGATTCCAGTGGGAGTGTGACAACCAGAGTAAGCAAGAAGGCACGTTAGTGTCCCTGCACACAGGAAAAGAGCCAAGCACAGCAGGCTTGAGGAAAATGCGCTGGAATCCCCTCAACAATGCCACAGCATCTCCCATGCATTTGCCTTAGTCTAGAGACCCAACCTCACTTCTACAATTCTGTTTGTCCAAATATCCAGGTGTGTGTGTGTGTGTGTGTGTGTGTGCGCGCGCGCGCACACACACACACACACACACACACACACGCGCACGCGCGTTCTCTGCAAGAGGATTTTAAATAAATTGAGAAGCCATGGAAGCATGTGAATTCACGGGATGACAAAGACAATACACATGCCCAGATCTATGGAGTAAATGAAGCTATCAAAAATGTCACAGTGGATTGCATTAAGTACCACAGACATTAGCACATGATTCTGGGTTTGGGTGTTTGTTTGTTTGCTTGTTTCTTTTACGCCATATGCCAGGTATCTTGGTTACTGTTCTACTGCTGTGGAGAGACACCATGACCAAGGCAAGTGTTATAAGAGAAAGCATTTCATTAGGAGCTGGCTTGCAGATTCAGAGGATGAGTCCATTATCATCATGGCAGGGAGCATGGAGGCATGCAGGGAGGTGCTTAAAAGGAGCTAAGAGCCACATCCCAATGTAGGCAGAGGGGGGAGGGGGACACGACACACGACAGGACACTGAGCTTGATATGGGCTTTTGGAACCTCAAAGCCCACCTCTGCTGACACACCTCTTCCTACAAAGCCACACTTCCTAATCCTTTCAAACAGTCAAACAGTTCTACAGGCTGATGACTAAGCATTCAAATATATGAGCTTACGGCGGCCAAGCAAACAAACAAATTTTTAAAAATACAAAAGCATCGCGACTCTAGTTACAAAAACTGTTTTGTATGGCTAAGTTTTACTAAGTAGCTGGATCCTAAGGAAGGGAGGAGGAGAAGGAAGAAAAGGAACCGGGATATTAAATATGTCAGTTAACTTAACCAGAGTAATTGTTTCATAATGTATATGTATACTGAAGTGTTGTATACCATCCGTATACACAATTTTTATTTGTCAATTGTACTTCAATAAAACTGAAAAAAAAAATAGCAAACTGTGTATTTGCTTTTTGGTGACTATTAATCTATGGGAAATAACGTCTATTTTCATTTTATTTACCTTTATTTTATGTGCATTGGTGTTTTGCTAGTATATATGTGAGTGCATCAGCTCTTGGAGTTACAGACAGTTGTGAGCTGTCATGTGGGTGCTGGGATTTGAACCTGGATCCTCTGGAAGAGCAGTGAGGGCTCTTAACCACTGAGCCATTTCTCCAGCCTCTACTCATTTTGAAACTAATTCCTTTTGAGCTGTAGTGGGGTCTACTCGGCAGGGGTGGGATGAGGAGGGGTTAAGCTTTATACACCTACGGCCTTCTATTGGTCCATTAAATCCTTATGTGCATTATTTTTTCATTTTTTTCATTCTTCACAATTTGAAAAAAGAAAGGAAAACTAAAAAGCAAATATATTACTCTCCATATAGAACAGGAAGGAGTCTGGGATACGAAAAAAAACTCACTGAATTTGGAATTGGACTCAATCTAATCTCATATTCTCTCCAGGAGGAAATGGGATTAAAGTGAGTCGTGGTGTACTGAAGTAGGATAGGAGGATGCCAAGCGTGGGCTGCTGACTGCTGTGACCCAGGAATGGAGTCATTTGTGCAGAATGAGAGGACTGACTTAGAACATGGCCTCTTCTGTCTCCTTAGGCTTAAGTGTAAATACCATATGACCTTGACCAAGCTAGATAACTTTTCAATTTTTTGACCTATTCCTTTGCAGTTAAGATAATAACAACATCTGCCCCAGAGGATCATTGTAAAACTACAATGTAATACCTATTAACTGGGGGCTCTGGTATATGCGAAGTCCTCAGAAATCTTAGGCAGTATATATATATATATATGTAATTCACATGAGGTCTTCTGAAATATAAGTGAGAAATTACCTGTTGAAACCTTTAATGTTTGATGTAGAACACCCAGGGGCTTGTGGCTGAGTATCTGTGATTCTCTGACCCTCCCAGAATAACATGGACAAATTTCTGGGAAGGGACATGTAGATTCTCTCTAGGAGAAAGGAATAAAGTCTTCCCAGGTAAGGTCACCTGGTTGGAGCCTACTTCTTCTGAGAGACAGAGTTCTGAGTGGTCCTCCACCAAGGCAGCATGGGCCCCAGCTCTCTGCACCTCATGGCGCTTATTTGTGGCCTCCACATGCAACTTTGCAGGGCTGTGTTCTGTCCTCAATAGGCACTCACTTCACTAGCGCCTACTCGGTTTCGGGCTACCTTACCCACCAGTCAGTCTCACCGAGTTAGAACAAGTCTAAAATGTATCCATGGAAACAAACCCAGGAGCGTACCTCACTTCTGCCAGGGACTCACACAACATCACCAGGAATCTGTCTCCATATCCCATTTCCGCTCTGTTGTGATTAGCCTCAATTTCAAGCAGTCAGGTGGCCAAGGATGAAGTGTGGCAGCTTAGAGCAAAGAGAAAGGAGAACTTCTCTCCCAGTAGATGCAAAAATGTTCAAAATATAGTCATTACCCACTTGGGCCTGGCTCACCTGAAACCAAGGGTCACAGTGAAGGAAAGAAATAGACTGATTGCCTGGGCCTGCCCTCACCTCTGGTAAGCCACATAGAGCTAGGGAGAGTAGTACACTAAGAGAGCGTGAAAAGCTTAGGTGCTGTTACCGGAAAGAGGAGGAATGGATGTTAGGTTAGATGGCTGCTTGTTAAGCTGTCATCATTCATCTCAAAGACATACACTCCAAAGGGCAAGAGCAAGGCCCAGTCAGGCCTCAGAAAGGCATCATGTCTCAAGTCCAGAAAAAAGCCTTCCAGAAGTCAAGTATGTCCACAGCCTCTTAGGCAAGCAAGCACACAGAGGGCACGCCCTGCTTCCCATCCACTCAGTATCTTGGCGGTGTGCTTCTCAAGGCCCATGCTAGCCTGTCAGAAGGCAGGGATTAGCATGTATTTTGATTTCGGTTGCAAACACATTGTTTCTGAAAGAAAGTTGGCATGGCAGGCATCTTGGTTGATTTAATCTCTGACATGGGAAGCTTATTTATAGCATCAGAACCTTCTGAATGTTTAAAAACTCAAGCATTATAAGCCTGCTGTGCTTTTCCTGCGAAATGCAGAACAGCACTAAATGAATAATACCACCTGGCCCACAGCATCCGAAGGATGCAGCATCAAACACAGCTTCCGTCTGTTCCCGGTGTGCAGACTTCCCTCTGCTGGGCCTACAGTCATCTTGCTGGAATATTCCCGTGCCCAGGGATGCAGCCCAGGAATATGCAGCCCAGAGAAGGAGAACCTTGCCTATCTTCTCTCTCTCTCTTCTCTCTCTCTCTCTCTCTCTCTCTCTCTCTCTCTCTCTCTCTCTCTCTCTCTCTCTCTCCCCCCCCAACCTCTCCTGGTTGCAGAAGGTCAAGATCAGCTGATTCATGCTGCCTCTTTTCCCAAAATAATCTTTCCCAAAGCAGCTCAGCTTCTGTCACCATGCCTTTGGTCTGCCCATACAACCTTTAACCCCTGCAACCATAAACCCAAACATGTACTTTTATAAGTTGCCTTGGTCCTGGTGTCCTTTCATGGCAATAGAGACCCTAGATAATACATGCCCTCTCCTTTTTTCCTGCCCTTCTCAGCAGCCCCTGGTAACCTCAGGAAATGAGCTGATCTGTTCCGTGCCTCAGTTTCTCTATCTGTAAGATGGAGACAAGGTAACACTCTATCATGCAGCTGTAAAGATTAAGCTAACATTTCCATTCCAGAATTGCTTCTAGGAGTACTTTGATCAAACTAATTGGTTAATTAATTAATTTTATTTGTTTTGTAGTGAAAAGGAGAGACATTGTGCGTGCCATTCCATGGTGCATCTGTGGAAGTCACAGGACAACTTGAGAGAGTCAGTTCGGTCCCTCTATCATGTGAGTCTAGGTTTGTCAGCTTGGCAGCAGGTGCCTTTACCTGAGCTGTCACCAGACCCAAGACAATCATACGTTTTCTCAGGACTCTTTTAGTTTCCACACTTATTTGTTCACTTTATGGGGGAGGAGGACACCACAGTGCATAGTTTTTCTCTTTCACTGTTTATGTTTCAGAGATCAAATTCAGGTGGCCAGCTTGTCATCAAGTGTGTGCACCCATGGAGTCCTCAGGCCTGCTGAGAGTTGTTTAAGTATAAATGCTTCTTCCTTCCTGCCTGCCTTCCTTCCTTTCTCTTTCTTTCTTCTTTCTTTCCTCTTCTTCCTCCTCCTCCTCTTCCTCTTCCTCCTCCTCCTCTTCTTCTCCTCCTTCTTTTAGTTTTTTGAGATAGGTTTTCTCTGTGTACCCTTGGCTGTCCTGAACTTGCTTTGTAGACGAAGCTGGCCTTGAACTCACAGAGATCCATCTGCCTCTGCCTCCCTGAGTGCTGGGATCCCAGGCGTGCACCACTACACCCAGCTATAAACACATTCTTAAATGAGAAAATGTTGGTACCAAGTGGTTATGTGACTTGCCCCAAGTAACAAAGCTAGTGCGCAACTCCTGGCCATCTAGGCATTGAGCCTGAGCACATCTCAAGCCAAGACAACCTGCAAATTCCGTACACACCAACACTCACCTGAAAGAATTTCCACAGAGGCACCTGAAAGGCATACCAAAAGGTGTATAGGTGACTCCAGATAATATAAACAGAAGACTGCTATGTGGATGGTAGATACTGATGCACTCAAGACACCTGAAACTTCACTTTTCCATCCCTGTTTCCTCAGCCTGAGCTTGGAAAGCCAAATCTAGCTGGCGTTAACTTTACAAGTAAAGGTTTGCTGGAACTCAGTGGTGTGGGAGTGTTTACCAGCTGTCTACAGCTGGCTTCCTGCTGCAGAGCCAGAGGAGAGCAGCCCTGAGGCAACAGGCTTGCAAAGACTAGCATATCTAACACTAGCCCTTTACGGAACAGGTTTGTGGATTGTTGTCCTCAGTCCTGTCACTTTAAACAGACCTGCCAAATAATTCGGTGGGAGACAGGTGCCACCCAAGAAGCACTAACTTAGGGACAGAATAAACGGCCCCCAAGACAGTGATGCCTCTGAATCTTCTTGCTACACTTGGCACTGACGATGATGCTTTTCCAGTGGTCCTTATGCTTCCTGATGCTGTGACCCTTTAACACAGTACCTCACATTGTGGTGACCCCCCCCCGCCATATAATTATGTCCTTGCTACTTCATAATTGTAGCTTTGCCACTGTTATGGATTGCAATGTAAATCTCTGATATGCAAGGTATGTGACATGCTACCGCAAAGGGGTCTCGACCCACAGGTTGAGAACTGCTGCTTCAGCCATACACCATCTCCCTTCATCTCTCTACCTGGTCTTCACCGTGAGATGATCCTCACTGTACAAACGAAGTCTGAACCTCAGAGTAGTTAAGGCCATAAGGCCACACAGCTGGAAACCAGAATTAAAGGCAAGATCCCAAGCTCCTGCTTACAATACTTTCATCCTGCCCCTATCCCACCACCAAATTTGGAAGCCAGCTTCACCCACCCCCTCAACAAACAAGGTTGAGGGGATTCAAGCCCTCATCCCGCTAAGAATGACTCTGGGAGAGTTGCTGGTGTCTCTGCTAACTTCAAAGAGCTCCTACTGCCATCATCCTCCATGACCCTTTCTCTGTGTCTTCCTTGCCAAAGCATGGGCCTGACTCCCACATGTCACACACACACACACACACACACACACACACACACACACACACACACACACGAGTGTCATGTGCCAAGCAGAGGTATGGACTAAAGCCTTGAGACAGGTAGGAAATCAGAATGTAAATAGATGGGCATTTTTTTCCAAGTGTGTACCTCAAAATTACTCCGGCCACTTGTCAAGATATAAAAGGTTCGCTTCCTCTCCTGCCCTGACTGCACTCCCAAGCACGCCACTGTGCGCTTGCTGTTTCTCTTGGCCCCAATCCTGAGGAGAGAGAAATCTATCGGTTTCATTAGCTCTTTGAAAAATGAGGTGCGACTGTGTCAGTGAGGTGACGAGGTCACCGAGAGTCATTTATCATTTTCGATGAGGCATAATGAACCCCTCGAAGCCGGACTCTAATTTAATTGTCGTCTACTTAATTGAGAAGGAGGAAGCCGGTTTCCAGACACTGACTGAAGGTGTTTTCATTGAGTATAGACAGATCTTATTTGCACTCTGCAGGTGACAGAAAAGCTGCTTCTGGTCAGACTATCTCAGTCACTCTCACTCAGCGCAATCTTTATTTTGTGCCTAGTGGAGTCTAGAGCTTCCAAACAAGTCCCTTTGTGACACCACACTTACCACCCACTACCCAGACATCAAACAGAGAAGAACCGCTACTCCTCAACTGTAAACCCATCAGTAGATTTCATTGGCTGCCCATTCGTAGCTCCTGAGTTCAAGCAATTGTTCTCAGGTATCTACCAAAGCTGGCCAGTAATGTCGTGGCTTCCATACTTTGCCTCTCCTCAGTTCTTTGCCTATGCAGAAGCCCAATGACGAACACCAAAATTACGTGACATCACTGGAATTCCCCATATACTGCACACAAATCATTCTTGAAATTAGCAACTTAAGGTTTAAATAAACAAAGACACACCATCTCTTGCAGCTTCCGAGGACTTAGAACTTGAGAGCAGATGAACTGGGAGGTTCTGACACCTTTTCTCCAAAGGGAGTGGCCAAGAGGTCCACTGGACAGCAGTCTCTAAAGACTGCTTTCAATGCAGCTCAGGCCACATGCTGCTGGACGGACCCAGTTTTCGCCAACTATGCCTCTCCTAGTGCAACTTGCGCACCCTCATGGTGTGGCAGCTTGCTATCTCAGAGGCAGTAAGTCACAAGAGCCAACATTTTTTTTTGTAACCCCAGAGCCACTTTGCCATTTTCTTTATAGCCTCTTACTCTATATGAAGAGTATGGATAAAAAGCCTGCAGAGTAAATTAACCTAACTACATGGGTCTCACAGAGACTGAACCACCAACCATATTTGACTGCATCCTCTGGATGGAGAGGCCTGGTGGCACTCAGAGGAAGGATAGCAGGCTACCAAGAAGAGACTTGATACCCTACGAGCACATACAGGAGGAAGAGGTCCCCCTCAGTCACAGACATAGGGGAGGGGAGTAAGGTGGAAATGGGAGGGAGGGAGGAATGGGAGGATACAAAGGATGGGATAACAATTGAGATGTAATATGAATAAATTAATAAAATATTTTTAAAAGCCTACAGAGTAAACTAACCTGACCACATGGGTCTCACAGAGACTGAACCACCAACCAAAGAGCATACATGGGCTGGACCTAGGCTCCCGACACATATGCAGCTTGGTCTTCATGTGGGGCCCCTGGCAATTAGAGCAGGGGCTATCTCTGACTCTATTGCCTGCCTTTAGATCCCTTTCCTGTAGCTGGGTTGCTTTGTCTGGCCTCAGTGGGAGAAGATGGGCCTAGTCCTGCTTTGACTTGATATACCTGGGTGGGTTGGTACCCATGGGTGACTTCTCCTTCTGTGAGAATAAGGGAATAGGGGAATGGAAGAGGGGGTGTGAAGGTGGGATTGGGAGGAGAGGAGAGGCAGGGGCTGCAAGCAGGCTCTAAAATGAAGTTAAAAAAAAAAAAAGAATAAATAAATTGCAACTCAAAGAAGAAGGAGAAAGTGGAGGAAGAGGAGAAGCAGCAGCAGAAGGAGGAGGAGCAGGAGGAGGAGGGGGAGGAGGAGGAGGAGGAGGAGGAGGAGGAGGAAGAAGAAGAAGAAGAAGAAGAAGAAGAAGAAGAAGAAGAAGAAGAAGAAGAAAAAGAAGAAAAAGAAGAAGAAGAAAACGACAGAATCACCTGGAGGTCATGCAGAACCCTGGGAACTTTACTTAAAAACCCGCACTGGTTTCTCCCTGAAGTGGGAATGAAAATCTCAACACATTACTAAGGTTTTCCAAACCCTGCATGATCTTGCTTCCACTTACGACCTCCTGCCATTAAGTTCCAGCTGCTGTGGCCTCTCTCCTGTGCCTCCAAAAAAATCCCTCCCTCTGTCCGTCTTCATTTGCACATCCCTCTAACCGGAATGATCTTCCTCCAAATTTCTACAAAACTGATTCACTGTCTCTTAGATGAAGAGGCAAAGGCAGCCTCTAAGGAAGCCTACCAAAGAGCCCTTGGCTGTCCCTGGAGAGAGTTCCAGAGGGAAGCGGGTGAACATTAGAGCATGATGGGGCATGCTGCCTGCCTGTCTGACAAATGTGTGCCTGACAAATTTGGCTTAGAGCTTATTCTGAACCTGATCATGGAACACAGAGCTCAGATATCTGGCTCTCCTTCCATGCACCAACCTACAGCCCGCTGTGCAAGGGTGCAGCCCACCACCGCACAACGATGAAGCAGGTGCCGCGGGGAAACCGCCACAGCTGAGGATCATGGGAATTCTCACGGCAGACATCGCTGAACCTAGAGGTGCAGCTCTGTCACCCCTGTGTCTCAGCTGTTCCAGAGACTGAGGCATTAGGATCACAAGTTCAACGACTGTGTGAGTCGCAAGTAAGTTCAAAGTCAGGCTGAGTAATTTGCCAAGACCTTGCCTCAACAAATGAACAAAGAAAACAGTGGGAGGGGTCTAGGCTGCCAGCTCATAGTAACAGCTTAGCTATCATGAGCCAGGCCTGGCCATGATCCCCCAACACCACTGAAGGGAAAAATATGTCAAGTAGAAGTGGAAAGGCTTATTTCACACCTCAAAAATTAGGAAACTGAGTTTGCCCTGGAACGCTAGACTTACTAAATGATATGAGCCACAGTTCAAATCCAAGTGCTATCACTGCCTCAATTCTACCCTACATGGCCTACATGTCATCTGTGATCATTCATTGAACTTTTCTAAATAATTTTATATTAACTTAAGAGTTCTTTTAGCTTGACAAGTGACAAGTATTGAATGTTTGCCATGTGCACTGTGGTTACTGATTTGGGAACTATGAAAACATGACACTGGTTTAGCTGTATACACACACACAAACACACATATAATATATATACACATGCACATATATACCGACATATATAAGTACTTGTATACATTCAATAATAGGTTGGCTTGAACAGCTAAACAAGACAGAATCATTTCTTTAACATTTGGATGAATGAGAACATTGCTGACGTTGGAAGACACTTCAGGTGAGGAGGGAACTGAGTTTTGAATCAAGCTTTGGGGAACAGGTGAGTTTACAGTGGTAGAAGGAAAGAAGGAGGCACTGTAAGCAAAGGAGCTGCTGTCATGCAAAAGCGAGGCAGAAGAGTTGGAGAATTGGCAAGACAAGAGGTTGATATGAAACTGAGGCCACATACAAGAACATGAATTAATATAAAGAGTGTGAAGTCTAATATAGAAAATAGAATCTTGCATGAAGGTAATTAGCTGAGTAGTATCACAGAAGTCAGTAAATGTTTGTTGACTAAAGGAATGAGATATGATGCAGCTAGGCTTGTACCAAGGGACCCACTGGGATCCTATGTGCTCTTGACTACTCCCAAGTAGCCTTGTTATTGACATCCCTTCCTATGGTGATACCAACCCTCTTTTCCCCCATCCTCCCTCACCCCCTCTTCCTCTCCCTCCTCCTCCCCCCTCCTCCCCACTCCTTCTCTTCCTCCTGATGTCCAAAACATAAACCAAGGTTCAGTTCCATGGGGACCAATGAGTCTGTTGGACTTCCTTACAGCGCAGTGGGTAGAGCACCACGGACGGGAGCACAGTTAACTTTAGAGCAACCATCCTGGAAGGTCTGCACCTAGCATGAATGATGATTCCTTCTCCTTCCCCACCTGTATCCTCTAGCCTTTTTCAGAGGCCCTGAGGTCACATTCAGTTAAGGCAGAATTGCAAACAGCTCATTCTGAGAGGTGGCTGTGTACTCAGGTGAGGTCTGTTGCCTTCATCAACTCCTCCATCCAAGAAGGAATGTCAACAGTCAGCGAAACCCACCTGAGCTCCTGAAGACGGTGGCGGTTTGGCTCAGAGGAAAGTCCCATACAACAAACCTTAAATGAAAATCATGTGTTTTGGATCATGTAAACGAAGTATCTTGATACTTTCAAATTCTTCTTATATAGAGCAGTTCAAAAGAACTCTTGCATGCTCAGTCTATGAGCAGAGTCCAATAAAAGGCCGAGTTCAACTACTTAGTTGTGGGAATTGCTCCAAATAACTTCCTTTTTATTTTTTGTGGTTGTTAGAGATTGAACTGTGGGGCTCTGCTGGATAAGGTTGAAGTCTGGCCTTCTCTGGATGGCCATTTTGCTCTCGATTTGTGTTGGTGGACTCCCTTTTCTCAGTGGGGTTCTCACTCCACCTGACCTGGCACCTCCAGATCTTGTAAGGAGTGACACATAGCCCACAGGGAAGATTTAAAGGCCTGACCCTTGGAAAATTGTTCAAGACCAGGGAATTCCTGGAAGTACTGCACCCTTAGTAGCACACACTTTGCTGAGGAGATTGTAGCCTCCAGAAAATGACCTCCCTAGAAGTCATTCCCTCACCCATAGGATAATTAAGTACTGCTTTCTCCTTCTTGTGATAGGGCCTGGTGTTGCCAGCTGTAAATGAGGCACTGTACCACTGTGTGTAGATTAAGTATCCTGGCACCCTTAGCCCTAGTGAATCAGACACATTCACCCTCAAAAACCCCTTCCCACTGTCCAAGGTTTATAAATAAAGGCTTACTGGCCTGCTGGGGGTGCTCTTGGACTCGCTCTCTTGCTCACCATTCCTCCGAAGGCAGGACTACCTTCGTAGCCACCGGGCCTGCTCCACTACTGCTAGATCAGTGCTGACACCCCGGTGAGAATGGGCACCCGGCCTAGCTCCCAGACGACAGGCCTCACCCTAAAGGGATCTTGCTGCCCTGATCGAGAAACAGGCCCTGGGAACTGTTAATCCCAAGCTCCATCTATTCTTCTCCGGAGGCAAGCAGTGTGTGGACCAGCCTGCAGAGGTGGAACCCAGGCCATCCACCATGGGACGGTGAATGACATTGAACCCTGGACCTTGTACATAGTGAGCGTGTACCTCTTCTGAGCTACATCCCTAACTGATAACCTCCATGTTTCTAGGCATTAAATAGTAGCTTCTCTCTCTGCCAATAACAATTGATTCTGTAAGGCATGTGGCTCAGATGGGGATGGGAGGGAAAGGAGAAGGAGACGCCCACTACAGTTGGGTACCGTTGTGGGGATCCAAGTTGCCCTCCTTCTCAGGGTTCTGCTCCCTGCTCCTATGCTGGTCATATTACAGACTATGCCTTCCTGTTCAGAATTATTATGGGAGAACTTTGCCCAAAATTTCTTGTGGTGATTTTCCAGCTCTAGCCATTGAATCTGACAGAAATTGGGCTACTCAGAACTCTTCCTATGGAAACTCTGAACCTGAATCCACAGAAACTAACAAACTCACTTCCTCTCCTCTCACAGTCCCTTCTCATAATCCAGCCAAATTGCAGAATCAGCCTAGTTGTCCATCAACTGATGAATAGATTTTTTTAAAAGTACAATGTGTGTGTGTGTGTGTGTGTGTGTGTGTGTGTGTGTGTGTGTGTGTGTGTAATATTGTTTAGCCATAAAGAAGAATGAAATTTTGTCATTTGCAAGAAGTTTAATGCAATTGAAAATCATCATGATAAGTGAAATAAACCAGACTCAGGAAGACAAATACGAAGAGGTTTTTTTTTTTAATGAATAGATAGTTTTTAAAGAAAGGATGAAGGTAGAAGGGGCACTGTTTGGGTGGGAAACATCAGAGAGGGTCAGGGAAGGATGATGAGATAAATACGATCAAAGGACAACAAACACATGTATGAAAATATAGTGATGACACCATTCTTTTGTACAATTAATATACACTAAAAAGAAACCAAAACCAGAAAAGGTGTGAATCTTCACATTTAAGTAAAGACCAGGTCAGAGAAAGACCATCATACAAACTAGTCTCCAATTTTATCTGTACCAAGCCACAGATGTTGACGCTTGTGCACCTGCCTAGCCGGCAAAGTTTCTGTTACCTGTGAGTAAAAGAACTTTGCACCAGAAAGAAGGATAAAGTGAGCGATGAAGAGGATCCATCCCATGGGAGGAACAGACAGTCTAAGGGAGCGGTTCTCAACCCATCAGTCGCCTAAGACCACCTGAAAACACAGAGACTTACGTTACGATTCATAACAGTGGCAAAATTACAGTTATGAAGTAGCAATGAAAATAATTCATGGTTTGGGGTCACCACAACATAAGGGGCTGTATTAAAGGGGTGCAGTTTTAGGAAGAACCCCTGGTCTAAGGGATTGTGGGGTCTGCAATGAGTGAGGATGCTATGGGCGTTTGGACATGGAAGGCGGAGCAGCCTCTTAGGAAGCGCAGGTGGGTGGGGAGGTGAGCATGTCTGATGTGTCATGGCCAGCGGAGGCTGGCGGCAGGAAGACCACTTGGAGGCTTTTGGAGAGAGGCTGGACCGACTCAATTGCTTCCACCTTCACTAAAGGCACACAGAGTCACCAAAAGCTTTCTCCACCTTAGGAATTCCACTTCACAATGGCCTCATTAGAGAAAAGCACTATTGATAGTCACATCAATAACTAGACGTGTAATTAACTTTGTTCGCTGCCCCCCAGGGGGTAGCAATGGGGAAGGCTGAGAATATAAACTCTCAGTCTCATAGTGGAAGCTTTTAGAGATGTGTCTTTCTCCAGTGGGTGCCACCCTGACAGTGTGGCTAAATGAGGTTTAATTTGACAATCCCAACAATCCATTGTTAATGACATGCCTTGGTTATAATTTGCATTTGATAGATCTTTTTTTTTTTTTTTTTTTTTTTTTTTTTTTTTTCTCTGCTGTTGGCTTTCCCCTAGCTCTCTCCTCTGGGTTCCTGTACCTCTGTGTTTTTTGGTTTTCGGTTTTTGGTTTTTGGTTTTTTTTTTTTTGAAAAGCAAGTTTTCCTTTCAACACCACAAATACCATCTCTGCTATTGGGACACAACAGTTAAATAATGTGAAACTGCACCGATGCCAGTGAAATAAAAGTGAGTTTTACAGAAGCGAGTTCCTTCCCCGAACATAATAACAGTAAATTTCCAGGGTCCTGTAGTGTAATATCCATTAGATTTATTATGTTGCGAGTCCTGGTCCCACTGGCTCAGCCTGAGGGTAAGTATATTACATTTCATCACAGTTTCATTTTCTCCTACAGATGAGAAATGGGAATGCGATTGCAGTTATGTACTATGCATGTGTTAAATCTGATCTCTAATAAAATCAAACACATCACAACCCGGAGCACTTGAGTACAGTGTCGGCAAAATGAAACCCCATCTGTCATCATGTAGAGAGTGCCTTATTAGAACACAAAATCAAACCGCTCAGTGTGAACATTGTTACTTAATAAATGGGTAAATGAAAACTGATAATTATGATCTTATTTATTTTAAATGATTACTTAAAGCCACCAAAAGCACAACATAATTTGTCAATTAGACACTCTGGACCCTGTAACGGTACACAGAGCAAATACCTCTGAGTACAAAGATTAAACAGACTTAGACAGAAGCAAAAGGGGATGGAGGGATGGAGAGGAACTTTCTGGAACTGCCTATCAGAAGTACACATGAGGAAGGGGAAGGGCTTGAGAAGCCATGATCAGTCCTGGCAGATGATTGCATATTCAGTGCGAGAGTCACCAAAGCGTTCAGTTGGAAAAACATCAACATTTTCCAGTCTGCGGCAAACACAGCAACACACCAATGGCTTCAGTGAGAGTTAGTGGCACTGCCAAGGTCCCCAAGAGGCAAATCTAAAGCTGTGAGCTTGTGTCCAGCTGCTGCGGGCAGGAGATGTCTGCTTGATTTGATCCTTTCATTTGACTAGAACATAGTTAGCTGAGAGTCAATTAAATCACTTCTGAGGATAGAAATTAGGTAGATAGAAAGCACACAGTCTAGGAGAGGATAGCGTAAAAGTCAGAGATGCTAAAAGCGGTGGCCATTGGCAACCAACCATGCTATGGAGGAAGCTCTGCTCTCTGTTCCCTAGACAGGGCACACCTGCAATCACCACACCGTGGAGACTGAGGAAGGAAGATTTCAAGTTCAAGACCAGCCTGGGCTACATAGAAAGACCTTGTCAGAGAAAGCCAGATATGAAGGGAGGATGTGAAGATGGGGGTGGGGGTGGGTAAGAAAAGGAGAGGGAAGAAGGAGGAAATGAGGGAAGTCGCCAAACACCTCGTTAATTGGAGACAGGCAGTAGGGTCTCCTAAGGCTTTTGTGTACAATCTTGTTTAGCTGCCATGATGAGATGAAAGCCATTCCTGGGAGCCTACCAGACTTCTCCAGAAGCTACAAGCCCAAAATACACAAATACTTTCTTTCCTTCTGATAAGCAATCAATGTGTCTACACAGTCTGGTATGAGTGTCTACACCAGGTATTAACCATTTTTGAAGCTATCTTTGGCTTCACACCCAGTTTCTCAAAATCTTGGGATTCTGAAAATTGCCTTTGTCCCCAACTATAATAAATGGGCTTACATATCGCCCCAGATTTCTAGGCTACCCTCAAGGTTTTCCTAGCATATGTTGTATAGCCTGGAATGTCACACCCTTCCCCAACACTTTGAAGGATGCTCTTGTTAGCAGTGGTCTAAGCAGGGCTGGGGTCTGCTATTGCCAGATTCATGGCCTCTTATTCAAGGAATTGGCATAAAAATCCATGGAGATTCCAAAGTGGCAATAAAACTTTATTTAAAGCAAAGCAATAGAAGAGATCAGAATACACCACAGAGGAGCAGTGGGCCACAAGACTGACAAGGCTCCAGCCTAGCCTGTTTTCATGGACTCTGAAGGAAGAAGGGTAAAGTGTTAGTGGTTCTCTATTTTGACTGATAGATTTGGCCATATAATCATTTTTACTTCTTTGTGTGTCCTCTTCCATGATGCATTTGATTTTAATCATCTGCATTCCCTATTATGTATAGGCATAACATGGTAAATAGTGGATTCTGCCCAAAAGTCCACTTGAAGGCTGTAGTTTGGCTTTAGTGCTTATGTACCCCAAGCCAATATCAGGCCAGATCAGTCTTTCTATTCTTCCTGCCCAGATTCATCAGGAATATATCATAATTGAAAATATCTAAATTTGATTTGCAATAAGGGACAAGAAACTCATTCCATTGGCCAAAGAGGTGTGCAGGTGTAGCTGATGCAGACGGAGGGCGGGGAGGGGGAGGGGAGGTGTGCGGGGGAGGGGGGCAGGTTCCCAGGTTGCTAACAGGTTGCTAGATTCACAACGGGATGGTGAGCATAACATGTACAGGAGAAGGATCTAGGCTGTAGAGTGCATTGTTAGAAAAGGGGAGGGGGTGTGCATAACCCAAATCAAGTTGAGCCCCGGGTTACTGGCGATTCTCTGTGCTTGCCAGCCTTGGTTCCATGCAGAATGTGTCCTAACTTCCATCTCACATAATTAACATTTCATTTCATTTCGTGAGCATACTTAAAATGGTTGCTATATTTAAATAAATGAAGTTGATATTTTCACGTAATTTAAAATACATTCACAGAAGGAAAATTTATACCAAGGACGGGGATTTGTGTAATGAAGGTAATTGCCATACAAATCCCTGTGACAGCTTGAAGGTGAGGCACAAACAGATGCAGGAGAGGGGAAGGGGCAAGGCTGGAAGAGGTAGCTCCTGGGATGGGCTGGGAAGAGGTAAAGATGCTGAGGCAGAAGAGGCGGGGGGGGCGGGCAGTCCTAAGATAGTCCTGGCATATAATGAGTCCATGTCTGGCTTCATCTTGGGTTCCTTGCTGAGGCTTCTAAACCCTCCTAGGGGTTCTGGGGGTAAGAAGTGTCTTTGCCCTGCAATGAGGTGACTGAGCAGGTCACCAGACAGACCAAATACATGACTCAAAGTTTGGAGCTTTGGAACAGTGAGGAACGTTAGATCTCCCGGGACCAGGAAAGAGCTGGAGACTGACTTCAATCACATGGTCAATGACATAATCAGGAGTGACGATGTCAAAGGTCTCCCCAACAGCCTTAGACATGATTGCTTCCCAGAAGCTGAACGCATGGATGTCCATGGGAAGACACGTGTGCCCTTGGCTCCAATGCAGAGTGTGAGCGGAGGCTCCACGCTTCCCACCAGACTTCACACCCTCTATACCTTTTGTAATAAACCTATAATCATATGTATAATGCTGAGTTCCATAGGTCATTTTAGTGAATTATTGAATGGAGTTATTAAAAAGAACCCGGAATTTAAGCAAATCAATCAGTAGGGTGGGTGGGTAGTCGCAGACTTCAGCAGCAGCCAGCACCCAAAGTGAGGTCAGTCATAGAAAGGGCTTTGCCATTAGCTTGTGCAGATGAGAGCCTCGGTGGGCCTGATCTCATAAGGTGACCTATGGGGCATCTTCTGGCAAAAGACTTGGAAACTATAGGATTCAACAAGGGTGGGATTTCCCACTCTCTGTTGCTAGTCTTGAAGATGGAGAGAGCCACATCCCTAGGAATGCATCAGTTAATGAGCGCTTACCGGGAAACAGGCCTTTCCATCCTACATCTTCAAGAACTAAGTCCTACCCTACCCTGTGACCAAACTCCAGCTCATACAAACCTCCATCTTATGCTGAGAGCATACCGGGAGCCTTCCATTCAGGCTTGTGACAGTCTGAACTGAGGACCACGCCACAGCACACCCAACAGTCAACCTGCAGAGCTGTGAGAAAGATGATAGAGTTTGATTCGATGGGCTAATGGGGCTAATTTATTACACTACAAAAAAAGGAAGGTCTTGGGATGAGTGGTTCAAGGAAGCAAGCTAGAGCAAGCTAGCCTTCTTGGTAATTGCCTAGTTTCCTGATTATCTCACCACTTCCTCCTTACCACCCGGGTTAACTCCATCCTACAGACATCTCAGAAGCAGCCTTTCCTCCCCCCCGCCACCCTCCCGCCACCCTAATCCCCCAGATACAGCGACTTAGTTTGGAAGATCTAAATGGGCCAGCCAACCAGGGCCCTTCTCTGGAACTTTTTATTTTAATTTCAAAATGTGGCCAGCCCAAGAAAATGGAAAAATCAAAAATGTCTTCTCTAAGATGATGTCCCTGTGGTGAGGGAAAGGAACGGATCCAGGCCCAGAAGTCGGACCGCGGTATTGCGTCGTGTTGGCGCTCTGTTTTCAGAGTTCTCGGGCGCAGACATGATCTGCCTGAGAGTGGCGAGAGACACTCAAGTATCTTTTATGTTAAATCCCTTCTTCACTTAAGCCCAGTCCAGCTGGGCTTCCATCCTTGCCCAGCAGTGATCATCACAATTCATAGTTCCCTGATGTTTGCTAGGACAAGACTAAATCCTGCCCGACACAGATCAATGTCCTGTCTCCGTGGGACATTTTCATGAAGTACTGTACAGCCAGCATGTCAGATGCCCTAACACCAATTTAGACAAGCCATTTATTTTTGTCTTGAGATTGGCTCCACAGGATGCTAAAATCAGACTCATTTTATTAATTCAGTAAGTAACCTGTTAATTAAACTTTTTTTAAAAATCATCTAATTGCTATAGTGTTTCAGAACACTGTCCTCTCAAACCCAGAAGTTCTACTCACCTGCAAGAGACCACATCCATTAAGTTCTGTCATGGGCAGGGAGGACCTGGCCAAGGCTGACTTGGATGGAATCCTATCTTTGGCCTGTTGTTGGTGCCGTGTCTGGGTAAGTAGATGTTTGCCCATCTCGCCAGGAAGTGCTCACGTGACATCCCAGCCTTGAAGGTGAAAACCCTCAAACTGGATGTTGAGATAACGATCCAGTTAAGCTGAGATGCATCCACAGCTTTCTAGGCTGAAAGGCAGAAGCTCATCTAAGTTCAGGGCCTGTCCTCTTGCTGTGTCTCCTTCCTAAACCACAGACACGGAAGACAACCACTTCTGAGTGATCTATCAGGGGCATGAGCCAGCACCACCATTTCCCGTGTGATGATCTCTACTGAAGTCATCGCTCTCGGAAAACAGAGTCGTCATTGAAGCCACATAAAGGGAGAAGAATAGCTGAGGCATGAGTTGTTGGTGTAGCAAAGGGACAAGAGGAGAGAAGGCAACTCAAGTCCCTCAGGAGCAGCTGTCTTCTGCACAAGAGCCCCAGACTCCTGAAGCCCCTGACCCTCAGGTCTGCTCTCCTCCTGGCTAGCTTTCTCCACATGACACCGTGCTGAGGTACTGCTTTATATCCCCCAAGTCTTCATGTGAAGAGAAAGAAAGAAAGAAAGAAAGAAAGAGAATCCCACTGTGAAGTATTACGAGGGTGGGAGTTTTGTGTGAGTACAACATTTATAGGTGAAAGCCTTTGGAAAGTGATTGGGATAATGTTATTAGGGAGGATTAGATAATTTTGTTAGGGTGGATTCCATGACCGAACTCCTATGGTTTTATAAAAAGAAAAAGAACACACACACACACACACACACACACACACACACACACACACACACACACACACATACACACCTTCCTGAGATACCCTGAACTCCATCAGAACTATACCATCAAGAAAGCTAGGAGCTAACTCAACATGTTTTCTTCTTCACTTATTCAGCCCGTGGTATTGTGTACTTAGCAACAGAAACTAGATGCATATGGAAACCACAGAAGATCCACATTATTGTCCTTGGAGTCCTGTATCTGACAGAGGCTCTCTTTATGTCCACTGTTCCACAGAAGCACACCACTCTGATTTCACTGGCCCAATGTGGGTCCTGTGTTCATCAAAACTCATTGTGATAGGTGGTGAGCCAATAGCTTATTTAGCCCCAAATTTTACAGGCACTCCTGGAGCAAGATATGGGTTTCTTCTAACCCACAAAAATCAAAGTCAATCACCAAACATAGTAAAGGGGTCTATGTCAGCAAAATAACAGATGGCCACTACCATGGTCTGGCTGGGTTCTAGCCTCCATACTAACTTCTCCCACAGCAGGGGCCACTTAAGAGACCACTGTGACCTCACCTGGCCACAATTCTGCATTTAGGCACAGGGTACTAAGGAGCTATAAACTACTATTTTGACATTTTGATTCTTGCCAGTTATCCAGATCTCAGCCCAGCATCCTGTTTCTCCACCTCTGGGCATACTGGCCAAGAACAGCTGCTCCCTGTATCTCCACTCACCCTAACCTTGCCTTTCCTTTGAGAATTTTGTCCCAGTTTATTGCTTTGTATCCATTGTCCCATATCTGATTATGTATGGACAAACATCACTGGCAACAGGAAGGATGTTAGTGTTCCTGAATTTCCTGCACCTTGCTCCTCTTTCTAGCTCTTCTTATTTCCTGCCATCACTTATTCTCTTATATTTTTTTTGTGAAAGTTGATCTTATTATAATTCCCAGGTCTCCATGTCCAGCATTTTCCCAGGTGGATTAAACCAATGAGAGACAACCGCAGGAGACTGAGTGTCAAGGAGGGTGTGGCAGGGAGCACTCCCACACCTGATCTCTGTTAGCTTCTGCTTCTTTCAGGTACACCTGACTCCGACCTCTCTGTGACCCTTCAAGTGAGTGACAGTAGCCACATCACATCGCGCTGCTATTAAGTTCGGAATGACTTTACTGCTTGACCTGTGCAAACAATTCTTCAGTTTAAATTACTTCTATTTCAAGATTCAGACTGACTTCCGTGTTCCTGGGCAACACCACCTTCAGCTACAATACAGAGCAAGAGTTAGACCCGGCCAGACACAATGTCACCTCCCCGCGACCACTATGATTGGCACAGAGATTTGTACACAGACACTAGTGGGAGATAGATTAAGGTATCTAAGGGGGTGGGGTGGGGTGGGGCAGGTACCTGTGAGATTCAAGGCTGGTTCTACTGCTCTCCTCCCAGTAGCTATTCTGCTACCTCAGTAACAGAGCAAAGAAAAGAAAGTCAACACAGATGATGTCAGGGTTCAGAGAGTCAGAGAAAACCTGGGTCTTCATAATATCTAGAGACTGACACCTCCAAGTCCTTGAGTCGAAGGACAAAGAAAACTACTGGAAAGGGGGAGGGGCTACACCTCCCTCAGACTAGATAGGTAGATAGATAGAGTGATACATATGATACATAGCGATATATATATATAAAAAATATCACTTATTTACCTCTGCCAGGCACACCCAGCCTTTTACATACTAACATGATATTGTGATCTACAAAGCTTAAAGCCTACTGTTAAAAAAAAACTATACAATAAAGTTACAAAGAGAAATACATTTTTTTAATTTCATGATTTAAATTTACAGCATTGTACTGGAAGAGTTACAGCTCTCCTGGGCTGTTCATGGCCTCCAGGCCATAGGTTGGACACGCCTATATCCTTCTAAGTAGTGAAAGCCTAATTAAGTATGAATCTGGGTGCTCAAATAATGTGATCTAGGCATGTATCTCCCCCTCCCAACACACGCACATGCCTGTCTCCTGGCTCTCTTAGGCTTGATTTGATTTCTGTGCCCAACTCGGAACTAAGGACATAGAATGTTTCACTGATCTGCCCTGACCACGGACCTGCTCCCTGGAAGACGGAAGAAGGGGTTAGCCATACACAGTCCAAATAGAAAGAGGGGGAGAAGTGATTCCCAAGTAATTGAAGTTACCAAAAGAAGAGAGAGTCGATACTAAGAAATGACACCCCCTGATTCGCTCTAACACTTTTAGTTTTGTGACAGAAAAATTGAAGGCTAGAGAGAGGACATGGCTTGCAACAGGCCACACAGCTCACACCACTTATTCAAGTCTGGTGTCTTGGTAGCTAGAGACTTTTATCGACCTTATTAGCCTCCTTTCTTGACAACTCACTTGAACTTCTAACAACTTCCAGAATGTTCTGGAACCTTTTAGGCTCACAGTGCCATTGAATCCTCATTTCATGACTTGGGCCTCCAGACTGAAGAAAGCATAGCTGTTCGATTTAATTGAACATTAGGTCCATAGCTGGGCCATGTCAATGCTATCTGAGCAGCAGTGGTACCTCCCTGGAGACCCTTGGTTACAGATGAGGGATGGCCCTGCCATCAGCAACACTAAAGGGTCAGGGCAACCACCTTTGGCCTCTTCCTAAGAAGTCAGCGGCTCCTAAAGAACAGTAACTACTGTTTGTTTTTGCTCAGCTGTTTGCTTCTCCCTGATTGCGTTTCTGTTTCATTTTGCAGCTCTGGCCTATAATCTCATTACAAACAAAGCACTTGCCTTATAAGTGCCTTCAGAAACTGAAGTGAAAGCCCATTTAAGATTGTATTTTTTCCCTCTAAAATATAAGCTGATGCAGCTCATGTTCCCCTTTTCCTACCTACTGACCTGTCACAAACCTGGGTGGCACCTTGTTGCTATGCTAGAAATGCACCTTGCTTTTTCCCCACTTGTTAAAAAAATAAAGGTGGGCAGACACTGAATTTTCTATGGACCACTAAATTCCCCAAATTTAACCTAGATTACCAATGTTTACTTATGGTAAAGACATACAAAGAGAGCAGTTACAGTTGGCTTCATAGTGACAAGGGTCAAATAATAATAATAATAATAATAATAATAATAATAACAACAACAACAACAACAACAACAACAACTAACAAAGAAGGTAGCCCCAAAGTATCTTAGCTTTAAAAGTTTGGTTCCTTGCTTCATTAGAAAAATTCACTGGCTTGGCCTTTTCTGTCATTTTTGTTGCTGTTGCCCTAGGGATGGAGCGCAGAGCCTTGCACACACTAGGCAAGTGCTCTGCTACTGATGTCCTTTCATGCTTGATTGTCTCTGTTGACAGTTGACAATGTGCTTGAATGATGATGGAAACCTTATTATGGAAGAGCACAAGACACAAAGGAAGTTCTTTGGGGTACCCGACCCAGCCCATACTCTGAGTACCACAGCAAGGGATTTCTCTTCCTGAACCTCAATATGTTCATCTGACAAGTGGGCCCAGAAAAACCACTCTCTCTGTTGACTCCCCAGGATTGTTATGAATGTGAAGTGAAAGACAGGTGCAGGGGTCAGCCCCAGGGCTACTCTCTGGAACTCCCTTTTGCTCCCTCCAGAGTCAAGGCTGCAATTAGTGATCTCCAAATTTTTCCTCTTCCTCTCTGGCCTCGACTGGTTTAATTTAGACCCTGAACATTAGTTTAACAAAGTGCTTTCATGTTTATTATATTGGATTAGCGAATTATAAGCTATCATGTGAGGCTTTCGAGAACACCCGGGCAAATGCTCCGCACAAGGGGAACCGCCGTGCACTCAGCATATGGGCTTCATTTATTACAGCTTTGGACCCGCAGCTTGGGGAGAGCCAGCCTCTTTACAGAGAGACTCCTGAGGATTGGTTGCTAGGAGGCTACAAAAGCTAGTGTTTTTAATGAGATTTAAAGTATCATAAATTATATATTATTTTCTGTACTTAGGACATTCATAGCCCTTTGGTTTGTTTTGTGCTTCATTTCGCATAGGTGACATAGAATCCTTTTACATACAAAATGCCTGGCACAGGAATTCCCTCAGAAGTCAAAGCAGGATTACATTTCTAAATTTTGTTTTTAATTTTAAGTTTATTTTTAATAAAAGTTGGTCTCTTTTTTCTTGCTTTGTCTCCTCCTGTATGTCCAAAGTAAACGATGGATAAGAATTTATTTTCTAAAAGAAAAAAAAATAAATTAATAATAATAATAATAGAGCTTTTGGTAGCAACAATGATTCCAGTGAGTACTGTGTGTTGAGTCTGGAGCTGCCGTTAAGAAGAATTCTCTCATAATTCCATTTCTGACAAGTTAATGCGCTTCTGCAGCTTAATTCCACAGATAATTACAGAGGCAGTATTTAAAGAGACTGCTTAGTCACTACCTACCTCCCCTCATCTCCCTCCAGTTTTCAGCATTAAGTACAGAGGCAGCCATTCCACAAAAGAAATTCAACAGCTATTTGGTTTAACTGCCCATGTTTAAGGAGGCCAGTCCTTATGCAAATGAGATGTCCACAATTGGCTGGTGAGGGCTCTGTCTATTTGCATAAGAAAACACAGCTCCCCTCCACTCCAATGGCCAGGGCTTGCTTCTGCTGCAAGTGGCCACCAATAAGACACAAGAAGAAGGTAATTTTCCATTAAAGAATTATTTTTGAAAGGGAATTTTAAAGTCTCTGGAAAACAATGGGCTCTGGACATGGCTGCCTTTTTGGCATTCCTGTACAACTCTTCCAGAACTGCATTTTTCACTTGATGCATTAAGTGTGTTTTAGAGATGCTGGGAACATTCTGGAGCTTCTTGACTACTGCATTTAATAAGCTCCACGTTTTGCTTTTAACAAATTAAGAGTTCTAATGAGGTGCAATCGATTAACCCTAAAACATCTTTATGAACTTTTATGAGCGGAGATATGGGGAGAGGGGGTGCAGAGCTCGTAGAGGGGCTGGAGGCAGCATCACGTGCAAGCTTACAGGGAGCTGCATGCTGGCCTCACTTAGCACCTGTGTCCCACAATTCTTCCGTTCGCCTGGAAAACAAATGTCTTTTCTGACTGCACGCTGATTCAACGGTATGCACTGTACCAGACATGTCAACTTAGGAATTGTGTCCTTCAGCTTTAGTGCCCAAGTGGAAGGATGCCAGAGAGGCTGGAACAAGTGGGCAAAATATAAATAAAGGAATTTGTTGGCAGATTCAAAACAGCACTTGAACCGGAAGGAAAACAGCATACACAGCAATTTGTTCATATGTAATGTATGAAAGTATCATGTTCCTGAATCTTTATAATAATTGTTCATGCATAATATATTGCTTGCTCACTTTTGCTACAATTACTATGTGTTGCAAAGTTTGGGTATTTTGTTATTGTTGTTGTTGTTAGTTTTCTGCTTTAGGGTTCATGCAGGAGTGTCTGGCTGCATGAGCCCAGACACCGTGGATACCACCCCTCTTTAGACTTTGGTGTCCTGAGGATACAGGAGAAGGCTGATTGTCAATCTTCCAGAGCTCCTGTGTTGAGTCATCTACGAACATCTGATTCATCCTGGGGATAAAATAAGAATGAGGAATCCTAAGGACACGGGAGCCAAAGAACCGTTTCATCCTGGTGCTCAGCAGTGCTGAAGCAGCAAGAGTGCTCAGAGGGCTTCCAAAATGTCCTTGTGTGAGGATTAGCTGAAAGAAGCATCCTGCTAGGGTGGGAGGGGGTCAGGGCAGGCACAGGGTAGGGTCGGGATGGAGAGATCTCTCATCTACTCAGTGCCTTAGATAAAGAATGAGACAGTGGGAAAGAGACAGGGCTAGGATTAGAACTTCCCTATCTCAGGTCTCTCTAGGGAGAGTCTGGAGTAGGTAGCACCACATGAGACATTATCTTTAGTTTTAAATCACTCCCTGTTTGACCTTGAGATGGGATGCTCATTCACTGCAAATTGCCTCCCATCAGCCAAGTTACTCCCACTGTCTAATTATCGTAACATCTCATTTGCTCTTGGACATGTGGCAGACTCAACAACAATAACATTTACTATCCCATTCTTGCCCCCTTGAGCCTGGTACCTGCCCGCCCCCCGGCCCCCGCTCTCTTCCCCCCCCCCCTTCCCCTCTCTCTCTCAGCCTCACAGCATTCTACCTTAGGATGGCTTGCCCTCTGTTTCCATGAGAGGACTGACCTTGAATAGTCACTCATAGGTTGATCCTGTCTCTGATTCCCACCCGCAATCTGGAGACGTGACCTTGGAGTCTGCCCTCAAAACTCAGTAGCTGAACTCTCCAAGAGCTGAACCACGCAGAGGAAGAACAGAACTTCAGAACAGGAGCCCACTGTGACTACAAGGCATAACTGCCTCTCTCTTGGTGAAGGAAGACCACCACATGCAAAACAGCATGCTCCCCGCCCCCCAACCAGGCAGCCTTCTTCATTCACTGATTTGACAACTATTATGTGCCAGTTCACATGACTAGCCGGTCATCGTCTGTGTTTCTAAGCAGTCCACAGACTAGTCGTGGGATGGCAAGGTAGTGGGTGGGGAGTGGGTGTGTATGTGTGAAAGTTTTACATATCACCAGCTGATGCTGTCATTTTCATCTATTCCTGATAGTAGCTTATATAGTAAGCATTCAAAAAAGTGGTGTTTTTTGTTTTTTGTTTTTTGTTTTTTTTACTACATGGCTATATGAAGTAATGTATCTGTTAATTTCCTTCTTCCTGGAGGACCCTGCATACCACCTTCCTGTTTCTCCAAATACTGAGCTATATAATAGCACAAAGGTTGAACTGGTCAGAACTTATAACTATGAAAAGTTCAGGAGTAGAGACAGAGATGCTGGGTTTCAATCTGGCTCTTCCATTTGCAGCAATGTATTTTGCTCCTTTGTGCTTCCATTTCCTGGTCAGAAACTGAGATAATAATAGCACCCACCTCATGCGGTCAAGATATACCAAGCAACCTGTCTTAATTTCTTTTCTGTTCCTGCAATGGAACACTCTGACAAAAGCACCCTAAGGTGTGCTGGGATAGATGGTTTTAATTGTCAACTTGACACAACCCCAGAATCATCTGAGAGGAGCGTTTCAATAGGGCTTGCCTACATTGAGTTGGCCCTGTGGACATATCTACGGGGATTGTTTTAAGTTAACTGATGTGGAAGAAAAGCTCAGCCCACTGTAGGTGGCACCATTCCTTAGACAGGGAGTCCTGAACTGTATAATAGTAATTTTAAAAATGGACGGTGTCTCTTAAGTTAAAAGCACTTGTTACTCTTACAGAGAACCTAGGTTCCATTCCCAGCACCCACACAGCAGCTCACAGCTGTCTGTAACTCCAGTTCCAGGGGATCTGACTCCATCTTCTGCCTCCCTCAGGTACTACTTAAGCATGCAGCCATAGTGCACACATGTATATGCAGGTAAAACACTCAGACACATAAAAAATACTTTTTAAAGACTTTAAAAAGAGAGAGAAATGGAACTCCACACTCACAAGCAAGTGGACACACATGCACTGTCTTACTGCTCTTGGCCGTGGACATGGTGTGACCAGCTGTCTCAAGTTCCTGCATTCCTGCTATTGTCACTTCCTTTCCGTGATGGCCTATAACCTGGAATTGTAAATCAAAACAGCCCTTTCTCCCCTAAGTTGCTTTTTGACAGAATAGTATCTTCATAGCAACAGCAACAAAACTAGGAGAAGAAAGGGTTTGTTTCAGACCATAGTTTAACATGAGAGTGCACACTTGAGTAGAAGTCACTGCGTCAGGAGCTTGAGGCACTAGTCACACTGCATCCACAGTAAGGAAGCAGAGAGCAAGAGATGAATATGTACTACTGTTAGTTCAGCTCACTCCCCACCTCAATTAAATAACAAGCAAGATACACCCCCCCATGGGTATGCTTTAAGGCCCACCTCCCAAGGTAAGCCTAGATTCTGTCATAGTGACAACACTAGCCATCATGGCACCTACCCAGTGAACAATGACAATGTTGTGCTACGCAGTGGTCAATGACAGATCTCAAGGGTTGAAAAGGGTCCTGGGGCATAGCGTAAATGGTTCCACCACCAAAGTAAGGCCAACAGGGGTAGAGGTAGGAAGACTTGGTACATGACAGGCTCTTTAGGTGATCACCAATGATGCCTGTGGGACACCGTGTGTGAAAGCATTTCTTTAACTTTGCACATGTGAGTTCACACTATTAACACAGACCCTTCTCTTTCTGAGTCCCTACTGTGTTAAAAAAAAAATGAAAGAATAGAGAAAGATCAGTATTGTAAATTATTCTGCCAACAAGCCAACTGCACTCATCCAGTTGAGCCAAGAAATGAGGCAGGTGCCTGGCACTGTCTGTCATCAGCTTTCTTTAGAATAAATGATGCTACGGTCATAGCAACCATCATTCTAAAGGATTTATCGCACCCCGGGAACTCTGCTTGGTGCTTTTGATAAAGATTTCCACTGTATCATCTAACCAACTTTGCGAGACTGGCGCGTTGTAATCTCCAGTTTACACGGAAGGAAACTGGGGCTCCAAGGAGTCGATAGCATGTTTGGATTCTACCATAACTAAGTGAAAAAGCCAGGACTCAGCCATGCTCATATTCCAAATGAGCACGTTTAACTACATGGCAGACTCTTAGCTCCGCTGCTATTCTCCTAGTGACCAAGGTGTCTTGAAGGACACTCCTCAGGCAGACAGGTTCAAATACTCTGCAACTTATCAACCTTCCTCAAGCACATTACCTGACAGCTCTGTGTCTCGGTTTCTTTATCTGAAAAATGGAAACGAGTGTGGAAATAGCTCTAAAGGGTTCCTAAAGCGAGCTCTTATAGATAACATTTAGAAAAGGACCCAGGAAAAGTTGGGTTTCTACAAGTGTCTAATTGAAAATAAGGCTCTTCCAGATGCGTCAAGGGTTTCCTTGGGTTTCACACACACACACACACACACACACACTAGCCAAGTTGCTCAGTTCCCTCCCTGAAAAGACCATGAAGATGAAAACAAACAACAAACATGGTGACTGGATGCAGACAAATGCCAGGAACAGATGCACACTGTGTGCTGATGCCAATGAAGCAGCCTCTGAGGAAACAACATCCTGAGAGAAAGACACAGTTACACTTCTACACTGGTTCTTCAAAGGTGGCTGTGAATGCCTCGTATGGGCCAAGTGACAGGAGGAAAACTGGATTTTTACATGGGGACAAATTCATCACTCAAGCTGCCTCCCCACCACTACATGTATGTAACTCTGGCTCTACCTAACTACGTGACTCTCTCTTAAGTCCCCCACATTACATTATTTTCTGCTACTCTTACAGAATGGGCAGTTTATAAACAATAGAATTGTACTATTTAGCTCTTGGTTCTGGAAAACCGGAAGTCCATGGTGGGGGTGCTTTGTCTACTTGGGACCTTTTGGATGCATTGTGTGATAGAGGGCTGGAAGGGCTGAAGTCTCCATGGATTAGATCCACTCTTATCATAGCAATTCTACTCCCGGGATCACATCAACCCAGTCATGAGGAACAAGCCACATGAGCTAATCATCTCTTATTGCACTGGGGATTATGTTTCCAACACCTGATTTGGAAGGACATGTTCAAACCATATCCCTAAGGCCCAACTCTCCTTCATACCCCTACAAAAAAAAATCTAGTAAGTACTCCTCTAGAAAAGCACAAGTTTTTCACAAATCCAATAAAGACGGAGACTCAGGTGGCTTTCCAAAAGTACTTGGATGTTCTTCGTTCCATTTTCCCCAAAAGCACTTACCTAAAGTTGGTAACAGCAGTGTACCATGGGGGACCCAAACACACCCCCAAAGAGCCATTGAGTACAAAATTAAGGGAACTCCCCAAAGCCTTGCCCACACCTGTGTCATTTACTGTCAACGGCAGCACTGGTTGTCTCATGCTCTCTGGTGAGCTCTAGCTCATTAGAGATTTCCTCTTCCAGGGAGAAGGTTATGACAAGATCTAACTACCGATTTGCTAGCGGATCATGATGGATGATGCCACTGGGGGACAATCATTGAAGCTACGATCACGCCAACCAGTGCAGTGTAGGGAATTTGTGTCTGGCCTAATCTGAACAAATCAACCTCAGAAAGCTGCCTTGAGACTATAAAACATTGAATTACCATTTGGTCGTGCTAAAGAATTAACTTTTTGGTATGCCAAGGATGCTGCAGGTCTGCATTTTAAAAAGTGTTTTCTCCTACAAATATCTACTTCAAGATCTTTGGAGAAATAGTAGGATATCTGATTTCTGCATTGAAGCATTCCACACAGGAGCCAAGGACTGATGAAACCAAATTGCGTGTGTGTGTGTGTGTGTGTGTGTGTGTGTGTGTGTGTGTGTGTGTGTGGTGTACATATAATAATTGAGGAATAACTACATGAAGACATGTTATATGAGTCTCTTTGCTTTGTATATATTTGAAGAATTCTGTAATGAAGATCTTTTCTACTTTCTGAATCAGAAATACAGGGGTCCTTTCAATGTGTTGCCTTCTTCCCCGCTACTGCCCTCCTGTACTGTATGTCATCACTAGAACTCATCTCTCCTCCATCATCTTTCCTCTCTAGCCAACAGCACCCAGTCCATTCCTCGTCCTCAGCAACAGCCTCCTGCCCAACCCCAGTCTTAATGCTCCATCGTCTTCTCACAGTCAGAGTAATCCTCTTGGACTTCAAATCTGGTACACCAATCCTCTGCCTACTGCCCTGCAATGGTCCATCGTTACCCACCAGTAAGTGTCCAACCATTAGAAAGAGGTCCTTTGTGATCCATCTGTCCACTGGCTATTTCATCCGGTCTCAAGCCCAGTAGACTGTGGGACTGTCAAGCTGTCTGTCATTCATTTGGCACAAGCTTAAGGGATTCCTATGGCAAGAGCTCTCTACTAACATGGGAGCACAATGGCAAGATTCCATACTCACAACAGAGACTGATAAACAGTTCATAGTTGCAAATGGTAGTTGGATACACCCGTCGTCCCCTGAGTTTGCTGTGTTCTTACTCTTCTACCATTCTGCATAAGCCGTTGTTTTTGATAGAATGCCCTTCTACTGCCAGCTCCATTCCATCAGCCGAATGTCTACACACCTCACTACCCTTTAGGATTCAGACCACCCATTGCTTCTTTGGGAATTTATCCTAAGGCCTTCTGACTTTGTTTTCCATCATTCTTTCACCAATTTCTACACCTGGCCAGGGCCAAAGTTGTAATGTAATCAGTGGTTATTGAAAGAACAAATCAATGCATGGGTTAAGGAATGGCTTTCTGCCTTCTTTAAGCTGGCTTTCTTGGGCTTTGAGTTATGAGAGGTAAGAGATTATATCTGAGCATTATTTTATATCCTGAATCACTTAAGATGATGAAGTGCATTTTTGTTAACCAAAGCCATTGAGAATGGATATTCACTTAAATCAAAATGTCCCTTTGTTCCCTGTTCCCAGTGCATTTATATTATATGCAAGAAGGTGTAATTGTTGAGTTACACAGTTGTACTGAGTTCATTTTTTTTTTTTACTTTAGGATTGCTCAGAACCTCTAAAATGCTGATTTGTCTTACGACCTTTAAAGAATGGACATTGTGTCATTTCCTGAAATATGTCTGCTCAATGGATCTTTTTGTCCAAGCAGATCTTGACAGATGTCCTAACGAGTATCTTTTCAGAAACCTTGGTCTACCTGACACCCTGCCAAACTGTGTCCCTTACCTTAAAGCTAAGTACTAAACAGCTCTCACCACAAGGGACATGGACCAGCACAAGAATGAAGGTGCTTCTCTGCCTCTTCCTCCTCATCTGCTAAACCATGAGTGCAGCACATGTAGGGTCTGAGTCAGCAGAAAGAGACCCGCTGTAAAAGAGGCTTCAGCTTCCAGCTCTGTCCCTGTCTGTCTTTATCTCTCCATCTCTACAGTAAAGAAAGCAATGCCTTAGTAATTGAGAAAACAGAATATCAATCAATGCTTGTTAAAAACAAACTGTACAAAACTGGAAGCCCCTGAGGACCAGAAATCAGTAGCAGCTAAGGCAGCTCTGGATATGTGAGAAATGAAATAAGAGTCGACAAGATGCCTTTGGGGAGGAGGGAGCCTCTTTTTAGCACAATGGTTTACATTGTTTGCTAAAACACAAAACGTGCAATAAAATACAGGTGAATGTGTGATTTTACACATCTGCATGAATATACACCTTACGCTATCGCGTGAGAACATAAAATTGACAAGGGTTTTCTTTTCAGCCAGCGCCTCTGCAGCTTAGTTGATGACTAATCTTACAGATTAAATCCGATCACTGGATTATTGATATTAATTCTTTCTTTGAGTTGACAGCTGTAGGGTGGAAACATCACAGGAAACTCTGAAGTCAACTGAGCTCAATTAAGTAGGCAGGACCAAAGCCAATGCATATGAGACGGAGTAATCATAGCTCACAGTATTCATTCTAAGTCAGAATATTTTTAAAACCTTAGAAAGTGAGTTTAAAACACGACATTGAGAGCGAGACTGTTTTGTAGGCTGATATAAGCTGGGCTCCATTGTCTTAAGCCTAACCTGTCAACAAAGAAGCGAAGCTTCCCTAAGCTCTTAAAGAACAAGAAATGTTCACGGATGGAGGAGGCTTTAGCATCTTCAGTATTTTAAGCCCTGCTTTTAGGTAAAGCTTTTGGTTAAACAAGAACACTTCTGAGCTGGCAATTTGCAAACAGGCTCATCTCTGCACCCGTCATTAGGGTGCCGATTAGAATCCAAATGTGTGTAGTTTGGGGAGACCTCAAAGTAAACTTGTTTATAGAAATGCTCATAAATTTGCAAGTCGTTGTTCAAATAGAAACATTTCAGGACTATAGAACGCACAGAAGGAGATTTTAGGGGATGGGCAAGCACACAGCTCTGATCACAAAGTTTCTTACAACGAAACTATAAAAGCCAAACTCAGAAGTGGAATTTGTTCAGTATTATTGTATAATTAAACTGCCAGATGCCAGCAAGGGTGGTCAGCATAGCAGGACAGAAGGCGGTTGAGAGGGAAACTAGAGGGCACGGAGAGAAGTCAGAGTCAAATGCATCTGGGAGAAGTAAGTATGACCATGATCATTGTCAAACTTGGTAACAGAGTCATAGGGATTGCGTTATGTTCATGTCTATTTAAAGTCGCCCACGATAAGAATGTGACGGTAAAAAGAAATGCACTCATTTTAAGTGAAAAAACAAACAAAACAAAAACAAGTAGTTAATAACTCTGAAAATGAATGCTTTGCCTATAGACGTGAAAGGGAAGAAAGAAAAGTATCCAGGGAAAGAAATGGAGACACAAAAGGAAACGGTAAGAAAAAAAGCAGGACTGAGAATAATTGCAAGAGGACTTTTGTAGAGCAATGCTTTTTTTTTTTTTTTCAATTTCAAGAATAAGTATTATTGAAAAACATCGCAAAGAGCAGTATAGTGATACATACTCACAATCAGAGCACCAGAGAGACTGTAGGAGGTAAAGTCAGGAGTTTGAGGCCAGCCTGAACAGCACAGTAAGTTCAAAGCCATCCTGGAACATAGTGACACTCTCCCAAAAAAATCCAATGATAGGAGATGTTGCTCAGTGGCAGAGTGTTGGCCTAGGATATACAAGCCCTGTGTTTCATCACCATAGCTGAAAACAAACCAACCCAGAAACTCTATGTCAGAAGGGGTAATGATAAAAATGCATTAAAATAAATAAATAAATAAATAAATAAATAAATAAATAAATAAATGTCAGAATATTTTATAGATATAAAAATATAGAAAAATATAAGAATAAAATAAAAATGTAAGAGATATACATTCAAACATTCCCAGGATTAAAAATCATAGGAAATACTTTTTAAAAGAAAAAACTCTTATGAGCAGGTGGGTGATAAAGGGAAAAGGTAACATAAATGCCTGTGTGTAAAGAGGGATTCTTGTGGGTAAAGGTCAGGAGTTCCTACGTGAAAGCTACATGAATTCCTTCCTCCTTAGGGCAGTGTGCATCTAACCCACACCAGCCTTGTATTTTCTGCAACCCATGCTTTGACTATGTCCCTTGGTGTGACTCCAACAGGTACCGGTTCAGGGTAAGGGGACAAACAAGATGCAGTGCAAGGCTCTACCTCAAGGGCTGCAATTACAAGCTGACCAACTATTTTAAGTCTTAAAGTTTTGGTTTTTGTTGTGTTTCCTTGTGACATGGCTTCGACAGCAATATATAGGCCAGACTGGCCTCCAGCTCATGCTCTCCTGCCTCAGCATCCTGGACTGTAAGATCACAAGTGTGGGCTGGTATGCTGGGCTTGAGATATATATTATACTAGAAGGTTTTTGTCGGGGGATGGGGGATTTGTGTGTGTGTGTGTGTGTGTGTGTGTGTGTCTGTGTGTCTCTGTGTGTCTGTGTGTGTGTGTGTGATGTTAACACCCAAGCCAGGACCTGTACACAAACATTCTATTACTGAGCTACACCTTTAGCCCAAATCTTTTCATCATTGATATTTTTTTTTCCTTGAAACTTTTGCATTGTGTTCTCAGTGATTAGCATCTGGTAGATTTTAATGAACATCGATCGACTGGATGACGGAACAAATGAATTCACAGACGAATGGACCGCGGTGCTTCCCTTGCGCAACACTACCTTCACCGGATATCCGGCTGAGACTGTTGCCAAGTCAACTGGGGATGGACACGTTAGGAGAGCTGGAGGCCTCTTAATCATCCTGCAGGGCTCCCTGCTCCTCCCTGTCCCACTCTAACGTTCTGTCCCACTCTGTCCCTCATCCTGCGTGTAAATGTCATGACCCAGTTACACCCATTATTTCATCCACCAAGTTCTGGAGGCGCAGGACATTTCAGAGCCTGCGTCCTGTCACCCAGAAACATAGACAACAAACAGCAGTAGAGTGATCTATCCTTCTCACTCCTTTTGCTAAAATGCCCTTGATTTCCCCCCACCCCCATTAATTGCATATTAACATATCTAACAGAGAGAATATCTTCTAAATTACCCACTGGTGCGAGGAATAATGCCGAGTGTGAGATGAATAAAACACTTAGCTTCTCAAAGCTCCCCAAATACTGCTTTCAGAAATGATACACTGTTTTCTTAGCTTGAATAGTCTTTTCAAACCAACCTCAGTCACTACCAAAACAGCTTAATGCTATTAGAATATCATCAACTTTCATTATGTTTAATAAGAGATGGTGACAAGAGGTAATTTTAAATACACTTTCACCAAAATTAAAATCACAAGTTGTAAAATGAATCCTAGAAGTGTCAGTTATAATGTGATGTAATTCCAGCCCCCCCTTAAACTTATTCTCGTTAATGGCTCCAGGGTGAGACTCTAGCAGTGACATTGTAAATAGAGGGCTGAAGCTAAAATCTCCAATACCGGTCTTCCTTCTCAAAAGGGAAAACCTGAAGCTGATCTCATCAACTCATCTGACATGCTTAATTGTTTCTTTTTCTAAGTCTATGGACATGGCCAGCTATATCATCGTCTGTTTGTCCTGTGTGCACAGTCACTGAGTATGTACCGCTCGACATTGTGGTAGGCCTAGCATGAGCCAACAAGACAGGCAGAGGCTGCATGCTCACTACTTCCTGTTCCCAATGCTAACTCAATAGAGGGCAACCTAGAAAAGTAACAAGTGACGCATGGTTGGTGCTTATTGATTTATATCTTGTCAAAAAGCATGTGTGAGGTTCCTTTTTTAAACACTTGTTACAGGAAATCCTGAAATTTATGGGCAAATGATCATCCTGAGTGAGTTAACCCAGACGTAGAAAGACTCGCATGGTATATACTCACTTATAATTGGACACTACCGCAAAAAGGATGTCCCATGAAAGTCTTCACTTACCAGGAGATAGATGCGAGGACTTCCTATTGGGACTCTAGGTGAAGGAAATATGGGAGAATAGGGAAATAGAAGGATCCAGAGGGTCCTAGAAACCCACCAGAAAAACATCATGATGGGCAGATCTGAACCCAGGGAGTTTGCTCAACCTACTGTACCAACCAAGGACAATACATACAGTAAACATTGAACCCCTACTCAGATCTAGCCAATGGACAGGACATTTTTCACAGTTGCCAGAGAGCAGGGACTGACTCTGACGTGAACTCTGGTACCCCATATTTGACCACTTCCCCTTGGTGGGGAGGCCGGGTGGCACTCAGAGAAAGGATAAGGAGGCTACCAGGATGAGACCTGATGATAGGCTGTGACCTTATGGTGGGGAAAAAGGTCCCCTTCTGTCACAGACCTAGGGAAGGGAAAAAGGGTGAAAGAGGGAAGAAGGGAGGGACAGGAAGATAAAAGTGAGGGGATAATAATTGAGATGTAATCTGAATAAATTAATAAAATAAATTTTAAAAAAAAAGAAAAACAGTTGTTACACAATGGGGTTTAAAAAACAGACTCAACCTGATAAAAGGGAAATGAAAGAAAGCAAATAGCTGCACATCAGCTGAAAGAGGCCCATCCTCCTGCAAATGAAGCAAGGATCTCCCTAAGATACAATGCAAAAACTATGCATGCGCCCGTGTGCACGAACACATATGTGCATGCACACATAGGTTGCCCAGAAAAGGCCAAGGTTTTCTGAAAATAAAAGTCATGTGCCATGTAAGGGAATGCTGTGACGTTTCCTTGACAACACCACGTACTCATCTGCCAGAGTGATGAGCTCCATGTACTTCTGCTGGGCACTGAGTCCAAACAACATGGGCAAAGCCGTCTGCTTCTAATTCTTATCTACCAGGAGTTAATTATCTGGTTGGGGTCTCTGAGGAGTCTGGTCTGAGTTACAGCCTATGTGTGAGTAGTCACATGACTTGCAAGGTATAGGGAATGCACAAAGAAAGAAGTATCCCTTGAACAAATTCTAATAGAGGAAGAGGAAGCCGGTCAGAGCGAGGAAGCAAAAGCAGCAGAGCACTGGTCACACCTGGCTCTCCACTCCAGCTTGTACAAATTGTCAAAATGTACAATTGGTGCAGAAGGCTTACAAATGCTGGCTTCCCATTTCCCAAGGCAAAAGCAAAGCAAACCCAAAGCCTCCTCTCCTCCTTGGGAGGGAAACTGAGTAACAGTGAACCGTAGCCTCTTCTTAGGTCACTAGCACTCTCTAGTTTGCCCCAGATACTACAGTGTTCACTTCACCCATTAGCCTGCCTTCCTTTTCTTATAGACAACCAATGGATAATGAAGAAAATGCAGCTCAGTTAAAAAAAAACAAAAAAAAAAAACATTTAATCTCAGCCCTGGGGAAGCAGAGGCTGAATGGTAGGAAGTTCAAGCGCTGTACAGGCCCCCACAGTGTGACGCCATGCCATAAGAAGGAGCAGGAGGCAGCTTACACAAAGTAGGAAAGGACATCATGCCTTCGAGAGCCCAGAGTGTGGAATGTGGCATGTCAGACGGACTCCACTCACGACAGACTCACATGCAGAGAGGTTTGTCAAGCCTATTCTTTTGTTCCTATAGCCCACTGACTCCACCAGCCGGGTGAAGCTCTTAGGATCTGATTGTTGCTAAGGCGTGGATCTTTCCTAGAGAAAGTGGATCGAGCACTTGACAAGCCCCCCCATCTCATCTGCTTCGTACAAACATTAGCATTCAGAGGCTCACGTCTCCATCTCTTTCTTGCAATAGAAAGTGATCCACCCCTAAATGAAGCCATCATATGGATCTTCAGATGTCATCAGTTTCCCCCCTACATTGCTTGAGCGCCTAGAGCCCCGTACTGTAGCCGGTTCTCCTCTGTCCTCTCTGTAGATGCAGCACTCAGTGAAAAGATTACATTCTATGTGAGGACGCCCACATCCAGTTCTCACGGCCTCGGGCCCTTTTTGTCTCCCAGTGTGTGGTGTCTGTGGCTCGGTTGTTTGTATTTGTACACATTTGCTCTCTTATTTCGTGGCTCTGACTTAGGAGGGCAATAACAAAATGACTTCTGGAATACAAGGGCATTATCTTCTTGCTTGACTTTTTTTCAGCATCCCAGTCCCTCTTACACAGCTCCCTTTAGCCAGTAAGCTACGATTGACCTTCTCTAAGTGCCAGCAGCAATGCCAAGCACTGACGAACCAGACTCAGGAAGAGGGCAAATTGTTCTAGTCTCAAGAAGTTTACATCCCAGAAGACATATTTATTCACGAACAAATAAATGCGAAGATGTGACTGCTGTGGTGCAGACGGCAGTATAAAGAAAAGACTCTATGAAAAGGTAGCATTTTACTTGGGGCCCAAATAAATTATGAGAAGGAAACTAGCCATGGGAACATCTGAGGTTAAAAAGTCACCTGGGAAGAAGGGACAGCCAGATACAGGACCCAAGGCAGGACCAAGGCCAGCACATGCAGTGAGGAGAAGAGAAAGCAAGAGACTGAAGAGCAGCGAGTGAGAGCAAGGACAGAGAGTGAAGCCAGAGAGGTGAGATTCCCTGGGGGATCGCAGGTCAAATCCAGCCACTGTGTCTGTGTGGTCTGGAAGTAGGAATATGTTTTTAATTGGTTTGGGGGGGTGTGAAAAGAAAAATAATATTTCACAGCCTGCGAAGTTCATATAAAGTTCAAAGCTTGGCCTCCTTGAATAAAGATTTACCTATGTATTGGTTTAGCTGCAATGACATTCAACAACAGAACTTGGGTAATTCCACCAGAGGCCTCTTCTGGCCCACAAAGCCTTAGATGCTACCCAGCTCTTTACAGAGTAAGTTTGTCAACACTGTGCAACTAGACTCAAGTGTCTAGTTCTATAAATGGATAAAAGCTGTGCTGGGCATTTTGCCAACCTCAGGATAGATGGTGGATTGAATCTCAAAATGGAAGATTCTCAATTCCTGTGAAGGTGCCTCAATGCAGGTAGGAAGGGCGGCAGTTCTAGTTCAAGGGTGTCCTGACTAGCTTTTTGTCAGCTCAACACAAGCTAGAGTCATCTAGGAAGAGGGGACTTCAATAAAGAAAATACGTTTCATCACATTGGCCCATAGACAAGACTAGGGAGCATATTTGTGATTAATGATGGATGTGGGGGTACCCAGTGCACCATGGTCAGTGCCACCCCTGGGCAGGTGGACCTGGGTGCTATCAGAAAGCAGGCTGATAAAGCCATGGAGAGCAAGCCAGTAAGAAGCATTCTCTCTGATTCAATTCCTGCCTCCAGGTTCCTGTTTGCTCCTGTCCTGACTTCCCTTTGAGATGAGCTATGGTCAGAACAAATAAGATGAAATAAGGCCCTTCTTCCTGAGTGGCTTTGGGTCACAGTCTTTATTGCATCAAAAACTAATACGAAGGATTTAATCAAAACCATGACCCATGTCTTGCCCCATTTAAGCAATGCATCTGGCCCCATTTTCCCCAACTCTAAAAAGAAAACAGAAGCTAGGTCCTCAAGACTGACCAGCTCCTTACAGAAATATAGTCAATCAGCAAAATCCAAAGTCTCCAGAATATGTTGAGTCAAGCTAATTTTTTTTTTTTCGGCGCAAACACGAAAAAAGAAGATGAAGTCCTTAGAAACGAGATATTATTTAGGAAGCGACGGCAAGTGTTCTCACTGCACTAATGAGTCATTAAGTGAGGCGTTTGGGAACAGGGAGGCGCTATAATTAGGTTATCTGTATTTTTAACACAAGAAAAATAGCCCAAAGCAGCGTTAACCAATGCAGCTGTATGGAAGGGGGACAGCTCTCTGCAAGCTTCTGAACAGAGGGGACCCATTTGTAACAACGCAAGCTCAGCTGAGCAGTTAATTGAACAAAATGCTTTAAGAAGAAGCCCACAGCCGCTGGTTACCACCCCACACTGTCTCCTAGCTTTACCATACCTAGATAGCAATACCCCCATTCCAAAACACCAGATAGCAGTGTAGACGACATGGAAACAGCAAATCCAATCATAACAAAAAGAGGAGCCGAAACGAAGAGAGTGACAGGTTAGGAATTTCACATAATTAAACTGTCAAAGGCCACAAAAAGAATGTGAAAATCAGGGGCTATCACAGTCATGGGGGAAAGAGAGGGGATTTAGTCACAAGTATATTTCTGAGGAAGATGAAGAAAAAATAGATGTCCAGATTGCTCATTTTTTGGCCTAATGAATAAATCATCTTGCCCCCACCCCCCCCCCCAATGCACCTGCTGCTTTGAAACGTCCTTCCATACCAACCCAACATAAATGCCTCACAATGGCTCCAACAAGGCTGGAGCCCCGCCAAGGAAAATTACCACTCTTCAACCAAGATAAACATCATATTACTTCATTACCCTTTTAAAACATATGCAAATTAAATCCATTATTCTTTTTTCACCCAGAAATGAAGTTCGTTTGGCTGGAATTCAGCGATTCCTTTTGTTGCAGATGACCATGAATGGATGAACTTCATGTAGATGGTGCCCACTCCCCATCTTTGAATCAAACATTAATACCATTTGACAGTAATAAATAACACTTATCACAATAGGGATGGAATAATGATTTTCCCACTCGGCTGGCTCATCAGAGCCTATCAGCTGACAACTGCATAAATGAGATTAGCATAACAGCTGCCTATGACAAATGTATCTAAATCCTTCTGATGCTAACTAGTGCTTTGATCTTCCTATCAAGTTGGTGCCAAAACCTAAATCCATTTCTGAAAAATACATCTTGTTTATGATAGATACATATGTATGTCGCGGCACACTTCGCTATCCTAAGACATCCTTAATTAAAAGACTGTGGAATGGTGATTGAAAAGTGTCACCTCTGGCTTGGTCGTTTCTTCCCCCATGACTTTGCTGAATATTTTAAGAAATTTATTTTCAAAATGGAGCCGATGTTCTGCCCGGCCATCCTGCTCTTGAGTCACTCACCGGAATGTAATGAGGTCTCATTCTGGTGTTTTCAAATGAAAATAATTACTGTGGCTTCATTTTGATTATTGCCTTTCAGAGGTATTGGGTTCATAAAAATTTAAATCAGCTCCAAGTAACATAAGCTACAGTCCTTTACTTCCTGCAATACAATCACAATGGAGCACGGACTTGGTCTTTGTTTTGGAATGCAAATGGAGCTCAAGATCAAACCTGAACTATAACGGCTTCATTTATCCTGCTCCGCAGCCGACAGTCCTGAGGAAGGAAACCTGAGGAGCAGTAAGTACACATTTAGGGTATCTGAGTCCCTAGGAGCCTCAATTTGTTTTTCCTACTGAACTTGAGGTTGAAATAATATTTTTTTTAACAATCCAGTGTCTAGGGCATAATGCAGGGGAGATTAGGATGTAAACAGTTAGACACTTGCTTAAGGAAAGAGGAAAGCGCTGGACAGCAAGGCTGACGCAGGCGTCAAATGCAGGGTCCGTTACTCTTCTGCGACACATGTTAACGGTAAAGGGCAGAGGTCGCAACTTTCTGCGGGGGCGGGGGGCATTTTCAGATATTAAACATGTAAGTCAGGCTACAGTCATTCATTCGTACCACAAATTTTTGGCAGAGGCCTGCTGAGGAGAATCCTGGGTGAAAGGAATCCCAGGAACTAGATAAACAGAATCCTTGCCCTCACGGGAGTCACTGGCTTGGTGACTGATGTCAACAACTATTGAAAAATAACTCTAAAGCAGGGGGCAAGCGGGGGGCAGGGTGCCTCTATATTACAGAAGACTTAAATTGGTGCCAGCAGTTGGAGAAATACAGGCAGCACAAGATAAATTAGTCAAAGACAGTTGATTTAATCTGCATTAGAGTAATTTCAAGACTGAGACAAGATTTCTCTGCAATTATGTGCAATATGAATTGGTTGGGGGATATTCAACTATTCAACCAGATGCTGATGATGTCTCAAAGGTAATATACAGACCGTGGTGGTGCAGGCCCTGATCCCAGCACTCCTGAGGTAGAGCCAGCTGCATCTTGTGAGTTCAAAGTCAGCCTGGTGTTTATAAACAGTTCAGGCCAGACAGGGCTACACAATAAGACCCCATCCCAAAATAAAAGATGATGGAGACAGCCTCTGCTGTCGGTAGTGACATGCCATCAGGACATCACTCTAAGTTAAAGAAGCAACATCCTCTGTGCTAAAGACGTGGTACCGAAACAGTGATGGAAATGGGCTGGTCCAGTACAGAGACAGGCCCACAGGATGAGAACAGCTGGATTACAGGAGCAGACATGCATATGCACAACAGAGCAGAAGTTCTCAACAAGACCCAGTGCAGGGAGTCCTACCCATCACAGCAGATCCCGCTGCGCCTGTCAAGAAGAAGGCTGCCACGGTCTAGGCAAATGGCTGTTTGCACTGCCCTTTAGGAAATCTAGGTGTGAGAGGCCAACTATGAGTGGAAAGTGGGCACAAGCTCTTTAAAGGTAAAACTTTGTCTCTTTCTCAGAGAAGAGTAATGCACATGGATGAAAGGTGTCTTCCTAGAATCCGGATATGGTTGAGTTTACCGCACGGAGGCTGGATATTTAACAAATTTTGACTAAATGACCGATATTTATGTCAGTGGTTCCACTGGAAAGAAGTCTGAACTCTATACTTTAAATTGTCATTGTCACCGGGGGCGGCAGCACACACCTGTAATCCCAGCACTCGGGGAGGCAGAGAGAGGCGGATCGCTGTGAGTTCGAGGCCAGCCTGGTCTAGAGAATGAGTCAGGACAGTCAAGGCTACAGAGAGAAACCCTGTCTCGAAAACAACAACAACAACAACAATTAGTCATTGTCTATCATCAGAAGTAGCACATATCACACAAGCAAATGGCGTGTGACTTAAAATAAACGAAACACACAGAAGGGCACTACAGGTTAACAATGTACAAACAATGTTTTAGAGCACCACTAAATTCTCTGTGCTCTGTCCCTGTGCGTTTTCTCAGTCTCCAGACACAAAAATGTACTGCCATAAATTAACCTTAAATAGAGGAGTTTTAATACTGGGGGGGTGGGGGGACCAAGTGTCCTATATGATACAGGCGCTAGATTGGTATGCCGTTACTGCTCCCTTTGCAAGAGGAATGCCCAGAGTTTGCCAGTTGGTTGGCTTGCTTGATTCTGAAATACCAAAGAACATGGTTTTGTAGACAGAATTGCTGACCACATCTGTCAAGTATAAAAAGCACAAAGGGCTCTACTTGTACAAAGAGCAATGTCTGTGACCAACTTCAGAAGCAAAAAGATAAACAAAATAAAATTTTAGTTGCCATCATGCAGTCTTGTGAGACCAGTTAAAAGCCACCTCATCGTTAGGTATACATTGTCCATTTGATGCCCTTATTCATAATAGCCAGAACCTGGAAACAACCTAAATGTCCCTCAGTCGAAGAATGGATAAAGAAATTGTGGTACATTTATACTATGGAATACTACTCAGCTATTAAAAACAAGGAAATTCTAAAAATTTGTGGGCAAATGGGTGGAACTAGAGATGATCATACCGAGTGAGTTAACACAGACTCAGAAAGACTCACTCACATGGTATATACTCACGTATAATTGAACACTAGCCCAAAAGGGACGTCCCATGAAAGTCTTCACTTACCAGGAGATTGGGATAGATGCAGGGACTTCCTACTGAGACTCCAGGTGAGACAAGTATGCGTAAATAGGGAAATAGAAGGATCCAGAAGGTCCCAGAAACCTACAAGAAGAACATCATGACAGGCAGATCTGGACCCAGGGCGGTCTGCTGAAATTACTGCATCAGCCAAGGACAATACATGCAGCAAACATTGAACCCCTACTCAGATCTAGCCAATGGACAGGACTTTATCCACAGTTGTGTGGAGAGTGGGGACTGACTCTGACATGAACTCTGGTGCCCCATATTTGACCACTTCCCCTTGATGGGGAGGCCTGGTGGCACTCAGAGAGAGAATAGGCAGGCTACCAAGATGAGACTTGATAGGCTGTGACCATATGGTGGAGGAGGAGGTCCCCTTCTGTCACAGACCTAGAAGAGGGGAATAGGATGAAAAAGGGAGGAAGGGAGGGAGAGAGGGAGGGAGGAATGGGAGGATACAAGTAGAGGGATAACAATTTAGATATAATCTGAATAAATTAATAAATTAATAAAAGTCACCTCATAGTTAGGTATATATTGTCCATTTGATGCCCTCGATTGGTTTTCTTGGGTTCAATTACCAATTTAGAGACACCATTCCTATGCAGACCCTTTAGTGCTATACCTCCCCCAAGCCCTTGGCACTCCCCCCTCCCTCCCCTGACTTACTCTTCTCAATAGTCCCTCTCACCTTTAACTATCCTCACTTGTTTCCTTTTTATATTTTTATTCTAGACTGGCCCATGAGGACAAAGATTCATGGCTCCTCTGTTCTTCAGTAAGTTTTTCTTTCGTCTTGTTGAGTGACACATGGCACTCGAATAAATATTTGCTGTTTGTTGAATGAATGGATGGATGGATGGATAGATGGATGAATGAATGAATGTGCCCATAAGCTATAATCTGAAGGCAAGTGTAGCAAACTATTTGGAGTCTTGGAAGCTACACAATCCCATAGGCTTGCTAGCTGACAACCATATTTAAACCATGTGGTTCTCTGTCCAAAACAACTGAGCTCATGAAACTGCCCACTTAGCTCCAGAGTATAGCTGAACTGTAACTGCTGTATGAGATGGTTCAAAATAGAGGCAGTGAGGGCAACACTAAGAAGAGATGGAAGGAGCGCAGATCTCTCTCCAAGGAGCAAGGAAGTGACAAAGAAAGACAAAGGAGCCAGGCACTCTGGCCTCCTTCAACAAGAGACTCTGTGCCTGGCTTGGTGATCTTTTTTCTGTCCCAGCCCCTGTGGATTCGAACACACACGTGTACTCTTGCAATCAATCACGTCCCTTTCTTATTTACTCTAGCTTGGTATGGACCTCTTTCCCTCACAACTACCACAGCCCTAAGCAAGGTAGCACCATAAAGTCATTCCTGGTGCAGATGATGTTTCAATGGCTCTGTGGTCAAATAAATGTTCTCATCTTTTTTGCACTTTGTCGGCTCATTTAGAATCCCGTGGGGCCCGGGGCTCACTGTGCGGTTTGAAGGTAGGGCTCTTTACGCGCCTTTTTCATATGATAATGCAGACGATATTTTCAGCCCAACCCGCCATCAAACCGGCATCATCTTGAGGAGACATAATTATAGCTGCTATTTGGCTGGCTCCTAATGGAAGACAAAGCAAACAGTGTACTAAGAAGTCATTTTCAAAGATGACACTTGAAACAACGGGGAGAAAGGAACCAGGCAGCAGGTTGAAACTCCTGTGGTCCAAACGGTGGTATTCTATCCTTAGAGGACCTCCCCCACCATGAGGACTGCCAGTAGCTTTTCTTGGGTGGATGGGTAACAGTTACTCTAACAGGCTATGAAACAGTCCCTGCTGGATCTGACCAAGCCAAATAAAATCGAGAAAAATGTCCTTGGTTGCCAGAGACTCATATTCAGCAATAGCTACTTCAGGATCCACTGGTAATGGCTGACGTAGATGATGGGGTGGTTTCTTGCTTTTGTTCATTTTTGTTGCTGTTTCTTTGTGAGTGCAACTGTTCAAAGCCACTGCAGAAAAGTGTATCTTCCAATTACTATTCAATCTTGTGGCTGCTTTGAAGTTCTAAATTATGCAAATATTAAAGGGCTTAAGAGTATAATTCAGTGGTGGGATTCTTGCCTTGCATGTACAAGGTTTGAGGTTCAATGCTTACACACGCGCGCGCGCGCGCGCACACACACACACACACACACACACACACACACACACACACACACGGTAGTAGTACAAAATTTTCCAAATGTTAAAGACTGTGAAAATCATTAACCATGTTGATGCATTCTCTTTTGATGCCACACACCCAGGGAGGAGAATATAATTAGAGACCAGTTGGTTTGTAGTCTAATTATTTAGCCACTCTGTTTCATGAGAGAGAAATTTGGCTTAGTCAGAAAACATCAAACTGCATGACACATCCTACTGCTGTAAAAATAATTGTGTTTCACATACATAGTAAACGTGCTTGAAAAGTGGAAGGATAAGAGAAAATAGCTTCAAGACATACAGGAGACACGCGCCAGCATCAAGCTTTCTAACGCTATGATTTTTCCCCCTTTCAAATACAGCATAAGGCTTGTTCAGACAATTGGGTTTGTGTGTAAATACAATTGACTAGCTCTAGTTGCAGAGACCCTGGTCCCACTCTCCAGCTAATAATATTTTCCTCTTTGTTCCACCTCATTACTTCAAGCTTTCCTCACAGTTCTAAAGCTAAGTAATTTCTTTCTTTACTCTCTGTGTGCACCTTTACAAATATTTGCAAATGGTTAGCATGCCCTATCCTGATACTTACAATGAAGCAAAAACCCTCAGTCTCTTTAACACTTAATAACTAGGCCAGTGTCTTAGCTGTTTTTCTCTCCTACAATTTCAGCTGTCTAACATGTTACAGTAATTATCTAGTGCATTCCTCCACAGCACAATGTTGAATTCAGAATTCACTTGGCATTCCTTAGCAAATTCTGTCTTGGTTGAAACTGCTCTATGCTGTTATCAAAGCCACCACAAACTTACAAGGGCGGGGGGGGGGGAGCCCCTACTGAGTGCTAGATAGTTAGGAGAGCTTGGTCATGAGACAATGAGCAGTAGAGTCACACCTGTCCTGCTGTGTGGCCATCAGCAAATCACTACTCCTATAGATTTGTTGTTGCTGTTGTTTGTTATTTTGAGACAAGGTTTCTTTGTGTAGCCCTGGCTGCCCTGGAACTCGCTATGTAGACCAGGCTGGCTTCCAACTCTAGAGGTCCACCTACCTGTGCCTCCCCAGTGCTGGGATTAAAGGTGTGTGCCACCACTGCCTGGCTACTTCTGTAGATCTTGTTTGTTTAACAAGTTCAAACAGCTCTTCACTGGGATGCCTTCTAGATCCTGATATTCTGTTTTTAGAGCATCCTTTCAAAGACTAAGGTCAGTCAAGCCGTTCATTCCTTTCTAGAAGCCTGCGCTTGTGTCTGGGACCCTAGAATGAAAGCAAACTCAAAGTTTGCCCATGCCCCACTTGCCCAGGCTTCTAGCTACATTTTCCAATACAGCTTGCATTATCCTGTCCATTCAGTACAGGCTCAGTTCATCCCATCCAGACCCTGAGACAAGGATGTGCATCCAAGACACTTGAGTGAGAAGAAAGGTGATAAAGGAATATGAGAAGGCAAAGGGGGACGTGTGACACCGCTTGTAGCGTGTTTGCTACGGAGCAGTGTGACACAATGAGTGATCAAAGTCTGGTCCCACAGAGGACTCCTGGGAGACTCAGAAAGTGCTGAGCCTGCCTCAAGTCATCCCCATTCAAAGAAGCTCATGCACTCTCCACAACCCTTCCCCCACCCAGTCTGCTGACCTGTGTGCCAGGAAAAGCCACCCTGAACACAGGAAGGCTGGGAGTGTCCCAACTCCCCCCCCACCCCGAATACAGGTAGGATCCAACACACCTACCTACTGCTCCACTGACTACTAAAATCCAGCCTTCCATGTCTTCTGGTTCCTCAGTTGTAGTCTTTCCTCTTAGGGCCTCTGATCGACATTTCACCAAGTAGACTTCTTCTTGGTGTACTATCCCTTCCTCAGCCGGGTCTTCCATCGGCTTCTCTGTTGCTGTGCTCTCCCCGCCTCCCTCTGCTATGTCGGCACTCCATGTCTGCTTCCTCCATAGCACTCCCCATGGTCCATACAATTATTTGGATGTGGTTCACATTGTTTTCTTGCACCAGGTTAGAAGCTGCACTTGGTCTGGAATCACAGAGGCTTCTTCTGGCGATGCAAAGCCAGCATGCTGCTGTCACGCAAATTAATTGCCGAAAGCCCACATTTGTTTTGTTTTGTTTTGTTTTGTTTTTTTAATCTATGATAACCAAAAATGTTTTGGTGAGATAGAAAGTGTTCTAATTCAAGGTTCCACGTCAGGAGGGGCTTGTTTAGTGATTTCCTAAGGAGACTTGCAGGTGCTTTGGCTTTTGTGCCTTAATAAGGAAGGCAGCAGTTGCAAGCAGGGCCTTCCTTAGCATATTGAAGAGTCTGAAGTGGGTCCTCAGTCTCAGCCTCCTGCACTGAAGCAATCATGGTGATTTTTATGGGCATCTGATGTGTTTGCTCTTTTGGTTGATTCTTTCCTGTGTGTGGTGAGGTATTCATTTTTTCAGTCTATACCTTTTGTTTACTTGTTTGTTTAGTTACTTAGTGTGTGTGTGTGTGTGTGTGTGTGTGTGTGTGTGTGTGTACAAACATGCAAAGGAGTGAGCATGCTGTGAAGTACATGTCAAGGCCAGAGGACAAGCTGCGAGAGTCAGTTCACCCTTCCACCATGTGGGTACCAGGGGCTGAATTCAGGCCATCAAGCTTGGCAACAAGCACTTTGCCTGTTGAGCCATCCTCCTGACTGAAATGTCTTAAATATCACCCAAGGTCCAATATGCTTCCAGTCTATTAGGCAAGATAAACAAAAGGACCCTTGTATATTATCTGTACTGACAAAAATGCTTTGGTTTTATTTTATAAAGATAATGGCTAGACCACTAATGCAGCGTCACAAAACTCCGCCAACTGAATCTGTTTCTTCATCTACAAAATGTGATGATTTAGGTAAGAATCAAGGTTGTTAAACAGCTGCTAAGTCACGATAAACACAAATCTATGCTCACCGCAGACATAACTAATCAACTGCTGCTCTCCTTCAGTGATCCAAACTGTGATCCTAGAAACCTGAGCCAAGAGATGAAGATCAACACTGCAGGTGATAATCCACACTGAAAGCAAGGCGATATGATAATATAGTGTTACCTGTAGCATGACCAGAAAAAAGCATTTCACCTTTGTGGTATTTTCTCCAAAACTCATAACTCATCATCATGATTGTACAAAATAATCAAGGTAAATTTCAATTGAGGGGCATCATACAAAAGTGATGGAATAGTATATTTCAAAACCGTCAAAATTATCAAAATTATCAAAAGGAGTGGGGAGATGAGAAGCTATGATAGATCAGAAACAGAAAGGGAATATAACTGAGTATGATTTGGTATCAATTTTTATTTAGTCGGTTGGTATTGTGTCGTTGTAAAAGCTTGCACCTAGAACCTTAAGAATCGTGGTCAAGCACTGTACCACTGCGAATTATCCCAAAAACAATATAATATTTTGAATAAGGTCCAGGATCATAAAAAGGCACTAGTGAAAGAAAAGGTAGCCAGAGAAAGTCTGAACATATTTGACAAATACAGGCTTGGTTATCTAGCATATAAGCATTTATGGGGAAAGGTTTCATGTATAGGGGAACTCTGTGTTATCTTAGTGAGTTTTCTTTAAATCTAAAATTTTTTTTTAAATCAAAAGGTTATTTTTTTGACTCAGTGAGCCATATTTATTCATTAGTAGTTACCAGCATGTTCAACATATTTAACCTCTCTGTTTCTCCTTTCCTACCATATAAGTATCTTTTCTCTTGTCTGATACTTTGCTGCAGATAAAGAGTGTTGAAATTAAATGCTTACTACCAAAACTTGTGGTTAGAACATCTAGCTTGGGGCATGTAACAGGAAATAAATGATCCTGCCAAGCTCAGTGTTATTCTTTCCCACTTTCAAATAATTTAAGAGTCGAGCCACTGCCACGGACTTCCTTAAATTAATGTCTTTTAAAATATAATTAATTTTCAAAGTATCTTCCACTTACACTCAAATTTAATTGCAAAGTTTGAAATCTAGGCATACGCAGAATTTATTGAGTCCCTTGATGCTAAAACTCTGCTGCCCTTAACACCAGCAATGAACTAAAGTGCTGCAAATCTTGTACTAATACCCTCCAGATGACGGGTGCACACTGAGAGTCTTAGGAAGATGCATGCAGCTTTTCCCTTGAAGACACATGCCAAGAGCAGGATGCATGCTTTCTGTGTGCTTATGGATTCCATAACTCACTGTCTAGGTGAAATGGGCTGCTTTTGAAAACTTAGAGACCACAACCTTCACTTTTCAAATTGTAGTGCTGGCAGATTTCATTTACAGCAACATTGCAACAAGTCCCTGGGAGTTTCTACCGGCGCCCGTAAATCAGAATCAACTAAGAAAAATGTTCAAGAGAATTTCCCATTTCTGCAGACAGAGAAGGTTGAAAAATTTCAGAGGTAGAGTTATATAGTGTGAAATGACACTTTCTAAAGGGCTCTTTTGAGCAATTTATTAAGAATTTGTCAGAGACATTCCAAGCACTCATCAGTGAATTAGACATGTATTAAATGCTTATTGTAGCATTTAAAGATCATGATACTTACCACTTGGAATCTACTTTACAATGCTCAAAACAGTTTCGATTCTAATTAAATATCCTCCCACGTGTATCTGTGTAGAGAAACAAGCATTTATAGGAGGAAGAAATACCTAGACACACAAATTTTAAAAATCCATCAAAGAAGACTTAGGAAGTGGAGCATGGAATTAAATATGTAGGTGAAAACATATTATCTTGAATTCCAGCCAGCAGTCTAAGCTAGTTCCCCAAACAACTATTTGGAGTTCAATCTTTTCATCAAAATGAGCCTTTGTGCTTTTATTCTTCCTAAAGTTTTAGCTGCCCTAGACAGAATCTTTTGAGGGTTAGGCTAATTAGGTGGAGCAAACAGAGAGACCAAGCAATTCTGTCTTCCCAAAAGGAGGCTCGTCTTTGCAGAATCCAGTGCGATGGAAACACTTTGGACTTTTCTAGCTTTGTGGTTCCCTTTTCCTTTATGTTCTCGGATTTTCAAAGATACGTATGTACTCATGCCCAATGGGATCAACATTTTGGTGAAGGGAATAACCAATGGGGAGTTCGCCTTCACAGGTAATGGTTTCCTGTTTGAGCATACGAGGCACGCTGCAGAATCCAGAGATGCCTTCATAGGACATGAAAGTAGGAAAGGGACTACGTAGGGAGAGAGAGAGGACTCATGGGAAGGAGAGCGACTGCGGTAGAGGACGTAAAGTGAAATCCCAGGCTTCTTCCCATCTGGGGAATCCAGATGTTATAAGACAGACATAAAAACGAAGGCAGAGCTATGTAGGGGGGAGAAAGAGACCAGCAGCAAGAGGAGAAAGAGTGGGCTAACAAACCTGCAGGGAAAACACTAGAACTAGTGTCAATTTGGACTGACTGTGCTGGTGTCCTGCTCCATGGACTCAGTCACCTTGCTTTATCCAGAAGTACACAGAAAGAACTGTTAAATTTTTTTCCAAGACTCAGCCAGGAGGTGGTGACACATTCCTTTAATCCCAGCACTCGGGAGGCAGAGGCAGGCTGATCTCTGTGAGTTCGAGGCCAGCCTGGTCTACAGAGTGAGTTCCAGTACAGCCAGAGCTGTTACACAGAGAAACCCTGTCTTTAAAAAAAAAAAAATTCCAAAACTCTATGCTACTTAAGAATAGAGAAACTCTGGGACCCATGTGAGCAACTGGTTCACCTCTAACCCTGCCCCCATGTATCTTTGGCCTATATCCAGGATTATTGGGTTATTGCCTAAAGCGTAGGTGTCACTGGCAGCACTTCTTTGGGGATAATTCAGACAAGACATAAGGTAAGACATACACAAGCCTAGCTCAGAGCACGTAAGCACAAATGGTGTCTACTATTTTGACGAGCTTTTAAAACGGTGGCTGGAGCCTAACTACTTCTGTGTAGCTGGTGGAGAGACAGTGTGGCATTGCCTGGTAGGTCATGAGGCACAATCCCAGCTCCCCATTCCAAGCCTACTGAGACAGAATCTGCATTTAACACGGGCCCGGACCACAATATAGAGGGAAACCACAAGACCGTAGATAAAGTCTGCATTTATAACAAGCTCCCAGGAGACTGTTTGCTTTTGGACTGTAGCCTATACGTTGGGTAGCACATTAGCATTCAAGAGATGCTGCCTTAAAGAATATGTGGTCCTGACCCTCTCTTATTCCACAGGAAGAAACGGAGCTCTAAGAATGGCTTGTTTGAGTCACACACCAACGCATAGCAGATCTGACGCAGTGCTCCTTACTCTGAAGGGCTTGGGCCATACACTGCCGGAGCACCGCCGCTCTCTAAGAGCACAGTGGATGATTTGAAATGGATGTCCTACCAGATCGTGAGCTTCTGTACACATGTCAAGGTGAGGCCCTAGATGACTGCGTTAATGAACGCAATGCTATAATTCACACAGAGTCACTGCTAGACCTAGCAAATTCGCAATTAGAGATCATTTTGCACCTGCTGTCATGGGAAGATGGCATTTCCTTCCATTTTTTTTTTTAAAGATTTATTTATTTGTTTATACAGTGTTCTTCACGCATGTTAGCTTGCACGCCAGTAGAGGGGCACTGGATCTCAGTATAGGTGGTTGTGAGCCACCATGTGGTTGCTGGGAATTGAACTCAGGACCTTTGGAAGAGCAGACAGGACTTTTAACCACTGAGCCATCTCTCCAGCCCCATTTCCTTCCATTTAGCTCGATGCTCTGATGATGCTGCAGGAGCAGCAGCTATAAGGCATCCATCCTGGAGAAGATGCACGGGCTTTACCTAGCTGTGACTAAGGAAGCCAGCTCGCATCCTTGGAATCACCTGCCCCATCTCCTGCCTTGTTTCTGTGTCTTCCATGGGACAGAAGTGATGGCCATTGTCCAGTCTGTCACAGGAATGGCAAAAGAATACCTGGGTTCTCTTTAGGGAAAAACAATCCGAAACAATACCAAAATAAAAATGGGGTCAAGAAGAGCAGTGGTTTGGGGGTAAAGAGGGAAGGGCAAGAACAGAAAACCAATTTGCAAACAGCTTCGTGAGAATGACTCTAAACCTCAGAGCGCTAAGGTAAGATTGCTACAACTAAGCCTTCCTGTAGCTGAATCTCCTTTCTAGTAAGACCCTGCCTCCCCTGTCTTGTGGACTATCTTAGGCCCGAGGGATCCGTTTGAAGCCAAGTAGTTAAGAGACCAATACAATAGCATTCATAGACAGGCTCGATCTGGAGCTGATGTCAGTTTCCAGTGATCAGGACTGTCTGCCTGCAGGCCTTCCCTGGTTCGAGGCTATACCTGTGACTCTCAGACATCCAGGCTTCTTTCTGCTGCTCCATACTAGTGGAAGAAAGAAGAGAGAGCTAGGCAAAGCCTGTCTCCTAGACACACCCCCAAAGTCAGTCCTTCTGCTCCAGTGTCATAGTAGCAGGATGTTTGCTGTGGTTTGAATGTCTCCTTAAAACTCATGTTGAAATACAGTTGCCATTGTGACAGTCTCACTGAGTAAGACCTTTAAGAGGTAATTGGGTCATGTAGGCTGTGACCTAACAAACAGATTGATACCATTATGACAAGAGTGGGCTCTAATCTCCACTCCTGTGTCTATGTTTCTGGTGTTTGATTCATCTTTCTTCCATGTTTTGACACAGTAGAGGTCAATGCTATGCCCTTGTACTCCCCAGCCTTCACAAATGTGACCCAAATAAACCTATATTGCGTATATATAACCCAATCTGTGGTATTCTGTTGTGACACAAATATATTTAACTTGTTTAGAAATGACCCAGTTTGTAGTATTCTGTTATAGCAACAAAACATGGGCTGGGGCAATATGGAAACCAGTAGGGTTTTGCCTACTCAGTAGTCAAACTGAAACTTGGTTGAGGTCAAGCCACTATTTAACCAGACCAATCTATGCCTCAGTTTCCTCTCAGTGCTGATCATAATTGGGAGGAATGTCACAGCTTGAACTAACTATATAAAATATGAAACTTTCCGGGCATGCTAGTTGGAAGGGGATCATAACTGGAAGCCAGGGGGAGGCACAGGTCTTTGCCATCACTGGGGTATGCTCTACCGAGAACAAGCATCACCCCTAATCGTGTCCATCCCTTCTTGGGGAACAATAAGGTTATATCCATGCTTTCCTATATGATACAAAGCTGCAGTGGCATTCTGTCACCTGTATATACTCAGCTGTCTAATGACTGGGTTTGAGGACAGAGTATGACTTCACAGACCTGAAAAGCAGGAGCCACCTGTGACTTCACTCCATGGGTACACATCTGTTTCCCCTAGATGCCTCTTTGCAGTATTACACAGCAATCAGAAGAGCATGCCTTGGAACTGGAAGTATCAGGGTCACTTCTGGTCATGTGACATTGACCAAGTTCCTTGACCTGGCCTAGCTTCAGTTTCCTCCTTTATAAACTAAAAATAAAGCCTACTTCACAAGGTCTTGTAGAGCCTAAATGAGACGGTACAATCACGTATGCAGTGTACACAGCACCACACATGGCTGTTAGGAAAAACTAAAATAGTAATGACTATTAGGATGGTCTTATTTTGGTTTGGTTTTGGTTCTCCTCTTTTCAATGCTAAGACAAACACCCAGGAGAAACAACTTTCAGGGAGGAAAGGATTTGTTTTTTGGGTTCCCTCACAATGGGCCTTTGGTGAGGCAAAACATCTCACTGGTGAGAGCATTCCATAGAGGAGGCTGTTCTCCTCATGGTAGCCAGGAAACAGCAGGGAAGCAAAAGGGGGCCAGGGACAAACCATAGCCTTTTAAGGGACACCCAAGTGACCTGCTTCCTCCAACCATGCCCTATCCCTTCGTGTCTATCACCTCCAGATAACACCATCAAATCATGTGTCCACTAATAAAGTCGGAAGGCTCCACGGTCTCATTGCTTGCCCAAAGCCCCACAGGGCATTAGGAATGATCCTTTAACACTTGGGCCTTTTAAAGGGACACTGCCTATCCAATAACAAAGATGGTGACACTGGCTGGAGTAGAGAAAAAGAAGAAGAAGAATTTGGGTAGGCTTTATCATTCCTGGACACACTCCCTAGGGGCTCTCGTGCACCTGCTCAGATGAATGATCCTTCCTCAAAAAGAAAGAATGAAGCTCACCTGTCTAGCCCACCCCCTATTTCTACCCATATTGCCTCCCTCTCCAGAGGGGGGAAAAAAAAGAGCCAAATCTGGGGGAATGCAGAGTGATTCTACAAGGTTCTAGAAAGGCAAATTACTACCCGGTGTGTTAAATTAGTGATGACTTGCTAGTGTACACACACACAGTCAACATGAATCCCCAGTGAAACATAATTAACTGTAAGCTATTTTAGTAAACATGAGACTTTGTTATGTAAAGTTGGGGGGCAGAGGGGGTGTGATAACCTGAAAACGAAGTATTTTCCACAAAGATGTATGCTGTTTTCAGTTTCACGTGGTTAAGGGGATGGGTACGAAATTATAGGAAACGTGATTACAAGGCAGACTTTTGGTTTTCAGGTTTCTGGTGCTGCTGCTCTTTAAAAGATGTCTTGCTTTCCCTCCATTTGCTCCTCTGGGGTTCAAACGACAATTGAAGCTGATATTAAAAGGCAGTCATTACCCCGAGCCCAGAGGATGGAGACTCAGCAGGCCACATATGAGATGCTTGATTCCGAGTGGGGTTAAGAGGGTTTTAATTACTCAGCTTTGGGCTCAGGTATCACTTTTTCTGGCAAAACAGTAAGGGAGGAGGCACTTTCTAACTGGATCAGACCGGTTTCCCCTACCAGCCCCAGGACTGAAGCCATCTTGCCTCACAAGGGAAGCTATTTTAAACTAGTGTCTTAGGTAGGGCATGGAGAGGTGCTATTTTGAGTTTTCTGAGGCTCCTAGGAACAAGAGGAGGGGAAAAGTAGACAAGTCTTATCAGCAGCCAACATTTCCTCTGGTCCCCACCAAGACTCTGAGGAAACTACGCCAAAGTAAATGACAATAAAAGAATAGTTAAGATCAGAGACATAGGGAGTTGATTCCCAAAGACCTGCCCCTAACACCAGGGCCCCAGAGGAATTCCCCAGAAAAACTGCTGTTGAGAGACTGAGGGACATGGAGGTACAGTCCTGTAACCCTAACATAGCTGTGTAACATTCTAGGTGTGTGGCTGTGCGCAATGTAGCCGTCCATTCTTCATGTTTTACAGGTTGGCCTATGTGTCGGGCTCCGTACTGTTGTTTATAAAATGGGCACCATGGTGTGTGTGTCATGGGCTGTTCTGAATAGAGCAGCACACTTAAAGACACACAGTGCTGTAGTACACACCTGATAAATATGAATTATGCGCAGTGAGAAGTAAAGCAGTCCAGGTATTAGAGCAAGATGGAAATACAACGGCACCAGCAGACAGTGAGAAGAGCTTGTCCTTAAAATAAGTCCACCTAGGATGGGGGAGATGGCTCGGTGAGTAAGAGTATCTGCTAGGAAAGTTAGAGGAAATGATTTCAAATGCTTAGCACTTGTGTAAAAGCCAGGCGTGGCTGCCTGTGCCTCTAACCCCAGCATTAAAGACTAAAGACAGGTAGGTCCTGGGAGCACACTGGCCAGCCAGCTGAGCCCAAACGGCCATCTTCAGGTTCAGGGATAGAGTCTGTCTCCAAAAATAATAAGATAGAAGAAAGTAATAAATGAAAGCACCCAATGTCCTCTCTCCTCTGACCTCCACATGTGTACACATGGGCACGAGCAACACACACACACACACACACACACAAGCATACACACATATATATACACACACACACACATACACACAAGCACACACATACACACATATATACACACATACACACATGTACACACACAAGCACACACATACACACACATATACACATACACACACACATACACACAAGCACACAAACACACACACACACACACACACACACACACACACCACTGTATCTATTCTGCAAGGCCTGGTAGGTGTTGGGCATAATCATTAAGTAATGGACAAATTCTGTACTCCCAAGGGTCAGAATAAAAACAGACTCCCTCACCCACACTGTGAGGCCAGGAGTCAGAGAAACCAAGCAGCTGAGTGGTCCCCTTTGCAGGATCTCAAGACCGGAGATCTGAGCATGAAAGGAAGAATAGGTTGGATATTAAACGCAGAAAGAGACACAAGGGACAGTGATGTGAAGCTAACAGAGCCCCTAGAACTGGTGTGAAAGAATGAAAAGGCCGTGCAGGGCTGAATAGGAAGTTCAATTGGCAGAGTCCTCACCTAGCAAGCATGAAGCCCCAAGTTCAAGCCCCAGCAGTGTATGAACCGACTGTGGAGGCACACACCTGAAATCCCAGGATTCAGGAGGTGGGAACAAGAGCATTAGAGGGAGGTGGAGGCAAGTCTGGCCTATGTGAGACTGTTTCAAATACACAAAAGAAAATGAGGAGGAAAAAGAAAGAAAGGAGAGGAGGAAAGGAGGGAGGAGTGGAGGGAGGGAGGGACGGAGAGAACATAAGAGTGGGCCAGAAGCATCAAACAAACAACAAGCCATAGGCACCATGAAAGGGTTTATTTGGTTCATCGTTCTACGTTACAGCCTATAACAGCAGGGCAGCCATGGTGGCTTTCCTCCAAGCTCACATTAAGCAGAAAGTCAATGTCCCCCTAACAGGACACCAAATCATAGAACATCACTGTTAACAACCCGGTGAGCATTCTTCTCTGTGCTTTATAAGCAGACGCACATGTCAGTGTGTGTCCTGCTGCACATATCACCACTGTTTCCTTGACACATTATGGAGCTGTTCCTACCAATGCCGCTGACATTCTTCCCTGCCCCCTCTCCAATGGCTCGTTGTATCCCAGGCATCAGATACAACACTTTTCTGAACTAATCCCTAAGCCCTGAAGAGTTGGTTTGTTCCCAGTTCCTCTACACCATACTCATCATCACTTTCTGTCTGCCTACGTAGAGCTCTTATTTAGGATAAAAATCTTAAATGTGAGGTGTCCGGATAAGGAATATTAACACTTAAAATTGAGGTGATATGTTACCAACATGTTCACCCTTCCCCCCCAAAAAAATGGGATCTAATTTCATCTACCTTGCCTTCCTCTTTCAATCTTGTAACTGTCATCACACGTCCCATGGGGTTGTATTCTCTTTCCATAGGCATTGGCTGGACTTGCAATAACAGAGCATCTCAGACCAGTGACTCATACAACAGAAATTTATTTCTTAAAGCTCTGGAGGCTACAAGCCCACGGTCAAGGTAGCAGCAAGGTGAGTTCTTTCTGGAGATGACCTCCTTTGATTCCAGATGACCGTCTTTCTCTTCCCATGCTTTTCCCTCTGTACGAGTCTGTGTTCTGATCACTTTCTTAAGAAGACACCAGTCCTTTTCTACTAGGGCCATATGACCTCACTTTACTTTGGTAACCTATGTAAAAACCCTAGACCATGACCAACATCTGAATCTTGCAGGGTACCACTCAGTCTCAAATACTATCTGCTCTCTTGAGTACTGGTATTTGTATTTCTGGAGAGCCTAATAAAAAAAAAGAAAGAAATGGCCCATTGTTTCCTATTAATCAGAGGTGTGAATTTTCACAGCACCAATAGTGATCACCCCTCCCTAGTCTGTAGCTCTGTCCATAGAACTAGATAGGCACCAGTCTAATGCCCTGCCTTGGAAGGCTGTCGTACCCTGGCTCGGTAACCTCAAGCCTGCCGCTGCCTACCCTCCGCCTTACCATCACAGCACAGTTGGCCACACCAAAGGCAACTCAAATAAAAATCCTGGGTGAAAGTCAGGTGTGAATGCAGTTTGCAGCTGTCACTGCCTCTTGTGACCGCTCCTCCCGTTTTTTAGGTTTGTGCACCAACCCCAGGCCCCTTTGGCCTCCTCGGAGATCATTATCCTCACTAGAGAACCAGTTCCTATGTAAACAGTCTCCAAAGGCAGTTAGGACTCAGTGCTCCCTCCCTCAGGTCCCTGTGAAACCCCATGAGTTCCATGCTTCCATGAACATTAACCATGACTTGGTGACACAGTCCCAGAAGGGACCAATTGGCTTTGGGGTAGCAGACGATGACTTCATTGGGAAGGTCATTAATCATAATTATGAAATAATGAAATGGCTGTCAACTTGCCCATGCCTAATAACACCCAGATAATAAGAGAGCCTTTTATTTCTCATACTGGACATGGCTGGCGGAGGATACTGTTTCTGGGAGTGTCACATGTCTTGGATGGCTGAAGTGCCTTGGCCAGTGGAAGTCACTCAACTCTTGGCTGGCTGCCTCAACAGCACTCTATGAGCCGTGCAATAACCTTTCTGAAATGCACTGCTGCTCCTGTCTTATTGCTTAATTAATCCGCTTCTAATTGATATGGCCATGCATGACCACGGCTGCTTCCCTGCCGTGAGAGCCCATAAAAACATATTTGGTTTTCCTAACAGGACTTCTGAAATGTCATGAGCAGGAACTTCTAAAATGACATCATACTTTCTCAAGAAATGTGAGTCCCATGACTTTGGCCAAATAGTATCCTGACATCTAATAAAAATGCCTAGGTGCACTGAAAGCACCACTGTATTTCAGAGGACTTACACTGCAGGGAGGTGGGGACGGGAAATGGAAGGAAGGAGGGAGGAACTCTATGAAGAACGGATGCTGCTGTTGCCTTGTGCACCCTCCCTTAGTAAATGTGCTTCTCTTTCCTTCTCCCCTCATCATGTCATCCTCCTCACTGAAGCCAGGATTGAGTAACTGAGAACTTGGCTGAGCTATTCTTGATGTTTTTTTATGGAAGGCAGGTCTACACACAGAACAGAAGGTAAGGCGCTTGCCTCACATATGTGAGGGCCTGAGTTCAGCTACCCAGAATGCACATAAAAAGATAGGCAGAGTGGCACACACCTGTAATCTAGTGATAGTGACATGAGAGATGGAGATTGGCAAACTCTTGGCAGCTCAAAGGCCGGCCGGCCTGGCCTATGTGGCAAACCTGTGCACTGAGAGATCTTGTCAAAAGTGTCTGAGAACTAACACTGAGGGTTGCCCTCTGATCTCCACCTATGCACCATTTACACACAGAGGCACTTGCACAACCATGCATGCTCACACATGCATATTATTTAATTAAAAAAAAAAACAAAGTGATGAGTTCAAAGGATGAGTACAGTTACCCATCATCCTATCATCCTGAATAGCAAACTCTTTTTTGCAACTTTGACAGACATTAAAGTACCACGTCACACAAAGTATGTCAGGCCAGAGTGGAAAACAAAAGTCTACAAAGGCAATATAGACAAATTACATAATCAAATGTAATCAAATCATCTTTTAAAAAAACTCGTTCAGCCAACTGGCATGTAGCTCTAACCCTCTCCTCCATGGTCCTTGTACGCATTCAAGTTTCAGACCTCCAGGAGAGTCTAGATGAAGGCTTGAAAACTGCAGCCCGTGAGTCAAATCCTACCCACTCAACTAGGAGGCAGCCATCCTCACACACTTACTTAACTTTATTCACTCTGCTGTGGCAGAGCTGAGAGTCACAGCAAAGGGTCTTTGTATCTGCTGAGGGGCTCTTTGTGGAACAGGTTTATCTTGTCTGACATAAATGTAAATGACCAGCCCACTTTGTCATGATGACCATCAATCCCTGACAGTGGGCAGGGAAGGGTGAAGAATCATAAAGTGGTCTGCTTGCCTCCAGGGTGGCATTTAGGCACAGTTAAATTCTGCACAACTACTTTGGTTTTGTTTTTCTTGTTTGTTGTTTTTTTCAGGGCAGGGTTTCCATCCCTCCCTGTCCTGCAATTCCATCACTCTTTGCTCTGTAGACCAAGCTATCCTTGAACTCTGAGATCTGTCTGCCTCTGCCTTCCATGCTGGAACTAAAGGCGTATTTTGCATGAATGAATTTGTGGGATGCTGCGAGAATTAAAAAGAGATCATGGTATACCCCTTGTATAGGAAGAAGGTTTTTAAACCAGCTGGAACTGCACCTGGGATTTGATGTCCCTGAAGACAGTGCCCTCCTCTCTCAAACCAGAGCCAGAAGTGAAAGGCATCAAAGGAGAAGCAAGGCCTGAGTCGAGTTTGGGTCATGCTGGGTTTGCGCTGGAGCTGACATGATACAAGGTTCCAAAGATTCCTTAGGGTGGGCAAATAAGAGCTGTCCACAGTCAGGAGTCCTTGGCACCTTTGATAGACTGGTCTTGTGCTCTACCAGCTCAGTAATTTTACAAGATCAGTTCCCAGTTCTGTCCACCCGTACCACCTCAGCTGCCTTCTGTCCTCGGAGCCCGTGAGGATTCTGGCTCCTTCCTTCCTAAACACAGCATGCAGACAGGCAATAGTAATCATGCTGGTTAGGCAGGACCTCCCCTTTCCTAAACTTGTGTTGGTGACCCCAAGCCCGTCAGTACCGGTCTCAGTGTTTATGGTTCCATAAAGAGAGTGGGACAAGGCAAGTACAGGAAAGAGCCGTGTGTTCATATAGGAATCTCGCAGTCCCAGCCTGGGGTATTAGCTTCTAAAAGCGATATCCAGAAACGTCTTCGTTGCCTCGTTTTTCAACCCTTGAGGAATTATAAGACCCTCTTCGTGTGAGCAGGGACTTTTCTGTACGTGTCACCTCCCTAGGAAGATGAGTTTGGATGAAGAGCAGAGAGCACGGGCCCTTGATTCAAACTGCTGGGCTAAGAAACCTGCCCTGTGCTTCTAGAAGTAGTGACCTCATAAGGGTGTGAACTTCCTCATGGCTCAGTTCAATAATCTGCAAATGGCAGACCAAAAGTCACTCCACAGACACGTGACCTGAGCAGCTTCCAAGCTTGCTTTTGTGCTCTGCATCACCATCTTGCCATTCACGAGACTTCCTCAACACAGAGCCTCGCATTTGCATTTTTGCACCAGGCCCTGATACTGTGACTGTCCTGAAGAGATCGCTTCCTTCACAGGGCTGCTGGAACAGACTCGTGTACAGAAAGTTCTGCAATAGCTAACACATAAAAAGCACTTAGCAAATAAAGTTGCTGAGCAATGCTATCTATTTCACCACACAACTGAGAGTATGGGCCAACTAGCAGAATGGATGTAGATGCTCAAAGTGGTGAAAACCAGTAAGAAATCACTTAATTTGGGTTCAGTTCAGTTCAACAAACATTCATGCGTTTGCCCACCCACTCAGAGCATATATGTGGGGCTCTGACGATATGTCCATAGACTTGGGGGAAACTGGAGAACAAAATGGGCTGAGCAGTGTCTACACTCACAGCATTGACCTTATCTTCAAAGCATAAGCGCATCCCCTAAGAGACCACATTCTGAGTCACTGGAGTCCCTAACCTCAAAGACCAGGGAAGATAGATCATGTGCTCTCGCAGACCATGGCTAAGGCCAAGGAACGCTCTATATTTTGGGTTATGACCCAAAGCCTTTGAGGAGGTTTCCAGCCCTAGACTTGAAGGCTTGTTTACTCACCCTTGTCTGACCACAGTGTCAGTGAGCACTGCCAAGTTCCCTTCATGAAAAGGCATCCCAGAGAGTGAACTGTTGATAGTTCCCTTATCTTTGTTTCCTATGTCGAGGAAGTCTATATACAAACATTGCTCTGCACAGTGCCTGGAATCTTGCTTAGCTGGGAAGTGGATTAAATAAAGGGTACACAAGACCTTTAATGGCTGTTATGGCACTATCAATACTGAAGACTCACCCCAAGTGCACTAAGTCTCCTTGGGTAATTAATCTTTATATGGACCCCTCCACCCATCCAGAATATATCTTCAGAAATGCCAAAAATGAGATCAGAACTTGCCCCCTGCACTACCTATCCGCTCAGAGTGTGTTCCATATCCATGCACCTTGTCCTATAGCATAAGTAGAGTTTATTTCAAAATTGCCTTTTCTAAATTTAAATTAGCTTACTTAAAAGGAATTTCACATCTCTAACATTTAGATACAAAGGTATTGGGTGTATATAATATATTGTATATAATTTAAAATAATGCTGAATTTGATGGTGTGTGCTCATAACTATCTCCTCTCAGAGTCCTTACTAGGATGTTTACCAGTTGGCAAAGACCATGTCCCAGCAAGAGGCAGTTCATCTTCCAGTAGAAAGACATCACCAGTTCTCTAACAAGTCTGTTTTCAGAGGAAAAACACCGCACAACCTTAAGCAAGTCTGTTTCACATCCCACACTTGGGATCAAAACCATACGCTACATCCATCTATGTTTGCATGCCACATAAAGAAATAAATTCTATTCTAGTTTCACAGACAGCCAATGGTCAAAATTCTTTTATTAATATTTTATTAATTTATTTATATTACATCTCAATTGTTATCCCATCCCTTGTATCCTCCTATCTACCAATCGATACACTCTAGGAGTCTTGATCCAGTTCATTTTCTCTGCCAATTTAAGAATTAAAAGGCAGGAAATCACCCCCACCTCTGAGTGCAACTGGTAGTAGTGGCAAAGTCATCTCAGACAGAATCAGCAGTTGAAGAAAGATGTTTATTAGGAGTAGGGAAGTGTTTCACACACAGCAGGTATTTATTGGGAGTGAGGAAACAAAACACACACACCTAGCCGGCACACAGAGGGAAAGACCTCCTGAAAAGCTGAGGAATCTAGTCTCTTCTTGAGGGGCTGGGCTTTTAAAGCCTCCGCAGAGTCCTTCTCCCGTACTTTAGGATTGGTCAGTTTGAAGACAGAGTGATAACATGTCTTCATCCCACCTTGAGCTTGTTGAGCCAATCCATCAGCAAGGGGCTTGCAGGCAAGTGGGAAAGCATACAAGGCCTTTGTTTTAAGCTGTCAGGTTTTTGTCTCAGGTCAAGAGGATGAGAAAGGAATCAGCCATCTAGGAAAAGTGCCCCCTTTGCTACTTAGCCATAGCCCCTCTCCCTATCTGTTTGCCTAACAAAAAGTCTGTCGAACTTCTAGTCTCTCACAGCTACCTCTTGCACCACAAAGTGTGTGCACAGCTTCTCCTGGGACACTCAGAGTTAAACTAATTTCCTGAACTACATTAAAAGCTGTCCACATTTTAGTGTGCTGCCTATTTGCAAGTATATGCATTTTCATAAAGGACCCATAGAAATAATGTGGGGATCCCAGTCATGGCAAGAAGGCATTTTTGCTGAGCATAGGACGTTCTAGCAAGGCTGGGAGCTTAAGGCACAGATAGCCACCTTACTCATCTCTGAATAATTCTGCTTCCTGGAAAAAGCAGGGGAAAAGGTGACCTGTTATTCCAGGGACCCCTGTTTGCTTTCTGCTTCTTGCTATTTTGCTTTCCTAACTGAAAACATATCAGGAGCAGCTAAAAAGGAGGTCCCTCCTGAAAGGAATGGGGTCCCTGCCAGGAATGGGGTCCCTGTCATCAAACTGATGGAGAAGGTGTGAGGTACAGAACAAAAACTGATAAGCATCTGCTGAATAGCTGCTCCAATCCCCTGTGCTGGTTCCTGGGGCTAGCCTGAGGCAAAAGAAGACAACAGTGGCATGTGTCACTTATGCCTTCCTGTCCTGTTGTGTGCCCTCCTTAGGAATCAGGGTTCACTTTAGCCTCTCAGGGTTCCATCCACTCATGAGGTACCAGTTGACTTCCTCCCTTCCTCTCCACCTACCTGACAATCTTGATCCCTTTCCCTACTCCAGGGCAGAACATCAATGGCCACGCCAAGCTGAGTGATTTCATATTCCTTGTGGCTGGCTTGACAAGCAAAGCAAACCCCGCCCCCCATTTTCTGCCTCATGATGAATAGTTTCTCTGCATGACTGACACTAGAGACATTGATTTCCTTCAGAGAAAAACACTGCTTGCCCTACCAGGTAGCATTTTGTTACCATGGTCCCAAAGGGCAGTTTAAAAAAAAAAAAAAAAAAAAAAAAAAAAGCCAGTTCTTTCTAAATTCTAGTGTCCGGTTTTCTGTGTATTTGTGACACACTTGTTACTGAGGTATAGAGACCCTTCCATAGGCCACACCCCACTGTTGAAATAAGAAGGGTCTGATATAAGAAGACAAGGGCATGGGTTCTGCATGTACCCAAAAGCTAGGGAGGAAAGGAGCAAGACCTGGTGCCTGACACGTGGCTCTTAATAGTGCAATTATTAGTGAAGTTATAGCCAAGCTCCCATCCACCACAAATATAGGAAGTTGAATCTTTTCTCTGGAGTTTTCTCCTCAAACAGTATAAAAGAACCCCAAAAACTTGTCACCTAGAAGTAAAGTCAGTCTCCTAGATGTTACCTGCTACCTCTTTCTACCAGGATTCAAGAGCAGCCTTGAAGATAAGGCAGCTTCCTCTACTCCCAGTTGCACAGAGCTCTTCTCCCTTCCGTGGCCACAGAGACCCTCTGATTAGAAACCCAAGAGCTCAACAAGTCCTGAAACAGCCCCCAAGGACTGCCTACTATCTCAGTGGCCAGCTCTACTCTACAGGGCTAGAACAGCCATGATGTCAAATGTCCAAGGAGACATGGCCCCTCGATGATGTAGGCCTAGGCCTTGCATCTCAGAGCAATCAGTTTATAAATCACACACAGGCATCCACTTCCCCCAGAAGTTTAGGAGGCTCTCAGATACCTAATTCAGGAAAGAGGCCTATATCAGCCCTTCACACTAGGCCAAAACCTAAGCCAAGTCTTCCCAAGGACTTTGCAAAGCAAATAGGTCTGGGTCCAAAAAGCAGCCATACTATCAACAAACACTTCCATCACAAACAATAAAAATATACAAAGAAAAAAGAGATGGGAGGGTGGGAGGGAAGGAGGGAGGGAAGGAGGGAAAAAGAGAGAGAGCACATGACTACATGATGTTAAATGCTTTTGCCAGTGACAGCCTGAATGTTCAACAGTAGACCAGAACTTTATAACCAAGTCTTGTTGCTCAGTGATGTCACAGTGCAACACATTGTTCAGGTGTTGGGGGATGTTGCGGTACAAACAAAACCACAGGGGGAAAAAAATAGAATTTGTAATTATTTGTGGTGCATAATATGCAGTAACAAACTTGTAAAAAAAAAACAAAAAACAAAAAACAAAAAAAAACTACAAAATAGCCTCTGGCAGATCTCCAAGAATGTTCCAGAAGAAACTATTGCTGTCTTAGTTTTCTGTCTGCTGCTGTGATAAAAATTCTCTGATAAAAGCATCTTAGAGGAAGAAAGAGTTTATCTGGCTTATCATTTCAAGTCATAGGCCACTGTTGAAGTCAGGGCAGAAATTGGAGCAGGAATTTTAATCCAAAACTGTGGAAGAGATGCTGCTGTTTGACTTGCTCACAGGCTCCTGCTTAGCTGGCTTTCTTACACAGCCCAAGATCACACCTGCCTAAGGACTGTACGGCCCCTAGGAGGCTGGGCCACTCTGCATGAACATCAAGATAATCCCTCACAGACATGTCCACGGACCAATCTGATCTAGGCAATTCCTCAACCCAGCCTTTCCTCTCTGATGCCTCTAAGCTGTGTCAAGATGATACTTAAAAATAGCCAGGACAGGGGGACAACTGCTCTCTTGATCGGATCTGAGGCCTGATCCACAGGTGGGGTATCAGTGTGTGCTACTATAAATGTGATCAAAACACATGGCTAGAGAAATCACTGGCCCATGGGGAGGCCCCAATGATACTATTTTGCCAAACGGTCATGTGATCAAACTGTCTTCTAAATATTTATATTTTTATCCACAGCTTTTGTCAGACAAGCTTCTTATTGCAACCACTGGAATCTTCCAGGTATACCTATCATTCCTGGGCAGAGACCCAAGAGACTCTACCGCAGAGATCATCATGTTCATGTCTGCTGATGCATTATTCCCAATTGCAAGGAAATGGAATTAGCCTGTATATCCAGCAGTATGTATAATGAAGATGTAGAATGTATAAACAATGGAATTTTATTCAGACACAAAGAAAAATTATGGAGTGTGCAGGAAAATGGGTGGAACTGGAAAATATACAAAGATTGTTCACAGTGCTGTGTATAAGTGACTGTGAGTGCTTAGCCATAGATAGGACATAGATAAAGGCCTCCCCTCTTTTTTTAAATATATTTATTTATTTTACATATATGGGTACTTTGCCTGCATGTACATCAGAAGATGGCATCAGAAAGTTGTGAGCCACCACGTAGTTGCTGGGAATTGAACTCAGGACCTTTGGAAGAGCAGTAAGTGTTCTTAACCACTGAGCCATCTCTCCAGCCCAAGACCTCCCCTCTTGAGGTTTATGGAACATGACAGAAGAAGGGGTGGAAAGGATCGTATAAGCTAGAAGATGAGAAGAGAGTGCTGTGAAATGTTTTCTTCTAGACAGGACATGGCCATTGAAACAATAAATCTAATATAAACATGGTTACCCATTCAAATCCTGCACAAGGCCAAGGCAAAATTCCCAACATGTGTTGTGGGGGAAGGGGCTCCTGAGGCCCACCTTAGCTGAGGAGCTATTGGTGGTTGATGACTACTGGTGAAAGGAAAGTCACTATTACTTTGGGGGTGGCCACTGACGTGTTGTTAATGCTCCAGTGGAGTATCCCACAGCCATGTGCATAAGGGCAGCACCAATTGGACTCAGTGAGTTATATATATTCTTTTAATTTAAAAAAAAAAAAGAAAAAGAAAACTTAAAGCTGAAAAGGAGATATATTGGGGAGAGAAGGCATGGGGAGTTGGAAGGAGAGAATCAGGAGTTGATATGATTAAGATGCATTGTATGCATCTATAACATTTTAAAAGAGAAAAAACAAACAAACAAACAAACAAACCACTGGAGTCTCCCAGCTACAGCATTCCTGGGCATATACCCAAGAGAGTCTACTGCAGAGATCGCCACATCCATGTTCACAGATGCACTATTCACAATAGCAAGAAAACAGGGTCAGCCTGGAAGTCCATCAACAGGTGAATGGCTGCTGAAGCTGTGGAACATGTGTACAATGAAATTTATTCAGACAAAAAGGAAAATATTTTTTAAATGTGAAGGAAAATGGATTAACCTGAAAAACACTGTATCAACCAAGGTAATCCAGACTCAGAAAGACCAACACAATATGTTATCTCTCATGGGTGGAGCTTAGCCTTTAACCTCCAAAGGCCCCTACTACAAAGTGCTCACATCTACTGTTCACATACTTAAGCAATTCCTGCTTCTACCATATGATCCCTCCCCGACCCCACCCTCCCACCACCCTATAATCCCAGGGCTGAGTTGGACACTCCTATCTCTGCCCTCATAAATTAATTCTTTCCCTCTACACTAAAAGTCCCATGAAGGCAGGGATCACAGGCAGCCACCCCCCACTGTATCCACACTGTCCACATCCAAGGATCTAACAAACTACACATCAAAATATTTGAAAAGCTGGGTCTGTAATGAATACATATGGTGTTTTCAAAATAGCAGTGTTCTCACAGCTTATTTGCATAGTGTTGCCATTGTGTTAGGTGTTGTAGGTGACCTGGAGATTGTTTAAAGAATACGGGAGAAGTAGCAGAGGTCCTATGCAAATACTTTACCATTGTATATAAAAAAGACACAATCATCCACAGGTCTTGGAATCCACAGGGAGTCAGGCTCCCACAGACACCATGTGACAGCTATATTCTTCGTTTCCTAGCAGGCTTTGTCATGTAACGTGGCTCCTAGTGCATGCTGGGACTGTGGTTGCCCTCATATGACTTATCCATGCCTCACCTGCTACTATTTATTTCCTGTGTCTGTTTCCTTGTATGCTTCCCTGAGTCTTTCATAATTTCGAGTTTTAATGTTCCCAGCTGGTCTCCCAGCCCTGTGGGGGATTAATAAGGAAAATGTAAATGGATACATTTTAAGTAGAAGAGCTTAAGAGAGGGGAATGTTGTCTGCTGAAGTCCAAGTTGTCATAATGAAGAACTGCAAAGGAGTGGTGAAGTTTAGAGATAAGAGTTAAGTTTACCTCTGATTTGATTTAAAGCCCACTCCACAAGATGGAACCCACGCCAGACTCAGCTAAAGTAACAAAGAACCTGGGACTAGATAGACCATGGGCCTAGGGGAAAACCTAACACTGTCATTCTGCTAAAGGAGCAAAGCAGTAGACCAGTGTCTCACTCAACCATCATCAGAGAAGCTTCTTCTTGCAGTAGATGAAAACAAATATGGAGACTCACAACATGCCGAGAGTGAGAGACTCTGGAAAAGCCAGTGATTAAATGGGGCGTCTCCATCAAACCCCAACCCCCCACTCCCATGCCCCAAGCCTCAGGGAGCTATGTGGACTGGGTGGTATCAAAGAAACTATATCTTTCAGCCACAGCAGAACTGATGCACATACGAAGTGGCAGAGACTGCGGCAGGATGCACAGAGCCTGCATAGGTTCAAGCCACAAGGAGTCCAGGCACTGAGAGGAGGAAGTGGACATGAATTCCCATCCCTAACCAAGAAGCTATCTCCAATTGACATCCACTTGCAAAGAAAAAAATTTTTTTTTCCAATGGAGTCTCATTGGGGATACTAGCTGTATTTAAGGGTAGGGCCTGTGCCCAGCAGTAGATGGCCAACACAAAATGAAATCAATGGTATTTTTGCAGCTTTTTTTTTTTTTTTTTTTTTTTTTTTGTCTTACTGGGTTTTTTTTTTTTTTTGCTTGTGTATTATGATTTCCACTTTTGTATTTTTATATGTTTTGTTTTGTGTGTCTGTACATGTCCGTGTGTTCTTCTGCTTTCTCTTCATTTTTTATTCTCTTTTGTCTATCGGTTGTTTTCTAGAGAAAGAAAGAGAAGGTGTAGAGTTGGGTGTGTGGGGAGGTGGAGGGGAAGGGTTGGAAAAGGGGAAACTTTGATCAGAATATTACTGTATAAAATGTTATTTCCAATCTAAAAATCAATAGTAAAATAAGGTTATTTTATATCAAATGTTTATATAAAGCAAAGATTAGATTCTTTTTTTTTTTTTTTTAATTTATTCTTGTTACATCTCAATGGTTATCCCAAAGATTAGATTCTTGTTAGGTTTTTTTTTCTCTTCCACACACAATGTAGAGAATTCCTTAAAATATGTCCTATCTTTTTATGTCAGTAAACCTAATAGTGAAGCAAATAGCTACCTACAAGATTCTAAACTGTTGAGCAAAATGAGGTTTTTTTTGTTTTTGTTTTTTTTTGGTTTTTTTTGGCGCTTAGTTGAATATATAGAAACTCTCAACTTAAAAATAAATAAACAAAGGAGTCAAGTTGATAATAGAGCCTTTCTCTGTATTATCAAGCCTGAGTGTTTGCTTATGATATTAACAGTTTTTAAAACTCTGTGTTTTATACCTGACGACATGAGGTACAGAGGACCCATAAGTATAGCTTGTAGCAAATGAGTAAGTGAAGGCTGACAAGCATCTGTGAAGGAGGACTGCTGAGCTATCAAGTAGACACAGGCTGGGACATCTTTACATTGTTTTACATTATTTCCAGGCATTTTGAAAACGAGGGCTTCTGCTTAAAGAATGTTCATATTCAGTGGATTCTGCATGTGTCTTCCTGCATTGAGACTGTCTTGGTTCTAAGCACTCCCTTCTGCTAAAAACAACCGTGCATCACAGCACAGGACCTGCCTTGATGATGGTGTTGGACTTAGGCCATCTGGTCTACCAAGGTTTCAGGTTCCTAATACCCAGTTATTATAAAGCAATAAATGGAAACTGGTAATCCATATGGATTTCACCTTCCCTGGAGAGCTCCTGCATGGACAAGGGGAGACACGCTATAACACCTCCCGCCCTAACAGTTATCCCAGACAGATGAGAACACAGATCAAGCAAAAGACTCACAGAATGATTCTGTGTGTCTCAAATTCTTAACAAAACCATCTACAAGAGTCTCCTAGGTGAGAAAAGTGCCACTGAAATGAGCCCTTTTAAAGTGAAGAAATGACACATTTGATGAGGGTCACCTGGTCTAGGTCCTGTGATGACAACATTCTGGTCATGTTAATATCTACCAGGAGCTGTGCTTGCAAACATGTACATGTTTGTAAGCCTGTGACCCACTTTCATTTAATAAGGAATTGAGCTCCACATTGATTTCTGAAAGTCTACCATCAGAATAGTTCCTTGGGATTATTGTGTTGATGACCTTAGAGGGTATGGTAGACTCAGGGAAGTGAACTTAAAAAAAAAAAAAGCGAAGAATGTTAAAATACCTTGCGCTAGTCCACTCTGGGGACTAACTTATTGGTCACACACAGTAGGAAAGATATTCCCACATTCAAATCATGTGCATATCACTTGAACGTGCTCAGGGGAAAACAGGTTTTCATGTGACATGGTCCCTACATGTAAACCAATGTGCCAAGAAACTCAAGATCTGGTCAGTTTCAAAGAGCATTATTCCAGCACTAGATTTTTAAAAATATACCAACCCAGAACTTAGTAAGATCTGATGCTGCACACCCAAAACCACACTTGATATATTTCTCACTGGGGGGGGGGGGGGGGTTATACAAACTTTTTTCTCCTGTCAGATTTTGGCCTCACACTTGCAGTACTGAACCCTAAACTAAATGTCAACCCTTCTTTCAGACTCTTTCCAGGCCCATAAAACTGTCCCCTTGGTAACCTGGTGTCAACATGTGTGAGGAAACTCAAAGTAGCCTTGGTTAAATGGGTGCATGAAGTATTCAGGGTGGACTCTATGATCGACAGCAGTTTTTTTTTTTTGGTGGTGGTGGTGGTGGTGGGTTTTGGCGTTTTTGTTTGTTTGTTTTTGTTTTTGTTTGTTTTTTGTTTTCTGGTTTTTGTTTTTGTGTTTTGTCTAGAGCAGACTCCTCTTAGTGACAGTTTGCCAAAAGATCAGCCTTTGGTCCCAAATAACAGGATGTACTAAGAGGGGAATGATTTTCCCACTAACACGAAGAGCATGAGGAAGAGCCAGTCTAATCCTGACTGTAAGTTCCCCACAGACCTCAGAGGTCAGTTGCAACCATATGTTGGGGGCCAGTTACACAATGAGATTTCTCTTTTAAGCCCTAGATATTTGTCTCTTCCTCAATGGAAGGGTACGTGGAGCCAAGCCGGCCAAATGTACAGGTCTGAGAGGTTTAACCCACTGGGTTTTTTTTTTTGTTTTGTTTTGTTTTTGTTTTTTAACTAGCTTCTAGATGTGAACATCATAGACTGTTCTCTGTGACACTTCCAATGTGTCTGTGGTTTGGGTGTCAAATAAGTCTCAGGCTGACTGTGTCCACCAGGTCCCAGTCTGACTGTCCAGCAGGCTCCAGCCTGACTCTGTCCACTAGGCTTTGGCCTCACTTTGTCCACAAAGCCCCAGCCTAACTGTACCCACCAGGCCCCAGCCTGACTGTGTCCACCAGGTCCCAGCTTGACTGTGTCCATCAGGATCCAACCTGACTATGTCCCAGGCTTCAGTCTGACTCTATACACCAGGCCCCAGCCTGACTGCACCCACGAGGCCCTGGCCTGTCCACCAGGCCCTGATCTGACTGTGTCCACCAGGCCCCAGTCTGAGTGTATCTACCAGGATCTAGCCTGACTGTGTCCACCAGGCCCCAGCCTGACTGTGTCCCAGGCCTCCATCTGACTCTATCCACCAGCCTCAGCCTGACTGTTATCTACCAGGGTACAGAATAGGGCTTGATGTATTCGATCATATGCTGGCTCCAAAAAGCTCAGAGGCAAAACTCAGCAGCCCTCCTGAATCAGCACACACGAAAGCAAGTTCATTTCACTGACTCAGATGTAATGGAAGTTTTGGGTTCTTTGTAAACTCAGTTATGTTATGTAAACATGTCGTTTGTTTTAATTTAATCCCAAGTGTGAGATTTCAGTTTGAGCTTTAGTTTGTCCACAGCTGTTAAGTGTCTCGTGCTGGGCATGGCTTTTGCCAGCTGGTAAGACCTTCCTGGAGCAGCAGGGAGATGGGCGTGGTCTAGGGCTCTGAGGATGTAAGTAAGAGCCCAGAGAGGGCGTGGCTTGGTGTGAGATGTTGGTGTGTGGTGTGTAGCAGTTGAAGGGACCAGAGACTGAAGGCATAGATGGAGAGAAATGCTTTGGGGAGCAGCGGCTTGGAGGGGGCTGCTGGCTGCGTCTGCTGTTGGGGGAGATTGGTATAGACCCAAAGACGCTTCGACACTAAATAGGCAGGAGAAGAAAAGGGGACTCCCTCTCTCCCCCACTACGTACGGTAGAGTTGAAACCTAAACACCCCAAATAGAGTTTTACAAAAGAGCACTACACTCAAATGCACAGATGGCGGAGCGGCCACCACCCTGGATCTCACTGGTCATTTCACTTCACAGAAGTCTTGCGCCAGGAAGGAAATACTCCATCCCATCAAAGACAACGATGCGGCACTCGGAAGGCAGAGGCCGGTGGGTCGGTGTGAGTTCGAGGCCAGCCTGGTCTACAAAGCAAGTCCAGGACAGCCAAGGCTACACAGAGAAAATCAAAGAAAAAAAATCAAAAGAAAAAGAAAGAAAGAGAGAGAGAAAGAGAGAAAGAAAAGACAAGGATTGCTTTCATTTCCAGACTCATCAACCGGAAACAGGAAGAGCCATTCTATCACGCATCCGGAAAGCGGAGAACCCGGCCACTTGTCGGGCTTACAGAAGATTGCTACATTCGCTTAAGACATTCCCAGCGCTACCTCTAGTGCCTCCCACCGTGGTGCTAAAACACACAGAGCAGGCTGACCAGCTTCTTTGAACTTATTGGCACAGCGTAGAAGAACGTTAGGCCGATGGGTCCTATAGAGTAACAACAACAAAACAACAACAACAACAACAAAACATCACTGACCAAAACAAACCAATGCCCGCGCGGAGACTTCCTTCCGCTGTCCATCCGCTCCGCAGAGTTCCTCCCTTAAAGTCGGTGCTCTTTAATTCTCATACGTTCCCAGAGCTTCTCTGTTTCCTCCTCTTCAGGAGTCAATGTTTTAGCCAGACGGAACAGAACATTTATCTCAAGAGCAACGTTTCAGAAATGCCTGATTAAGGCAATGGGGAGGATCGCCTTGCCAATTCTAAATCTTTCGTTTTATGAATGAGAAAATCTTGACCCAGAAAAGAAAGGTCTTTTCGAGGTCACAGTCAAGTGTCCTCACTTGCAGCCCGGTCCACTCCCCCACCAACCCATGTGTCACCTGGAAGAGGCCAGAAATGTAAATTTATTTTACCCATGTGCAGGGGTAAAAAAATTAAGTAGTACTTATCACTATGAAACACAGTGGAGGGGGAAGACAGGAGTTGAGGATCAGTGGCACAGAAGCAAAAGTGGGGCTGTGGGGGTGCTTTTTCACATTTCAGATTTCCAAATGTCCTGTGTCGTGACGCTGATGGTCTACCCCTCCCCCGTCCCTCACAAAAACATGTGAGTCCCGCCATGACACCAGGCCGTGAACCCATTTCAATGAACACTTAACACAGTTGGGTCATAAAGGAAAAGAACCACTGACTCACAATTTCTGAAAGTGAAAGTGGTAGAAAAATAGATGCACAGAACCGTGCACACCTTTCCCACAAACAGTGCTTTCTCTGGGAGCAGCGTTCTTATTCATATTCATAAAATCCGTTCCCAAATCAAACAATAAATAATATCTCTGGCCTCAGCCACCCACTCTTCACAAGCGCGATTCCAATTTAACCTCTCTTCTAGCTTGTTGATGTTTGACAGATATTTAAAGTAAATATCAGTCATAGAGAATAACCTCATAATCTCGGGGAAGGTTGGAGTCATGCAAATAATAACACTAGATTGAGGACGGAGGGATAAAAGCAATAACCAGAAACCTGCTATTCTAATGATGCTGGTCCCTGATTTCTAGAGAGGGGGCTGGGGGCGGGTATGTGATGGTGTCATAGCTTTCAGTGGTTGGGCACAGGCATTACTTAAAAAAAAAAATCAACAACAAGTGTTCTTGTCAGTTAGAGCAGCTATTAATACTAATGGTGCTTTAGAGTTCTCACTAACAACAGTATTGGAGACCCTAATTAGTACACCCCAGTTCACAAATACATGACGAAATCTGAGGTGCTACAGACACCAGTCTGATCACTAGCCCAGTTTGTGATGGAGACTGGCTCAGAGACAGAATTTTAAGTACCATACAGAAAAGAAAAATTAGCATTTGTCAGTCTCCCATTGCAAAAAGAATGAGAAGACCTGGCCCAACTACAGAGCCAGCCAGGGCAGGGATACATAAAGGCCCTGAAGCAGAGAGCATCTTGCTTCCCAAGCCTTTTGGTGAGTGACAGGCCTTCCAAGTGCTGTCATTCTGGGTGAACACAGCCAAGAGCTCGTAAAGTGCTTGCCATGCACACACAAGGCCCTGGGTTCTGTCCCCAATTCCACAGAAAATAAAGTAAAAGAGCCAGCATTGAGTGTGGTATGGTGGCGTGCCCCAGTGGCCCAAGAATTCAGAGCCAGCCTATACAACATAACAAGGCCTTATCTCTTAAAATAGAAAAATATAAATCAAGAAGACTTTGCATTGAAATGGAATAGGAGAGGGCTTACAGATTCACACTCATAACTAGGTACTTCTGTTTCACACTTATAAGAGAAAACACACACACACACACACACACACACACACACACCTTTCCTCAGTTGCTGTTCACATAGGTGGTACCATGTAAACAGAAAACACACTGAAAATCTGCACAATGCAAGGCTCCCATAGAATACATGCAGACGTGCATGTAGAAGGCTCTGTGCCCTCATGTCTAATAGAAACATTCTATCGACAAGTGACAAACAGGGAGGACATGAGCTGAAAGCCAAGGGATTCCAGGTATGGACTCTCAAAGGGGTCCAGAAGCTCCAGATTCAAGCCTGGCTGGCCAGGTAGTCAGGAAGATAATTTTGTCAACATTGGAGACTAAAATATTTTCTACATAGCAGTCTATTGGCCTACTTGCAAGCTTTCAGATATTTAGGCTACGTTGCCCATGGACCTCTGTATGGCCTTGGTCATCCTCAGGAAAACATCTACCATGGCCCAGGCTCCCAGGTCAATTAGACATAGGAAACTCTGGGACAAAATCAGATACAGAACTCTTCTTAATGCGGGCATCTCAGAGCCTTGAGCAAGTGTCACTCTTTATGTATATTGCTGTAGTTTGAGTGTAAAATGCTCCTATAGGTTTACATATTCCAACACTTGAATCCCCAGATGGTGGCACTGTTTGGGAAGGTGGTACAACTTTAAGAAGGTGGAGCTTTGTTGGAAGAAGTAGATTACTGGAAATGGACCTCAAAACTTTATAGCCCTGCCTTCTCTCTGCTTCCTGAGTCCCAAAACACTGGGACCGGCCAGACTTATTCTCCAACCTTCGGGGCTCCCTGACCCCTGACATGTTTTCTCCACATGTATAGACTGTATCACTCTGGAACTGTAAGTCAAAATTTCCTTTATGCACTAAATTGCCCTTTTTCAGATTATTTTATCACAGCAACAGAAAAAGAAGCTGCCATAGTTAGCTTCAGTTGTCAACTTGAAACACCTGGAAAGAGGCACCTCTCCTGAGGATCTGCCTCCATCAGATAGGCCTGTGGACATGTCTAGGGGGACTCTCATGATTGCTAATTAATTCAGGAGGGCCCAGTGCACTGTGGGTAGTATCATTCCTAGACTGGTAGGCCTGGGCTGCTAAGAGAAAAGTAGCTGGGCAAGCCAGTAAGCAGCTTCCTCCACAGTTTCTGCCTTAGCTTTGAGCTCCTGCATCAGCTTTTCTCAATAAAGGACTATGACCTCTCTGTGGAAATAAACCCTTCCCTTCCCAAGTTGCTACTGGTTGGTGTGTTGTTACAGCAACAGAGATGCAAACTAGAATAGAAATTGATACCAGAAACAAGGAATATGGCTGTAATGAACCTAATCACGTTTTGTTATCGTTGTTGGTGGTGTTGGTGGTGTTGGTGGTGGTGGTGGTGGTTGGTTGGTTGGTTTTTGGTTTTTTGAGACAGGGTTTTTCTGTGTAGCCTTGGCTGTCCTGGACACGCTTTGTAGACCAGGCTGGCTTCGAACTCACATCGGTCTCATGCCTCTGCCTCCCGAGTGCTGGGATTAACTAGTCACATTTTGTATTTGGGGAAGGGGGACAGTGGGGACTGGAGGGAACTGTGGAAGCATATGTAACATTAAGCTGGAAATGCTCAGAGCTTACTGAGTAGCTGCTGTGGGAGCTTGGATGATAAGATGGATGAATGACTGCCCTTTGGCACTCAGAAGCTTTTCAGTCTCATAAAGCTCCATTTATTAATTGTTGATCTTGGTGACTGTTCAGAAGGTCTTCTCCTGTGCCATTCCACACTTTCTCTTCTATCAGACTCAGTGTATCTGGCCTTTTGTTAAGGTCTGTGAGCCCCTGAAGTTGAGTTTTGCACAGGAAGATAAATATGAATCTATTTGCATTCTTATAGATGCAGCCATATAATTTGACCAGCACTGTGTGCTCAAGATCCTGTCTTTTTCCTACAGTATATTTTTGGCTTCTTTGTCAATGACCAGGTGTCCGTGGATGTGAAGGTTTGTGTTTGAGTCTTCAATTTCATCTCATTGGGCAACTTTTTATGCAAATACAATACTGTCTTTATTGCTATAGCTCTGTGGCACAACTTGAACTTGGGGGTGGTGATAACTCCAGCAGTTCTTTCATTATTCAAGATTGTTTTCACTACCTCTAGGTTTTTGTGTTTCTATAAGAAGCTGAAAACTGTTTTTCAATTTCTGTGAGTGACTGTATTGGACTTTTGATAGGGCTTGTGTTGAAGCTGTAGATTGGTTTTGATAGAGTGGCCATTTTCAGTATATTGTCCTTACTGGTCCTTGAGCATCTGAGATCTTTCCATCTTCTGGTGTCTTCTTCAATTTCTTTCTTCAATGTCTTAAAGGTTTTATTATACAAGTCTTTCAGCTGCTTGGATCCAAGACAGCCAGGGCTATGTAGAGAGACACTGTCTCAAAAGAAAAGAAAGGAAGAAATACTTTTTGTATCTATATTCATAAGGGATATTGGCTTATAAAATTATCACAAGATAATTTTTGAAGCTGTTGGGAAATGTGTCGTTTCCCTGAGTTCTTTCTTAGTATGTCATTTGTATATAAAGAGGCCACTGATTTTTGTGAGTTGATTTTGTATTCTGCTGCTTTGATGAAAGTGTTTATCAGCTTAGGAGTTTCCTGGTGGAATTTAAGGGGTCATTTATGTATATTTATCATATCATATGGAAATAAAGATGCTTTGACTTCCTTTCTTATTTGTATCCCTTGATCTGCTTTTGTTGTCCTAGTGCTCTAGTTAAGACTTCAAGTACAATATTGAATAGATGTGAAGAGATTGAACTTTTAGTGGAAATGCTTTGAGTTTCTCTTCTTTTAGATTCCTGTTGGCTGTGTGGGCTTGCTGTAAACTGCCTTTATTGTGTTGATGTATGTCCTTTGTATTCCTAGTCTCTCCAAGACTTTTTATCATAAATTTGGATTTATTTATTTATTGGATTTTGTCAAAGGCCTTTCCTTATCTATTGAGGTGATCATGTGGTTTTTGTCTTTCAGTCTGTTTGTGTGTGGATTACATCTATTGACTTACGTATGTTGACCCATCCCTGCATCTCTAGGATGAAGCCTACTTGATCATGGTGGACAACCTTTTTTATGTGTTTTTGGGTTCAGTTTTTAAGTATTTTATTAAAAATCTTTAGCAAGACATGATGATACATACCTTTATTCCCAGCACTGCAGGATGCAAAGACACCTGCATCTTTGTGATTTCCAGGACCGCATAGACTGTGTTGAAAGACAATATGTGTGTGTGTGTGTGTGTGTGTGTATGTGAGAGAGAGAGAGAGAGAGAGAGAGAGAGAGAGAGAGAGAGAAGGTTTTTTACATCTATGTTCATAAGAGATATTGCTTTATAATTTTCTTTTTTTGTTGTTGAGTCTTTGTGTGCTTTAATCATTTAATCATCAGGGTAATAGTGGACTCATAAAAAAAAAAAACTTGGGAAATGTTCCTTCCATTTCTAATTTGTGAAACAGTTTGAGGAGTATTGATGTTAATTCTTCTGAATCCATCTGGCTTGGGCTTTATTGGTTAGGAAACTTTTAATTGCTGCTGCTACTTCACTGGGATTTATTATTCTGCTTAAATTGTTTGTTTTAGTATGACTTAACTTTGGTAGCTAGTATAAATCTGTAAATCCATCCACTTTTAGGTTTTCCAGTTTGGTGGAGTGTGGATTTTTAAAATTTGTTCTTATAAGTCTCTAGATTTCCTCAGTGTCTGTTGTGATGTTCCTCTTTTCATTTCTGATTTTGTTAATTTGGATGTTCTATCTTTGTGTTTTGGTTAATTTGGATAAGGGTTTGTCAATCTTATTGATGTTTCTCAAAGAATCAACTAATCATTGCTTATTTCTTACTTGTATTTTATTGAGTTCAGCCCTGAGTTTATTTATTTCTTGCCATCTACTCTTTTGGGGTACTGTTTCTTCTTGTTCTAGAGCTTTTGAGTGTGCCACTAAGTTGCTAATATATGATCTCTCCAATTTTTTTATATGGGCACTTAGTGCTACAGACTTGCTTGTAGAACTGACTTAATGTCCTGTGGGTTTGGATATATTGTGTTTTCATTTTCATTTGGTTCTAAAAAGTTTTTCATTTCCTTTTTAATTTGTGTCTTGACCTATTTTTCATTCAGTAGTGAGTTGCTTTTGTTTTTTGTTTTGTTTTCTTTTTCACTTCCGTGAGTGTGTATACTTCCTGTTCTTTCTGTTGATGCTATCCAGTTTCAATCCATGGTGGTCAGATAAGACTTAGACTGTCATTTCAATTCTCTTATATTTGTTGAGACTTGCTTTGTGCTCAAGTATGTGGTCAGTTTTGGAAAAAGTTCTATGCACTGCTGAAAAGAAAACACACTCTTTTTTCTTTCAGTGAAATATTCTGTAATTATATGCTATGTCAATTTCAAACACCCCCTTTTTTTAAATTAAAAAAAATAAAACAACTAAAAGAGCCAAACACAACATTAAGAAACAATTTTGTTTGATCACATTTTCTTCTTTAGGTACATACAAAGGTGATTAGGATAAAAATTTATGTCCATATAAATACTATAAAACTCAGTAAACAGAAAACAGAAATTCTAAGTACTGTAAAAATAGTGATCTCCCACTTTAGTTGATGCAGTTTGTCTTTCTTAGTTGAACGATGTGTTCAGTGGCTGCTGGTTTAGATTATAATTAATAGACTAATATGCAAAGTTTCCCACATGCCCTTTTCACCCAGCCTGTCACATAAGATGCCCAATGTTCTGGGATTGTTTATGAAAAGGCGCCGTTTGCTTTACAGTATGGGATACTGAACCAGGCATCAGAAGGGTCTTAAAGCACATGAACCCTTCATTTCACTAGTATTCTTCTAATGATGGCTCCAGTACTCTAATAGATATTACACCAAAGAGAGCTAGGAGACCAGAAATGCTCTATGCCCAATGATAGAGTTTTAAAATGCAAAAAGCAGAAGGAGACAGAACATTGAAGACAAACCCTCAACTGCAGTTGACTTCAACAGTCTCTTAGAAATTGGCAACAGATGGAGAAGACCACGAAGCCACCAAGACTCACAGGAATGCATACACATGGCCCTCTGGAGAAGCAGGGTCCGAATGTAGGGTCTGCTGCTGTAAAGCACAGCATAGCCTTGAGGGTGCTGCTTAGCGTGGGACATAGTTATTAACCAAGTGAGACAGACACCCTAGGAGCAAACTCCTATGTTAACACACTTTCAAAGAGCTCTTTGCTTGGTATCACTTTAAAAAAAATTTTTTTTGAGAAAAGGAAGCTTAACCTGTGAGAAATATCTCTACCATCTACTAGCTTAATGATGGATGCTGAGCATGCGCAGAAGCACTCCTGTCTACCATTTAACCTTTTGAGCATGTATTCTATGACCTGGAGCTAAGTGTTAGGATTTATACAGCAAAACTATACTGGAAGTTCAGAAACCACACCACACAGCAGATCCATGTGAGAGGTTTATTGAGGAAAGGGTTTTTATAGAGACTGTCTCTAGGATACAAAAGGGGAGAAGGGTGGGGATGAGGACGAGTCCCCTTATAAGATGACCCACCACATGCGCAGAAAGGGCACACTTGGCTTAGAGGCCTGCTGCATTCTGGCTGCTGGCGATGACTATTCAGTTGTAGCTGAGTCTCTGAAGTGGCCTCAGAGATGCCTGTTGTCACATTGTCAAGTCCCCTGCAGCTGGCCACAGATATGCCTGATTACTAACAATAAGCATGCCCGGAAAAGCCTCCCATCTTTCTCCTTCTTGAACTGACCTTAAACCCAGCAATGGACACCCTAAACTGAGGAGGCTCTGCAAGGCACCTGTCTCCAAAATGCATTCCTATGTCAATATGCACAGCCTCCCTGAAGAAAAGCTTTGTCGGAGAGAGCACTGCTTTGAGAATAACTCTGGTGCTACCCTTCTCTGCCTCAGGTACGCCTCCCCTTGTCAATCTTCAGGATGTACTCTTTGGCTTTGCAGCATCCAGTGGAGACGCATCGTGTTGGGTTATGCTTTCACCTGAAGTGAGTATCCTACTTCTCAGCTTGGGACAAGGGAAACAATTCATCGGCCACCGGTTGTCTTTTGTATCCTTCTGCCCAAAGACATTTGGAAATAAAAATCTAAGAAGAGCTTTCAGGAGTAAAGAAAGCTTTGTAAGGAGAGGTGCCTCCTCAGGCTAGCTGTGAACCGCGTGACTGGATCTCAGCCTCCACAGTGCTGAGATCATGACATGCCCACCATGTCTTCTCAAGAGTGTAGCTGTAAGTGGATGGAATGTGCATGACCCCTTCTTAGGGATAAGAATCCCATTAGGACCCCCTGGAAATAAGAATTTCATTGCTATTCCTACACCCTTCGACTCTGGACAGTGCTAAAGGGTGCTAAATAGTTCCTCAAATGATGTGTGACTAGTCATGAGGCCTTGAGTCATGCCTCCTTGAGTCTACACCCATGTGTAACGCCCTCCTACCTGGCTTCCATCTTGCTCATGGGACCTCCACAACACCCACAGATACCTAACTCAGACTGTTGCCCCTGAAACTTGGGGCAGGAAGATGCCTAAGTTCTGGGGAGGTTTTCTAGGCAGGAAGGAAGACCTTATTGCATCTCATACCCCAGCCACCTCTGTACAAAAGCAGTGTGGCAAATTGTTCCTCAAAAGGAAGGCAGTGGCCAGAAATCAAGAGGTCCACCCCTTCTGACATAGTCCCTCCCAAGGGCCTGCACATCACATTATTAAAAAAAAAAAAAAAAAAGGCTAGAATTCCCTTAGTGCCCTTCTAAAAAGAACTTTTTCATTAGGAAAAGAAAAAGAAACCTAATTTGAAGCTTTAATAACCTTCCAATTAGGTTGTTTCTGTTCGCATTAATATTTAATCATGACATTACTGGCCTGTTTTAGAATTGAACTGAAATTAAGTAAAAATGTTTGATCATAAATAATTTCATTATTAAAGATAATCTTTGTTATGTATGTTCCCATGCCTATCCTTTATTAAGTTTACTTTTCATGTTGACATTTTTAAGAGCATAATTGTATGTTTTTGTTCCCGGTAATATTGTTACCATGTATTAATTATGGCATTATGCCAGGAACACTAGTAATGAAATTCGTTCATTTTTTGGTGCTACAGGCAGGCAATAGGCTCATCTCTGCTTTACAACTAACAGATGATCAACTCAGAACTCTAAATTCTTTCCCCACCCAGTAACTGTTTCTCCTCCTAACCCGTCCAAAGTGCCACTGGTTCTGAATTGTGGGACAAACAGACAAACAAGACAGATTGTTGGCTCTTTGTCCTTTTTCCCAGAAGTCTTCCAGGCAATCACCAAAGGAAGGGGTGATCTGGTAGACAGAGTCATGGTCCTAAGAGATGGCCACCTCTAATCCTGAGGACTTCTGTAGGCCACATGGTAAAGGAACCCCACAGATAAAATCGGGGACAGAGAAGGGAGTGCCATCCTGAGCAATCTGGTTGCTTACAGTGTAATCAGGAGCAGCCTTAAAAGACTGGAGAGAAAGTGAGAGTAGATGTGATGACCAAAGCAGAATTAGGACTGATAGAGAGCAAAGATGGGAGGGGAAGAAGAGAGGAAACCTGACCCATCTGGAACTCTGCAAAGGAACCCAGCCCAAGTAACACCTGGGACATCCTAGAAAAATCTGCGTCAGGCTTCTAGCCCCTAGAACTGTGATGTGCTTAGTCTTTATTAAGAAATAGGCCAAAAGGCTTATTACAGAAGCTGCAGGGAGCCCAGAACCTGGGTCTCCCAGCATCACTCAGATCCAATCCTGGCAACTCCATTTGTGGGCTGCATAACAGAGAGTGAGCCTCCATTTGCTCATTTGTAAAGTGATGGCTCCTCATAAGGTTACTGGAATAATTAAAAGGGATAATTTGCCTAAGTTGCTTAGCCCAGTGGCTAGCATATTGTAAGTACCCATTAAAGGTCAATTGTTGTGGTCCTCATTAAAGCCACTATGGCAGACAGTTCTGTTCACACTTATTGCACTTTCCCTGTTAGGGAGCCCTTGCTGCCTGCCTTTGGAGAGAGACCCACAGACATTTCCTGTAGGGTGTGTATACATCTGTACCACTGGCAGGCTTGGCGATTGAGCTTTCATCCACAGACAGAGCAGATATGCGCAAGCCTACATCCAAGGAGAAGCTTCTAGAACAAATGCATAGTTTGGCTCCACCAGCCCTCTTTGTGATGAGAAAGATCTGTCCAAATAAGCCTTAGATGAAGAAGCTCATCATGTGTAACCATGGTGTGTGAATTGAGGTGTGGGTGTTTGTGGCTGGAAGTCACCGGGATTTGGGGGTCATTAGCATAGTAAAGTTATAAACACATCTCTCATAGGCCCTGTCTTAGCCAGTGTTCTATTGTTGTGAAGGGACACCATGGCCAAAGCAACTCTCATAAAGGAAAACATTTAATTGGGACTGGCTTATAGATTCAGAGATTTAGTCCATTGTCCTCTTAGCATACAGGCAAACACAGTGCTGGAGAAGGAACTGAATGTGCTGCATCTATCTCAACAGGCAGCAGGAAGAGGGAGACACTGGGCCTGGCTTGAACATTTGAAACTCCAACGCTCACCCCCGGGACCATTTCCTGCAACAAGGCCACGCCTACTCCAACAAGGCCACACCTCCTAATCCCTCTCAAGCAGTTCCACTCCATAATGGCCAAGCATTCAAATATAGGAGCCTATAGGGGCCATTCTTATTCAAACCACCACAGGCACTGTTTAAAGAGTCTACACACACAAACACATACACGCACCACTATATACATTGTGTACGTTGGTTACAGCTCCTCTGACACACACTAGTATTCCATGACCCTTATCCTCTTCACCATTATTAATTCAACCACAGACACTTGGCCTTGAGCCAATATACTCTCAACCTGTGAGGTTATAAATTGTAGTATAGAATCTGCTGTAGGCAAGTTTCCACTATGCCTAGAACTAGGGACTGGAAAGGAGGCTGGACTCCGGTGTCATGGCTGGGCCAGCTGTTAGCTCTGCAGTTTGATTGGCTCAGAGTCAACAGCACTGCAGGGAAAGAGTGGAAAGGAGAGAAGAAAAGGCTCTCTCTGCTCCTCATGGCTTGCAGTTCCTAGATTCTGCCTACCTACCTAGAGGTCTTTCAGCTCCAGGACCCATGACAGTCCTCTTTAAGCTTGCTTTTCTACTGAGGAAAGCTCTCAAGTTGGTTTTTATAACTTCATCCTGGCCAAGATGACGTTCTAGCTTAGAGTCCAGCTACCAGGAGATTTAAGGGAAAAGTCTCTGTGGGTGAGAATCCTCCGAGGCTGAAGGATCAGCCTTAAGCTTTCCTCATCCCTGTCTGCTCAGGCCACCCCAGGACCACACTGGCTCACAGGACAGAATTTCCCATGAGGCATCATCCAAGTGAGAAATGAAGATGGCTTTGGTCATTCTGTTCCATATCAAACATAGGCTACAGAGTGTTTTGTTCTATATGGGTATCTCTCTGGCGTTTGTGAGCTGCTGTGAGGCAAGCCAATAAATAACCTGCCATCTTGAGGAATCTGGCTAAACCTCTTATAAAGTATTACCACAGCTGGGCATATACCTCCTCGTGGAGGGAGATGAAGCTCCCTCCCACCTACTGTATGCAACTCTGTCTTAATTGCACATGGCCTTTGGGAGAAGCTGGAGTGTACAGGCCTGGCGAGACTGGGGGGGGGGGGAATAAGAGGAAGAGACTCCATCTGTGCGCCTACAGGGAAGCCTTCATCCCTTCTGGGTAAAAACTTTCCAGGAGCAGCCTGTAGTTGGGAACATAACACATACCCCTGTGAGTAACTCTTCACCCATGCTCTGTAGCTCATGAAACTCACTGATTCCCCAGAGTAAACTTAAGCATAGTCATGGCCGAGTTTATCACCGTGACCTTAGGAGAAGGGATAGAAGTCATTTATGTCTCCCCTGGGAAGGAATTTTAACAACAGAGCGTATATCTGGATAGAGCCTGAGATGACAAAGACACTGACATTCAGAAAGGGTGAGAAGAGCTTCAGTCCCAGCTCTACCACTAACTGTGTAACCATGACAACCCATTTGACTTTGCTTGTTCCCAAGCCTCCCCCTCTACACAGTAGGAGTGATGGGCCAGCTTAAATAATTCTTCCAATCCTTTCCATGATGCTGAGCTACAACCACCACCGCCACAGCTAAGACCTGTCTGCACAGGTTAGCCATTTCCTTTGGCTTGTCAGTACTTCTCAAATAAGGTGTCAGGCTGGCTTCATCAGAATCCAGAAGGAAACCTTCTGGAAATGCAAATTGCTGGAGCCCGAACCATAGCACTGAACAGCAACTTGGCTGTGTGGTCAGACTTAGGGAACACTACTCTGGGCAATGACCCCGTAGAATGTCTCAGCTCTCTGTCAAGCAGGTAAATCATCTAAAATGTGATGAAATGCATGTGTTCACTGGTACCTACCATAGTAATGCTCACAAGCATCACTGTGCACCAACACAGAGTGCTTATCATGTATCCATTCATTCATTCTTAGTCATGCCCAAAGAATCAGGTACCAATTCTTGCCATTTTTTATATCAGGCATTTGCCATATTTGATATTGGACATTTGCACTTTGGATAAATTACTAGCCTATAAACATGGAGAGATGAGGGAAGGTATGAGGACAGAGAGAACGAGGGAATAATGGAGGTTGTTGGTTTGGGGGGCAGGGTGCTATCTCATGGAGGAACGGCAAGAATCAAGCAGGGAGTGTCCCCACAATGATTTAATCATTTTATTAATTCCTTCCCTCCTTGATCCAGCAATGGATGTGGATCATGCCTTCCCTGTAGGAAAATTATTTGAGTAGATAAATAACATAGAAGAGGAGGAAGAGGGAGATGAAAGGAGGGAGAAGAGGAAAGAAGGAACAAGAAGAGAAGGAAAAAGGGGGAGGAAGGAAGGAAAAAAAGCAGGGGGAAGAATGTCGCCACCACCCCCTAGTAAAGAGTTATCTGCCTTGTGGTCCTGCCTCTTGGTGATGCCACACAGTTTTGTGGTTCCATAGACTACCAGGCATCCCACAAACTGAAAAGAGCATCAATGTCTCAGACTGTTTTTATCTGGGATCGGATGGTCCAGAAATTTCAAAGGGGCTTGAAAATGCTGCTGACCCAGCTGTGAAAGGATGTCCATCTCAGCTGAAGTGTGGGGAGGGGGCAGTTAACCAGATGCTCTTAATATTTTCTCATCATATTTGATATTAAACATTTGCACTTTGGATAAATTACTAGTCTATAAGCACGGAGAGATGAGGGAAGGTATGAGAGCAGAGGGATGAGGGAAGAGTGAGGGTTGTTGGCTCTGGGGTTGGGGGTGCTATCTCAAGGAGGAATGACAAGAAGAAATGGCCTACGTGACACAGAATCTCAAGTGTCTCAGTTTGGGCCTGGATATTTGCCAGTCAATTCAGGACTGCCCAGAGAAATCTACATTCTTTCCTCCCTGTCCTTCCTACTGTCCTTGAACTTTTTCAAATCTATTTATTTGAGGTTCTTTAATGCTTATACCTCCCTTCCAGCCCACCTACCCTAAGTAGGAGAGAAAAGAGGTTAATGGGAACAGGACAAGTAGACCTTCCTAGACTCAGTTCCTGGAAGCGATTCCACTCTTTGTAGTCAGGATTTCAGCAGATCCATTAAAAAGGAAACCAGCAATTCGGAGAAGGTGACTGCAACGGCAGTATCTGGAACCCAGAGCAGTAGCAGGAACCCAGAACCTCGAAGCATTCTCTGGAGTGTTTTTCTCTAGGAGTGGAGCAATAAACAGCCAAATAATAGGAAATGATGCCGAGACCAAAAAGCCCAAACCCCTAGGATGTTTATCAGTTGGCAAAGACCATGCGCCCGCAAGAAGCGGTTTCTCTTCTAATGGATAAACATCACCTGTTCTCTCACAAGATCAAAACAAAACCATGTTTACGTCCACTACATAGCCCCCTTTCTATTAAATAAACTATATACAATAACAATAATTATGAGCATTATCAGGTAAAAGTTACATTTAAAAGGTCCAGTCCCCTTGCATTTGACTATGTACCCTATCCTACTGAGTCCTATCCTAATGTCCAAAGTTTTCCTAAATCGGGTTCTTATCATAATTTACATTTGTCAACCCAAAAACATGCTTACATCCACTGCAGTTGTGTGTAGTGTCCGCCTCTGGTTCCTTACTCCATAATCGCAGAGTTGTGGCTGCGGTGCTCCTTTCTCCCACTGCAGATTTCTAAGCAGGGAACAAACAGACCCTTCTGCACATATCTCTATGTAATCAGGTAGGAAAAACTTCCAGAAACAGAATCCCCTCTGGCGTGTTGGCCAGAACTGTGTCAAGCAGCCACTGTCATGGACTGAATTGTGTTTCCCAAAAAGTATGTGTTGGAGTTGAAGTAGCTCAGAGTGTGGCCTATATGGGGATGAGGTTATCACTAAGGCAATAAAATAAAGTCATTAGAAGAGGCCTAACCTGTAATGACTTTTCGAGGCAGGCTTTCTCTGTGTAGCCTTGGCTGTCCTGGAACTCACTCTGTAGACCAGGCTGTCTTCGAACTCACAGACATCTGCCTCCCGAGTGCTGGGATTAAAGGTGTGATCCACTGCCACCACCACTGGCATGACTGGAGTCTTTTTAAGAGGGAGACATTTGGACATTGTGGCTGCGATAAAATACCAAGACTGAAAGCATCTTTAGGAAAAAAAAGTTTGTTGTAGCTTACCATTCCAGAGGGATAGAATCCATCATGGTGGGGATGCTGTGGCAAAAGGAAGGTGGTGGCAGGAAGCTGGCAGGTCACATTTTCATCCATACACAGGAAGCAGGATGGGGGCGGGGCGGGGACAGGAAGTAGGGTGAGTCAATGAATCCTGAGAGCCCACCCCCAGCTACACACTTCCTCCAGTAAGGATCCACTTCCTAAAGGTTCTATAAACTGCCCAAAGAGCACCACCAGCTGGATGCCACCAGCTGGATGTATTCAAATACATGAGCCCACGGGGGACACTTCTCATTCAAACCAAAGCAGAGATAGACTTCATAGAGAGGCTCAAAGATAGGGAGACAAAGGGGAATGACAGACATTAAGGCTCCTGGGAGGCAGACAACCTTCCCTCACAGCCTGCAGGAGGATCCAGCCTGGATGGCACTCTCACCTTGGACTCTGATTTCCAGAACCTTGAAACAATGCATTCCTTTGTGTTAAGCCACCTGGTCTGTAATATCTTGTCGTAACCCACTAATATGTTCACTAACTCCAAACAGTGCCACGGAGGAACACACAGAGCCACGGCAGTGCCACTAAAGAGGGACACACAAAAGTAAGTGCAGCATACCCCTGTACAGAGCAGATGCCTACACGCAGACCCAGAGAGGACAGTGTGTGCTGATGAGGTGACTGGTGACGATGGTGAGGATCTCATCTTCATGTTAGTATCACAGGAATGGAGCCTGGCCAGATCGAAGAAAACTGTGTTCAGGGAGCGTACAGAAGATGGAGACGTTGCTTGGAAAGGTAGGGAGCCAGGCTCAACAAGGTACAGAAAGAAGGGCAGTGCTGGGTGGGGTCCGGGTGGCAGGACAAAAACCATCTTCTTATCCTGTTCTTGCACTGTGATGGCTGAGCTCTTGAGGTCAGAGTAGGAACCCAGGTCCTGACCAGAGAAAAGGAGGGAAGGGTAGCCAGATTCAAGTCCAGCCAAGATCATAGTGATGTGGAAACAGCCAGCTGTCCCACAGGAAACTGCAGATTTATTTTCTTACAGTATTCTTTAGCCAGGAAGACAACAACAATAACAACAACAACAAAAGCCCCAATATCTATCACCTTGAGGAAAAAGGACAAAAAAAAAAAAAAAAAAATAGAAATGAGGGGCAAGCAGGACACCATTCCCCACCACCACCTTCCCGGCAGGTGGTCCTGTCTCCTGCACATCCTATCTCAGAGCACAGTGGCAAATCCCCCCAGTATCCTTCAGGAATCATTTTCTGATCTTTCAGGATTCTTCCCTCCATCTTTAGATCTTAAGCCCTCAAAGGGACAAACACAAAAGCAATGGTTTGCAATCACCAGGTCCCCTACTTTCCCTAATCTCCGTACATTTGTCCAATCAAATAACAAAGAAAAAAAAAAAAGAAAGCCTGAGTCTCTATCGAGGAGGTACCAAAACATTAAGGCGATTAAATCAGGTTACAAGCAGCCTGTCACTCTTCAGGGTTGGGAGGAAGAGAATCTGCCAAATTGGTTATTTGAGTAAAATGATGGAATGCCTTGGTCAAAATTTGTCCTTTTTTAAAATTATTATTAAGTATTGCTGGGACATAGTATATCAAGAGTCTCACAAAGCCACTTCTCATCTGCATAGACAGTAAAATCAAGGTGGCATGCTGGAAACCTCTAAATAACACTTTGTCTACATCAAAGAGTGGGATTCTTTAGGTCAGAATAAATTAGGAAAGAAAGCTGCTTTTTCAAGTAAAAAGGATTTGGGGGTCCAACAATGCTCAGTGTGTGGTTGGCGGTGTCACAATTTCTCAGCACCTGTGCCACTCTACATGACTCACAGGGCATCAGTCCCAGATGCCCAGAGAGCATGCTAAGTGTTCTCTGCTTGTTATCTTATTTAGTCAGGCCGATGGCCTGAAGGATAAGGACCACTGTCCTCCGAAAAGGAAATTGCAGCTTCCCTAGTCGGCATGGTACCCAGCACTTGCAGAGAGCAGAGCTCATAGAAGAGTGCTTAGTTTATGTCTCACTGCAAAGCCGGTTTTTAACCACTGTGCTGATGGCTCCATCCTAAAATGATTGTTCATTCTTATCCTCATTATTACCATCGTTCTCCTTGGGTGGACTCAAACATTCGAGACTATTCTCCACTTATTCTAGACCACAAACTATCTTCCTTTCCTCTGCCTCAGAATGCCACAGCCTCGTCCTTCCCTTGGGCTAAAGAACATAGGCCAGTGTGGTTCATGCCACACTTCCTCATGCTATGTCTGCCATGGCAGCGTGTGCCCAGCCTCTGCTATGTGGTCTGTGGTCATAGTGATGCCTCAGACAGTTGGATACTGCCCAGTCTGCTTATCTTGGGCTCCAGGGACTCTCTAAAAAGAACAGAGCTGGGTTGTTGATGTATTGGCATTGACTTCGACCAGGCCTTCCACTTCTCCTGTGGAAAACAAGAGCTGCTTGAAAGCAGCCATGCTGATGCCTCATCTCATATGGACCATCTTAGCCCCTTCTGACTTTATCCATTCCAACATTAAGTTTAGACTATAAAGAAATGGCTTCTAGCCACATTCCTTCAGAGATCAGGACCCATGTATATGTAAAGCAGTTTATAACCCATGGACATTTTTATTGTTTGCTTTAGAGTTGTGATATAAATTAATAAAAGATAAGGAATAAACTCACACAAGTGCATTGTAATAGGGGAAAAAATTATCACTGAGCATCGCTTCTAAGTCAATATTTTTACATTCTAGATCTTTATTTTTTAACATCTAGGTAAGCATTATATATAATTAAGCTAAATTCCAGAATCGGACTTGGAAGGAAAATGAATCACAGAAGAAATGAAATTAGGAAACCTAGGAGGAAGGGAGAGGGGCAAATTAGGATGACAAGGAGGAGGAGAAGTGGAAGAGATCCAATGGGGACGGTCAAACTTCTTGCCTTTAACTCTTAAGTCACTCCCCCAATTTCTTGCCTTTAATCTGGGGTTGGGGGAAGGAGGGGAGGAAGGAAGAAAGGAAGGAGTGTAGAAGACTGAAGAGAGGAAGGAAGTGAAGGGGGAGGAAGAGGAAGTGGGAGCATGAACGAGGATGGTGACGAGTAGCCGAGCTTCTTGCCTATAACCCAGCTCCATTCATAAACCAGTGGCAGCAAGAGGGCTCCGCAAGTGAAGACACCTGCTCCCAAGCACGATGGCCTGACCTGCCCCCAAGCATGATGGCCTGACCTGCCCCCAAGCATGATGGCCTGACCTGCCCCCAAGCATGATGGCCTGACCTGTGACCAAACACGATGACCTGAATTGGGTCCTCTGGACCCATGTAATAAAAGGACAGAGCCAACTCCTGAAAGTCCCGGCCTTAATGCACATATGTGTGTGAGTTCACACACAAAATAGTGATTTTTTTTTTTTTTTTTTTTTTACTTTAAACAACTGTTTGTATTCCCTAGTATGTTTTGTTCCTCGGAATCAATCTCCCCTCTCCCCTCTCCCAGCAAAGAGAGACGGGGGCTAACTAAGCATCCTCACAATCCTCTGTCCCAGTCCCAGTCCCAGTCCCAGTCCATCCCTCGGCCAATTCCAGCATGTCTTAGGTCACATGACCAAAACACAAGAAGGATGTTCACATTTCTTCCCCTTTAATCCCTCATAATTTTTCTGGAGTAGAAGATAATTCTTGGCAATTTAAAATCATAAATTTGAAATGCACATACAACCATAGTCAATGAGAGTATAAAATAGTAATGTTCACAGCTCATAAAGGAGTTTGAAATATATGTGTCAGTATGTTGGAAGTGATAATGTTTTGGAAGCTTTTGGGTTAAGTGAAATGTCTTTTTTAAACAAAATTAAAGTGACAGTCCCTCCTCCTGAATTCCAGTCAGGGGCTGTTTAACTGACCTGTTGTGTGATGTGTAGCCTGCTACTGAAGTCACCATTGCATGTCTCCTGTGGACCCTTTCCCACCGCCCTGCTACCTCTAGACCTGGAGGCATTGTTCCTCTTTGTCTTTTATTTGTTTGTTTGCTTTGGTTGTTGGATTTTGGTCTGGAGCTTTTAGCTTGCTTCTGCAGTGTGTATGGATGAACTCTGCCCATGCTGGACAAGTCCCACTACCGAGCTACCTACATGCCCAGCTGTGCTCTTCAGTATCTGTCACTGTGACAAAATACCAGAGAGAAGACACAACTTAAGGGAGTAAAGGTTAACTTGGGCTCATGTTTCTGTCGGTTCAGTTCATAGAGAGGTAGCTCCATTGCATCTGGGCCTATGGTGCTGCGACAGAGCGTCATGGCAGGAGCATGCACCCAGGGAGTGAGGCTCAGCTCACAGGAGACAAGTAGAGAGACCTTCAGGACCAACATTGGCTGGCGAGGTTAGGCTAGGCTCCCGCCACTTGTGGACACAGGTCTGTTCATATTCTATTACCTAGAGCTACGTCATAGATGGAAGCCTAGTGGGAAGAGCTGTGGGGTCAAAGGCCAGAGGAAGTCAGCTCAGGGATCATTCAACCTTTCACACATGCTATTAGAATGTCCACATAACCACTAGCCAGTGAGTACTTGATAGGTGAGTAAGTGCTGGGTGCCAGCCTCCAAGCTCATAGACACAGCTGCAGGTGAGATGCCTGGGAGTATGGACCTGAACCTCTGGATGGGCATACATAAACAAGGAAGCAACACCTCTGCTTAGCACTGTAAAGAAGAAAAGCCAGAAAGAGGTCTAGCCGTGCTAGGGGAGCAGCAGCAGGTCAGAGGGAAGCACAATTGGTGAGATGGGGGAAGAAATGGCCTTTCTGGAGAAATGGTTTGTCTCTGAGATAGAGTGGGAGCTGGAGAGCAGCACTGTGGATGGGAAGAGCCAGAGTCTTAGGAATAGAAAGAAGGGGGAACACCCAGGATGCAAGCCTATGTATGACTGGAGGCCCTATAGAGGGAAAGAGGTGATAGAATGAACATATAGTAAAAGGAGATTTGTTACATGTGCTTTGTGTTGCTAACCATAGGTGTCTCAAGCTGGAAAGACTGCAAAGCCAGGAGATTCTTCTCAGTTCATCAGGCTGGGTGCCTCAGCAGTCCCTCCAGATCTGGTGCTGGAGTCCCAGAGGATTGCTGGTGAGCTGCTGGTCTTCAGTTCACTCCGTATCAGTGAAGGGGTGCAGCGGCAGCAACAGTAGAATAGATGGACTTGCCAGCAAGAGTGAAGCTGAGAAGGCCATGAAGAGTTTAGATGTCTGTGACCCTGGGAAGCCATAAAGGACAGTAAATGGGACAATCGTGGCCACCTGATAAAGACATAGATTGTTGGGTTCATCTTTTTTTTTTTTTTTTAAGTATGATTGCATCTTTTATAGCTTAGTGAAGTATTCTGGCTTCTGAATGGAGAAGGGGGTCACCAGGAAGCAAAAGTAGAAGAAAGCTTAGGTAACATGTCACCAGACCAGCAGCTTTCCACAGTTCCCCCCCATCCCCCGGGGTCACGGGGCCAATGCATCTGCCACTAACAGAGGAGAGTCACCATGGAGATGTTGGGGGAGGGTATGGTCAGCTGGGATAGCCACAGAGATGTCCCAGAAATCTACTCTATTGTGTTTCTCCTGAGGCTGGTGGCCCTGAGGCGCAAAAGCACAAAACCACCACGTGAACAAGTCTCCTGGACCTATCAGCACGCCACACCACAATGCCTTCCCTCCAGAGCTTATAGTCTAAAGGCAACACAGCTTAAATTGGAAGTGTCCTCCAAAAGTAGTACGTTGAAAACTTGATAAAGAAATGTAGCAAGGTCAGGAAGGTGGCCTCTGGATCATAGAACTCTGACGTCCTCAAAGGGTTAGTACATTGATAGAATCATAATTCATTTGATTCCGTAAGGCAAGTTTCATTATAAAAGTGAGCTCTCACTCTTTCAGGATTATTAGTCTGTATATAAGCATGTGGTTCGTGTGTATGTGTTCCAGTGTGAGTGCGGGTGTGCGCAGGCCACAAAACACATGTGCAAGTCAGAGGACAATCTCAGGTGTCAGTCCTTGCCCTCCACTTTGAGATAGACTCTCTTGTCCCATTGCTTTGGAGACCAGGGTAGCTGGCCTGCAAGCTTCCAGATCCTCTCCTGTCTCCCGTCTCACCTGCCCACAGTGGGATTGTAAACACGTGCTGCTGTGACCAGCTCTCTATGTGGGTCCTGGGCATTTGAACTCAGGTGTTACATTTTCACGCCAAATACTTGACCCACTAAGATGTGTCCCTGTCTCAGGTTCACCCCTTCATTCCTGCTTGGCCACTGTGAAATGACTAGCCCCCCTTTCTGCCACACAATTTCTGTCAGGGATGTTCTGCCTCACCATGAACACAAAAGCGACTGGGGCTAGTGACCATGGACAGAAACCCTGCGCAAAAGCAGGCCTTCCCTTCCCTAAATTTATTTTCTGAGTAATTCTACTCCAAGCAGCAACACCTGACTATAGTACTGGACAAATAGGACCACTTCCAAATAGTGTACAGAGCTATCGGAAGGTAAGTGCTCTTAAAGGGGACGATGAGGAAGAGGAGGGACTTGCAGGAAGAAAAACCAGGAGAGATAAAAGAAAACATCGCATCTCCTCTTACACACCCACTGTAGTTGCTGTGTATGTAATATGAAAGCAGAAGAGGAATTGAGGGGACCAATAAGAAGTGGAGCAACAGGGAAGACTGGTAAGGGGCAGAGAAGAGCAAAGCACAATGATACACATTGATGAAGATGTCCTAATGACACCCATTTCTGGGTGCTAACTTAAAACTGTAAAACGCTTCTCAAACCTGGTGCTCTCAACCACCCAGGTTGCTCCAAACAGGCCCTGACTGCCAGGTGGACATCCTCATGCTCATTAGGCACGGTGGTGTCCAGCCTCAGAACCCACGTGGCTGAAGAAGGCACGTGGTGCACAGCAGCTCACGGCTAGCTACAGAAGCCGGCCTCATCGGCACCTGAGACACGCCAGATACAACCGTAAGCTCAGACGTGTGTTCACACAGCACTCTGGGGAGACCTCTGCCATGATCTACAAAAGGGATACTGAGGCACAGGGTGGTTCACTAACTGCAGCTGGACAGGGGTAACATTGGAAAGCAGGGCAGAGCTAAATGCAGAAGTGGCTCTCCTATGCACTTGGTGACGTGGCTCTGTGTTACTGTCGGGCACGGTCTTCCTGAGGTCCATGTCATTCTTTTTTTTTTTTTTTTTTTTTTGGTTTTTTCGAGACAGGGTCTCTCTGTGCCTGTCCAACCCTTGGCATCAGTAAAGACAAAAAACCCAGTCCTGCCCTGGCCTGTAGCTAGAATGGACAGCCTGTTGGTAGTGTTCAGACAACCTGATGCCTGGATCTATGTACCAGACCTTTCACACAGAGAAAATAGAACATTTTCTTTTAATAATGCTACAGAGAAATAATGAAATGGTACCATTACAAATACATAATTAGGTCTTCGGGAAAAAAATCATCTCCACTGGAGTCCTATAAAAAGACCACAGGTGTTCCTCATTATTTTTTATTTAGCAGACAGTTTTAGCCATTGTTTGTTTTTTTTTCCCCCATCTATTAAGTTCTGGTATTTTAAGATGATTTGTGTGTAATAATAACAATAATTTCCTGTTTGCCTGTCAGTTGTGAGCCACTTTAATTACAGATATTCATTTTCGCAAGTTAACTTGGTAAACATGCTCATTTGTTATGTTGCCTGTTCATTAAATCAGTTAGCACAGCTAGTAACTGTGTTAAGTATTTGGCTGCCCGCGTTCAGCCATGCATCTTCATCCATTTCCAGTAGCATTTGTCGCAGAGACAGACACAGACTCACTGCTGCTAGTCCCTGCTCAGTGGATAGGAGACGCCAGTCTTCTGTCTGCACAGAGCCTGCTGCCCCAGGCTGATGGCTACGGCGACTCGCTTTGTGCACCACAAGGTAAATCATGAATTCACACTAAATCACAGTGTCTGGCAAACATGGGAAAGATGTGATGCACTTACCCAAGGCTGGATTTGCAGAGATGTGTGATTCACGAATGTCCAATCACACACCAACCCCTGGACAGCGCCCACCACCCACTCTACAGAGGAGGGAGGCCCAGCCCACTGTGCTTATCCTAGACAAGGGATACTGCTGGCAGCTACGTATTCCAAAGGCAGGTGTCAGAGAGGTCATCTACTGCCTCACTCAAGCATTGGAAAGAAAGGTAGGCAAAGGGCAAGGGAGTCTCTAAGCTGTTTCAGTAGTGGAAGAAACATGACCTGCTGATGTATGCTTCATTCATACTTGAAGCCCGTACAAAGAGGTGTGGGAAACCAGGAGAAAATACAGAACCACAGAAGATGGAGCCAGGGGGATGGATCAAGGCCTGCAGCTCCCAAGAAGCCTTGCTATTTGTGCTTTGAAATTTTAGTGCCTCTTTCTAGCAAGCCGGTCTCTGATGCCTAAAACCAAATATACTCTGGGGGGCAAAATGCACTCTGGGCATTTTACTTGATTTCTTAATTAATCTTGTTGTTATCGGTTTTGTTTGGTAGTTGGTTTTGCTCTGGCTCTGTCTCTGTCGTTCTAGATATTGGACCTCTAGCCTTGCACACACTGGGAAACAGCTGAACTAATCCTACAGTTCCTGAACTTGACGTTTTCAGTCACTGCAGCTGCCATGATGGTGATTCCCCGAAGTGTATCACATTTGGTACATTTCACTGTAGTGTTTCTACAAAGGAGCCTCAGCCACCAGAAGGTCACCATTCATCAGACACCTGCTGGCCAGGTGTCCCTTACCGACACTGTGATTATTACTGGCATGCTAAATCTGGACTAAGGGAACAAACAGTTGCAGGTAAGCCACAAGGTTCAAGAGAAGGGAATTCATCAGAGGTGCAGGTTAGTTAAGAGGAATTCAAGACAAGGTGTCAATAATGGGCATTCAAAGCAGAAAAAAAAAAGGCTCAAATGCTTGAAGATTCTGGAGAGTCTTTCGTGATTACTCACATGCGGTCCTATGGCCTTGCTAATTTTCTCTCAAAGAGCAATGTCTATAACTGAGAAAGCTATGATACAAAACAGAATGAGCAAGGCTGACCAAAGTATGTAACAACAGGAAAGATGGTATTGGTAACTTGAGTTTTTAAGGGGCATTGGAATGATATGAGGCGTCAGATGCTGAAGAACTTTTACGTCACCGAAGGGCAAGCAAGAGCCACAGCACTTAACTTCCTAAGCCAATCTAAAAAGGATTCTTAAAAAGGCTCCCACACCATTTCTCCAAGATCCCTGACATGGCTTCCTGTATTAGTTAATTTTCTGTTGGTGTGATAAAATACCACAACCAAGACAGCATACAGAAAAAAGAATCTATTTTGGGTTACAGTTCCTGGGAGATAAGAGTCTGTCAGGGTGGGGAGGCAGGAAAGCAGGCACCAGGCATGTGGGCAGGAGTAGGAAGCTGAGAGATCACATCCTTAACCACAAGCATGAAGCAGAAAAAGCAAACTGGAAGTGGCCTAAGGCCTAGTCCCGGTGGCATGCTTACTGCAATAAGGCTGTGCCTCTTTGCAATAGTGGCATGCATACCTTGGCGGTAACCAATAGCGCTCTCTCTCTCTCTCTCTCTCTCTCTCTCTCTCTCTCTCTCTCTCTCTCTCTCTCTCTCTCTCTCTCTCTCTCTCTCTTTCTTTGAAGTTAAGGCCCACTCAACAAAAGGGAAATTATGCCTGGTACTAGAAACATAGTCCACTACCCAAGGCTAGTGAAGTCACAGACCTACAACTACCATTTACTAAACCAGAACAATCCCTAACAACCATCTAAATATTTATCCTTATAACCACAGAAAGTAAGGACTCATCACTCATAAAAAAAAAAAAAAAAAAAAAAAAAAAAAAAAATCTTTTTTTGACAGAGACCATTACCAAAAACTACAACCCATCAAAACACAAAGAACACATTACCATGTGGTACCCACCCACCCCATTCCTTTACCTAAGGCTCATGGATTATAGTAAAAGAAGGAGCAGAAAGAGGGTAAAAGCCAGACAACAGGAAGTGTGCTGAGAAACCACATCTCCTAGAAATGTCAAAGAAGCTACACCTGTAAAGTCTCATCAACATGGCCGTCTAGACAAGGCTTAAACAAGGAAAGCACCAGTAGACATGCTAACATGGAAGGCTTCACACTCATGGGATCTCAACCCTAAACAAATAACCACAGGTACTTAAGGAATGCTGAGGGTGGGAAAAATAGCCTTACCCAGTGAGGGTAGGAATCCCCAAATTGGTTTCCAATCTGTGAAAAAGTGAAAAATCCAATAGCAAGAGGTCAGTCCTGAAATCATACACATGTAAGTAACATATGGACTGAGAAAGTTGTATTTATATATTTAGAGGTGTGTGTGTGTGTGTGTGTGTGTGTGTGTGTGTGTGTGTGTGTGTGTGTATAATTAAAGAAACAGTAAACATGAGTTTGAGAGAGAGCAAAGAGGTGCATTGGAAGGGTTAGATGGCAGAAAGGGAAGGAGGAAACAATGTCATTATATTTCAGTTTCAGAAAATAAAAAGAATGGGATCTCTATGCATCCCCAAACAGTGACACCAACTAGAGCATAAATGTTTAAATATCCAAGCCTATGGGGGGACGGTCTCATTCAAACCACCACACCTCTTATTTTCTTCCTTTACTATTTCAATACTCTTTTTTGGTGACCTGCACTCATGTGTTGCATGTCTACCCTTTGTGTTCTTGGATCCTGTATCCTTCTAGTCCTCGTCAAGCCTTTGATCAGTGATAGAAATGCATTCTGGGGTTTAGATTCTGTCCTTTTCTAGGAGGTGATATTTGCAATGCTATCTAAACCATGGAGTCATGAGTTGGGCGGGTAGGTAAGTAGTAAGGAATGTTTGTAGTGCAGGCCCCGGAGACAGGTGGATGGTGGCAGGACCCATAGGAGTTACATTCTTAAAAGGGAATGAAACTGGAAAGGGAAGAGAAATGTTGAATAAAACTGCAGGAGTGCTAGGGATCTCCATTTTCAGGCCTTCACCTTCCCTGAAAAGTGGGAGAGTGTGGAGCACAAAGACAGAATCGCAGGCCCGAACTGAGCGGTAGATAGTTCGAGACTGAGGCCTGCTGCCTGAGAGACTTGTTTTTGTGAACGTTTGTGCTGGAGCTTAGCAGGTTGAACTGACCCTGTGTGCATTTGCACTCCTCTGATGACTTGCCTGATTCTGACGTGGGAACCCTCAGCGGATGCAGTCCTATTGGGACAGTCTATCAAAGTGCCGTGCCCTTCTCTGCCTAAGAGGAAGGCACGTGGCTTGTGCTAACTAAACCAAGTCCCTCAATGGAATGTGAATCTTGAATATATACACAAAGGCTGAAGGCTGTAAATTCTTTCTCAAGGTAGCTTCCAGAAGTGACTGTTATTTAACCACAGGGCCAAGGAGCCACACTGCTTTCTTGAGTTTTATAAACCACCCCATGTCATTTCAAGAAGTTCTATTTACTTATGCTATCCAGAGCTCCATTCCTTTGCTCATAAGTGTGAATTCCCAAAATGGCATAACTATTATGGGGCTTTATCCCAAATCTGTTCATTATATATTAAAACCCAAAATACAGTCAATATGCCTACCCTACTAAAAACACTGTGGTTTAGCTTTGCCCACCTTAAGTGAGCTCAGAACACTTAGCTTATAGTTGGGCAAAATCATCTAGGTCGAAGAAGTCTCTTGACAGTAACGTAGGAGTATCTCATGGAAGTCTTTGGGTGCTGTGCTGAAAGTGAGCAGTAGTTATATGGAGAAATGTTGGGGATCTTGTAGGGCTAACAGTGGAAATGGGGGTGACTCTGACTCTTTTGCCTGCTCTTGGGACACTTCTTCTTCTATTAAGTTCCCCCATCCAGCCTTGAGATGAGAGATTGTGCCTAGTCTGATTGCATCTAGGCATGGTGCTGTGCCCAGCCCTGATGAGCCTGAGGCAGGAAGATCCCGAGTCCCTGCCATCCTGGGTTACAAAGTGACCCCTGAGCTAAAAGCAAACAAATGAACAAAAACTCCTGTTGGTCGTTGGTAAAATGCATAAAATCCATGCAAGATATTTCCAGGAGGGTTCGAGTCACATATTCAGCACCAAGATGCCAAATATATGGTGGGCGTTTAATATTTGTCAATTAAGTGTAGGACAATATACAAGCACCTGGTGTTATATGGACAAAAGCCTTAAGAATTCACAGTAATGCAAAGATCAATACTTACTTTGTAACCACTGTATACACCTACTGCAGAGAAGCCTAGGGTAGCTTTTCCATTCTGAAACCGTGGCTCAAAGAAGATCAATTGGACAGTGACAATTTGTAGAAGAATATTTCCAGCTTAAGGAAATTTCATTTAAAGAGTCATCTTACAATTAAAATAGATCTCTATGGTGCTGTTTAAGGGGCTTGATACATTGTGTAAGCCTGAATATGGCGTCCCACAACATAAATGCGTTCAAACACTGACCTGACCCTTAGATGCAAGTGAAAAACATCTAACAAGCAGCTGTATTAAAAACAAAAAAAAACAAAAACACAAAAAACAAAAATGGCACCGTTAAGGGCACCAGCTACTCACCACACTGTCAACACACAGAGGTCTGAGTAGCACAGGAAATCTTGTTTCTGGAGGAAAAATTTGCCTGGAAGATCACAATCCATTAGGGCATAATGAGAGCCTCCTGGCATGGCCAAGTGGATGAGACTCAGGAAAACCTGAAGAGAGAAGGCTATAAAATTAAAATGCAGTGGGGGCGAACTGTGGCAGCAGATAGCATAACCTTCCTGGTGTCTTTAGTGGTGTTAATGGATCTACTCAGGGGCACAGATGGTGGTTTTCAGAAAAGTCATTTTTTCTCTAACAAATTCATGACTAAACTAAAAAGACCAGTATCAACTTCATTATGCTTTCCAATTGACTTGCTTTTAGGGTTATTCTTTTTATTATAGCTCTTAAGCTCCCATTTCTTTTTTAAAGCACTTCTTTTAATACCAATTTTCACAGCACTAAGAAATTTAGCACTCTTCAGTGGCTGTATTAATGGGAAAGACTGTCAGAGACCGGAGAGAGGCATGAAACACAAGGCGCTGGACTGGTCATTTCTTATCTCCTCAAGCCTAAGGTAGGACCTGGATGCCAGGGCTGACCATCAGACTAAGGTACACAGCGGTAATGACATAGAACCAGACCCATTCTTCTCAGGGAAATTCTCTTCCTCTAAAAACACCAGGCTTAGGACACGAGACACAACCCATAGCCTCCTCCCCAATGCAACTCTTTGCCAAGCCCCTCCTGTCCACACATGACCAGGGAGTGTTTCAAGTGGCCAGAGAATCTAGCCCATTTCACAAGTGTCATTGTGGGTGACTGTAAACACAAGTTTAAACAAAGCTTGTCCTCTGTGTTCCAAGCCAGAGTTCTGCAGTCTGAGTCCACCAGACATGGGGATTCTTTCTGACAGGAGACCGACTTGGAGCAATTCAGATTCCAGACTATTATTGTATTGTTTTTAACAGTACAAATTGAAGCAAATTCCCTCACAATAGGGAAAAACAGAGTATCTGCTCAGCTATTTCAAAAAAAAAATTTCTTTTTTTTTTTTTCGTTTTGTTTTGTTTTGTTTTTCGAGACAGGGTCTCTCTGTGTAGCCTTGGCCATCCTGGACTCAGTTTGTAGACCAAGCTGACCTCCAACTCACAGCGATCTGCCTGCCTCTGCCTCCCAAGTGCTGGGATTAAAGGCGTGCGCCACTTTCATTAGGAAAAGGCATGAACAAATGAGGAAGATCACTATAATGGTAACACACACACACACACACACACAAGATGTAGAATATTTGTAGACACAATACCATAGCAACACTCGATACACAGAAGAGTACAAGCGCCGTTGTTTTCAAGACGCTACCATTAGCTGTTTTATGGTGGTGGGGTTTCAGGTGTGCTTAATCACTTTCATTTTCCTATTTTCTGATCTTAATGTCAGTGTGTTTAATGGAAAGGTGAGTATTTTCTTTTCTATCAGGAAGAGTCAGTAGTCATACACAGATTTCTCGAGCTTTGCATTCTGCACAAAGACCTCTATGACATGTTTTTTGGGGTGTTCTAAATGTTACATTCAGAAACCACATTTATTATCAAAGCTGCTCAGAGCTAAATTCCCATTCTCGATTTTACAGATGGGTAAGATGGCCCTTCCCTGAGACCCCAACCTCTTTCTTTCAGCTTCCTCACCTTTCAGCCAGATCAATTTTTACAAAGCAAATCCTTGCTCTGGCAGATATATCTAAAAACTCAAAAAGTAAAAAGAGTAAAAACACAGATTCCACTCAAATCAGCCGTACAGAAACTTTTGTTCTACTGAGCCCTTAGGTTCTGTTCTAGTTTCATTTCTGTTGCTGTAATAAAATGCTCCAACCAAAGCAATTTGGGGGAAGAAAGGGTTTCTTTCAGCTCATGATCACGGATCACAGTCTATCTCTGAGGGAAGTTAAGACCAAAAAAAAAAAAAAAAAAAAAAAAAAAATCAGAGGAGAAACCTGAAGGCAGGCCTGCTTGCTATTCCACACAGCATTAAGTCTGTCCTAGGGACTCATCACAACCAAAGAAGTACCGCAGAAAACATGAAGCAGGATGCTGGCTTGCTGACTCCCTGCCATCTTTTATTCAACCAGCTTTCTTACACAGTTCAGTACTACCTGCCTAAAGATAGTATGGCCCACAGTTGGCTGAGCATCAATTAACAGTCAAGACAGTCTCTTGCAGACATGCCTAAAGGCCCATCTGATCCGGGCAATTTCTCAGTGGAGGCTGTCCTCGCAGATCAAGATTGTATCAAGGTGACAGTTAAAGATAAACAGAACAGGCTCCAGAACCCTCTCATATCCAGACACTATACTCTCTTCAAGGGGACCTTGCCTCACAGTTCTTATATAAAATCCACTCCTGCTCACAGGCTCTTGTGTGGTGGTGTGCACAGATGGCTATAGCTGGGAGCCCTCCTATCCCTAGAAGGCTAAGAAATTTCTGGAACCCCTTTTTGCCATGCTTCACCGCGCTCTGTACAGTGTACACACAGGCTCCATCTGTATCAAGGCATGGAGCAACCCACATTATCTAGGATACAAGACCCTCAGTGGAACTCTGGGAAAGTGGCTCGCTTAAACTAATGCCGTCATGGAAGAGGGCAGGGATAGTGCATTGCAATCTGAAGAGAATTAAAGTGCTTTGGGGTGACAGGGTAACTTCTTCAAGAACATTTTCCTCCCTCCTTTCCTTGGAGATACTGTCCTCCTTTGGAAATGGAGGGCAATGGTTTTTATTCAACCGGTTTTTAATTTTTGTCTCATGCTAAGAAATAGCAGTGATCATTCGCAAAGAGGTTTTAATGGCAGGGAAAATGGCTTTGCATGTTACAAACCCCACCCAGGAACTGCCGGTCACCATAACGGGAGCCTCTCTCCATGAAAGCCAGGGGCAGGTCTTCAGAGTTTTGTATAACGGGCCAGTGGGGCAGTCTTCGAACAACAACCAAAAAAAAAAAAAATCACCAGAACAAAGGACCACCTTTAGAGATATGGAAAAGTAAGGCTCAGAATGTGTAATATTTGAGCATTTTTAAATATGCTTTTAACTTTTTACACTCTCCCATCATTTCTCAAATCCTAGTTTTTAATGAGAAAACCTTCAGATAGAAAAATACCAGAAAATCAGAATGAACAATCAGGAGAGTTGTAAAATGCAGGGACATTTGAAAAAATAGCAACACATGTCTGTAAGCAGCCTTTAAATTAACACAATGTTGACACGAAGGAAGAAAAATGTTCTTTGTTGCAGGCAAAGTTTCCCAATAAATCACACTTGATGTTCTATTTTAATTCTGATTCTCCCACCACCACCCCTCATCAAAGTCTTGTCTGAACAGAGGTTAATATAGACTAGAGCATCATGCACCACTTTGAAAGGTCTTCATTTCTCCCATGGACATCCAGTATGCCTGGACATCTGGACATCCAGCACACCTGGACGTAGGCCTCAGGTTATTGTGTAATTCAAATACTGATTTCTGTACCGCCCCCCATATCTGGTTACAATTCTTGTTCTAAGAATCTCTCAACTCAATGTTGTGTTAACTCTGCTCCCAAATTGTCCCCTGATATGCCAATAAAGCAGCTTATAGCCAATCACTGAGCAGGGGAAAGAATGGGGCTGGACTTCCTGCCAGCTAGGGTAGGAGGCGGAAGTAGGGGATTCTGGCATAGGAGAGGTCAAAGAGACATCAGGAAAAGGAGCTGGAGCAGAAAAGCCACAAAGTGCAAGTATCTCTGTTAGGTAAGCTGGGAGGAAGCCAAATTAGTTTAGAGGGTTAAGAATAGAGTAATAACCGCTCGCTTCTTATGCTGTGAAGCTTATTACTAAACAAATATAAAAGAGTCTCAGTTTTTGTGTGATAGCCTCTGCTAGAGGCTGCTGCACATGCACACACAGCAGGTGTGGCGCACTGGAACATTCACTTCCTCCAAGAACAGCCTGGGGCAATGGAGGGGAGAAGTAATCCTCCTCTTGCCAGTCTCAGGAGGAGATTGCCAGGATTTGGGCATTCCTGGCATACCCCACTCTTGCTCCAGGCCAGCTTCTCCCACTCCCACGGCTCCACAGCTCCACACAAGTGTAGTGGTATTTGAAGTTGCTGTAGACCTTGAAGAAGTGGAGCCTAATGGGAGGACCTTAGACCATCAGGGTCATGCCTTTAAATAGGATTATGATGCCCTGGACTTTTCTCTCTCTCTGCTCTAATTCAAGGTATGGCCACTTGCCCTGACACACGTTCCTGCCATTACCATCAGCCAACATCACCAGAGATCAAACCGATAGATAGGTTCGCCCAATCTCAGACTTCAGACCACCAAACTGTACCTAAATACACCTCTATGCTTAACATTCAGCCTCTCTGGTGTGTCATCACAGTAATACAAATCTGATTAGACCAACCTCCTTCCTGATCTCTGACAGCTGTCTCCTCACTACCTCTCACATGCCGTGGAAGCATCCCTAACTCTAAAGAAGCTAATCCAATCCTGGGAAGTCCACTCTCATGACCTCTTCTAAACCAAAGGCCCTACCACTGTATACCACACAGATGCATGGTGTAGCTTCAAAAGAAAAGTTTGGAGGAGGCATAAGTATTCAATCCATAACGCTTGATTTTCCCCTTCCTACCCATTTCCACATCTAAGTCAGTCATATCCCTTGGTCTTCCTCTAAGATACACGCTGAGTCTTTCTACTTTCCTTCAGTTTTTTCTGAACTGCTGCAGTAGCCTTCCCTGGTCTCCTCCTCTTCACTCTCATCTCCACTCTCACAAAGCATTCTGTTATTATAAAAACTTAAATGAAGTCGGGGGGTGGGGGGAGGTGCATGCTTTTAATCTCAGCACTCAGGGAAGCAGATGCAGGCGGATCTCTATGAGTTCAAGGCCAGCCTGGGCTACAAAGTAAATCCAGGACAGCCAAGGCTACACAGAGAAACCCTGTCTCAACAAACAAAAACAGAACCAAAAAAAAAAAAAAAAAAACTAGATTAGAACAAGTCGGGGCCTGGAGAGATGGCTCAGTGAATCAGAGCACTGTCTGCTCTTCCAAAGATCCTGAGTTCAATTCCCAGCAACCACAGGGTGGCTCACAACCATCTATAATGTGATCTGATGCCCTCTTCTGGCATGCAGAGGCATATGCGTCTAGATAGAACACTCATGTACATAAAATAAATAACATCTAGAACAAGTCACTCCCCTGCCCACACCACAATAATAGTTTCCCCTCACACCTCGAGCGAATCCTAAACCGGTGACTGCCCGACCTTCCACCACCCATCCCTGATCGCTTCTGGAACTCACTTCAGGTCACATCCTACTGCTCACTGTGCTATCCCTAGCTCTACAGAGATGCCAACCTCAGGCCACAACTGATCATACCTCTGCTTACAGGTATTCTGTCTTTTGCATGTCCTTGGCTACTCAAGTCTCCTCTGCGAGAACCTTGACATTATAGTCCCTGAGTTCTCAAAGGTTACAGAGAAAGGTCCCTGGGTTCTCATCCTCAGGAGTCAACCCAGTCTCTTTTATAATGTCCTGCATCTTCTTAACTATCAACTGTGACATCCTCTCCTCTTACTCCTGTCCTTCTTCTTCATCACGTAGTCAGCTTTTGACTATCCTTGGGTATAGTCAGAACCTTGGCCCCTGGATGAGACATCAGAAATTCTTTCTTTAAAAAAAAAAAAAAAAAAAAAAAAAAAAAAGAGTAGGCTGGTGTTGAACTCATTATATAATTGATCGTCTGTCTCCACTTCTTGGGTGCTGGGACTACAGGCATGGACCACCATGATGGGCTCTGTAGTCCTTGATCATGTGCTAACTACTTAGGAAGCAGACCACAACATGTTTCACAGCTACACTATGAAGAAAGTCACTGTGACATTCTCCACCCTGATCTCCGGTGTTCCCATTTGTAGAACAGCTCCTGAAGATCACCCAGATAATCCTAGGGTAACTGCCGACTGGGGTTCCTGAAGAATTCCAAGGAGGGTATACAGCTATTTCAAATAAAACAGTTACACATCCAACTCAAACAATTGGGTCACATGCTGGTCTAAGTTTCCTGCCTTCCTACGGAGGTTTCCAGAGATACTCAACTTGAGGACAGCAGTATCTTGGCTTATACAAGAGCATCTGGTACAGATTTGTAAGTGAGAAACTCCTCATTTAAACCCTAAAAAAATGCAATCAGCTCATCTCTGTGCTAGAGAGACAAAACCTAATGAGAGAATTTGAAAATTAAGATCACGTTACCAAGGAAGATTTTATCAAATGGCAGCCTGGTGCTCGGACTGAGTTTATCAGAAGTCATACTTCAGAATCACTTTGTGGACAAGACTAATTGTAGTGATATTTTTGATAGCCTGGGCTTGCTACCTGATCAAGGTCTAGCAGGAGAATGAATATATATCCTTTAGCCTATAAGTGGACAGCACCATGGCCTGGATTTGGGTCCTGAATTATGTAAGAAGAAAGAATGAGGACTGAGCAGTAAAAATGTGGACGTTCATTTCTCTCTTCTCTGGCTGTGGACGCTACCTGCTCAGCTGTTTTAAGTCCCTGCCTCCTGGGCCTCCCATTATGATGAAGTGTAACCTAGAGTTATGAGCTACATTAAACCCATTCTCCCCTAAGTTGCATTTTTGTCAGGGTATTATATCAGAGCAACTAGAAGGAAAGTAAAAAGAGCTGTCTCGTGGCACTTTGGTCACATTCAGATTACAGATATACTTCTTGACCAGCCCAGCTTGGGGATAAGAAGGATTATATGAAAGAAGCAATATTAAAACTGAAAGTGGAAAAAGCCTTGGACATTTAGCAAATCCATTGCACCAGTCTGTATGGCTTCTGGCTAGTGGCCATGGGCAAGCTTGGATGCAGGCAGAGTCAATGGCCAAACTCTGCCAAGACAGGGTAAGCAAGTCCTTAATAGTTCCTGCCTATCAAATATGTCTGGCAGAGATAATGGGCTGGAAGGCCAAAAATGAGGCTCTAACATTATAGAGAGTGTTGGGTGACTGTTTCGGGCAGTAAATTGTCTCAGTCATTTTTTCATTTTGGAAGCTGCTAACATGCACTTCCTGTTCACTCAGGCATTTAAATTTTATTCCTTCTCAAGTCTCTGATGGGGTTGAAGACCAGATAGTTTAGTCTTACAATAAAGTTTAGTTGGTTAGGGGATATGATGTGTTTTGATCAAGATAGATGATTTAAGTTAATAAAGATGAGATATGATAGATGCTGAATTTTATTCAGAAATTTGGGCCCAACAAAGTTGGAAGGATGCTTGATTCAGGCTTGACAAAGGCAAATGGACAAATCACTATGAATGTAACATTCATATAACTCATGATTGTCTCATGGTTCTTCCTGCTGGGTATAGTTTGTCTTATTCATGTGTAGTAATATAAATGTATATGTTAAAAAAGAAACATAATAAAATAATTTTTTAAAAAGATGAGGAAAAATAGTTAAAGGAGAAGATGTGGGGAAAGGAGGTTGTTCCTGTGACTTTTATGCATATTAGAGTTAAATGGTGTCAAGCAAGTCTGCACATCATGGACATTTCCACAGTGACTGTTGCCCTCAGTATATCAGACATAGGTATTCAGCAGGATTGGCAGGTACACACCCACCACCACCACTTAGGTGGACATTTCTGTGAAGGATTCTGTTGACTTGTTCAGTCTCCCTGTTCATTGTCACATACACACACACACACACACACACTATACACACAGTAAATTAATCTATGTAATAAAAAATTGAAATCAGAGATAACTCAAGCAAATAACCTAATGATGCACATTAAAGCTTTAGGAAAATAAGGACAAATCAAATCCCAAGCAGTGAAAGCTGGTGGTATAGTGGTAAGCTTAGCTATATTCCAATCCTCAAAGCAGTAGAAAGGAAGAAGTAATCAATACCAAGGGAGAAATTAATGAACTAGAAATGGAAAAAATACAAAGAATTGATTAAACAAAGGGTTAGTTTTCTGGAAAGAGAAATAAGATTGACAAATCCAAAACTGATTTAAGCAAAAGAAAGAGGGAAGACACAATTTTTGAAAATTCAAGATGAATATGAAGACATTGCCTCAGACACCAGTGAAATTATGACATGCTAAAAAAAAAAAAAGCTATATTCCACTAAGTGGGAAAATCTGAAAGGAATGGATTTATTTCTAGATATAGATGGCCTATCAAAGACAAACCAAGAATAGATCAATAATTTAAACAAGCCAATAACAAGAAATGGGATCAAAGCAATAAATTTTTTAAATCCTCAAAAAAAAAAGTCCATGTACCAAAGATTTAGAGGAAAAATCTCCAAGACCATTAAAGAACTAAAACAAACACTCCTAAAATTATTCTGTGGAACTGAAAAAGAAAGAACATTCCCAAAAGTCAGTATTACTTTAAAACCCAGTGCAAATAAAGGAAAGAAAGAAAGAAAGAAAGAAAGAAAGAAAGAAAGAAAGAAAGAAAGAAAGAGACTACCTTACAATAGAAAGCCATGCTCAGAATGTTCCTTACTGATCTCTTCACAGTAACAATCAGCCTAGATCTCCATCAACTCATGAATATATAATGAAAATATGGTACATTTAAAGAATAGACTTCTAGCCTACTAAAAAAATATGTAGTTCTGAAAACTACAGGAAAATAGATAGAAATGGAAAAAATTATACTGAGTGAGGTGGCCCAGCCCCCAGAAGAGAAATGCCATGCGTTCTCTCTCATATATGCATCATATCTTAAAAAATGGTTTTTGTATTTGACTTGGAATGTCTGTAGAGGCCATGAAGCTAGGAAGGGGGGCCATGAGGAAAGAGCATGTAATAGGTATATTATCATTAAAAATAGAGTGAGGCACAACATATCTGACATGGAAAGATTTATTGTAGAAATGTGGGAGGAGAAAGAAGGGGAAAGAGGCACTCCAGGGGGACAGAGAGAAAGAGAAAGAGACAGAGAGAGTGCAAGAGAAAACAAGAGAGAAAAAGAGTAAGAGAGATACAAGATGGCAGCTGGTTGGCCCTTTTATAGTCTGGCACACAACTGGCGGCCTCAAGCAATGATGTCAGAGGTTGCTAGGCAACTTGGAGGCAGGCTAATGGTTAGCTTGTACACTAACAATAGGACTCAGGTGAAATGAGAGTGGAGGGGAGGAATACAGGGGCAGTAAGGATTAATCAACAAAAGGAAAAGGGCAAAAGCAGTGGGAGGGTGAGCCAAAATTAAGGTTGTAGGCAGGCATGTGGAAACTTACTGCACTATACCCATATTTTGTTGTTTTAAGAGCATTTGGATAAAGATACACTACATGGGTGGATACTGCCAATCCCAGCAGCCGTGAGTGCTCAAATGGAAACCTCAGTACCAGATACGGAATGCCGCTGTTAGTCAGCAGGAATCCAGAGGCCCTGAAAACAAATGCAAACTATTGTCCTTCTCCACTTGCCCTGGATGGTTAAGACTTTATTGCAGAAGATAACTGCGCATCTTGGTTAAAGGATGTTGAGAACCAAAGGCAGAACTGTTGGAAGTTCCCTCTCTGCTCCCTAGCGTACACTGTGATAGGAAGTGCTACGCTGAATGCTGGAGGAGAAAGCTCAGCATTATGCCACAGAGAATCTTATAAGCTACGGTACCAACCCGCCAGGCCAGGTGTGCCCTCTGGTACAGTAGTGGCATGACTGTTGGGGGGCCGGGGGGAGATACCAACATCTCTCTAAAAGGATTTGAGACCCATTCCAAAGGAGAAAATGTATACCGGTTACTCTATGGTCAAAATACATAAATTTGGTTTAAAAATAAATAAATAAAAAACATGACTGGGGAGGTCATAGTCCCTAGGGAGTAACACACTACTATTTTGATAACTTGACGTGGCATGAAACTGCCTTCTAAATATTTATGTGTATAGACAAATGCTGCTCTTAGCCTTAATCAGAGAAGCTTTGCAGTAAATTACGGTGAATGCAGAGATTCTGAGGTGATCAAAGTGCTGATATTTCATGACTGTTGTATGCACAGCCCCAAACAAGGCATTTGTACCACCATTTCTAAGGTTCAGGGAATGTCTCAAAAGAGGAGATAGGGGGGAAAAAATGTAAGCGCTGGATGACGGGGAGCAGGGTAGCAAATCACTATCGTCTGGGCACAAGGCCATCACTCACAGCAGCTGGAGTGTGCCTGCCCTGGCCTGTCACCAGTCAGTCATGGGTGGGGGAGGGGCTCGTGGGTCTCTACCCCTCCCTGGGGTAGACTATGGATGCTGGGAGGATCCTTGTCTCTAGTTGTGTACCCACTGGGAAGCCTGCCAGGATCCAAGAGATCATTCCCCACTCCGATCATGTGGATAATAACCTCAGTGGAACTCGGCCACAGGGCAAAACAAAAAGACTCAAATGTGGGAAGGGACTCACAGGGAGGAGGTGGAGTTGATGGTGGGAGGAGATGGAGAGGGCGTGGAGGTGAGAATAATTAGTGCGTCACACACATATATGAAGTTGTCATGGGATACATTTAGCTAATAAAAAGAAACCAGAAGACTCAAATTTCAATTCAAATCTGAAATCAGGAGGAGACCAAGCCCATCGCTGGCAGCCCAGTAGGAGAATTCCCTCTGCTCAGTTTTTTGTTTGTTTGTTTGTTTTGTTTTGTTTTGTTTGTTTTTGTATGCAGGCCTTCAGGTGATGAGATGAGACCCGCCACACTGGGGAGGACAATCTATTTGTCTCACTTTACCCAGGCAAACACTGACCTCGTACAATCACTCCTTTTCAGAGTCACTTATGATAATGTTTGGCCAATTATCTCACTGCTACCATGCCATGGTTTAGCTCATATTCAGAACTGCAGATCTGCTCCTCAACTGGCGAACTAGTGACTCATACATTCAAGCATTTGTCAGGAGGCTGTGCTAACTCTTACCTGGCTGACTCCCCTTAAGTCTGTGAGTCCCTTGAACCATGTCAGTTGTCTTCATCTCCTTTGTACCATTGATAGTATCATCATATGCAAGTTAAGTCCTGGTTAACAGCATCTCCTGGATGGATGCACGCATCCATGGATGGATGAATGGATGGATGGATAGAATTTTCTAGAGTAATGGGATACTGGGCACAGGCTAAACTGACTAGAAACATCCTGACAACTCTGAAATTGGATCAGAGAAAAATCAAATCTTCAGAGAAATACATTCCTAGCCTGTACTTTTACTAAGTAATTAATGTTTATCTCAACAATCCAAAGCAAATATTAAATATAGAAGCATTGTTGACAAATAACATATGCCTGGTAGTGGTTGCCGTATGAATGGCTTCTCACAGGAAAGGTAACATGTGGAAACACCTCCTAGCCTCTGTGGGTCTCTCATTGATGACGTTGCTATGTTGTAATTGATATGAAGACTACATCTCATTGTGACGATGCTGTAGTTGTTGTGTAGCCCACAGCCACATTTGAACGCCAATGTGGTATTTCAATGAATAGAACCCCCAGCTCCTCTAACAAGTATGTCATACAGATTCCCATGGCCAAAAAAAAAAAATGGTTCTAGAAACTTCTATAACTTAACTCTCATGTAGAATAGACTAGGAAGACAGGCTTCATACCTATGAAGTCTAGCTCAGAGGTCCCAGAGTGTCAGCTCAGAGGATACCTTACAATGTTCTTGCAAAGTTATAATAAACTCCTAGATAAGAAACACTTCCGCAGAGGGCAAAGTCAGGATGTCTTTTAAAATCGTTTTTTTACCATTACTTTTCCTGATGGGCAATCTCTGGTGGTCGGAACCTGAGAGGTCTCATGACTAGCCTAGGAAAATTTCTAAGCAGTCTTTACAGATTCATATTTCATAGCTTGAACATACACCACGTCTCCGGGGGGGAAGTAGAAGAAATCCCAGCCGCTATCGATGTTTCTTATCAATAATGATAAATAGAGAATGATGCGTAGCAAAGGCCAGAATCTGCTGAACGAGGAAGCACAGAGTTTCCTTCCTTGCAAACTGGAGAAAGTATCAGGAAAAACCCTCAAAGCATCAGTTCAGCAGCTGCCCAACAGCCATAAAGGATGTGCTCCCAAGGACCCCACCTGGAGATAGCCCACTTCCCTCTCTGTTCAGCAAGAGTGGTCCAAGACACTCTGTTTCTGGAGAGAATGTTAGTTTTAGTTTTGAGTGGTCAGAATGCGTTGGAAGCAGGGAAAGACTCGTTGCCATCCCACACACATTTTCTCTAAGGAGTATGGGGTGGGGGCGGGGGCAGATTTAGAATGTTCTCCAAAGCCCCACCAAGAATCTGTCAAAAGATCCATGTAGGAAGCTAGCTTTGCTCTTCTTGAGGGGAAAAAGATTTAAAAAACACAGTTCAAGATGCACAGATTGCAGGAAATGTGACTGGGACCATTTTGAGTCCACTGATGTATATACCACCATACACATTGAACTTTCTGTCACTTTCATTTGCGTGCCTTGCCGCTGACAGAGACATGTCTTTCTCTGCCTTTGCGGCCAGACTACCTGGACTATGTTTCAGTCCCATCTGGAGGACATGTGGCCAGTGTTACGAATCTGTCGTCATAGCTGATATCCTAACGCCTGGCACATAGACACTCCCAGGCTGGTCTCCTCCACTCCTTGGGAAATGGAAGGCCATTACTATCCCATCCACCATCAAGATGTCTTTTTTACCTTTCCTTCTGCCTGGCAACTAACATCTCCTTCCTTCTCTGTCCCTTTCTTGGGCAAGCCCCAGCCCAGGGGCCATCTCCCAGCTCCTACTTACTCTGTAACTATTGTTGGTATATAGCCATGCCTGTTCCTTCCTGCATTGTCTATGACCATCAGTCTATACAACAGGCCAAGGGAAGCACTGGTAACCAAAGATGCATCACCTCCATGAGCTTGAAATATACCGTCTGTTCTTTTCCAAAAAGTTTGCCAGCCTTTGTTTTATATTCATGGACAAGTTAGGATCTTTGCCAGGGGTGAGGGGAACCTCCCACTCCTAGATAAAACAGTGTGTTTGGTAAATAGTCTGTCCTTGAGAACTGACCGTTCTATTTCATTTCCACTCATGCAAGTGGGTTGTGGTTGGCTAATGAAGCTTCAAGCCTGATTTTCAAATAAAAGCATTTTTCAGATTTTATCCTACCTTGCTTTGGTGGGGGTTGGAAGAGACAAGAGTCTTATGTAGCCCAGGCTAGACATGTTATGGAGTTAAGTGCCAGGACTACAGACTTGTGCCAGCATGCCTGATATGGGGTGGTGGTGGTTGGGGATGAAACCCAGGGCTTTGTGTAGACTGGGCAAGCACTCTATCAACTGAGCTACAACCCTAGAGCCAGTCAACCACACCTATTGAAAGCTAGAACTCGTTGATATTTGGTGTTCACTTCCAATGTCATTGAGGCAGCTACCTGCCTTGACCCAGGTGGACAGGCCTCACCACGGTGTAGAGCAGTTTTGCTGTCTTCGGTTCATTGGGCATCAACTATTCTCAGCCCATGAAGCGCAGCTGGTGTCACTGACTTAGCGGAAACACAAATGAACGGTGGACAGGAGAGAACGAGAAAGTCGCCAGGTTGAAAGATAGATAAAATGATGGGACCAGTGTGATGACTCAGCAGGTAAAGGTGCTTGCCGCCAACCCTGGAAACCTGAGTTCCATCCCCAGAAGTCACAGGCTGGAAGGAAAGAACAGACTCTAACAGGTCCTCCTGCCTCAGCATGCACACCAGGACATGAATGTGCACGCACATACAAATGCACATGTACATATGCATGCCATACACGCACATACCCACGTGTGCACACACGCACCACTAATAAATACGATTTTAAATTTTTGAGAAAGCGCTTAAATTATAGGTCAATGAAATACTTCAATAGTAAAGGCTCTTGCTGTATAAAACTGGCAGGCTGGAATTCACAGGGCAGAAAGAGAAAATTGACTGCTCAAGTTGTGTTCTGAGCTCCACAAATACAGACACAAAAAATAAATAAATAAATATTTTAAAATAAAAAATAAAATAAAATAATAAGGAAGAACAACTAAGTCAAATCTCCCTCTCTCTCTCTCTCTCCCCTCTCTCTCTCTCTCTCTCTCTCTCTCTCTCTCTCTCTCTCTCTCTCTCTCTCTCTCTGAGATGGGCAGAGGAGGAAGCAAGCATGTTCTTTTAAAACAAGCGGGAGAGAAGGATCAGCTGTTAAAAGCACAGGCTGCTCTTCCCAGAGGACCTGGGTTCAAGTCCCAACACCCATATAGCTACTCACACTGTCTGTAAATGCAGCTCCAGGGGATCTGCCCTCTTCTGTTCTTTGCTGGCCTTGCACTCATATGTATAGACATACATGCAGGAAAAACACCCGTACACATCAAAATAAATAGAAATTTTAAGTGAGCATGGCTGGCTCAGATGGTAAGAGTGCTTGCTTACCTAGTTCACACACATGTCAGAAGCAGCCCTGGGTTTAATCCCAGATACCACATTAATAGGATGCAGGATGCATGCCTGGGATCCCAGGAGTACCAGCAGCTCAAGGTCATCCTTATCTGTATAGTAAATTTGATGTTGAGGTTAGGCTGGGCTAGATGAGACCCAATCTCAAAGGAAGGGAGGGAGGGAGGGAGGAAGGAAGGAAGGAAGGAAGGAAGGAAGGAAGGACAGAAGGAAGGAAGGATGGACAGAAGGAAGGAAGGATGGACAGAAGGAAGGAAGGAAGCACAGAAGGAAGGAAGGACAGAAGGGAGGGAGGAAGGAAGGAAGGAAAGAAAAACAGAAGGAAGGAAAGACAACAGGGAGGAAGGAAGGACAGAAGGAAGGAAGGAAAGGAAGGACAGAAGGAAGGAATGACAGAAGGAAGGAAGGAAAAGAACAGCATGCTGTTGTGACCCAGAGTAGATTGCAGCCGGAGGGTCCACAACCTAGCACAGCATATGGCATCCCATGCTCACAGGGTAATTAAGCACTGCCTTGGAAAGGGACACTTGCACCCCTCTTCTGCAGCCTGACGGCTGGTTTGTATCACTTCCTATTCATTACTGTCAGGAAGAACAAAACAGGCCATGATTAATGTAGCCCAGCACAATGAATTGCAGCCAAGGATGATTCCTCCAAATGAAGAAAACATGAGGTTAAGCGAGAGGGGAAAAAAATACCATCATTTACTAAGGCTTGGGCCTCTATTTATACTTTATGTGGACGCATAGTATTATCGTTGTTGTTACTAGCAATCTAATGAGATTTAGATGTTGCCTGATGTTAATACTAGCCTGTGTGCCATGTGTGCCTTAGCTCACCAGATCCTCATAAAATCCAATGGCCTGGATATTGATGTCCTTCCTAATTGACAGGTAAGGCAATGAGCTTCAAGAGGCTCAGTGACTCCGCCAGTTGCTGGGCATTAGAACCAGAGCGATATCAGGGCCAGTAATAGATGCTCTGTTTATCTCCTCGAGTTGTCATTAGTGTTAAACACGATGCTATCGTAGGAAGAAGTCAAAATTTAACATGCTTATCCGTATAAGATCACCTGATATGCTATCTTCTCCACGTTGTGCGGTGACTCAAAATCTATCTCAGATGATGGGTTAGTGTCCACCAAGCCAGGGCAGCATAAGTGGCCATAGGGCTAGGAAGACCCTGCAGGAGCAATCTTGGAAGGACCAGAATTTGGGCCCATAGACAAAAATGTCCAAATTCTTGCATCTGTGAGGTTAGGGGCTGAAGTAAAGTGATAGCTCAATAAACATTTGTTGAACTCCTAGATAATAAATAATTAAGTAGTTACAGCTAGATCAATAAATAAATATCCATTTATCCAGTTGAATATATAAATAGTTAAGGCAAGCTGCCTGGTTTAAATACCTAGTCTATCTTAATGCAGTTGCCTAGCAATCTAAATATACATCTAAAACACGTGGGGTTTTTTTTCCCCATCGTATGCACAATGGTTGTTTAGATACATGGATCCTCCATCCTCATGGATAGTGCTTTAATTACAATATGGCAATAAGAAGGACCTCGGGGAGGGGGAAGCAAGACTGGAGGTAGGCTTTGCATAATCACATAATTACTGGAAACATGAAAGAGTTTCCTCCCTTCTAAAACACAACTGGCACAGCATGTTCCATGACAACTGTGAGTCGCTCGTCGTCCCCCCCCCCCACAAAAAAGTAAATCCTAGAAAAATCAAACTAATTCATTTTCTCACATTCTAAAATTCGGTGGGTTTTTTTTGTTTTGTTTTGTTTTGTTTTGTTTTTGTTTTTTTTTTAACTGAGTAAAATGCATTGAAAATTCCCAAAGTGAGGCCTCTTGCCTACAGACTTTAGTGAATCCACTATCCCACTGAAACATCCTTCTGAATCATCTGAAGAGATTATCATCCAACAAGTCCATGCAGGGATGAGTGCATCACAATTGGAAAAGCAACTGTTAAAGCTCTTCGCAAACCCAAACTGGTGGTGCCAAGCGAGCTGGGTTTGCACTTGCAGGAGCGCACAGCCCTGGAGCCAGAAGAGCTGAATTCCAGGGCTCAGGCACAGGCTGGGGCTCAGGTTCTCTCTATGCCTCCACACCTCGAACCAGCTGCATGGACTTGATCTTTGGGCTTCGTGGGGCAACCCCAGGCACTCCAGAACGCAGCTTTCCAAGTTCACGCACCTCTGCTCGCTTACTCAAATAAAACCCCCAGGATCCCTCTGACTGGCACTACTAGTTCACTTGGTTTAAATATGCTGACCCCTGTCCCCATCACTGTGGCCAAAGAAACAAAAGCTTCTGAGTAGCCAAGCTGAGTGGCCTTCAGCCACCACAACTCAGCATCGAATGAATACTCCTCAAAGCCCAAGGGCTGACAGTAGAGGATACAAAGTCTGCTGGAGAAAACTGGGATGCTATTACTAGGATAAGGGAAAATGGGTGTTGGAAAGTTGAAATGCCAAATCCTCTCCAGCATTTGGCATTGCCAGCACAGCCACTAATAATTGAGAATACACGGTTGGGCACACCTTCTTATCGTCCCCTCACCCCCTCACCCCCCTCGTACTCTCCCTCCCCCACCCCAAAGTCCCCAGAGAATAAACTGGTCTCCCTGGGATCTAAAATGCTGCAAATCATTTTCTGACTAGTTTGGGTAATATCCTCTCAGATAAATGGTTACAATAAAAAAGAGCAAAAAATAAAAACAAAACAAACAAACAAACAAACAAAACAAACCCTAAGCTAGGAAGAGGATGAAGCTAAGCCTAGGCTCCACAGTGAGTTCTAGGCCAGCCTGGAACTGGCAAGACACTGCCTCAGCAACACAACAGCAGGAAGAAAGTGAAGGGAGGGAGGGAGGGAAGGAAGGAAAAGAGGGAGGGAGAGAGAGGGATGGAGGGAGAGCCAAATATGTTACCTGGTGAACTTGTTGATGCTATAAGGAAACATCTGAGCTTGGCTATTTTATGAGGAAGAATTGTATTTAGCGCACAGGTTTAGACATTAGACATCTAAACAACATGGCCACGCCCTTAGAAGAAAGTGTTTGAATGCATCTCATGATACCGAGAACATGAATGCATCTCTGTGTATCCGGTCTTTCTCTCTCACTTTGTAAAGCCATCAGGGTGCAGTAATAGAGAGTCTGCCTTAAATGATCTAAGCTAATCAATCTACTCCACTCCCAAAGACCCTGCCTACAAATACCACAGTCCCTAATTTCCACTCTAACCATCAGCATAAGACTTTGGGGATTAACCTCATGTGGGAACTGGGGAGGGGAGAGCTGTACTAGTTACTTTTTCTGTGGTCATGATAAAATACTCTGATTGGGGAGGAGAAAGAAAGAAAGGAAGGAAGGAAGGAAGGAAGGAAGGAAGGAAGGAAGGAAGGAAGAAAACTCAAAGTATGAAGGGTTTATTTCAGCTCACAGTTTGAGGGTTCAGCCAGTTGGTGCTGGGGAGTCAAGGTGGCAGAAGCCTAAAATGGTCCCATTTCATTCTGTTTCAAGAAGCAGAGAGCAGTGAGTGGTGGCTCGTATTTTTTCTTTTCAGTTAGGTCTTCCACCTCCTTGAACCTAATCAAGACAATCCCTCACAGGTGTGGGGCTGTCCCCTGGATGATTGCAAACCTGGGAATTTGACAATTAACCTAACCATCACAGGGACCAAACCACATTCAGATCACATCACGGGCCCATTGCACCCATGCCCGAGTCTCTGGGGCCTACAGTCTACATAAGGAGCCTCCATATTTCATCACAGCTATTTCCCAGTGTTCACCGTGGTAAAATTAATCACAGTGTTGAAACCCTTAACGTACAAAACAACTGAATATCCATATACCACAAGAAGACACCACTAGGTCTTGCTATACGCGGTAGTAGTTACTACCTGCGTAGGGCACAAGGTATGAGGGACTAGTTAACACTGAGATGTTCTTGTCTCACACACACACATTTCAAGAACACTGCAAAGAATATAAAATATTAGAATAATCGTTATACTGTTTACACTTTGAAATGAAACTTTCTATACACTGGGTTACAAATGTTGTTAAAATTGATTACATCTATCTTTAAATTTTAGTTTCTGTATGGGAGTGTGTGTACCCACACCACAACACAAGTTTGTGGGCTGGAGGACAGCTTGCTTGCTTGCTTTCTTCTTTCTTTCCAAATAAACTCATTATGTATACAATGCTCAGCCTGCATGTACACCTGTAGGCCAGAAGAGGGCACCAGATCTCATTATAGGTGGTTGTGAGCCACCATGTGGGTGCTGGGAGCTGAACTCAGGAGGAGCACTGAGTGCTCTTAACCTCTGAGTCATCTCTCACCAGCCACACAAGACAACTTTCAACAGCCAATTCCTTCCTTCTGCCCCCATGGGCTCTAGGGATTGAATTCAGATGCTAGGCTTGACAGCAAGCACCTTTACACACTGAGCCATCTTGTCAACTCAACATCTATTTATTTTACCTGTGTTTGCTAAGCATGTACTCTACCACTAAGCTACCCTAACCTCTAACCATCTGTTTTTTAATGTGACTACTGGAAAAGCTAAAAATAACATAAATATTTTTCTTTATACTTTCTCTGGATGGTACATTGTAATTAATCTTTAATAGCAGCCAGTTGATGGACCAACCTAACTCCATCTTAAGATCAGAAACCATCTTGCTACAAGCTCAAAATAAGCTTCTTTCTGTTTCCTGTAAGATGTAAGTTTCTGTAATTTAACATGTTCCATACTCTATGTCCTGACCTCTACCCTCATAAGAGAAGGTGTTCTGCCAAATAATTTTGAGATGTTCTGCCAAGTTCCTACATAACCAAAATTCCTCTGGAAATCCCCCAACCCTTGGAAAGCCAATAGCCTTGCAGTTTGGGGCCTATAAAAGCCCCACTTCTCCTATGATCTGGACTGTCCTCCTCAGTCCCCTCAACTTAGGGAGAGGCAGTCGCCATACTGGCTATACTGTGCACATACAATAAACCCAGCTATAAATTTGACTAATTTGGGCCCTGGTCTTTATGCATACTTCACAGAGGCCAGCAGAAGTGGGTGAGGGAGGGTAAAGTGGCTGCCTCTAGGAAGGCAAGGTTCATGCTAAGCCACGTCAGTATGATCCGAAATATCTTTGTGTTCATTCACCACGTTAATTTTTAAAAGTTAGGCAGCCTCGAGGTAACAGTGAAGCACTTCAGAGGGCCTTCCCCCAAGACACTCTACAGTGGAGGCTTGCTCACGGTTGCCCCAGTGTTTTCCAGGCTGCATGCTCACTCCCTAACCTGAAGGGCTTCAGAATGGCCGTGGAACTAATGTAAAATGCCTGGACCGCAGCAGTCTGGATTTCTCCCATATATTGTTTTTCTAAAGAGTCCACGTGATTTCTATCCTTCACATCTATTTAGGAACTTCTGGCCTATGGTCTAGAACTCTGGAACGAGTCAATAAGAAACAGAGCCCAGGTTATATACCGAAGAAAATCTTGACTGTGCTACAGGTACTCTGTAGGCAATGGGTCTACGTTCCTTTAGACACGAGCCATCTTGGAATCAGAGCTATCTTCATTAGACACCTAGGCTTCCCCCTTTCTCCACAACCTTACCAGCATGTGCTGCCACTTGAGTTTTTGACCTTAGCCATTCTGATAGGTGTAAAATGGAATCTCAGAGTCGTTTTGATTTTCATTTCCCTGATGACTGAGTATGTTGAACATTTCTTTACATGCTTCTCTGCCATTCGATATTCCTCTGTTGAGAATTCTCTGCTCAGCTCTGTACCCCATTTTTAATTGGTTTATTTGGTTTATTGGTGTTTAATTTCTTGAGTGTTTTATATATTTTTGGATATTAGCCCTCTGTCAGATGTAGGGTTGGTGAAGATCTTTTCCCAGTCTGTAGGCTGTCCTCTGAAATCAGACTCCATCCAGCAAGGGATGGAAGCAGATGCCAAGACTCACAGCCAAACTTTGGGCAGAGCACAGGGAGTATCATGGAAGGGTGGAGAGATAGAAGGACCTGGAGGGAACAGGAGCTCCAGAAGAATACCAACAAAGACTGATGTACCAAGGAAGGACCAGGCATGGAGAGGACCTATGCCCCCTGCTCAGATGTAGCCAATAGGCAGCTCACTCTCCGTGTGGGTCCCCTAGTAAGGGGAGCAGGGGATGTCCCTGCCATGGACTCTGGTCTGCTCTTCAATCACTTCCCTCTGGCCAGGTAGCCTTGCCAGGCCATAGAGGAAGAGGATTCAGGCAGTCCTGATGAGACTTGATAGGCTGGGGTCAGTTGGGTGGGGGAGGAGAGCACCCCATTTCTGAGGACTAGGAGAGAGGGGATAGGGGTGAAGAGGGAGGGAGGGGGGGACTGGGAGGAGACATAGGAGGGAGCTATGATTGAAATGTAAAGTGAATAAATTTTTAAAATAAATTTAAACTAAAATATATATACACGTGCGCGCGTGTGCATGTGCGTGTGTGTGTGTGTGTGTGTGTGTGTGTGTGTGTGTGTGTGTGTGTGTGTGTAGTCCAAAGGCTATCACTGGCTGCCCCTGAGGCTCCAATATAAAACAAGATTCTCACTCCCAGCCAAAAGCGTGTATGCATTTTCTTCCCCACCTTACAACGAAGCATCAAACAAACTGAGAAGTGACAAACCACATCCAGCTAGAACTTCGGGAGCCTATGCACATTCCTCTTGAGTGCTTTTCCTATCTTGGCACAATGAAAGCATAGAGATAGATCAACTCTTTGCTAGGTCCTTGAGTACAGAAGTCAGAGTATGGGCAATAGTACTCCAACCCTATCCCATTGCCAGGCAGTTAAGTAACATGAGCAAGTCAGCCTTTGCTGTGGGACACCCCTGAGGTTACAGACATATTGGTTTCTGTGCAGTGACATAGCATCCTCTTATATACAAGGAGAAGAGGAACACAGCAAGTTTTATTTCATGGGTGACTAGCACATGCTGAGTCTGGGAACGACTATGGAGTGTGTCAAAATCTCTACTTGGCTTATACAAGGTCAAAAAAAAAGCCACTGTCTAGGTTTCACAAGTTGACCTTATTTGAAATGCCTCTGCTGCTTGGTGTGGTCAAGTATAGGCAAGTCTAATTAATTAATTGTGCTTCTTAAGGAGCTTGCTGAAGACTCTTGTCTCTGAATAGAAGTGTCCTCTTAGTGAAGGCGTAGAGGGGAAAACCCTCCCTAATGTCAATACCAAGTGTGGCTTCGCCTGAGTCTTCACTGTGTCTTTAATCAACCATCACTAGGAGTGAGTCAGGACACTCACCCAGAGCAGCCAAGCACAAGGTCCTCCTCCCACAGTGGGTACCAGATCTGCAAAGTCAGTCTCTTCTTCCACCACCCACACTACTCATCTGAACCTGCTCCTCTCTTCCCACCAATTTTTCTGACTCACTCGTTTTTATTTTGTTTTTAACTGTGCACTTTTTACATACTACCCTTACTCCTTTGTGGAGGGGGGAATGGACATGTGCATGCAAGTATAATACAGGATAGTCAGCCAGCATTTCCTGAGCTACAGCAGCGAGTCTTGACTTGATTCACTGCAAGAAAGAAAGGGGGGAGAAAGAAGAGACCGGTGTTGGGGTTGGGATGCTGTGAGACCCTGAGCACCCCAGTGGTATTCGAATCCTAGTTCCCATTTAACAGGCAGCCAAGAACAGCAACTTTATCTTCAAGATAAATGTGTGTAAGTTGTACCTAATTAAATAAGGTCTTATTTCCCACCTTTTGGTTTCTTATTTTTAAGATATACAGCCCCATGTCAACCAAATATCTAGACTTATAGCACACACTTCTATTCAGCTTGTAGAACAAAAATTCACTGGCAGAGTCGATTTTATTTTAATTATTTGTATAGAGTAGAAAGGAATGGTCTGATTTACTACAGAGCAGGACTCCAATGGCAATATTATTATAGTTGCAACAGATGAATAAACCAATATATTTCTTAGAGCCGTAAAGCAACCAACTACATGTCAGAGAAAATTGTTCTCCAAAACAACAAGGAAAAAAAAAATCAAGGGAAATAGTGGCGTCCTTGGCCTCCCATCACCAATCCAAGGAAAGCAGGACTCCTGTAGACTAGGAAAAACTCATTTCAGCAAACTTACTTTCCATCTACCAGCTGAAATTAAAAGCTGGCTGGAGTAAGTGACAATATTGTCTCTGGCATTGATGTGTTTATTCCACTGCATGTGCTTTGAAGAAAAAAAAGTATCAGTAGCCATGGAAGATCATTGTTCCTCCCACACCCTGGAGCCTGCCGTGATGATGCTGCCCTGGGCTGCATGCTGCGGGATTAAGTTGCTCAGAACCCTGTGCTGTGATGACATTGTAATGCCCGGCTGGGGCACAACTGTTCTTTGCAATTTGCTTTGAAGGGAGAATGGGGAGGGAGGGCAGAAAGAGGCGGCGGATTTTGCATCGTCTTTGCTTATCTACAGAGTGCATGCCATCCCTGCACAGGCTGATCACAGGGAAGCTGACTGTGGAGGGTGGGAAAGTCAAGTGCAGAGCTCACAGCCCCTCCTGCAAGGCCCCCATCAGATTCAGAGAACTCAGCTTGGGCTGATTATCCCGCCTTGGGGAGCCCTGAGCTTCTTGGAACTCTGTTAGCCACTGAGAGGCTAGGGTTCAACTTCAGGTCTGCTTTCTGCGTGTCTCCAGTTCACACAATGCTTGGGCAGTGCCTATGCCTCAAAACATTCAGAGGTACCTATGTGTATAGAGAGGTGTTCAATTAAGACCTCTGCCTGTAGAATCAAAACAATCTGAACAAAGTCTTAATTTCATACATGTCTTGCAATATGTCCTTGGGCAAGTTGCCTGACTCCTCTCAACTGTCTTTTTCATCTGCTTGATAGAGATATTAACACCATGGTAGAAATAGCTAAGGAGGTGGCCAATGTCTTGCTTTCTTAGCAGTACACTATTGTAACAGCATCCCCTGTTCATTATTTCCTGCAGACACAATCACTTTTCAGTTGTAATCAGCCATGCCAATGGCTAGTTTCCAACTCCCTTGTCAGGTCCTGAGGTTGCACAAAATGGGAGTCTCTAGAAGGGCCCATTGGCTTTTAGAATTGCCTGGTTGGAAGTCTGTCCTTTATCTTGCATGCTATAGGACCTTAATCCAGAGGGAAAAAACAAGTCTTAGAAATATGAGAAATAAATGCTGTGGGTCTACAAATACCAAGATACCCATTAACCCTTCTCCCCCAGACGCCAAACACCAGGGTGCTTCCCCTGTGGGCAACAAGATGTAAAAATGGCAATTGTTAGTATTTTCAAGATGCAATAAATCTTACCAGGAATATACTGGGCCCTTTTGATGCAATAAACTCACTTAGTCATTAACGAAAGTCTATAAGGAAGTTACTAGACACATCTCTATCGCACGAGCCCAACAAGATCAAAGCAAGTTGCCCAAATTAGAAAAGGGACTACACAAGAACTCAAAGTCAAATCAGAATAACCCCACAGCTGATTTTCCTCCACCCAAGATGGCCACTGCCTCCTCAGCTTCCTCTTTTGGGGCCCTCCTTGCTCTCACTGCAGAGTGTTGACATGCACCTCTTGCTGCTCTCCTTGACACAATTTTAAGGATCTGGTTCTACAGAGACTATCATGTGAAAAGGAATGGCCCCATCGGGGACTTTAGAATTAGGAGCAGCAAGAAAGTCTCCGTCTCAAGGAGTTCAACACACATTGACCAGGCATTGTAGTATGAACCACATTATTAAAAAGGATTTCCCCCTTAAAAACAGATGTGCACGGCAAGGGATATAGCTCAATGTATGATTCCCTGACACACACTGGCTTTGGGTTCCAAAAAGTAGAAAAAGGAAGAAAAGGAGAACAGGAAGGGGAAAGGAAGAGGAGAGAGAGAAAGGGGAGGAAGAAGGAAGAATAAAAGATAAGGAAAAGAGAATAGAAGGGAGGGAGGAAAGGAGAATAGAAGAGAGAAGGATGAAAAGGAGAAGGGGAGAGAAAGGGAGGTAGGAAATGGAGAAGAGAAATGGGAAAGAAACAAATGGATAAATGAAAAGGACCCGATAATCACAAATGTCTTCCATCTTGTAAGAAAACACACCATAGAAATTCGGGTAAGGAGGACCTTTCTTTTTGTACCAACCTTCCCTTGGTACAACTAACTAATTTTATAGTTAGAAAGCCTCCAACCCCTCTCCCTCCACCCAACACTCACCTCCAGCTCATATTAGACAATGACCAAAAGCTGATAAAAGATCAGAATTACATGTTAATGCTCTCTCTCTCTCTCTCTCTCTCTCTCTCTCTCTCTCTCTCTCTCTCTCTCTCCCTCCCTCCCTCTCTCTCCCTCCCTCCCTCCCTCTCTCTCTCTCTCCCTCCCCTGTGACAGTGGGGCCAGGAGAGAAGCTGGGAGGGAGGGATGGGACACAGAGACATATTTATCCCTTAATTCCAAAGGTTCCATTCCTAACTCTAAAAGAATCCATCATGATTTCTTTTTGCTATTGTTCTGCTCTGGAGCAATGCATCACTGAGCATGGCCCACTGATGGCACACTAGACTATTACATCCTTCCACTGGTGATGCCCTAATGGTCTGGCACACTCCTAAATCACCAAAGAGCTCTCACTCCCGTGATGTGTTACTCGGAGATGCAGATATGATCAGAGAAAGGCATCTAGGAACTTGATGACGGGAGAATTATATTTTTGATTTTAGAATTCTTGACTATAAATAACTTGTCTGTAGTAAATAGGAAACTCAGTCTGGGATCTAGAGATGGAGGACTGTCTTCTGCTTTGGAATGTGACAGCCATGCAACAATAGGCACGTATAGTGGAAGCCGGCCGAGTAGGGGAGATGGCGCCTGGTAAGAAAACGATTTCTAAAGGATCCACACAGTTTCTCAAACATGGCTGGCTGGGCGCTCACATCCAGACATCCTGACTTCATGGGACTCCCAAAAAAAAGTGTTAAAGCCAGAGTTAAGAGGAAAATGATACCCTACCACACAACAGGGACATATGCTCAACCATGTTCATAGCTGCTTTATACATAATAGCCAGAATATGGAAACAGCCTAAGTGTCCCTCAGTAGAAGAATGGACTAAGAAACTGTGGTACATATACACTATGGAATACTACTCAGCTATTAAAAACAAGGAATTCCCAAAATTTGTGGATAAATGGATTGATCTAGAAATTATCATAATGAGTGAGTTCACCCAGAAGCAAAAGAGACAAATGGTATATACTCACTTATATCAAAACACTAGTCCAAGGGATACATACCATGAAAAACTTTACTTACCAATAAAGTGGGTCAGAAGAGAGGACATCCTATTGAGACTTTAGGCGAGAGTAGCATGGAAGAATGGGGAAATAGTAGGACCCACAGGGTCCTGGAAACCTACAAGAAGAACTTTATGACAGGCAGATCTGGGTCCTGGGGTCCTCCTCAAACTAAGCCCCAGCCAAGGAGAATATAGGCAGTAAGCTTCGAACCCCTACCAAGACCTAGTCGACGAACATGATATTCTCCACCGTTGAGTTGAGAGTGAGATCTGACTCTCACACGAACTCTGGTGCCCCTTTTCTGACCACGTCCCCTGGATGAGGAGGCCTGGTGGCACTCAGAGGAAGGATAGCAAGTTACCAAGAAGAGACTCGATATTCTAAGAGCATATATAGGGGGAGGAGGTCGCCCTCAATCACAGACATAGGGGAGGGGAGAAGGGGGGAAGCGGGAGGGAGGGAAGAATGGAGGAAACAGGGGAAGGGCTAACAATCGAGATGTAATATGAATAAATTAATAAAAAATTTTTTAATTTTTTAAAAAAGAGGAAAATGATAGGGTAGGGGGAAAGGTACCCTCTTCAACACTGATGGCAGGAATTGACGTAACCTTTCAGAGGGCAATTTGACAATATTTATCACAATTTAGAGCACGTCCACTCAGACCTTAGCAATTTCACTGCTAAAAAAAATATACTGAGCAGACATAGTCACACATGAACAGAAGATTACAAACTCCTAGAAGATTCTCTGCAGCAATGATACAACTTGGGGGAGGGAGGAATGGAAATTACCCAAGCAGCCATCGACCATGGGGTGCTTAAATAGTTCCCTGCAAACTTATTCCATGCCGTTACTAAAAATGGTGTGTATCAACAATTCTGAAAGTACAGAGAATTACAGAGCTTTGGTGGTCTAGTGTCTGGGTCCACCGAGATCACCAACGACGCCTGCAAGTTACCCAGATGCCTGGATAAGGCCTGGACCTTCGCGTTTTCACCACATTCTCTAGGTGACTGTGAGACCCTAAAATCTGAGGTCCACATTGCTGAGATGCCATGGGGAGCCCTCAGAGACCCCAGCTCCTTATTCCAGCCTCATCTACATGTTCACGTTTCCTTACAACGTTGAACTGCTTTAAGCTAGTTTGAAAATCATTGATGTCTACAGACAATGAATGAACAGCTTTTACACTATGCCTTCCGGCCGTTATCACTCAATCCTGTGGCAACACCGTGACTTGGGCCATATTATTATCCTTCATTTGGCAATGTAATGAGTTGAGACACAGAGAAGGAAAGACCTCAGAAGACCAACCAAGCCAGTAATATCGAAACTGGGTTTGAGCACAGGCAGTGTGGTTTCTGTACTCTCTGACTGCACTGTGAATGCTAACTGGCACGCCTGTTGACTCAAAAGCAGGACCAAGAGTAAAGAGCAGGTGTGATTGGATACCGTTGTATTGCCTATCCATGGAAAGAGAGCTGCATCATGTGCACAAGTGTGGAAAGCGTGAAAGTTGCTTCAGACAGTCAGGAGACAAAACCATGGGCTAGCCAGATAGGAAGAACATCCTTAGGAACCAGAATGGGCTACATCCTGCAAAGCCACGCCCTTCAGAATGGGCTGCATACTTCTGAGCCACACCCTTCTTTGAGGGTTGCCTGTGCGGACATCCCTTTAGGTGTCTGTATGTACCCAGCCTTTTTCAAAACTGAGCAAAGAGCCTGGGTTAGCTCTGTGCTTCCCTTGTATCCTCTGAGTCACTCAATGTCAGGCCCAGCGTGTGGTCCACAAGTACTTGTCAGTGAATATACAAACATTATAAGTATAGATTTTTTTTTTCTTCATGGTGTGTGTCTGGGTTGGCAAGAACATTCAATCAGAAACTCACAGTGAGGAAGATTAAACGTTTACATACCTAGCTCTACAGAGAGAATTGAACAGACCTAGTCAAATACCACAGGAAGGCTGACTCCAAAGAAACCACAGATAGCTCGCCCATCTTTGTGGAATTTGCAAGTTATTAGAATTTCTCAAGAAAATGTTCATTTAACAGAAAATTACACAAGGGTTAATAAATTCCATATGGGAATATATGTCAAACATGCACAGGGCTCAAATTCAGCTATGGTGAAAACAATTACACAAGTCAAAAATGAAAATGTATTTTCCACCTATGTCTAGATTTGTGGGTTTTCCCACCATTAGGCTGTGGAACACTAATAAACCTTGTTTGATGCAACGTGACATTTCTTGGGTCAAAGTTAATATACACCATCGTGGCATCAAATGACCATTTCAGCTAAGGCATAAAAACACAAAGGATGGCGCATCCTGCCACGGACACAGAGTCTGAGACTGAGTGGGCAAGGGTACTGGCTTGTAAACCCGTTAAACAGTATGACCATACCATGAGCCACTCTACCAAACAGCATAATAGTATGGAAGACTGGCCACTGACTGCTTTATATACACTAGAGGCATTGTTACACTGTGCTAATAACTGCGTTGTAATTATTCCTAATTTGTTTAAATGTTGTTTTTAGTCTCCTAATCATTCCAAGAGGGCTGCCAGAATTCTAATATTCTGAAGTGTGGCTTGAATCCACAGTATCTAGGAGCTGCTGATCTCAGGCCTTTCCCAGTCCATGGAGAATTCTGCCCTTAAGAAACAACATTGGAAAAAAAAAAAAAGAAACAGTGTTGTGATGATAAAAATCAAAGCATGTATGGGCTATGAAGTATTGAAATTACCTAAAACTGCTTAAATTGAGAAGATAATTTTCTGAAGAGACAATGACTCTTCATGTTGCCCAAATTGTCTTCATGGTCCTAGGGTGTAGCTGTCCTCCAGGCTCAGCCTCTGGAGTGTCTGGGACTACAAATGTGTGCCACTATACCCAGGTAACATGCTTTTTAAAATAACCTTTTAGTCAGGCGTTGATGGCACACGCCTTTAGTTCAAGCACTTGGGAGCAGATGAGGCCAGCCTGGTCTACAAAGAGAGTTCCAGGACAGCCAGGGCTATACATAGAAACCCTGTCTCAAAAAAAAAAAAAAAAAAAAGGCAAAAGACAAACAACAACAACAACAAAATAAGTTAAACTTACAAGTTACAAAATAGCATCTTGTTCCCAGGTATCCTTTACCCAGATCACCTTGATAGTAATTCACATTACCATCCAATATTGTCAAAAGTGGAAACTGACATTAGAATAATATACTCAGCTCAGGATATACTGTTTATTTTTAAACAGTATTCACTAAGAATGTCAGGTAAGGGCTAGAGAGATGGCCCAAGGGTTAAGAGTGCTTGTTGCTGCTACACAGGACCCAGGTTCAGTTCCCAGCGCTGACATGGTGGCTCACAACCATTGGTAACTCCAGGTTCATGCATCCTGATGCCCTCTTTCCAACCTCAAAGGGCACAAGACACACAGATTCATGCACACAAACACACACATAAGTAAATCTAAATTTAAAAAGAAAAGAATATGAGTCCATGGGTTTTAAGAAGTCAGGTAGCTATTAGGTTTTTAACTTAGATGAATTTCAAACACTTAACTCAAGGAGAATGAGTAGAAAGGTTTGTTTATAGTGTCTGAAAATTAGGAAGTAATACTTTATCAAGCATCTTGTATGTCCTAGGCATTGGAATAGTGGATCAGAGTGTCCAGTGTCTTCCTGTCACTTATAGTTCCAGAGGGAACTATAAACAGGCACTGGTATCTCGGTACGAGACATGAATGACGTTTTGTAAAGAAAACAATGGGATAAATTTGACTAACATTAACGGACTTAGTCTAGAGTTCCACTACCCAACACTGAAGCCCCTGGCACACATGGCTACTGAGGCTCGGGGTGTGGCCAGACATCGCTGAGATGTGCTCTATGTACTGAACACAACAGCTTTGAAGACCAACCACCAAAAGATATAATAAATACCAATAACTTTATATTGCTCTTATGTTAAAGAGCCATTAGTTTCACCTACTTATTTTCACTTGTTTAATGTGGCTACATAGATTAGCTTGACCTAAGTGGATCCCACAGTCCCACTGCAGTGTCACTCTAAAGGATCAGAATGCTTCTCTGAGGAAATGTCATGAGGTCTGCAGGACTGGACAGTCAACCAGGGACATCTGGAAAGCCAAAAATGGGACTTGAAGAGGTGAAAAAGCACTTACAACTACAGTGTCCTTTAGGTCAGCTTGCAGGTGTCCTTTAATCGAAGGACAATAAATTGTTGAAGAAGTGTTTGTATAAAAGAATAACAAGGTAGATTTGTAGGTCATGAGCATCAGCCCAATGGGACAGAGCTATGTGGGGTTGGGAAGAGAAGCTTGGGTTATTGAGGTTTCCAAGGCTATGCCTTTCTACCTGCCTGGTCCCTCAATTTCCCACCTCCATCCTCATACAAATCTGGTCAAAGAACGTGACCAACAATGAGAAGCAAGGCAAGGCTCAAAATCCTACAGAAAAGCTCCCTTCTACAGCTCACTTTTCAAGCTTGAGCAGGTGGGTCAAGACCATTCCGAGACCTGGTATACTTGACAAAGAGCAAAGCCGATTGCAGATCCCTGCCCACCGGCTGAGCTCTTCTGCTTTAAATGATTGAAATCAAGTGATCTCAAAACAACCATTAAACCGGCTTCCTTCTTGCTGTCCGCTAATTGCCAATGGCCGTCTCAGTCTCCATTTATGGAACTCAGAGCTCAGAGTACAGTACAAGGATTGAGGGTATTTCTCCCATCGCTATATCCTCGTAGCCACTAGTCAACCAAATGACAAGGAGTCCTGGGGGAAAGAACACCTCCAGGGTGGTACAAACCAGCAGTGTGCTACTGTGTCCCAAGTGGCATTGTTCAAGGATGACTTCAATTCTAATCCTCCCACCCAGGATGATTCCAAGAGGTTTTGTTTTGTTTTGTTGTTCTTACTGTTCCTTATTCCTACTGCTTATGTTTTATTCACTCCTTTTTCATGGGTTTTATTTAGGAGATGTTATGTACAGTCAGCCATTTGTATTGTGCCTGTATTGTAGGGTCACATAGAATGGACACAAAAAATGAGAAGGAAAGTCACTTCCCTTTAAAAACACCTTGGGCTGAGCTAGAGAGATGGCTCAGTGGTTAAGCTCACTGGCTGCTCTTCCAGAGGACCCGGGTTCAATTCCCAGAACCCACTACAGCTCACAACTGTCTATAACTCCAGTTCCAAGGTATCCAACACACACACACACACACACACACACACACACACACACACACACACAGACATACATGCAAGCAAAATACCAATTCACATAAAATAAAAATAAGTAAGTTTTTAAACCAGCTTGAGCTAGAGAGACAGCTAGTGGTTAAAGACACTTGCTCTTCTTATAGAGGACCCAGGTTCAGTTCCCAGCACCTACATGGCAGCTAAGAGACATTTGTAACTCCAGTCTCAGGGATCCAATGCCCTCTTTTGGTCTCTGCAGGCATCAGGCACATACATGGTGCATATGCAAAGATGCAGACAGAACACCAGACACATAAAATAAAAATAAAAGTCTCTTAAAACCCTTTTTTAAAGCTTAGCCTAGAAAGATAATGCACAAAAAAATGTTGTGGTATAGTCAAAATAATTGTATGAACAGATGGTGAAGGGAAATGAACACATCAAAGGCCCAAGTCAACTGTTGTCCAGCGACAACAGGCCTACTGATGTGTTTAAATGCACTGTAAACATTTAAATTTTCTAATCAGTTTCTGGCACCTAAAAATTAGAAGTGTTTATTGCAAAATCTGCAATTCTGGCTTCTCTTGTGAAATGATAAGTTTCTGCCACCCAGGGTTCGTCTCCCCACATGGAGCAGCTTGGCAGCTGCCACCCATATATCTCATGGTATCTCCGGTCCGTTGTCCCTGGCTGAGCTGCACTCAGCTCCCTTCACTCCTCAGTGGTGCCAGACAAGCTAGTTAAGGTAGATGGAAGAGATTAGATGGGGTGGCACAAGCCTTTAATCCTGGAATTCGGGAGGCAGAGGCAGGCCGATCTCTTGAGTTACAGGCCAGCCTGATCTATATGATGAGTTGGAGGCCAGCCTGATCTATATGATGAGTTGGAGGCCAGCCTGATCTATATGATGAGTTGGAGGCCAGCCTGATCTATATGATGAGTTGGAGGCCAGCCTGATCTATATGATGAGTTGGAGGCCAGCCTGATCTATGATGAGTTGGAGGCCAGCCTGATCTATATGATGAGTTGGAGGCCAGCCTGATCTATATGATGAGTTGGAGGCCAGCCTGATCTATATGATGAGTTGGAGGCCAGCCTGATCTATATGATGAGTTGGAGGCCAGCCTGATCTATATGATGAGTTAGGCCAGCCTGATCTATATGATGAGTTGGAGGCCAGCCTGATCTATATGATGAGTTGGAGGCCAGCCTGATCTATATGATGAGTTACAGGCCAGCCTGATCTATATGATGAGTTGGAGGCCAGCCTGATCTATATGATGAGTTGGAGGCCAGCCTGATCTATATGATGAGTTACAGGCCAGCCTGATCTATATGATGAGTTGGAGGCCAGCCTGATCTATATGATGAGTTGGAGGCCAGCCTGATCTCTATGATGAGTTGGAGGCCAGCCTGATCTATATGATGAGTTACAGGCCAGCCTGATCTATATGATGAGTTGGAGGCCAGCCTGATCTATATGATGAGTTACAGGCCAGCCTGATCTATATGATGAGTTGAGGCCAGCCTGATCTATATGATGAGTTGGAGGCCAGCCTGATCTATATGATGAGTTACAGGCCAGCCTGATCTATATGATGAGTTGAGGCCAGCCTGATCTATATGATGAGTTGGAGGCCAGCCTGATCTATATGATGAGTTGGAGGCCAGCCTGATCTATATGATGAGTTGGAGGCCAGCCTGATCTATATGATGAGTTACAGGCCAGCCTGATCTATATGATGAGTTACAGGCCAGCCTGATCTATATGATGAGTTGGAGGCCAGCCTGATCTATATGATGAGTTACAGGCCAGCCTGATCTATATGATGAGTTGGAGGCCAGCCTGATCTATATGATGAGTTACAGGCCAGCCTGATCTATATGATGAGTTAGGCCAGCCTGATCTATATGATGAGTTGGAGGCCAGCCTGATCTATATGATGAGTTGGAGGCCAGCCTGATCTATATGATGAGTTGGAGGCCAGCCTGATCTATATGATGAGTTGGAGGCCAGCCTGATCTATATGATGAGTTGGAGGCCAGCCTGATCTATATGATGAGTTGGCCAGCCGCCTGATCTATATGATGAGTTGGAGGCCAGCCTGATCTATATGATGAGTTAGGCCAGCCTGATCTATATGATGAGTTGGAGGCCAGCCTGATCTATATGATGAGTTGGAGGCCAGCCTGATCTATATGATGAGTTGGAGGCCAGCCTGATCTATATGATGAGTTGGAGGCCAGCCTGATCTATATGATGAGTTGGAGGCCAGCCTGATTGACATAATGAGTTCCAGGGTGACAGACACAATGAGATTCTGCCTAAAGACAAAGATAAAATAAAAAATTCTAGATAGATAGAATAGCAGCCTGTTGTGCAAATGCAAAGAAAATTGAAGTGAGGCTGGGCAAGATGGCTCCACACGTGTAATCCAAGCTGTCAGGAGGCTGGGGTGGGGGATCACAAGTTGGAAGCCAAGGGGGCTACATAGTGGGACCTTGTCTCAATGAAACAAAACTACAGTGAAGACTGTGGAAGTGGATGTGGGAGTGAGAGACACACCCTGTAGTCACATGTACAGCCATGTTTTTTTAAAAAAGGTTTTAGAAGACTAATACTTTGTTTTATTGTTGTCACCATGTTAAATAATATTTATTATTAAGTTGCAACCATTTGTGTGGAAACTATTACAGATTTGCTACACCGAACAGAATATCAATGGATTCTTAGAAGGAAGGTTATCCTCGGCTAGGAAAATTATTATAGGTATTATTTTGATGTTGTGCCAGGATCTCAACTCTGGAACTTATTCATCCTTTAACATAACACATGCCATGTGACATACTAACATGGTTTCCTGTGATGAGATTCCCTAGACACATATAATGGACAAATGGACAAATCAGATGGTTAAATAAAACTAGTAAAAATGATGCCTTGGACAAAGAAAGTCATGTTGGAAAGAGAAAATATGAGCCTTAGAGTAATCTATTATTTTCTTTTTTATTGTACCAACATAAAACATACGGCTCTATAAGGTTCATGTCTATTGAAGATGTGCAGAGAGAATGTAAAAGCATGACCACAGCTTGGCTAAAGCCCAGGAAAGGCTTGCACTCAGTATACACTGTGGTACAAAAACGTCTATAGAATAGAGTGTGATCAAAACAGTTGACCCAGTTGAGGACTCTATCCAATTTGACCGTCTTACCTCATTTTTTCTGTGAGGTAGCTTTGTCCCACACATCATGAAAAATTCCTTACTCAAGCTTTGCCGTTATTTTTTAAATTAATTCATTTATTAATTCATTTTACAACCCGATCATAGCCCCCTCCCTCTTCTCCTCCAGGTCCCACCCTTCTTCCCTCTTCTCCCATTCCTTCTCCCCTATTCCTCAGACCCTCACCACCACTAGCCGACCCCAGGCTCAGCAAGTCACACCAGGACTGAGTGCGTCTTCTTCCTCTGTAGCTTGGCAAGGCAGCCCCATGAGGGAGGAGTGATCAAAAAGCAGACAACTGAGTCCATGTCAGAGACAGCCCTTGCTCCCCTTACTAGGGGACCAACATGACTACATCTTACTAGGGCACTCACATGACTACATCTGGGTAGAAGGCCTAGGTCCAGTCCATGCATGGTCATTTGGTTGGTGCTTCAGTCTCCACAAGCTGCTCTAGGCTCTGGTTAGTTGGCTCTGTTGGTCTTCTTATGGAGTTCTTTGTTGGCTGGACAATAGGCGCATACAGGGTCCTGTACCAAGATGGCGGCACCCAGCCAAGTCTAAGTACAAGGAGCACAGTGACTGCCAGGTGAGCAAGCCATTGCTCTGCTGACTCAATGCAAGTTTCATATTTCTAATAAATGCTACTGTATATGTCTGAGGTTTACAACATGCTATTATGGGATGCAAAGATACTGAAGGGCTCTATGATAACAAGACAGAATAATATCTGTCACCTCATAAAACTCCTTTCCTGTCACAGCAGCAGCTGAAATCTATTTACTCAGCAAAAAAGCCTAAATGGCGTATAATATTAATTTTAGTCTTTGTTTTGTACAATCTCCAGACTTGCTTGTCCTACACATCTGTTGCTTCTGCCCTTTCACCTACTTCTCCTATCCCTCCACGCTCCTTCTGTTTTATTCCCATCACTGTACAGTTGGCCCTTTTGTTTAATTTAGATTCTGAATGCGTGTGAGATTATACAACAGTCTTCTTTAGATATCTGGTTTATTTCACTGAGTACAATGCCCTCCAGACCCATTCTTGTTGTGGGAAAAGCAGGAGTTTCCCTTTTTTTTTTTTTAAAGATTTTATTTCAAAATAAAAATGTGATGCCTTGTGCCATGTGGGTATAAGTGTCCACAAAGACCGGAAGAGATCAACAGACCGCCCCCCCACCCAGGGTAGTATAGTAGAATAGGCAGTTGTAAGCTGGGTAGGTTCTTCGAAGTCTTGAGATCTGAACTCAAGTCCTCTGAAAGAGAAGCAAGCACTATTTAATCACTGAGCCACCTCCACAGTCCCCAAAATTTACTTCATTTTTATTCTTGTGTATGTATGTATGTATGTATGTATGTATGTATGTATGTATGTATGTATGTATGTATGTGTCTTTCTCTCACGAAAGAGTTTATGTCCACATACACATGGGAACTCATGGAGGCCAGAAGAGAATGCCGGATCCCCTGGAGCCTCTTGGCATGGCTTTCAAGCTACACTTGTCCCATCAGTGTCCCCTTCTCCCCATGGACTTGCCCACATTTGTGGTTTCCCATTCTTTGGAGAACAAGTATCCTAAAGTGTATGGATGCACAGTCCACATCCTGGTGATACAAGTTTGCAGTTCTCTGACCACTAATGGTGTTGAGTACCTTCCATGTAGCTGTTTCCCATTTTCACTTCTCTTTTGAAAATAGTTTGTCTGAGTCTCTTGCTCACATTTTAACAAGATTATGTTTTCCCACTGTCAAATTGCAAAAGTTCCTTGTGAATTTAGGAGACTCACTCCTAATCAGATGTGTGGGCTAGCAGAAATGTTTTTCCTAAACTGTAAGGTGGCTCTTCATCTTACCAATTGTTTGTTTCTCATATGAAAGCTTTCTAGCCTGGTGTAGTCTCATTCTTCTGGTTTTGTGAGAGGAACAAAAGCCACCGTCAAGGCCAACATCAAGTAGCTCATCACCCATCCTCACTACTCCAGCCCACCCCCACCCTATCTGCACTCTCGTCTTGGATTCTTGAGGCTTTAAAAATGAAAAAATAAAAGAAATAGCTTGGCCACAAATACTATATATATATTAAAATGGAAGCATGATCCATAACTACATATTAGAGCTGGAGAAAGAACCAACTCCCACAGGTTGTTCTGTGTGTACACACTTATACACATACCTTCACACATATAGATGCACACATGCAGATAAGTGTAACTTTTGAATTTTAAGAGACTGTAACACAGAGCCTGGAGAAATGGCTCAGTGGATAGGATCACTGGCTACTCTTCTAGAGGGCCTGAGTTCACTTCCCGGCACCCACATGGTGCCTCACATCCATCTGCAATGGAATCTGATTCCCTCTTCTGATGTGCATGCCAACAGAGCACTCATACAGAAAACAAATAAATAAATCTTTTTTTTTTTAAAGAATGTAACCCAAATAAGGCTCCCGTTTTTATGCCAATACTATGTAATTTCTATTTTTTTCTTCGTGCACCATTCCACACGTGGATTCTTTGATCATTCTTCTCCACTGTCTTCTTTTTTTTTTCCCTCCCCCCCCCACCAAATTTCCTCCCCTCTCAAACCTCTCTCTCCCATGTCTTTTTTGATAATATGAACCACTGCATTTAATTAGAGTTGTCTGAATGAGCATAGATGGGAATTATCTGTTAGAACAGGGGCTGTGTCTAGCGACTACAACACTGAGGGACATGACTGACCCTTCTGCGACCTTTAGCTATTGCTAGCCCATCTGAGAGGGGAGGGGCCTTGTGAGTCCCTCCCTTGTCAACAATGGATGTTGATGGGCCCTGTCTTGCTCAGGTCTCATGCCAAGGCAGCCTCTGCTGCTATGAGTCCATAGGTGTAACAAACTTTACAGCATTCTGTCCTCTCCTCCAGCTCTTTCTACCCATTCTTCCATGGTGCTCTCTGAGCCCTGAAGTACTAACATAGCTGCTCCATTGGGGGCAGACTGTGGGAAGCTGAAGCTATCGCCCTCGCTAAGATGGCGCCTGGCAACCTGCCAGGCAGGATGACTTGCAATTCTGCTCCTGGTAAACAAGTCCTTATTTGTGTTGTGGGCCGCGCTTTGCTCTGACGTATGCATCCCGCCTTGTCGGGAACCAATTGGAGCTACCGACGTATGGGCTGCTGATTGGTTGAGGCAGAGGATGTAAAGGGGCGCGGAGGTGTTGGGGGAGGAGAAGCGAGCGAGCAGGAGAAGAAGCAGCTTGCTGAAAAGGTTTCTGAATAAACTGCCTGGAGAAGAACGCTCAGGTTGTGTCCTTATTTTCCGCTGGTCAGAAGGGACGCGACAAGTGATGGCCCGTACGGGGACGTCTTTTGTCATTTATGAGCGCTCAGAACTCCTGGCGGTCAGGGCAGTCGACTGGAAAGTTCCCTGGTAAGCGAGGGACGAATGAAGTTCTCGGATACAGAGACTATAAGGTTCCGGTTAGGACTATAAAGACTCAGTAAGAGCAATAAGGTTCCCGATAGAGGACGAAGTGAAACAGAAAGTAAAATGGGAAATTTACCATTCAGCCCTATGTTTATCGCACTTAAGGACTTGTTAGGTGCAAAATCTGTAATATCATCAGATTCAGAGGGGGAGGACTCAGAAGAGAAAGTAAAAAAGCCGATCCAAAAAATGGAGAAACTGGAATCCAGGGTGGAGCCTTCGGCTCCTGGGCCGCCTCTATCTGAGTTGCCTCAGCCTCCTCCCTACATTCGAGAGAACGGCTCGGGGACAAGACAGTGGACAAGGCCTCTGGGCCCATGGCGCGCGGCAGGCTGCCGGCCGGAGCGCGAACGGCTGAGCGGCGGCGGAGGTGTCTCTGCTGAGTGAAAGACCCCAACCGTGGGTGTCCTTCTTCAGGGAGACCCTCCCCAAGGACCAGCGAGACCAAGTTGTTCGGTTGCCACTGCAAGAGGCTTTATTCAGATACACAGGTACCCGGGGCGTCCTAGTCATTCGGAGGACTGGCGCGTGCATGAGCTGGGGAACTGGGTTTTTATAGGGTTTGAGAGCAGAAGTGCGGGCACAGAAGCGAGAAGCTTGGTTACAGGGTTCTGATTGGCTGATTTAAATGAGGCCAGGGCAAACTGGGGTCATGGCTCGTTTCTCGGAACGGGGAAGTCGGGGCGGGCCCGACCGTTATCTGGGTACATCAGGGACTTTTGCTAGGGGCCAGGTGGCTGACCATAGATATCTTGTTCGGCAGGGTGGAGTGGGGGACATCTGGCTCTCTTAGGGTGTGGTGGGTTGGCGGTTACCCTGCACCAGTTCTGCTTTGCAAAATGGCGTTACTCAAGTCATGCAGCCCAGCAGAGGCGGGGGTCTTTCATTCCCCCATTTTCTTTTTTTAACTTCGAATGGAATCTTTCATTCGATTGTCCTTTCTTCAGTTTGTCTGAGTTGTTGGTACTGTTGTGTGAGGACTAAGGCCTGCACCACCGACAACCGATCTTTGACAAACTGTATCACCCTGTTTAGGATGCAGGGTCCAAACAGAAGGATTAATAAGACAACTAGCAGGGGGCCCATGATGGTGGAAATTAAAGTAGTCAGCCACAGGGACCTACTGAACCAGCTTTCGTACCAACTTTGTCCCGCTTAGAACATCTGTTGTCGCTATCTGAGCCTCTCTCTAAGTTTGGCCATGCTATCTCTTACTAGCCCAGTGTGGTCTGCATAGAAGCAACATTCTTCTTTTAGGGCAGCACAGAGCCCTCCCTCCTGTAAAAAGAGGAGATCTAGTCCTCTTTTATTCTGTAGGACAACCTCAGAAAGGGAGGTTAAGGATTTTTCTAAATTACTTACTGCCTCTTCAAGGGCCTGTAAATCGACGTGCATGGCCTGTTGTAATTGGTAAAACTGATGAGTTTTTACTAAAGCGGTGGCCCCAGTCCCCACCCCGGCGGCTATTCCTCCTACTGTTAGCCCTCCTAGGATGAGTGCCAAGGTGATTGAAACCGGCTCTCTCGGGTGTCTAAGGATCCCTTCAAAATGCAGGTAAATTTGCTCTGACTCATGATACACCACTTTAGGCCATAATTCTATAAGGATACAAAAATCTGAAACATTTTTGAGAAGCTGAGCGGACACACATGGTGTCAGACCTGTCTTGCAAACCCAATAAGTTCCACTGGGTCCTTTGAGATAATAGGGCCCAGGGTAGACCTTAAGGGTGAAGTTGCAGAGGGCCTGATGGGTCGGTGGAACGGACCCAACGCAAATTCCCTGGCCCGTAACCTCGGACAAGGTTAGTCCGTGTCGGGAGGGGGAATCACATGGGGTAGAGGGGTTGGTTAAATTGGTGAGATTTCCAGTGATGGCTACCCCCTCATAATAGGGTGGAGTAGAGACCAGACAAAGCCAACACTCCTGAGTTTTCTCTGGTTTGGTGTAATTAAGAGCCTGGTAGGCCCCACTTATTAGGTCGAGGAGCCTATCTCCAGTACTGGGCCTAGAGACTTGCGCCGGGGAACTTGGGTCAAGGGAACTAGCAATGGTGGGGGTCAGGCGCTTCACTGGGGGTACATAGGGCTGGGGTAGGCGTGTCTTGGATGGGCGTCTCCTTTCTGCCAATACGAGGTTGGGCCCGACGGGGAGAGGGGGTTTTTCTTGACGAAGTAACTGTAGGTGTATTTTTCCCCCATAGGTCCCTGTTTTCCACAGACGGAGCCCATAATATTTACCCTTTAGCCACCCCGGATATTCTTTTCCTCTGCTTGTGAAGGAAAGCTTAAGTGTGTTGCATGTCTTGGGAGGGTCTTCCCTAGCGTCCGGATTGACAGCCCATCCACAACCGCGGGGGAGGGGGTCCCAAACCAGTTGGATAAGCCCGGTAGAGGTGGGCTTCCATTGGGTGGCAAATTCCTCACATTCCCAGGACTTACAGTAAAGGTCAATCACGGAACCACATTTTCCTTGCTGAGTTGCCCCGACCTGGGAGGGACACATATAGAAGTGTATTCTATGCTGTTCAGTCCACATTCTAGCGTAGGACCCTAGGGGCATAGCGCGAGCGAGGTCGAGATGTAACTCAGGAAACCATGAGGCCGGGCGTGTCACCCGACTCACTGAAGTGAGAGCATTGCCCTCACCATCCCACACAACCCAGGTATAGTTATGGACCTGGTGAGGGGATGCTCCACCCCTTGAACTGTTAAGAATCATTAGGAGAAGGGTAGGGATTAGCTGCGGGTGAGTCTTATCTTTAAAGGGTTTGGAGTGCGATGGAGTTTCCATGAAGACCGTTGTTGATCTGATTCCCGAGTTTTTGATGTCTCGTGGGCGGCCTTGACGTGGGAAGCGTGTACCCAGGCAGCAATGCCATCCACTTTCAGGGCAGTAGGAGTGGTCAACAGCACAGTATACGGTCCCTTCCAGCGAGGCTCTAGGTTCTTCCTCTGGTGGCGGCACACCCACACGGAGTCTCCAATCTGAAAAGGGTGGGGCACCACGGGCCTGTCCAGCTGGTCTTGGTAGGCAGCCGCCAGGGGCTTCCAGACTTCTTGCTGGACGATCTGCAGGGCCTGCAAGTGGGCTTGCAAAGAAGGACTGTTAGCAAACGAGGCAATGTTGGAGTCAAGGAAGTTGACAACAGGAGGGGGAGTTCCATACAGAATCTCAAAAGGCATGAGCCCATGGGGGCCAGGAGTGTTTTGGGCCCAATATAAGGCTAACGGGAGGAGGGTCACCCAGTCTCTAGTGCCAGTTGCAAGCGTTAATTTAGTTAGAGTCTCCTTAATGGTTCTATTCATACGCGCTACCTGCCCTGAACTCTGGGGCCGATACGCACAATGAAGTTTCCAATTTATCCCCAGTAAAGTGGCCACCTGCTGACTTACCTGGGAGACGAATGTGGGCCCATTATCCAACCCCAGCACCTGGGGCATGCCATACCTAGGGAAGATTTCTTCCAGGAACTTCTTGGTCACAACCTTTGCAGTCTCATGCTTGGTGGGATAGGCCTCTACCCATCCTGAAAAGGTGTCTATAAAAACTAGTAAGTACTTGTAACCATACATGCCGGGCTTGATTTCTGTGAAGTCAATTTCCCAATAAATCCCTGGACGGTGGCCCCTCTGACGGGTTCCGGGTATTGGCCTTGCCTTATTTGAATTTACCTGGGCACAGGCTTTACAGGAAGCTGCGGCTTCCTTCAGGGCCTGCTTTTTGCCCAAGAGATACAGTCCAGTTTCTTCTCTGTCCAATAGAGTCTTCATTTTCTTGGCACTTAAGTGGGTCAGCTTATGGAAATAGTCAATGAGATATGCTGTGGCCTTGTGAGGGACCACGACCTTGTCTTGATACACCCATTGGTTCTTTACTGTGTCGTGGAAGGCTCCCATTTTCTGGAGCACCTCCAGGTCTTTCTCCTCGTACTTCCAATCACCCTCTCCCAAGTCCTCCTCTTCGTATTCTCCTTCTGTGAGAACCTGGGTGATTATGAGGTGGCTCTGTGGACCGAGTGCGGCCTCTTTGGCAGCTTTATCTGCCAACCGGTTTCCTAGTGCCTCTGGACTGTCTCCCTTTTGATGCCCGGGGCAGTGCATGATGCTAACCCCTTTGGGGAGAAAAAGAGCTTTTAATAAAGCTAGTATCTCTGGTTTATTTTTGATCTCTTTCCCTTCTGAGGTGAGGAGGCCTCTCCTCCTATAAATTTCCCCGTGTATATGGGCAGTGGCGAAGGCGTAGCAGCTATCAGTATATACATTCAGTCTCTTACCTTCTGCCAGTTGGAGTGCCTGGGTTAGGGTGATGAGCTCTGCTTTCTGGGCTGACGTACCTGAGGGTAATGTGGTGGCCCAGATCACTTCTGTTGTAGTGGTGATGGCAGCTCCTGCTCTGCGTTCTCCGTCTTTTATAAAACTGCTCCCATCGGTGTACCAGGTATGATCAGCGTTTAGGAGGGGCTGATCAGTCAGATCAGGCCTAGTACCATGGGCTTCTGCCAGAATCTGGAGACAGTCGTGAGTCTCTGGGCCTTCCGGCAGGGGGAGCATGGAGGCAGGATTTAAGGCTACCGTTGGACCGAACTGGATCTTGTCGGTATCCAGCAGTAGGGCCTGATAATGAGTCATGCGAGCGTTGGAGAGCCATCTATCTGGAGGTTGCTTAACCAAGGCCTCTACTGCATGGGGAGCCAGGATGGTTATTGGCTGTCCCATGGTGAGCTTGCCAGAGTCTTTGGTCAAGAGGGCAATGGCGGCTATCATTCTAAGGCATGGTGGCCACCCCTGAGGCCACCGGGTCCAATTTTTTTGATAGGTATGCTATACGCCTCCTCCATGGTCCAAGTTTCTGGGTCAGTACCCCCTTGGCATATCCTTTTTTCTCATCTACGAACAGCTCAAAGGGCTTGGTCAAGTCTGGGAGGCCTAGCGCGGGAGCAGACAGCAGGGCCTCTTTTATGGCTGTGTACGCCTGCTGCTGTTCTTTTTTCCAAGTAAAGAGTGTCCCCTGTTTGGTGAGGGGATAGAGCGGCGCAGCCATTTCTGTGAACCCTGGAATCCAGAGGTGACAGAACCCGGCGGTGCCCAGGAATTCTCTTAGTTGTCTAGGATTCCTAGGGGCAGGGATTTGCAGGATAGCCTGCTTCCGGGCTTCTGTCAACCACCTCTTCCCTTCTCTAATCTGGTACCCCAGATAAGTCACCTGTTGTTGACATATCTGTGCCTTCTTGGCCGAGGCTCGGTACCCCAATTCACCAAGGGCTTTCAGCAGAGCTTCTGTCCCTTCCTGGCAGCCTTCCCTAGTCTTGGAGGCCAAGAGCAGGTCATCTACATACTGGAGCAGGATTAACGTCGGGTGTTGAACCCTGAAGTCAGCCAAGTCTCTGTGCAATGCCTCATCAAACAGGGTGGGGCTATTTTTGAACCCCTGAGGGAGTCGGGTCCAGGTCAATTGTCCAGAAATCCCTAATTCAGCATCTTTCCATTCAAAAGCAAATATCTGCTGGCTCTTGGGATGGAGCCTCAAGCAAAAGAACGCATCTTTCAAATCCAGCACCGTGTACCAAGTATGTGTTGGGGCCAATCCAGTCAACAGGTTGTATGGGTTGGGCACGGTGGGATGTATGTCTTCCACCCATTTATTGACCTCCCTCAGATCTTGTACTGGGCGATAGTCCCCGGTGCCCGGCTTTTTAACTGGAAGTAGTGGGGTGTTCCAGGGTGACTGGCAAGGCACTAGGATCCCCTGGTCCAGTAGTCTCTTAATATGGGGCCTAATCCCCTGGTAGGCCTCCTGGGACATGGGATATTGCTTGATAGAGACAGGGGAGGCGGTGGCTTTGAGTGGAACCAGTAAAGGGGCTTGGCGAGAAGCCAATCCCATTCCTCCTGTCTCGGCCCAGGCTAATGGGAACCTTTTAAGCCACTCGTCTGGAGCGGATACCTGGAGTTCTCCCTCAGTCTCATGTAGCCTGTACTCATCTTCCATATGTAGGACGAGCACGTGGAGGGGTTGTCCTTGGGGCCCCGTAACTCGTGCCTTGGGCCCTTCAAAGTAAATCTGTGCCTTTAGTTTTGTCAGGAGGTCCCTCCCTAGTAGAGGGTAAGGACAGTCAGGAACATGTAGGAGGGAATGAGTCACCTTACCGGAAGCCAGGTGCACTTGCCGTTCTGTTGTCCACTGGTACCGTTTTCCTCCAGTGGCTCCTTGGACCCAGGCCGATTTATTGAAGAGAGAGCCCGGTGCAGTTGTAAGGACCAAGTGTTGGGCCCCAGTGTCCACCAGGAAGGTGACCGGTTGCCCCCCCACATTTAGGGTTATCCGGGGTTCAGGGGGGGGCTCCTGACCCTGACCCCCCTATTCTTCTTCCAGGTTGAGTAGGGAGCTCTGGGGTGTAGGTTTCCGAGATCCCTTGGGTTTCTTTGGGCAGTCGCGAGCCCAATGACCTTTTTCTTTACAGTAGGTGCATTGGTCCTTGTCCAGCCGGGGGCCCCTTCGTCCTCCCTGGTCCTGTCTATTCTGTCTCTGTCCTGTTACTACGGTGGCCAATAGTTTGCTAAATTCCTTATTTTGCTTACGTTCTCGCACACTCTCTCTTTCCTCAGCCTCTCTCCTTAATCTCTCATCTCTCTCCTCTGGAGTCTCTCTCTTATTAAAAATCTTTTCAGCTTCTTTCAACAAATCTTGCATGGAACTTTCTCTTAATCCTTCAATTCTCTCCAACTTCCTTTTAATGTCTGGGGCTGACTGCCAAATAAAGGACATGGCTAAGTTAGTGGCTTGGGTGGGGTTTTCAGGGTCATAAGGAGTGTACACCCGGAAGGCCTCTTTTAATCTCTCTAGAAAGGCAGAGGGAGACTCATCAGGCTTCTGAGTGACTAATTTAACCAGGGCCAGATTAGTGGGGCATCAAGCAGCCCCGTGGAGACCCCCCATTAGCAACTGGCGATAGAGTCGTAGGTGGTTCTTACCCTCCTCGGTGGCGAAGTCCCAATCAGGTCTCTCCAAGGGGAAGGCACTATTAATTTCATTCGGCAGCTGGGTGGGCTGCCCGTTGGCCCCCGGGACATTCTTACGAGCCTCTAGGACAACCCTCTGCTTTTCCTCCGTGGTCAGGAGAACCTGTAACAGCTGCTGACAGTCATCCCAAGTGGGCTGATGGGTCACCAGGATAGACTCAATGAGAGCAGTCAGTTTAGTGGGATCTTTAGAGAAGGAGGGGTTATTGTTTTTCCAATTATAAAGATCAGAGGCAGAGAAAGGCCAATACTGGGGCCGACCGTCCGCCCCAGTGCGCAGGGGAAGAGCCTGTGAAGTGGAGTCTGGAGGGGGCTCTCGGTGTCCCCTCAGTCGCCCAGCTATCGGAGACGGCTCCGCCGGAGGGCTGGCGGCTGCTGCCTCTCCCAGGCTTTGGGCAGGGTCAGGCGCCGGAGCCTCCTGCCGGAGGTATGGTCCCCGATAGGGCGGGGGCTCCTCGGTGAGGAGATCCAGGAGGAGATCCTCCTCCAGCGGCAGGACTGGCGGGGTCTTTGTGTCCTTTGGAGGACAGTCTCCTACAGGCTTGGTCACTGCCGGATACAGGGTGGACCTAGAAGGTGTAAGGGGAGGGGGCAGAGCGGGAGCAGAGGGAACGAGAGGAGGAGTGGGAGTGGTAAAGGGCTTGACCCAGGGAGGGGGATCCCGGGCCAGCTCCTCCCAGGTGATAATGTATGGGACTTGGTCCGGGTGCCCATGGGGTCCTGGGTCCATCACTTTTGATTTAACCTGCAAGATAAGAGATAGGTCAAAACTGCCATCCCGTGGCCAATGGACACCAAAGGTAGGCCACTCTGAGGAACAAAAGGTCTCCCATTTTCCTTTCCGGACTTCCACCGAGAGGTTGCGAGCCTTAGTCCGGACATCTTTCCAATGCTGTAAAGTAAGACTTAAGGGAGTGGTTACGGACTGTCCCATTCTCTCGGACACAAATAGACACACAAGTACAACTAGAAATATCAGAATGACACTAACACAAACAAGCCGCGCGGCACGACTACGGCGCCAAAGTGAAAGTAAAAATTCAGATGGAGAACTTAGAGAGGGTCTGGATCCCTCGTCTCCCAGATGAGGCACGTATCCCTCGGTCAGGGGCGAAGCCCCGAAAATTCCAAGGTGTCGGACCGTGTCTCCAACCAGATGGGTCCAATGGACCCCAGACACTTTCAGGACGTCTCCCGAAAGTCACGGAAAAGAAGTCCGAGCCCGTCAGCTCCTTCTGGTTTCCGCCAAATACAGATCGACCCAGCTGAGCCGTACGGATTACAGAGTGAAAGTACACACAGACAGGAACGGACAAATAAGAAATGCCGGCAACTCACCTCCCGAATTTGGGTCGGTGGTCCCTGGGCGGGGGTCCTGATCTCGGTGGGACCTCCAAATGAAAGACCCCAACCGTGGGTGTCCTCCTTCAGGGAGACCCTCCCAAAGGACCAGCGAGACCAAGTTGTTCGGTTGCAACTGCAAGAGGCTTTATTCAGATACACAGGTACCCGGGGCGTCCTAGTCATTCGGAGGACTGGCGCGCGCACGAGCTGGGGAACTGGGTTTTTATAGGGTTTGAGAGCAGAAGCGCGGGCACAGAAGCGAGAAGCTTGGTTACAGGGTTCTGATTGGCTGATTTAAATGAGGCCAGGGCAAACTGGGGTCATGGCTCGTTTCTCGGAACGGGGAAGTCGGGGCGGGCCCGACCGTTATCTGGGTACATCAGGGACTTTTGCTAGGGGCCAGGTGGCTGACCACAGATATCTTGTTCGGCAGGGTGGAGTGGGGGACATCTGGCTCTCTTAGGGTGTGGTGGGTTGGCGGTTACCCTGCACCAGTTCTGCTTTGCAAAATGGCGTTACTCAAGTCAAGCAGCTCAGCAGAGGCGGGGGTCTTTCACTGAGAAGATACTCCCCTTGTCGCTGCTGAAGACATCACAGAATCACCCCCATGCTGGTGGAGCTAAAAAATGGGGAGACATACAACGGGCGCCTGGTAAAATGCGACAACTGGATAAACATCAACCTGCGGGAGATCATCTACATGTCCCGGGATGGCGACAAGATCTGGCGGATGCCTGAGTGCTACATCCGCGACAGCACCATCAAGTACCCATGCCCCGGAAGAGGCTGGAGATCAGACCTCTACTCCTACCTGTTGCAGTTTAAAATAAAGAAGGGGGGACTGTGGGAAGCTGAAGCTATCGCCCTCGCTAAGATGGCACCTGGCAACCTGCCAGGCAGGATGACTTGCAATTCTGCTCCTGGTAAACAAGTCCTAATTTGGGTTGTGGGCCGCGTTTTGCTTTGACGTATGCATCCCGCCTTGTCGGGAACCAATTGGAGCTACCGACGTAAGGGCTGCTGATTGGTTGAGGCAGAGGATGTAAAGGGGCACGGAGGTGTTGGGGGAGGAGAAGCGAGCAAGCGGGAGAAGAAGAAGCTTGCTGAAAAGGTTCCTGAATAAACTGCCTGGAGAAGAACGCTTGGGTCGCGTCCTTATTTTCCACTGGTCGGAAGGGATGCAACAGCAGACTACTCTAAGGTATGGAGATTTTTGTTGTTAACTATAAGGGAGAAAGCAGGTAGAGGGAGGAGTCCAGGCTGACCATGGCTGACAGACAAAACCTAGATTTTGAGAGGAGAGAAGGGGAGGAAGAAAGAGAGAGAGAAGAGATGGCTACCAACACCGGAAGCCTGAGCCACAGATTCAGAGTGCTGTGGAACCAAAATGGCTGAGTTATATGAGGATCTGGCTGGAGGAAGGAAACAGAAACCCGGGCCACTAGGAGGGAGAGGTTTAGGGCAGGGTGCAGGAGTTAGAAGTGCTGGGAGAAGCCACAGGTACTGAGGAATTCTGGGAGAGCTGGCCAGCTTCTGCTTTGAAATGTTAATAGACACCACAGTTAGCAATTTTCCCTCCCTAGGGTTTCTAAGACCTAACACTCAACAACTAGTTACTATCAGCACTTTGGCCAGTTTTGAGTCTCTGCGTTAACCAGTGCTCGCTGCAAACAGAAACTTCTCTGACCGAGGCTGAGAACAGCACTGATCTGTATGAGTATAACCAGAAATGTCCATTTAACAAAGCAATAGTAGTGTATTCTTCCCCCTAGAACCTATTCCCTGGTGGGCCATGGGTTTTGACTGGGTTTACAATACCCGGTATGAGTCCCTCCTATGGAGTGAGCCAATATCTGCTCATAAAGCATTTTTGTCTTTTGGAAAAGAAACCATGCCACTGTGCACATCTTGCCTAGCAGGTCGTTTTTGTAGTTCATAGGTTCACAGAAGGGTAAGAGCACTAATGTGTCTGTTTCCCCCAGCACTTTCTGGTGCTGTAGAAACTAGTAAGCAGGGAGAAAACTTCCGACTCAATTCCAGCTTGCTTTCTCTCCATCCTGTAACCGAAGTGTGTGGTATCTTCAGTGATGGGTTCTTATCACTTAGTTCTATGGACAACCAAGAGGAATTACAGAAACTTATGTCATTCGGGGACTTTGGATGACTCCCTGACCCGCAACTCGTGTGGGGTAGTACCCCATCCATGACACTGGGAGTTTTGTTGAACAACCCCTGGCTTCTAGAAGAAGCACTATTCGGCCTTAAAAGATATCATCTTTCCATCTAGCTTTTTGAGAAATGTCCACACTGATTCCCACAGTGGCTAAACCAGTTTACGTTCCTATCAGAAGTGTATAAGGACTCCCCTCTCCCCACACCAATGCCAGCATTTATTATCAGTTGCTTTCTCAACAATAATGACAGCCATTCTGATAGGGGTGGTTTCAAAAATAGTCTTAAAAGCAAATGTGCACTTGCTTGATGAATAGTAATATTTTGAACACTTTCAAAAATACTTCCTAACTATTTATATTTCATCCTTTGAGAACTTTCTGTTCCATTCCAAAGCCCAGTTGTTAACTGGGTATTTACTTCCTGGGTATTTATTTTAGTTTTCTGAGTTCTTTACATGTACTCCAGACACCAATCCCCTGTTAGATGTATAGCTGGCAAGGGTTTTCTCCCATTTTGTAGGTTGCCTTTTCGTACAACTGACTGTTTCCTCTGCTATACAGAAGGTTTGAGGGCTTTTTGTTTGTTTGTTTGTTTAATTCTATGAACCCCATTTGTCAGTTGTTGATCTTATGTCCTAGGAAATCGGGTTCCTATTTAGAAAGTCTGTATCTATGTCAATCTTTTATAACATGTTTCTGACCTTTTCTCTACCAATGTTCAGAGTTTTGGAGTTTACATTCAGTTCTTTGTTTATATAAGTTCAGAGATTACATTAAGGTCTTTGATCCATTTGGAATTGATTTTTGTACAGGGTGAGAGATAAGGATCTAGTTTAATTCTTCTTCATGCTGCACATTCATTTTTCCCAGAATCATTTTTTTAAAGATGCTGCCTTTTCTCCAGTGTGTACTTTTTGACATTTTTTTTTTTTTTCAAAAATCAAGTGACTACAACTATGTAGACTTATATCTTGGTCTTCTGTTTTATAACATTACTCTACATGTCTATTTTTGTGATGGTACCATACTGTTTTTATTTGTTATTATTATGGTTCCATGGTCTATCTTAAGTTTGGGAAGGCTATGTATCATGTTATTTTAAGTAAGATAACTTCGTAATGTTAGGTCAGAAAGTGTAATACATACAATTTCAGTTTTCTTTCTCAGTATTGCTTTGGTTGTCTGGAACGGTGTGTGTTTGTGCTTGTGAGTGTAAGTGTGTGTGAGAGAGGAAAAGAGAGAGTGAGTGTGAATATGTGTGTGTCTGTGTTTAAGCTTGTTCATTTCTGAAAGTGGTGGCCTTGCCATTTCAATAAGGATTGCATTAAATCTATCACTCTAGAGAGTATTTTTTAATTTTTCATTGAGAGCTAGGTTACAAGATTCTCTAACATGCTTCAGAATCAACAGGAAGTAATAAAAATAGACTTAGCAGGAGCTGGAATACAGAAAATAAAAAGAAGTCACTCCTGATCGTGGGGACGCACTGATTTGTGAGAAGGGGCTAGTGGGTAAACACAGCTTCAGTCAGCAAGCTACTCTGATTATTTGGCCACAGTTTCTATTTATAGCTATGTAGATAAATTGGCTTTATTTTAAAGATGTTTTTTTAAAAGATTCCCTTCGTGTTAAAAGAGGTTTGGATGAAATGAATCTGTTAGTCTTCCCAGCTCTAAGATCCTGTGTTTTTATGACAGTAAACTCACTCAGACAGCTGTTGTTTTTTAAATAACTAATTAGCACTACCATAGCTGGCTACTAAAGTTAATTGAAGGGGGAAAAAAGCCAAGTAATAAATTACTTCGACCCATGTGATTATTTCCTTGTTATATAACCACAGTAAGTATTCCAGTCTTCCGAATGGGGTTGGATTATTAAGATCATGGCAATACCTACCACTACTCATTGTTTTTGTGCAACAGAAACGTTACTTGGGTTATTACCTTAATCTCGACACCGAGACCATTAAGTAGATAATATAATTCTCTCCAGTTTGTATGTCAGAAAACTTAAGGCTCAAGAGGTTAACTCAAATTTCCCAAGATTGTAGAGATAAGTGATGGAGCCAAGATTTGAATCCAGATTGATTTGATGCCAAAGCTTTTGTTCTTCTCCATTATACCATACAGTCTCCAGACTTTAGGACAAGCTCTAGTCAACGACACAGGCCAATGTTAATCTATCCTTTGATGACTGAGTGATCGGTTGACTCTTTGACAGATCAAATACCCTCTATGCCAAGTCTCCAATAGGATAAGAGAAACCAATTTTTCCCCCATTCTCCACTCTGTTCATTTGAATAAGTCTTTGTATTTCTCTGAAGTTATAATACAGTGCTCATGGAAAAGGGATCAGAGATCCACATTTTTTTTTTTTTTTTTTTTTTTTTTTTACCAAGCCTCAAACATGATTCATTCTTAACAGAAGCAAGCCCCTCCCCTAATGTGCTGCTATACTGCTTGGCTGACTGCACGGATCCTTTGACAAACTGTGTGTCACTTTCACAGCTAATAGATTGATATGATAGCAAACAAATGTCTTTCCATTTGGAAGAATCCATACTTGAGAAAGCATATTTCCCCCAGGACCCTCCATTTACCCATGGCTATGAGTCATGGGGATGGGTACAAGGCAGTCCGTATAGAGAGGAATTTCAAAACCTGCTTTCATTGGTTGGGTTTCAGCTGTTTAAAAAAAAAAAAAAAAGTACCTACAAATTAGGCATGCAGATTATCTTTTCAAAGTCTTCTTGGCTTTGTTCATCTTAATGGCAGAATAAGGCAGCATTGAGACCCAAACACTTTCCAGGCAGTGTGCAAGCTGGCCCTAAACATTTACCAAGAAGGCATCCTAGAGTCCAGTCGTCTCTCAAACAGAAACACTGTTTAGCTACATAGAAATCACTTTAGGACAGAGCTGTTCCAACAGTCACTGTGCCTACGAAAAAGGATTCTATTTTGGCTAGCAAATACTTACAAAAAAGCCTTTCTAGCCATCCATGGAAAAGGAGTGAGTGCCCCCTGGTGAAAATGTGGGAAACGTTTCCATATGTTGTTTTTGGCTGGCAAGAAGGGGCAGATGTCTTCACAATAAAAATATACTCGCTGAGAGTGCTCACATCCTTGAGAAGAGCTGGCACCGCTTGCAGAACTGGATCTAAAGGTGGCAAAAATGCACAAAGGAAGCAGGAAAAAGGGCCCACACCAGAACTGCACAAATTGGAGCCACAGGTGAACCTGTGTTTAAGTGTCTCTTTCTGTCACCAAGACCCACCATCTTGTCTCCGTTCTGCTCCTTGTCCTTGGGAGCCAACCAGTAGGGACATATGAATGCATCCCTTTGCCTTCTGCCCTCTAGTTGGGTTCACCCAAGGGGAGACACTGGTGGGTGATGGAGGAGGAGGTGCAGGAAAATGTTCATTCCCAAACTCAGTCCTTACAGTCCATTTGGAAGGTACTGTAACACACACACACACACACACACACACACACACACACACACACACACACACACACCACCGCCCATGATCTCAACAGCTCTGAACAGCTGTTCTATATACATTTCTACTGGAGATCTGGTAAACGGTAAGCCTAGAGTGGTGAGAGCTCCCCACTGTTGCTGGCCTGAGGGCCTTTGCCATTCCTCCTGGGTTCCTTACTACTCCCTCCACCTCAGTAAAAAGATCAGGCAGCCAAAATGTACACTGTCGACCTTTATGGAGATGCCATCTCCTTCCCAATTTACCCTGACTCGTGCACATTCCACACTTCCTGTAATACACATTTCAAATGCAGGTAAGGTGCTACACACCTATAAACTCAGAAAACTCTGGAAAGGATGCTGAGGCAGGAGGATTGTGAGTTTGGGGCCAACTTGCACTGCATATTAAGGACTCTATGCAAACAATAGCAATGTACAATATACACAAAGCATAAATACAATAGAAATCCAAATTTGTGCAGCTCCAGGGGCCCCTACATCTTCCAGTCATTGAAGGTGACTAGACCGGTGAAGTGAAAAGGTCTGGCCAGCTGGACAAAGGTAAGGCAAAAGTCTCACTTGCGTGCCCTGTGACGTCCTTTGGTTCAAGTGTCCCGACTTCATTTGGAGCAGGAGGAATATTCTGTTTACATTCAGGCCTCACTCATCTTACCGGGATGAAAAGAGAACAAATTGTCCTGGGGGGGGGGGGAGGCGGCAGGGGCGGGATCTGTGAAATTAAACAATAGTATGTTGGTTCTGTGCTGTTAAACTGTTGGGGCTGGGTTCTCTGCAAACCCCAGAACAGAAGGGCAGCCCCCTGGTCTGTAACTAGGGCATCAGCCCAAAGGTCTGTTCGCTGGCAAGAGTACACAGATGTAGCTGGACCTTGCCAGTCCTCCACACATCCGGACTTTCTGCATGACTCTATTGTGAGGCTGTCATTCAGGATTGAGCCTGTAAGCTCTCTGCTGCTGGGGGTGGAGAGGGTGAGGGAGGAGTGCAGCCTTAGGCTTCAAAGCTGGGCTCCACTCCCAGACACAGGGAACAACGTTAACCCTTCCAAGACTCTTTCCCAGCTGTCCTATGAAGATAATCATAAGCATCAGTGCCATTTACAGCTCTAGTTGGCGGCATGAACTTGGGAGAGCTTTGCCTAAAGGTGTTGGGAGCTGGAGTCTCACCTGACAGCCAACTTTATTCAGAGCATCAGACAATCTACAGTCTGACAGGTAAGGAGAGTCACCTGAGCAAAGTGTACAGTCACAAGAACAAGCCTCACGTGGCAAAAACATGTCTTTCCACGGATGTGCATGAAGTAAGCCCTGTCCGCTACCCTTGGGAGAAGCATGAAAAACACATTCTAAGAACAGTTTTGTGCTTTGAAGAAACCGAGGTCACAAGGCTGCTGTTGTGTTTTCTTGGAGTTTCCTCACAAGTGCTCAGGTGTCCCGCAGGACTCCATCCTTGAACTGTGTCCCAACGCAGACACAGTGGCTTGAAGTGTAAACAGAGCCGTAAGAAATGAAGTGTGACATCCCAAACACAGTGTGGACATCCACCATAGAGGACTTGGCTTCATTCTTCTTAATTCTCGAGAAAGTATAGGCCTCCATGTCTCCACTGAAGTTTAACAGTCAGATCATCACACAGATCATTTTGAGCTAAAGGCTGTTTTATATCCAGAAAGGTTCTCCTGAGCCTATGAGATGCCACAAATGCCTGACAGCCTGAATTTAATTCCACGATCCCATAGAGGATGAAGAGAAGCAACTCATGAAAGTTGTCTTCTAACCTCTACTCAAGCTGTGTTACCTGGGTGCCCCAGCAGCAGCAGCAGCAGCAGGGGCACCATCATCATCATCATCATCATCATCATCATCATCATCCTTAAAGAAAGATTCTCACTTCCCTTCACACCTGGCCCATTTCAACACAATAATGATTAAAAACTAATTATGAGGTCCTCGTGACACAACAGACACTACTAAAGCTATCTTTAATTTTATGATTATCAAATACATAATCATATATTTAAAGAACCAATGGGTTGTACAAGATTACATGACATGCAGCAAGTGCCACCCTTTGCCCCACTTCCATCTTCCCAGCAACCATGACTTACAAATCTCCAAAGAGAAAACCATTGGTACTTATCTGCACATCTCTAGACAGCATACTTACTACGACGTCTTCAATTTTTTTTTTTCTTTGAACCTAATGTGCTGACCTCCTGCATTTCTGGTGACAACTGAACTTCTATTCCTTCCTACAACCTCACCCTTATTCCCACACACTCCTCTCAATAAAACCATTTGTAGCTTTGTCAGATCAATAGTCAGTGTTAACAGTCCAACTGTACAGTTGTGAATAGGCTAATAATGGTTGTTTTCTTTCCTGCGTAGTTTTGGTTTCCCTAGAGATAATGGTCTTGTTTTCTCTCTGTTTTTCTTTTCTTTTTTTTTTTCCCCCTCCTCTTGGGAACTTATCACTAATGCAACTTTAAACTTTCTGCCTTTTGTCTAAATCTCTTTTCAAGCCATTAGCTGCTCAGCTATCTAGCAAGCTCCTTTTCTTGGAGAAAATCCCCTGGAAAGCTCTGGTAGGTGCCGGATTGGATTTCTTTTCTTCTCCCTTGTGTTGGGTCTCCTCTTCCCTGAATCCCCTCTCTTCCTCCTCTTCAAATCCTCCCCTCTTTTGGATGGAACACATCCCTAAATAGCTTCTAGGGAATGGATTTTTTTTTTTAACCTAAAACATCTTTATTCAACCCTCGTATCTACTTTCTATGTACTGGACACAAATAAATGTTTTTAAATATTGTTTGAGGCAAAAAATTAAAACAATAACAACAAAACTTTTTTGGCAAGTTTAATCACATAGACATCTAAAGACGGCTTTTTGGTTAAAGAAACAAAATTAAACCCAGACCAAAGAAAAGAAGCTCGCCCATTTGGGACATATACCTAAAATAGCTCATAGTACCATTTCTTAGCATCTCTGCTTACCATAAATTCTGTCATATAATTGTTTGTCCATCCCTTGATTGATAGTTTTGCCTGTGTATACCCTTCTAAGCAGTAACCATTTCTCTTTCAGTTTGGAAGGCATTCCTCCAATGCCATCCAATATCTAGCATGGCTCTGGAGAAATCTGAAATCGTTCTGCTCCCTGGTTGCTCACTCTCTTTTCTCTCCTTGGTGCTGAGATCTGTAACTCCGGGGCTTTCACTTCTGGGGATTCACCCTTCAGTGCCCAGGAATCACTTCCCTGTCGGGAATGCCCCGCTGCCCAGATTTTGACTTCCCACACTGAACCTCTACGTAGTTACCTGTCTGTTAGTGTGATAAAACACCATAACCAAAGCAACTTGTGGAAGCGACGGTTTAGTTGAGCTTATGGTTGCAGAGGGATGGTGGCGAGGCAAGGCAACAGGTGTGGATGCGGGAGCAGAGAGCTGAGAGTGCACATCCTCTACCTCAAGCAGAAAACAGAGTCAACAGTAAAACATTGCTAGACTATAAACAATCGACGTCATCCCCAGAGTCGCACTTATGGCAAAGCTCCACCTCCCAAAGGTTCCACAGCCTTCCAAAACAGCACCACCAACCGGGGACCAAGTGTGAGGGACATTTGTCATCTAAACCACCACAGACTCCCAATGGACTTACTTTCTCTCTGCCTTTTTCACTCTCCCTTCTAGACGATCTGCTTGGCTTAGCTTTTGCTCAGTTAAATCCTGTCTGTTAAGTTGTCATCTACATTCCATTTTTAATTACTGTAATTCTACTTCCTAGAGTGTCTCTTATATAAAAAACTCCCCTGTTCTTGATTTGGAGATGCAACAGCAATAAGGATTTTTTTTTCCTTTTGCATTGTTTCTATCTTTACTACACTGGTCTTTTGTTATTGTTGTTCATTTTTATTTCTAGCTGTCGATTAAGATTTCTATTAAGTATGACAATAGAGTTGCGTGCTGTGTTTAGGAATGTGAAAAACATGCAGAGATAGCTCAGCATTTACGATCGCTTACTGCTCTTGTAGAAGACACAGGTTCTGGCCCCAGGGGTACCAGGCACACACATGATGCACATACACATATGCAGACAAAACACTTATACATACAAAAAATTTAAATGCCCTCTTTTAAAAAAAAAAAAAGAGTAAACATGGCTATGTGTGATAGTTTATACCTCCAATTCCGGCACTCAGGAGGTTTAGGCATAAGGACGCCTGTGAGTTTGAGGCTAGCCTGTGGTATAGAATGAGACCCTGTCAGAAGAAAGAAAGGAAAGAAGGAAAGAAGGAAGGAAGGAAGAGGGAAAACCAGATCGGCAGCACCAAGTAGCAGATCCTGCTTGTGACCTTCACTGACCTGTCTGAGCACTGTGTACAAATGTACACAGATCAGGCCAGACCAAGCTCCTGTGCTGGACCCCCAGGAAACCCAACAGCCTGAGCATCACTTCAGAGGCTGAATGAGTGGGGCACACGTTCTTCTCACCCTGTGTTTTCAGCAGGATCAACACCTATGCTAGCCAGTTTTTGTCAGGTTGATACAAACTACATTCCTACGGAAGGGGACACCTCTTTTGAGGAGTTATTTGCATCAGATTGGACTGTGGGCGTTTCTGTGGACCACTTTCTTGGTTGATGTGGGAGGGACTAGCTCACTGTGGCTAGTACCACTCCTGGGCAAGTATTCCTAGGATTTAGGAGGGGGGAAAAAAAAGCAAGCTGAACAAGCCATTGAGAACAAGCCAATAGCTTTTCCTCCATGGTCTCTGCCTCTGTTCCACTTGAGTTACTGCCCTGACTTTATTTCATGACGCACTGCGATCAGGACTTGTACATCAAGTAAACTCTTCCCTCCCCTGGATACTTTTGGTCATGGTGTTTATCACAATAAAAAGTAAATTGATACAGTGATCCCGCACTCAAGAGCGACAGGGGTCCCCAGTCCAGATAGCCAAACCTCACTGAATAATAAGATCCTGAACTTTTTTTTTTTTTGAAGGTCTTCACTTTTTTATTCTTTATGTACAAAGGCTAGCATGATTAGTTTCACTAGGCAGACAGTCTTGAATAATCCACTCAAGGTCACTCAGTCCAACTTAATGGAGCCTATGTCCTTCGCATACTGACGGAAACACTGGCGGCACATGTTAAGCCCGTATTTCCGGATCAGATCGTGGTGGTTAGAGCAAACGTGGCAGGAGCGAGAACCCTGGCCGAACTTCTGTGGGTGACTCCAGTAGAGAGGCTGGTAACCCACCTTGCCTTCAGACAGCCAAAGAGGAAAAAGGCAAGATCCTGAACTTTTGTTAGGGTGAAGACAGGACAGTGGACAGTTGCCAGCTGTGGCCATGGAAAAGGAAACCTAGACCTAGAGACCTCCTCCTTGTTAGTCAGCTCTATTTTGGTCTAGTTTGAAGATGGGAGGCAAAGTCTTCCTCTGTAGCCCAAACTAGCCTAGGCCTCTCAATCCTCGTGTCTCTGCCCACTTGAGTGCTGGGATCGCCCGCGTGTGCTGTCACACCCTGCCTTCTGCTTGTTCTTAAATGTGTTTCAGTAAGTCCTCCCCGACTGTGGTCAGTACTTTATCTCATTTTCCCCTGAGCTCTTAGGTCTGTGCTTTTAATCAGGCTGGATGTTTAGTCTCCACCTCCGGGGTCAGCGATCTGTACTGCAGCACTTGTCCTGGTCATCTGTTCCTTCCTCCCCATATGCCTTTGCTGTCTTCCCTCCCATCAAAACAAAAGCAACCACCGCCTACCCATCTCAAAGGATCCTTTTAGCGAAGTTAAAGAGGCACTAAAGTTCCAGACACGGCTGCATTTCTCGGGTATACACAAAGCCCCTGAGAATTATATGTGACGTTGCGCACAGAATCATCCCCCTAGGTGTAGCACAGTAAGAATTCTGAACATTTCACAGCTGAGGAAACCACTCAGAGAGGGAGTCCCCCCCCCCACACACACACACACAAGGTAAACACGATGAATAACGTCAGCCCTCGGATTTCAGGTCAGGACCATGTGACTCCAAGGACCTGATTTATCATCCCCATACTAATATGTGTCACAGGAAAAGGACGTGGGCCTACACTGCCAGTTCTCAATCTGTGGGTCCACAACCCCTGGGAGTCAAAGGATCCATTCACAGGGATCACCTAAGGCCATGGGAAAACACAGAGGGTTACGTTGTAATTCATAACAGTAGTATGAAGTAGCACTGAAAATAATTGTATGGTTAGGGTCACCACAATTTGAGAAACTGGGTTAAAGGGCCGCAGCATTAGGAAGGTTGAGAACCACTGGCCCAGAGGGGAAACACAGTAAGAAGTCCAAGCTCCAGTGACAGGAAAGAGAGGGTCACGGAAGGATGGGCAGCAGGACTCACAGGCCCCATTGGTACCACATAAGCCTAGAGACAGGCAGGCTGCTGAAGGCCAAGGGAAAGGCCCTTAGCCTTAAGACTGTGCTTTCTATTTTCCAAACAACAGAATACACGAGCCAATCTTCAACTCTAGCTACGCATATGGGCAGGTAGATTATAAGAGCTTTAGTCCGAATGTTCCTTTTTAAAATTTGTGTTTACGGGCCTGGAGAGACAGCTTGACAGTTAAGGGCACACCAGCTGCTTTTCCAGAGGACCCAGGTCTAGTCCCAATATCTGCATACAACTCACAATTGTCTCTAACTCCAGCTCCAGATGATCCAGTGCCCTCTTCTGGCCTTCTTGGGTACTGCACACAGATGGTGCATAGACATACATGCAAGCAAAACAGCCATACAAATAAAAATACAATTTTTAAAATAGTTTAATTTAATTTTTAACTTTGTACATGTATCTTTTATATTGAGAATATTTTCCTCCTCTCCATTTCTCTCTCCCATTCCTTCCTATTTAATCCCTTTGTTTCCCTGAACACTTTCATCTTAGATATAATATGTGGCTTCATGTGACTATATAAAAGCCTTGGAACCACAAATAAGAGAAAACATATTTGTCTTTCTGGTCTGAAGGCAGGATCATAGACTACAGGCTCAAAGAGGAGCCGAAATTGTCTACCATCTGTTTTCCCAGTGATAGATTAACCTTTACAGACCAAGGGAAGATAGAAGATTTGGGAAAGTTTGGGTTTTAAGTTTTGTTATTGTTGTTGTTTGGATGTTTGTTTGTTTGCAAGGGTTCGGTTTGGGTTTTGGTTTTTTGCTTTGTTTTGTCTTTGGTTTTTGTAGTTGTTTTATTTGATCACATACAAAATGCACTTTGATAATAAAGCTTAGATTTGTGCATTGGGGCCAGCTGACTCCTCAGGTGTACCATCACACTGGTTCACTTTAAATTAAGGACACTGTTTAAAATGTTAGGAAAGATGTGGCAGATCTGACTTTCAGACATGCCTGGGGGAGGGGGGGCAAAGCATTCACTGTAGAAAGCTGTTTCACAATATTGACCAGTCTATGACCCAGCAACCCACTCCAGAGTGTAATCCCAATAGAAGGCTGAGATACTCACCAGAATACATTGTCATTAAAAAAAAAAAAAAAAAAAACAAAAACAAAAAACAAAAAAACATTGTCACAGCATTTGATACCAAAAATGTGGTCTGTTTTCCAAACTCTTCAATTTGGGCAAGCCACATGCTCACTTCCTTTGGAACAGTACCTTGAGACTAGCATAAGGGAAAACTTGTCTAGTCTACCAGAGAATAAGACCACGCAGAAGAAGTGTTAGTTGCCACCACTGAAGGCCAATGCCAAGAGCCAGATGTGAGTAAGGCCATCTTTTATCCTAGCTAAGTACAGTTGCATCATGGGTCCACACAGAGTCAACAAGGAACCACCAAGGAAATTCACAGAACCATGAGCAAAACCACACACCATCCTTTGTGATTTGTTTGTTTGCTATGATTTCATTCACAATAGATAGTAAGTACAAGAACGTTCTAGAATATTCCTAAAATCAATATTTATAATGCTCCAAAGCAAAAACTCACTCAAATGCCTATCTATGACTAAATAGATAAACCATAGTATAGCCACTCTGTAGAAGACCATTGAGTAATGAGAGCAAGGGGTCTACCACGTGCAAGAACTTTTCTTCCTTTTCCTCCTCCTCCTCTTCTCCTTCTTAAGACAGACTCTGACTGTGGCCTCAGCTGGTCTGCTGGAACTCACTATAAACCAGGCTTACCTTGAACCCACAGAGACCCTCTTGCCTCCTAAATGCTAGGAGCTGCGTGTAAACCCTTTGATGGAGCATAGACTTGAGTGCAAGAAGATAGGTATGGCCCAGGAGACGCAGGCAAGCTGCATAGGTAGAAGGTATCCAGTGATGCTCAAGGGCATGATAATTTTTCCCTTAGAGGGACAGTGGCTGCAAAGAGCATCTATGAGGCCCTGAGGTTCCAGAAATGTTGTTTCTCAATACACGTAGCATGGTCGCCCTTGTAAAGCTTCAGTAAACCGAAGGCTCATCTCATGTGAGCATGTAGGTTGGCATAGGATGCTTCAATAAGAAGTTTATGGAGGCTGCAGTAGATGGGTACATCTACAAAACATCCTACCACCTGAGGCTCAGAGAATGTTGCAGAAGAGGAGGCAGTGAAAAGGTCAGATTGTACAAGCCAGAGGCTCAGGAATTTTGCTGTGAGATTGTGTCCCCCTCCTACAGAAGCTACACCCATAAAGTCTCCCCTGGCTGCTGGATAAGGAAGACAACAAGAAACCTGCCAAATTATACTAGGAAAAACCCAGGAGGCCTCAACCCTACACACAGAACTCCAGGCAGCTGAGTAAAGCTTGGAGGTGACCCTGGCTGGGGAAGAGCACATCAATTAGCTGTCCAATGCCAAAGGGCCATCCCTGTAAACGTATATGCAAGTAACATTATATGGACTCATCAGGTTAGATTTGAAGATAATCTCAGCTACTCTGTGCTGGAGCATAAGGGTCAGGTTCAAGGCCTGCCTGTGTAATTCAGTAGAGCCGTGTTGTGAGAGAGACTGGGGAGGGGGGGAGAGGAAGAGGAGGGGGAGGGGGTCTGGAAATGCCACTCAGCCATACAGTGCTATGTGGTGCGTACAAAACCATGCCTCTATTTCTCAGTATCACAAAAATAAAATAAATGAAGTTACCCAGAGAAAACTCAAGTTTGTATCACTCCACCCCATGGAAAAAATTATCTTTGGTGTCTCTAACAGTATTCAATAGAAACCTACATCCAGATTAAAAAAAGAACTAGAGTCCAGACATAAAATATGTATCCATTTAACTCCACATCAGCCCTAGCCCCTATCCCATTGTAGTACAGTGGCTTTATTTGTTTAAGTTTTGAGGAAAGAGAACCATTAGGTTCTTAAACCCTCAAGTCTCACAAGTTAGCATCGAAAGTCTAGCCTTCACCCTAAGCGTAATAAGCAGCTCTTGTTTATTAAGATTATTATCGAACTAGTAATAGTCTGATGTGCAAAAAAAATTAAAACTGCTGAAAAATTGGGGAAGGTATGGCTCTATCCTACCGAATTTTCACCCTCAACCCAGCCATTCTTGGTCTCCTGCACAGACTCCTGAAATGGCTGATGCATTGAACCTTACTCATTAACTGTAGACGATCAGATGTGCTGTTGTTAGGGTAGCACTCGGGTCTTGGTACACACACTAGCAGAATTCTCTCTACAACGAGGTCAGCTTGTCTTCGCTTTACCCTTCGCAGAATATAGAGTGCAAACCCTTAGCGCACGGAGGTAAACAAAGGACCGGTCTTTTCCTGTCCACTCACCATAGTAAACGTGCTTTAGGTTTTCTCATTTGGGGGATGGGGGGAGGCGGGGGGGGGGGGGGGCGGGCAGGCCACAACTTTCTGTTTTGCTGTGCTTAACGGGAGAAATCCCCTAAAGCTTGGGGTGGGAAGCAGGACAGTGAAAAGGCCGATGAGTGATTCTTTTGTTTGGTTTTTATTGTGCGTGACTAAATGTAGGAGATGTGTTGGATCACAGAGAATGCGTGCCAGGGAAGCTATTGGATTTGTATGCATTTTGCCTGCTAATATTGGGTGCCCTTTCCAGATACAAAAGGCCTCCACACCAACTTGGAATGTGAGTCACTCTAATAACAGTGCCGTCAGAAAGTGCTCTGTGAGGGTAGGAAAGCAAAGACCCTTTCAAAAAACCTTTGTATAGGATGAGGTTGCCATGATTTTTTTTTTTTCCTTCCAAAAATATGTAGCAGAAACAGGAGACAAGGTCCAGGAAAGGAAGGGATAGACAGTTTGGTTTTGGAAATCACTCTTTATGACAAACTGTGAGCAAAGGCACATTTAAGAAAAAAAACAGTCTAATGTTCTGAATAACAATACCCTGAGCCTTGGTGGTGAGTGGCCTAGGCGTTCTTCAGTCATCCCCTACAATGGCTGGAAAGTTACTGGTTCAAGGGGCAGGCCTTTCTTCACAGATACGGGTTGCTTCTGTTTGTTTGTTTGTTTTGTTTTTAATTATTTTGGTTTTTGCAGGTAGGGCTGCTTCTAGACAATCGACATGTTTGCATCGGCCTTACTGTCCTTCCTTGATTAAAAAAGAAAAAAAAAAAAACTGAGATTTACTTCATCCCAGAAGTATGGCAAACATCTCTCCATCTTTCTCCAAATCTCAAAATGTTTTTTTTTTTTCAGTGCAGATTTGCAATTGAGAAAGATTATTACTTGGGGGCACGGTAGGGGGCGGAGGGGGGTCTTTGGCAACATCTTTGCTCCAGGTTTGAAAAAAAAAAAAAAGCCCTCACCAAGAGGATTATGTTGAGCTTTATTGCCCTGTCACAAAGCCAGGTACTTTTGAGTCCAAAACAAAAGGTAATGTGGTTGGAGGGAGCGTCTGACTGTTCCAGGCCCCTCTGCTCTGATACATAACGTTGAAGAAGTCTGTTTCTTTGTGCCTTGGTTTCCCTCGTCTGCAGAAAGAGGGCTTTGCGTTAGATTATCCTTGAGGCCCCCAAAGCTCAAAGAAACCGTAAGCTCAGATCTGTCCCTGTGCGCCTGTCAGCGTTCCAAGCAAACGTACTTGCTCCACGGAAAGGCTGTTTCCCACCCCCACCCCACCCACGTACTCCTAATTGACGGTATTTTATACCTGAACTTACAATTTCATCACTTACCTACCCCATATCATTTAAGGTCTCTCCTTTCTGCTTTGAAGTTCAAAGAGAAGACTTTGTATAATGAAGGCCCCCCCCCCCTTTGAAACGCTCTCCGCGCAGCTGCTGGCTGGCAGATCCCGCGCTGAGCGAGGAAGCCATTGTGATGCAGATGCGCTTCGAAGTGCCCGTGCAGCAAGAGCTTTTCCACGGGCCTTTACTGTATTCCTTCTATTATTCATAGAACACAATGTAAATGAAGCCATAAATTTTACCCTCCCCCCCCCCCGCACGCTAGATGTGGAAAGAAGATAATGGAAATTGTGAATTATGAATGAATCTCTGTTATTGTAATTCCTTAAGGATTCTGATGGAGATGATTAAATTCATGCAAAGACACAGACTGGAAACTTTGCTGCCCGCGTCCTCACTAATGCCTCTTGGAATGTCACAAGGAAAGGGGTAGACTGGAGATGATCTTGGTCTCACATTTACCTACCAAATAATCTCACAGATGATCTACCTAAATTTGGACATATTAAAGATATAGAGACTCTTCCTTGTGGGGAGCGGGGTCGGGGGGGTTGGAAGAATGGCGACGTACCAGTGTCTCCCAAGTAGCCTACCCAGAAAACCTACCCTGAGCCCTGCAAATGTATTTTCTCCTTCAGAAAGCTGGAGGGAGAAAAAGCAAAAGCGAGGAGAGAGTAGGGCTCTCCTCAAGAAGATGAGCCCAATGATGTCTAACGGAAGGAAGGCACGGATGACGGATGCGGCTTGTCTTTCCTTCTACGTTTGTTTTGATAACAAGAATTCTGGTCAATGACTCTCTCGACCATGGTACCACGGTGTTCTTCTACATAACGGCTTCAGCCAGTGAGACCCGGAAGCCGCTCTGGTTTGGATAATGACACAAAGTGATTAGAAGCACTTCGCTGATGGGAGACAAAGCCACTGGAAAATCTCAGCCTTAATCTACTTTCGTCCTGTGCCAGGCTTTCTGAAAGTTAGAGCTTCCCTCCTTCCCCCTCCAAAAAAAAAAACCCAAAAAAACAAAAACGAGCTTTGAGATGATATTTAGCAGTTCGAGCATGGTTCGGAAAGAGTCCTCTTTTGCACAACCCGAAAATAGATTTTTGACATTTTTATACCAGGAATATGCATGGAGAGATGAGGTTATAGGCACAAGCAGACTTCTGTGCAGGAGTAACTTCTACTCTCAGACACAAAATCGTTTAAAATGTAGATGTGATTATGCAGGTCCGAGTGAAAGATTCTCCGTGGAAGATACTACCATTGGCCACTACCTAGCAGATGCACGGTGAGCCAGGAGTTGCTAGGCAGCCAGCGTTTGTTCTGTGTCTCAACACCATCTGGGGCAAAATGAGACTTTTGGACCAGATGATCCTTGAAGCACTCAAGATTAATCCTTCGCAGTTCTTGGGTAAGAGTAAAGTGGGAGGCCTGTGTCCTTAGGTTGCCATCAGTAGGGCTTGGCCTATGAGGTACCGAAGACTTCGGAAGGTCCAAGCAGGTTTGCGTAGGGTTTCTACAAGGAGTTCGTTTTGGGTGCACAGATGAGGCCACTGAGCTGCCTTTGCCACTTGCCAAGGGTAAGGCTAGCTAACGGCCTAAGGATGCTGCCTCTCCAGTTCCTGGAAGCTGGACCGCAGACTTCAACGTAGGCATGTCATGCTGCTCAAGACAAAGCTCCTTCCCAGAGAAAGGGAGGGCGTGGCAAATGTGTTTAGCAGACATATTCAGACATGTTGATTAAAAACCTGGACACAAAAACAATTGAACCTCATGACCCTGAACCCTGGACATTTGGATTCTCTTTAAAAAAAAAAAAAAAAAAAAAAAAGTATAGGGAGAAAGGGCAAAATTAAGTAGCGGGCAATATTTTTCTTTAAAGGATGGCCCAAATGTCTAATGAGGTCAAGGATCCAGATTTTTTTCCCCTCTCTTCTTTTGTTTTGATAAGGAGAATTCTGGTATTCTTGGCATTGATAACTCAAATGACCATGTAGAGTATTAGAGAAATGTCTGCCTGGTCCATACACGCCCTCCCTCAGGTGTGTGTTTCCCTCAGCCAAGACCCCACCCATCTCTCCCCACAACCTCTGTACCTAGGCAGGAAATCAGAGCTTAAGGCAAACTGGGGCAGTGGAGCCTGGAGCAGGACCGACAGGGATGTGAGCCGACACTGAATGGTCACCAGAGCCCAATGAACACCACCAGGGAACAGCCTAGAGAGCTGCAGCAGGCAGCTAATACCCTGAAATTGAGGATAGAGAGGGCAGAGGAAGGGTCCCCACAGCTAAGATGGTGCCTACAGGCGGGGGGGAGGGGGCCAGAGGAAGGGGCTGCCTGCTAGGAATGAGGCTCACAGCTGAAATGCAGAGGGTCTACCAGATGTCACCAGAAATAGGGGACATGGGGATAGTAGCATCTAGTGTCTCTACCCTTACCCCTAGAAACAGTCTCTGCACCTAGAATTAGACACATATACCCAAGGCCAGATGGGCATGAGCCTGTAGCAATCAGCCCCGTGGGACAAACCATAGCCATGTGAGGGAGAGAATGGCTCTCCAAACAGCAGGCAATGACCCATACACCTGGGGAAACGGCAGAAGGAGCAACCCCATGCCCTCTGTTTTCTCTGAACAAAGTCTTGTCTCTGCATTCCTGCTAAGGTGGTTAAAAAAAAAAAAAAAAGAGTATTGGGCCATTACATTTGGGGACAACCCCAGCCAAAGAGACACACAAGCAGCTTATCTGGTGGCCCTGGTTAAGACTCAAAATGTCACTGATATCTCTTCTCCATTGCATGTGTTTTCCACACTGTCATTTTTCCAGTGCCTGGGTCCTGTTGCCTGTTGGAAGAGCCTCGTTACCCAACTTCCCATCGCTGTCTCCACAGCTTAAACTCACCACTTACATGTGAGGAAAGCCCCATTGCTTTTCCTATATGGTGCTTCTGTTTAATAAACAGGGCAGAGAAAGCAGCTCCTCCCCATCAAACAGACGAGATGTGTCATCTGTCAACATGAACGTCACACGCACAGCGTATTAACCCTTCATAGGTTCCAATCTGATGACGCCAAGAAAGGAGAGCCTACGACTCATTCTTCAATGAGTTTCCAAGCAGAAGCCCAGCTGCCTTCAGTTCTTACAGGGCTGGACCATGCTTCCTTAACGCCACTTCTCTCTCTGACATGATGCCCACTTTTAAACAAAGGCTGTCTTTTCTGGCACTGTTAAAGTCTCACATTGTAGGGATTGTGTGAATCACTAAATCTATCCCTAGTTCTATAGAAACTGCTACATAGCAAGCATTTCAGAAGATTTTGTAACGCCAGGCATGGTGGCACACACCTTTAATTCCAGGGAAGAAGAGGCAGGCTGATCATTGTGAGTTTGAGGCCAGCCTGGTCTACAAAGTGAGTCCAGGACAGCCAAGGCTACACAGAGAAACCCTGTCTCGAAAAACAAAACAAAACAAAACAAAAACAAGATTCACACAAGCAGTAACCAAGCAACACCTGTTAAGTAGATGTTCTTAACTGGCATTTTGAGGCTAGATTATAGGAGAAAGTGTTGGACCCTAGAGTCCACTCGGGTAGGGGGTCGTAGTGAGAGATCCCTCGAGGACCACAGTGTTGATGCAAAAGCACAAGGTTTATTGCTGACGCGCGTCGGGGGGCCTCAGCACTCACTCGGGAGGGAGGCACACCGAGTCACTGTTACAGACTGCTCTTAAAGGCTAAAACCCCAAAGGTTAGGAGGGGCTGTGTGCCCTATGTTAGGATTGGCTCTGGTGGTCGCTAGGGGTGCTTGTCTAAATGTTATTGGCTATTGCAGGGGTCGTTGGTCTTGGGGGCTATTCTTGGCAGGGAGGGGTGTTGGGGAGTTTCCAAAGAATTTCTAGATGGTACTTTTCTGAAAATTGTTTACCTTAGTTGAAATTGTTTATCTCGGTTGGCCACCTTGATCTCAGAAACTAAAACTGGCCTTCAATTCTTTCTGGGTCACTTTCCCAAGCTTGTCTGGGTCACATTCCCAGGCTTAGGCTGAGAGAGAGAGAGAGCCTTACAATCCCCCCTTGAGTTTTTAACTGGCTTTAATCTTAAGGTGTGTCCCCAGTTTTTATAATAGAATGTAGAAGCCCCCCCCCCCGCACTTGGCCACTATGGCTCTTGTTTGGTGTGAGCCAGCGCAGACGTAAAAAGACAGACGTCATAACAAGCTCCTTTTTCTCGTAGTGTCACATCCCCCCCCCCAGGGGTCAAGACCTAACCTCTCTGCAGGAGACTTTGTGGTGGGAGCCTCATTGAGGTTTGAGTGTCCCTCAATATCCCAATTAGCAGGAGCTCCCATAGCCAATTTACATAAGTCAGGGTACAGTGTAGGTCACCAGATCCATAAGGGGGCTATGGACGAAGTCTCCCATATGGGCTTTCTAATATGGGAGAGCACTTGCCAAGTTAACTTCATGGGCTGGTGGGGATTTGAGGGAGAGTCATAGCCAAAACAGGGTACAAGGGTGAGAAGCAGAATACTTATAGTCAATCCCGTAATCAGGTAAGTCTTATCTTGAGTGGATCTTGGGAGCGATGGAGCTTCCATCGTGGTGTCTCTGAGGCAGAGTCAAGAGCCACTGGGGCAGCTTTGGCATGAGAGGCGGGAACCCAGGCGGCTATTCCGTCGACCTTGAGAGCAATGGGTGTGGTGAGCAGGACAGTGTAAGGCCCCTTCCAGTGAGGTTCGAGTCCTTGAGACCGGTGCTGATGGATGTAGACAGAGTCACCAACGTGGAAGGGATGTCCCGCTGTCTGAGAGTGGCCAGGTTTGTAAAGTTCGGCCAGTGGGACCCAAACCTGGGCTTGAACAGCCTGGAGTCCTTTAAGGCGGGCCTGTAAGTCAGTTTTGGAAGCAGAAGGTTGATAAGAATTAAGCATAGTAGACAAAGGGGGTGGTCCCCCATACAGGATTTCATAGGGGGTCAGGTTAAAGCGTGAGGGAGTGTTTCTGACTCTGAATAGAGCAAAGGGTAGGAGGCATCTCTAATCTTTTAAGCCAGTCTCAATGGTCAATTTAGTCAAGGTCTCTTTTAGAGTCCGATTCATTCTTTCTACCTGTCCTGAACTCTGGGGTCTGTAAGCACAATGTAAACTCCAATTAGTCCCCAAGATCTTGGCCAGTCCCTGACTTACCTGGGAGACGAAGGCCAGCCCATTATCTGACCCGATTACCTTGGGAAGTTCAAACTGAGGAAAGATGGCCTTGGTCACTGTTGGTGCTGTTTCTCGCCGGGTGGGGAAAGCTTCTACCCATCCTGAAAAAGTGTCTATAAAAACTAATAAGTATCGATAACCCCCAGCTGGGGGCTTTACCTCGGTAAAATCTACTCCCCAGTAAGTTCCTGGTCTGTCTCTACGGACTCTGGTCCCTTCTGGGACTTGGTTCCTGCCAGCATTGACTTGTTGACAAGCCTGACAAGTAGTTACAGTTTTATCAACCAGGGCAGCAGCTCCAGGGATGGTGAATTCTGTCTTGTCCAGGATCTGTCGAAGCTTCTTTGATCCTAGGTGGGTCCAGGTATGCATTTGTTGGACCATGGCAGCCGCATCAAGGGCTGGCAGGACAGTTTTACCACCTCTTGTCTAATTTTTGGAAACTGGGTCAAATATAGCTCCTAGGGCTTGGGCCGTGGCCTGATCCTTGGGGGAGTAGTTATAAGCCTCAGGCTGAAGGGGTTCCTTAGCTCCAATAGACAACACCAGAAGTCCTGACTTGGCTATTTGTTTTGCCACCTGATCTGCCTGCTGGTCACCCATCGCGACAGGATTTTGTTCTTTTTGGTGTCCTGGACAGTGTATGATGGCCACTTGTTTTGGCAGAAATAGGGCTTTGAGGAGAGCTTTAATTTCAGGCTTATTTTTAATCTCCTTGTCCTCCGAGGTCAGGAGTCCTCTTTGTTCATGAATACTCCCATGGACATGAGCAGTGGCAAATGCATATCAGCTATCAGTGTAAATATTAGCTCTCTTGTCTTTGGAAAGCTCTTTTTTTTTTTTTTTTTTTTTTAATTTATTGTCTTTGGAAAGTGTTGCCTTGGTTAGGGCAACAAGTTCTGCCCTTTGGGCCGAGGTCCCATGAGGAAGGGCCTGTGTCCAGATGACTTTCTGTCCATCTACCACAGCCGCCCCAGCCTTTCTGGTACCTGAATCCAGGAAGCTGCTGCCATCAGTATACCAAGTATGATCAGCCTCTGGGATAGGACGATCTTGTAGGTCTTTTCGTGTACCATGCGTCTCTGTCATCACCTGGTGACAGTCATGTGGAGTCTCTTGTGCCTGGTCTGGGGCTGGTAACAAGGTAGCTGGGTTGAGAGTCGCTCTTGTCTGCAGAGTTGTGTTTTTTTAGCTGAGGCCTGATAGCCCTTGTTACCCAGTTCCTGGAGTAGGTGTTGAGTAGCTTCAATACAGGCCTCCTGGGTGGGGGTGGCCAATAAGAAGTCATCTACATATTGTAAGAGAGTTATTTCTGGGTGCATGACACAGAAATCAGTCAAATCCTGGTGGAGCACTTCGTCAAAAAGAGTAGGTGAGTTTTTGAAACCTTGGGGAAGGCATGTCCAGGTAACTTGCCCCGAGAGCCCCAGCTTGGGGTCCTTCCATTCAAAAGCAAAGTATGGTTGGCTCTGAGGGGCCAAAGGCAAGCAAAAGAAAGCATCTTTTAAATCTAAAACAGTATACCAGGTAAAATCTGGCCTCAAGGTACTTAGAAGATTATAAGGGTTAGGCACCGTGGGATGGATGCCCACCACCCTTTTGTTTACTTCTCGGAGGTCCTGCACTGGTCTATAGTCTTGTGTTCCTGGTTTCTTGACAGGCAAGAGTGGAGTATTCCAGGGAAGGTGACAAGGTCTTAGGACCCCTAATTATAGGAATCGATTAATATGCTGCTTGATGCCCATTCGGGCCTCTTGGCTCATAGGATATTGTTTTACAGAGACCGGTACAGCGTGGGTTTGAGAGTCAAAATAATAGGAGGCTGTGTATGGGCCAGTCCTAGCCCTCTGGTCTCCACCCAAGCTTGGGGAAATTGCTGGATCCAGGGGCTGTCTTCAGGAAGGGGGTCGTTGGGGCTAGTCTGAAACAGCCAACATGAGCAATGTAGTCACAGTGGCGACATACTCTACGGCTTCTTTTTTGTTCACCTTGCACTCTAGCCTGAGACCTTTTTGTATGATGTGGGTGTCGTCATGCCAGCCCTGGAGCCCCAAAAGGCTGTGAGGTGAGCGGGCTTGGAAAGGTAACCCTGAAGAGGCTTTCCGCTTCCCATGATGCCTCCTGCTCTACTTCGGAGGCAAGAAGCCCAAAAATCCATCTTTTAGAGAAGAAAACTACACAATCAGATACTGCCAGGAGAGCCTACAAATCACATATAGATCACTTTAAAAAATTAAATGACATTCACAAAACTTCTTTTTCGCTGTATTAAAGATTGAACAGTGAGAGTAGCCTACCACTAGACTCACCGATGCCTCTTCTTTTTTTCTTTTTTCCTCCTCCTCCTTCTTCAATTTATTTTCGTTTACTTTCATTTAGTTTGAGACAGGGTCTCATTAAATTATCTAGGCTAGCCTCAAACTTAAAATCCTCTTACCTCAGCCTCCTGAGTAGCTGGGATTATAGGTGTGCGCCGCCATGTCCCACTGATAAACTTATTTTAAGCCCTGCCACTGTCACTGAGCCCAAAGTTATTTCCTATACTAATGATTGTCAGCCAGCTCTGTCTGATGTTTTCAAACAGACCATAAAGTGAGGTGTCAACTCCACACACCATGGTGAACATAAAACCAGAGAAGGGTCATCTGTTGGGGTTTTCTGTTCTTTTATTTTACATATTTCTTCTGTGTGTCCAGAGAGATCCATTCAGTGAACATATTGGCTGTCTTTTAAGATGGGATTTACAGGGCCATTTAAGTAATCATATAACTAGAAGTTCTCCTCTGCTCACCCCCAGCCCTTCCAGTTTCACTGCTCCCCATGACCTCAAATTACAAGTCTTTCTGCCAAGTCAGCACTCTCATATACAATGGATTTCCTTTTCCTCCATCACAGATATCATGGCATTTCACACATACCTGTAAAGAGACTTTAATAGAGAGCCTCTCTCCAGCCTTGGGGAATGGTGACAAAGAAACAAAGTGTAAACTCATACCACTGTGAGTCTTCAGAGGGACATCTACCAAATTCTGAAAGGTCCGGTGATCTCTGCTAAGTGTCAAAGAGGTCGAGGAAGAACAACCACGTGAAATGGTTTATATTTAGCACACCGTTTACGAATGCAACTGTTCGAACCACATACAGAAACACTGCCAAGGCTTGGCGGTTGCTTGGGAATGGTGTCCTTATGGTTTGAGTCTGAAGTGTCCCTCGCAGGCTCATGTTTTGGACACTTGCCCTCAGATATGCACTGGCGATGCCAATTTAGGAGGCCTCGGGAACTTTAGGAGGCGGGGCTTAGCTGGCACAACTGGCAGGCCTCTGAAGGTTAGTCTCTCCTCGTTCGGCTCTGTGGTCCCTGATTCCTGCTTGGCAGTGATATGACCAGGTCCAGCACAGGGCTCCACTGCTATGAACTGAGCCACGCCCTCACCACCCTGAAGGACTGAACGGGGCAGGCGGGGGGCGGGGGTCCTGTAAGCCAAAATAATCCTTCCTGCCTTAACTGTTTCTGTCAAGTATTGTGATCAACAGTGGTGATATATATATATATTCCCTCTAGATTCATATTCCCTCCCCCCCCCCCATTTTCATATATGCTCTCACTTTGTAGGCCTGGATAGCCTGGCCTGAAACTCACTATATAGACAAAGCTGGATTTAGACTCACAGAGATCCAGCTGCCTCTCATTTCTTAGTGCTGGAATTAAAGGTGTGAGCCACCACACCCAGGCTCTTCTGGATTTTTTAATAAATACTACATAATTATTACTATATTTCATTTGCTTTTAAGTAACTTAGGATTAACTATAGTTGAGAGAGAGAGAGAGATTTTGAGACAGCCTCCCCCCACCCCCCACTTTTAGGAGCACTAGAGCATTAAAGGAGTTAGATTATTTTGTGGACCAGACATTATTAATAAAATAGGAGTCTTGTGTCATTTCAAGTGTCTAACTGGGGCAATCAGTATAAATCTGACCATGGTATATCCAGACATTGGTGTCCTAGGCAAAGAGAGAATCCTGTCTGGGTTCCTTACTTTCTCAGAGGCCTCCTCTTTGATTCTACTGGGCTATGTTACTTCCTGCCCTGGAGGCACTTACATATAATGCTCCCCTGTGTGGAATGGTTTCCCTACAGCATTCTACATACATAAAACCTGTCTTTCAAAAGTCTGATTCAGGTGTTTCCAATGGCTCTGGATAGACTAGAACTCTGTTACTTACTTTGACACTGTCAAATAGACACTTTAAGTCTATTTGATCCTTACCTAAGCCAAGATCCTTAACACCCCAATAGAGCAGTACTGAGTGCTTGGGCCTTTAAAAAATAAAGTCCAGAGGGAAGTAACAGTGTAACGAATGCCTTTGGTTAGTTCCTATGAGAGCATATAATTATTAAGAAAGGAAGGAAGAAAGAAAGAAAGAAAACAGTTAATCCAGAACCTCACAACTAGTCAAAGTGCAGAGAGTGCCCAGGCACAATGGGACATGTGTAACATACCCACTCCTTCTAAGTCTGGAGGGCTGTCTGGGAAGAGGGTTTGGAAAGAGCGTAAGAGGCAGAGGCTGGGGACGTCCAGACCAAAACAGTGTCTTTGGACATGGCAGGACCAGTGCACTCATGAACTTGCAGCTGTGGGTTGACTGTACAAGACCTACATCATGAATCGAACTTCTCTGCTCTGCCATGCACCCCGCAGCAGATGAAACTTCTGATGCTCTGAGACCAAAAAAACCAAAAAAAAACAAAAAAACAAAACCCTCTCCCTCCCTTTACAAGGCCCTCGGCTACATGCCCAGCTGTAAAACGGCTGCCTCTCACGATGACCGTCTAAACATTAAACTAACCTAGAACCTCTTGTGTATGATCTTGGACCCAATGCACAGGTCATGTACCCATGAAACTGCTTCTGTCTTTGTCGTCCATTACTGTATCAGCAGCCCCTCACCCAGGGCTTTGTAAATAAACAATCACTCTTAAGTTACCGAGAGTGAAGATGCTCTGATCTTCTGGTCCTCTTGTGTTCTGTCTCCCATTGTTTGAAGCTAGGAAATTTGAGCCCTGCTCTGGTCAGCCCCAGTCTGCAGCTGGCTTGGCCGTTGTTTCTTTAAAGGTCAGAAACTCTGTTGGCAGTTTCATCCAGCAACCCCACCCCCCACCCCCACACAAGATTGAGATTTCTCAGAACCTGCAGTTAAGAAGTGTATTTTTGTGTTTCCTTAAAGGAAATTCCAGCGCATCCTTCAGTGAACTGCTCTTGAAGACGAAGGAAAATCAATGCTTTCAGATAGCATTACGTTGTCCTGAATAATCCCGAAGCCGCCCGTGACTTACTGTAGAGGATATAATTGAAGTGAGGATAAACTGCACACCATTTCAAAGTCTGCTAAATTGAAACCGTTCTTTCTGTTGACACATGCTTGGAAGCTGCAGATAATGTGATTTAAAATAAATACACTGGCCCAGGATACTTGTATAATTGAAATAAATATGAAATAACCCACAGAGTCTGCAGACCGTTGGGTAAATTAACTCCTTGTGCGCAAGGTGACAAGATACCTGCCTAAGAAAAGAAACATGGCGCTGAGCAGATTCGAGAAAGGAAATGAGAATGCAAACCCTCAAATGAGATAGACACCCAAATATTGAGTCTTTAGGGACTTGTTACAATGGGTTCCATGGAACCCCTTTGAGTATTATGTAAATGAATAACTTGTCAATAAGAATGTGCCAGAAGATGACAGAGGTGGGCTTCATGAAAGAAACAGAACCACCATGGTTGCTAGGATAGGTCTGCCGCAGGGTTTAGGTCCTCAGTGACTATGGAAGCCAGTTAGTGATCCGTAAAGCTCTGTTGTCCTGTGCCTGAACCTGAAGTCAGCTGGTCTGGCTGCTGAGAAAGAAATATGGACATGAGTGAGGGTGAATAAGAAAGCACTGGAACCATAAGAACATTCCAGAACCACGTGGAAGAGCTGGCACTGGTACTCTCACAGAAACTCACACGTTCTCCTACCACCTCCAAACGTGTGGCATCCTTGATGCAGATGAGCTGCAAGGAATCTGTGAACTCTTAACCATGGGATACCCAAGAGCCTAACCTAGAGATCTAAGAAGCTAAAGGAGGAGAGAGCAGGAATGGGAGAAGCTAGGCTCCATCCCACCCTCCATCCCACCCTCCATCCACTCAAGTGTAAGCCAATGCTGGCGGCAACAATTCCTGCCTCTGTGGCTACCCTGGAGCCTAACAGGATACACCTCGCTTCCATGCTCCAGCTCTCCTGCAAGTTCTCCCTTGATCAGTGTCATCTAGGACCGTGCAAGGTAGGGGATTCTGGGAAATTGAGGAGCTAATGGGCAGAACACAAATCCCCTAGGGACTGTAATTAACAGAATGCCAGGAACACATTTCATGGAGCTCTTTTAGAAGAATGTAAGGATATATTCCCAACCTTAAGAGGGTATGGTTGACACAGCTATTGACTAGGATAACTGGGGTGTCTTTGGAAGCAGCAGTCTTAATTGGGGGGATTTCTCCTCCATTGGGGCATTTGGCAATGCCTGAAGACACTTTGGGATATCACAACCAGGATGTGTTGCCCATATCTAGTAGTTAAAGACCTTAATGCCTCAGAACACACTATAGTGAACAAGACAGCTGCTCACTGTAAAGAAACACACAGAGCAAAATACCAGTGTGGCTGATGGGGACACCTGGGCAAAGCAAGGTAGCCTACCATTATGGTGGCTGTGGTGGTTTGAGTGAGAATGGCCCCCACACGCTCATATATATTTGAATCCTTGGTCATTAGGGAGTGCCACTATTTAAGAAAGATTAGGAAGTGTGAGCATGGGCTTTGGGATTTCAAATGCCTAAGCCAGTCCCAGTGTCTCCCTCTCTTCCTGCTGCCTGAGGATCCAGATGTTAAACTCTCAACTGCTTCTCCAGCGCCATGTCTGTCCATACACGGCCATGATGACAATGAATTTAACCTCTGAAACTCTAGCCAGCCCCAATTAATTGCTTATAAGAGTTTCTGTGGTCATGGTATCTCTTAGCAGCAAAAGAACGCTAAGACAGAAGTTTCTAGGAAAAACTCATGCTGTAGGCTGTAAGATGTCGTTTTTTAAAAAAGAAAGCCATACTAGGGCTGGAGAGATGTCTCAGCAGGTAAGAGAGCAGGGTGCTCTTCCGGAGGACCCAGGTTCTGTTCCCAGAAGCCACATGGCAGTTCACAGCCATCTCTAACTCCAGTTCCAGAGCATCCAAAGCCCTCTTCTGGTCCCCACAGGCACCAGGCACCCATCTGGTACACAGGCATACATTCATATGCATAAAATAAAAATAAACAAATCTTTTTTTAATTGAAAAAAATTAAGTAAATAAATTAAAACACCATATTAACTAAATGAATCTTGCTGGGGGGGGGAAAGAAAAACAGAATAAATCACTATGTACTGGCACAGACTCTGGCAGCTAACAGAAAGCAAGCAGTACCTCCGACATTACATTGCTGGAGGTTGGTCTGATGTGTTTCGATGCTAATTACTGCTTGCTGACTCCGTGGCCCAAATTGTACCTTGCCTAAGAGCCTGTTTGACTAATAAAAGGCCATCATACCTGGGCAGGGCAAATGAGATAGGCGTGACTAAGGTTCCCAGGCTTTGGGAGACAGAATCTTGGGGGTGGCGGGGAGGAGAGACCAAAGGAGAAGAGAGGAAGAAGAAGGCAGCACCATGGGTTAGAGAAAGGAAGAAGCACATGGCCGGCATGGATGGAGGGTTAGTCCCAGATGAAGAGCATTAGCAAGTATGGATGGGAGGTAGCTCGATAGAAATCACTAGAAGCAGATGGCATAGGATTGGGGTAGGGTGTGGGATACCTGGCTCAATATGGGAAGTAGTTTAGGGGATTATGTCTATGTCTTCATTGATTGCTAACGGGTTAGAAAATATTACCATAAAAAACCTACTGTAATAATAATTATAGGCCTGATAATAAGCATTAATAGACCATACTAATATAATGACCACAACAGGCATGTATAATGCAATCCCTTCTGCATAATGATAATGGGTACCACGTGAGCCTTACTCTAAATTATTTTCTGCGTATGTGTATTCCCTCAAGAATGTGAAGGCCAAATGCTGACATCAGGTCTCTTCCTCAACCCCTTGTCCACCTCAGTTCTTGAGACAGTCTCCCAGTGAGCCCGGCACTCACAGATTCTGCCAGACTAACTAAGCCACAAGTCCCAGGGTTCCTCCCATCTCCACCTCCCTGGGGCTGCGATTCCAGGCTCATTGCTGCGTCGTGTTTTTCAGGTAGATTCAGAGGATTCGAACTTGTCCTCCTACTTGTTGCAAGAGCCACCTTCCCAGCCTCCTTTTTCTTTTCCTCTTCTTTTTGTTGTTGTTGTTGGTGGTGGTGGTGGTATTGGTGTTGGTGTTTTGGTTTTTCTTCTGTTTGTTTTGTTTGTTTGTTTGTTTTCAGCAAGGGTCTCGCCATTTAATCTGGCATGACATGGAACTCAGTATGTAGTCCTCCGCAATGTAGTTCTCCTCAAATCTGTGCTCCCCCTGCTCCAGCCTCCCAAATGCTGGGTTGAAAAGTGTGCCACCTTGGGGCTGGAGAGATGGCTCAGCAGTTAAGAGCACTGACTGTTCTTCCAGAGGTCCTGAGTTCAATTCCCAGCAACCCACATAGTGGCTCACAACCATCTATACTGGAATCTGATGCCCTCTCTTCCAGTATACATGAAGACAAAAAACTCATATACATAAAATAAATAAATCTTTTAAAAGTGTACCACCATATCCAGCCACACACACACAACCATAACCAGGCCTTACCTGGCCTCCTCAGACAAAAACACAAGTCATGCGTTTGGTCAATAACCCCAGGGTACGTAGGTAGTAGAATAGGAAAGAAAGACCGTTAATACAGGCCATGTACTGGACTGGTACCACTTTGAGGAATTGGGGCCCCACTGGGCTGGTGATCCCTGAACTGTGACGGAAAGTAACAGTGAGGTGAGAGAACTGGGGCATTTCCCTATCAGTTCCCATGAGCCATTGGGTAAGAACGTGGTGCCAGTTCACTAACTCCCTGGTGTTCTTCCTGGGGCCCAGAGCGTCAATGCCAGTGCAGACCTGAGGTCAGAGAGTTCTCAGGCGGAGGAGCAAGCGCTGGTGGTCAGAAGGCCCCAAGAGTCTTAACAGTTAAGAGTTTGTATCCAAGAAAGAATTTTATGGCAAAAAAAAAAAAAAAAAAAAAAAAATCCTTTCTTTTCCCACTTGGGATGTAGGACAGACAATTTGCAGACATTTTGACACCGGACACCAAAGTACTGGAGACACAGAGGAACAGGCATACATAGGATTTGTCCCCTCAATTTTTGAACATATGAATGAAAATGGTGTTTGTCCAGGAAAGGCAGTTATATTTTGCTTGGCTAGTTTTCCATCTTGGAGATTATGTGTGTGTATTTGTGTTTATATATATATATATATATATATATATATATATATATATATATATATATGTACATGTGCATTCATGTTTGTATACATGCGTATGGTTGCCTCTCACTGCTAGACTGACCAGCCAGCAAACCCCAGATAGCCTCTTGTCACTGCCCCCCCCACCCCAACACTGGGATTACACATACATGATCTATGCTCAGCTTTCATGTAGGTGCTAGGAATCAGAACTCTGATCCCCCTGCTTGTACTGCAAGTGGTTATTAGCTGAATGATGTCCCTCCTCCTGTTCTTGTCACCTTCAGGCTGAGTCTCACAGTGTAACCCAGGCTGACCTTAGACTCACTCTGTAGCCAAATCTGCCTTCCAATTCCTGATCCTACTCCCTCAGCCTCTGGAGTACTGGAATCTGCAGCCATGTGCCATCATTTCTTTATGATAGGTCATATGAGATTACATGAGCTAGAACCATCTGTTGGGGGATGGCTTTGTGTGCTGTGTACTCAGATGCTGACTTCTGTGCCCAGAGATCTGGCCAGAGTCCAGCTATAGGCATTGTCATTGCTGCTGAAGAGTCTCCTGTCTCAATGTTGTGTAAAAATGTTTCTTGACATCTCTGATTGGTTAATAAAGAGCTGAACAGCCAATAGCTAGGCAGGAGAACTGAAGCAGAACTTCTGATCTCAGGGACGGGGTCCGAAGTGGAGATGAAGAAGGTCAAGGAGAAAGCAAAGGAGGCCATGAATAGAGGAGCCATGAGGAGGCAGCCATGATGGAGTTATTATGATGAAGTCGCCATGATGGAATTACTATGATGAAGTTGCCATGATGGAGTTACCCTAAATGAGTTGCCATGATGGAGTTACCATGATGGAGTCATCATGATGGAGTCATCATGATGGAGTCACCATGATGGAGTTGCCATGATGGAGTTGCCATGATGGAGTCACCATGATGGAGTTACCATGATGAAATCACAGTGATGGAGTTACCATGATGGAGATACCAGGATGGTGTTACCATGATGGAGTCGCCATGATGAAGTTACCATGAGGACAAAATAGAGCAGGAGTGATCAGGGAGAGACTAGATGGCACATAATGGGGCACGTGGTTGGGAGAAAGTCCAGACCAGCATAGACGGGTTAGAATAGATGAGTATGTGCCCAGCTTAGTGCTTTAAAGTTTATTAATAAATGGATAGGTCTCTGTATCATTATTTGGGAGCTAGATGGGGCATTGAAAAAACTAAACTTTTATCTTTACAACTATTCTCATTGCAAAATGCCTGCCTTTTGAGGTTTATATTCACATTCTAGGTAGCCATGGGCATACCAGTAAAAAGGTGGAAGAGGAAACACTATGTACCCCTATACTGACCAGCATAATGGAAGAAAGAAACTGGGGCTAGACAGAATAGGAGCATCTGGAAGCCAAGGAGGCTGCTTCACCTGATCATTAGGAAAGCAAGTGACATTTGAGTCCTGCCCTGGAGGATAAAGAACCCCTAGGAATAGAGTTTCTAGAAGAGGGGAAGGGAGGAACACAAGTCGTGTCTTGGTCTTTCTGTTGCTTTATCAAAACTCTTGACTGAGACTGCTGAGAGCAGAGAAAATCTCCTCTGGCTCATGGATTCAGAGGGCTCATCCTCTCAGAGGGGGAAGATACGGTGGGGCACAGAGGCTCACTCACATCCTGTGAGCAAGGGATCAGAGAGAAGGGGAACACAAGCCCTCTGCTGCCATTCCCTTTCCGGTTTATTCTGTCTTGGCTTATGGGGTGCTACCATCCCCATTCAGGGTAGCTCATTTCTTTTGGCTAACTCTTCCTGGAAACACTCTCTCAGACACTCCAGAGGTGCGCCTCTGTCTCTGAGGTGACTGTGCATCCAAGCGAGTTAACAATGAGGAGAAAGCATTGCAGGCCCCCACTCAGGAAACCACCTTGGCCACATCCAGGCAGCCAAGGGTAGGGTGGGGTGGACTGGGGGTGGGGGATGCAGCTGGGAACTGAGCCTCGGCCTCACTGGCACCTTACCGGCTGGCTGGCTCTGCATGCCCTAAGAGTTAAGAGTTAACAATCATGCTGCCGCAGGCTAGCATAAGACAATTTTAAACAGGGGTGTGCCTCAAACTCACATGAGCATGGGGTGGGGTCAGAGGCTGGAGGAGACCTGGACCCTAAAGGTTACAAAGGGAACCATACTTTTAAGTCAGGCCTTTAGAGGGCTGTACCACACAGCACACTTCTTTCTGCATTCAGAGGAGCTCATGCTGACCTGAAAGATGTTACCAGCAGGGTCCTCATCCACAGGAAATAACCAACCCCTCCCAGTGCCGCATAGCCTCTGGGCTACCAACAAACATCCATGACTGGATTTCTTTCTTTCTTTCTTTCTTTCTTTCTTTTTTTTTTTTTTTAATGTTTTTGCTAAATGAGTTTTTAAAAAAAGACTAATTTTATTCACAGTCACTTAACAGCTGGTGGCTGCTAATTGTCATCTGTTACATTAGGCATCAAAATGAAGTCTGTCCATCTGTCCTGAGCTCTGTCAGGATTCCTTATGTTTCCCATTCACGGTCTACCCCATACTGGTTTCCCAGAGCCAACTTAGGTCTCTTGGCTTGCAAGACAGTTTTCTCATGGAAGGGAAGAAGGAGGGGGTGGGGGGCGCAGCGAGGACGGGGGGCGTGGTTTTTTGAGATAGGTCTGTAACCCAGGCAGGCAAAAGCTCCTGACTCAGACTCCTGAGTACTAGGTTATGGGTGTGCCCACCATGACCAGGTTCTTGCTTAAGAGGGTTCACTGAAGAAGTGTGAAGTCACGTGATTTCAAAGTAGTGCCTTGAGGGCATTGTTCTCCATAGGGCTGAATCAGCCCAGTATTTGAAATCCTTTCTATACAGAAGTTGTTTTATTTTTTTTAATTACATAAATGATAAATGAGGGAACGTACAAACACCCAACTTCCCTAAGCTTATGTTTACTTGCAAAATGAGAATACATAATATAAAGGAGAAAATATCTAGAAGGTTATATACATCATGGTATTAAGAGATTGTGTAGTTGAGAAATTAAATGTAATATTCCTTCTTTGTGTTTGCTAATGTTCCTATAGGAATATAGAGTATAGAAACATGTATCTATTTGTCTTGTGCGTGCAAATGTATATGTACGTGCATGTGTGTGCATACATATATGTATACATGTTTGTATATGTATGGATACACCTGTATTTGTGCATGTGGAGGTGTGAAGCTGTTGTCAAGTGTTTTCCCTGAAACGGGATCTCACAGACTTGCCTTCTGTAGCTAGCTAGCTTGCCAGAGATCCCCTCTGCCTCTGAAGAACGAGAATTACAGGCAGCCACCACACCTGCCCAACACACCTTTTATGTAGCTTCCAGGAGTCAAGAACTCCAGTCCTCATGCTTGTAAGGCCAGGGCTTTCTCCATTAGGCTATCTCTCTAGCCACTGCCACCCTTCCCTTTTGTTGCTTTTGAGTCAGGATCTCAGTCCTGGCTGGCATCAAATCCGATGCCCTTCCATCCCAGCCTCCCCATGGCTAGGATCACAGGGACACCCCCTTGCCTGTCACTCACCTTTGCAATAGTAAATAAAAACAGCAGGTTTCCAGGTAAGATGGAAGACTAGAACATGCCTCCATTGAGCCCAGGTGAGGAGAAGAGTATGGACAAGAAAGAGCAGACTCTGTTGAAACAAAGAGAAGAGAAGCCTGGGAAAACGCACAGTAGTGGAGGACAGCTGGGAAGTGCAGGGAGAAAGCCAGCATGGAGATACACAGAAATGTAAGGCAAGCCAAACACAGATGCAGCCACAATGGGTAGGGAAGGCCCAGGTGAAGAGAGACTGATAATCCTACCCTGAGGACAAGCCCACAGCCCTCAGATGCCTCAAGTTCATTGAGATGGTGAGCCCTCTGGTCACCAGTGTAAAGGAATCCCATATTCACCCTGTGTGGTGGCTGTTGTTGGTTGTCAGCCTGACCTATATCTAGAATTAGCTAAAACCCATGCAGTTGGGAAGGCCCACCTTACATCTGGATCATGTGACATGGGAAGACCCACCCTAAACTCAGGCCACTTTTTCTGGTGGCAGCCTATCTAAAGGACGTGGAAGAAGGGAGGTTTTGCTTTTTCCTGCTTGCCTTCACTCTCACTGAAAGTTCATTTCTTCGCTGGCACTAGAACCTACTTCTAATGATTCTGGTGTGTATTGAAGGCCAGCTGAGACATCCAGCCTCATGGACTGAACAAATATTGGAGTCTTGAACCTTCCAATAGGAGAGAGCCATTGTTGGACTAGCTGGACCACAGCCTGTAAGCCATTTTAATAAATCCTCCTTCAGATAGATAGATGGGTGGCTAATAGATAGGTAGATAGACAGATGATAGATGACAAAGATAGATTATAGATAAATAGATGACAGATGATATAGATAGGTAACAGATAGATGATTGACAGGTGATAGAAGATAGACATATAGATAACAGATAGATGGTAGATATACAGATAGACAATAGATGATAACGATAGATGAGCCATAGATGGATGGATGATAAGTAGATAGGTGAGAAATAAATGGAGGATAGATAGATAGATAGATAGATAGATAGATAGATAGATAGATAGATGAAAAATGAAAGAGATTCATTCTGTCAGCTCTGTTCATCTAGAGAACCCCAGTATACCCTGTAGGACTTGGAGGGCAGCGGCCAGGTGCTATCTTGAGAGGGGAGCTTTCAAGCTGAGCTCCCCTCCAAGTCCTAGAACAAGGAAGAGCCACAAATCAGGGAACCTCAATTGAACCTGCAAACGCCCCAGTATAAGGGACAACCAACCCTGAGAGGCAGTTGTGGAGTGTCAAAGGAATGCGTGCACACAGGAAGCCCACAAGCAAAGGTAGCTTTGCCTCAGACACACCCTTCATCATCTGAGAATCACCCGAGGGAGTGGCAGCCTGAGTCTGAGATCAGTGTGCAGAGCAGCCTCAGGAGACAGCTTTCTGTGTTCACTGCTGGAGAGTCCAAAACTCTGGAGCTCTAGCAGACTCCCTGGCACCCAAAGCTATGTTCCTCCATCAAGGGACACAATACTTCTGGGATTGGAAAGCACCAAGCAAGTCAGGCCCTCTGCGCATATAGACCATCACAACCCACCACCCCTACCACAGTTAGAATATCAGCTACCCAGTCTGCAGATACGGTGGGGAAGGCTGCCCAGTCCACAGACTGCAGAGGCTGCTAGTATGGAAAGGAGAGATGCTCCTAAGGTGAGCACAGCTCAGGCAGACTGGGGACACTTTTCCATATAGGCTCAGCTCTGGCACACCACAGGGAAGGCCAGACTTCACAAGCCCAACTGACTCGACCCCATGCACAGAACTGGCAGTCTCTAATCTCTGAGAACCTAGAAATAAGTCGTTCTCTTTCATTCCTTTTATCTTTCATTTGATTTTTTTAAAACTACACTTTTCATAGTATTTACACTTTATTGTATCAAAAAGACATACTTTGTTTTTTTCTTTCTCCTCTCCATACAGTCCTACAACTTTATATATAATTTTTGTTGTTGGGGAATATTTTTTCCAATTCCTCCTGTATTTTCCTATTTGAATTTCTGCTGTATGTTCAGCATTATGACTTTGCCTTACTGGTTTTCATTTTTTAAGTTCTTCTGTTTTTATTTTTTTATTTCCCTCTCTTACATTTATTGTCAAGCTTTCTAATTATTGGGAAATTGTTCAGATTTTTGTTTGTTTTGTCTTTACCTGTATATATTGTCTTTCTCTTTTCCACTCCACAGCGTTTCTTCCCACCCCTCTTTTTTCTTTTTTATTTAACCCTTTTCTCTCTTTTCCCCTTCCCTTGACTCTGTCCTATATCTCACTCATTTACTTCCTCTACATTTGCCTTTAAAGATTTGTATTTACTCTGAAAAATTAGGGTTTTCTATGCCCACCCTAGTTCCCAAATAATGACATGGAGACCTATTATATTCATTAATTGCTTCAGGCACTATAGCTGGGCAGATACTGTGCTATTCTAACCTGACTATGCTGGCCTGACCTACTGCCCAGCCATGTAACCCATTACCTGCCATCTTAGTCTTGCTCAGCTGTTTCCTCTTCATCTGTGTCCTCATGGTGACTTCCTCATCTCTCTGGTCTCCACCTCGGACACCCCTCTCTGGGATCAGAAGTCCCACCTTAACTCTCTAGGCCAGCTATTAGGCTGTTCATCTCTTTATTAACCAATCAGAGGTGATGGAGAAGAATTTTTACACAACATTGAGACAGGAGATGCTTCATAATATGACAATGCCAATGTCCAGACTGTAACCAGATCTCTGGGTACAGAAATCAGCATCTAAACACACAGCCCACAAAAACATCCTCCAGCATTACTCTACATGAAATGTGAATAGTAGGTAAAAAAGTCCTAACTGGAAGCAACAGAATCTCTCTAAGGTTAATTTTTAGGAAAGCATACAGTGAGAGGCTGGGGTACATGTAAAGAACCTGGCTTGGAGGCATGGCAGTTGCTCCTGGCACTGCTCATGGGAAAAGTAGCTCAACTCCTTTTCAGTCTTTACTACATTCTGCTCAAAATTCAAATTCTAATCGATATGGAGGCTCCTCAAAAGACTAGAATAGAAATACTGAATGAGCCAGCTATACCACTCTTGCCTAAGTACCCTAAGTCAACACACCCCAGAGATGTCTACACAGCACTACCCTCAGTAGCCAAGCTGGGGAAGCAATCTAACTGGACATCAAGAAGTGAGTGGGTGAGGGAAGTGTGAGGTACATGCAAGTTATGCTCAGCCATAAAGATGAAATTATATGATTTGCAGGAAAATGGATAGAGCTAGAGACCACTGTGCCAAGCAAAATAAGCCAGACTCAGGACAACAAATTTTACCATATAACATGAAGATGGAAGGAGCTTATTTAGGAGGAAGAAAAGGAACCGTGGGTGAGGAACAGGGAACAAGAGAGTGGTAAACACGAGCAAAATACAATAAGTTTGTGTAAAATGTCATAATAAACCCCATTGTTTGGTACACTGGCAGAAAATGCTTGTATACAATTCAAACCCGTAGCAGAGAGATCTGAATGCACAGAGAAATCACCTGTCAGCATTGGATGGGAAACATGCAAATGACGAAAATAAGGAGCATCTTGCCTAATAGTCCCCAAGGCTTCAACCAATGGTATGGGTGATTCCTCCAAGAAAAGTCATGGTATCACAACTGCATAGGAGTGACTGACCACACCAGGAGAGCACAAGAGAAAATGAGGCAGCCTGTTTGGGTAGAGGTCCAGGCAAGCACTGACACTAGCTCATAATTAGTGTGCGTTGTTTATCTGTTTTGTGGCACAAATAACTTTTGATCTTTAAATTCCCGAATCAAGGTCACATTTAATTGAATTTCTAGTTCCAGCAAGAGTGGAACACCTCCCATCAGACTGATGTCCTCTTGTATATCCACTTGCATATGGCAGACAGAGAGCTTCATGAATTATAAAACAAATTACTTGTGGGTTTTTACAAAAAAACTAGACAGATGATGAATAGATAGATAGATAGAAAAGGTCTATAGAGAAATAGGTATATGACAAATGATTAGAGAGATTGGATAGATAGATAGATAGATAGATAGATAGATGAATAGATAGACAGCCAGATGACTATGATAGTTATATGTAGATAAGTAAGTAGATAGATAGACCAGCATAACGTGATGTCTGTTTCTTGAAGAAAACCTAAATGTAAAGTAATTGAAATAGTGTGATGGGGGACTGAGAATATAGGAACACCTGAACTCAAAGGACAACAAAAAAATAATTGGTTCAAGGCCTCTGATTATTGTCAACTGAGGATAAAGAAAATTCTAATTCATTCTCTTTTTTTGAAACATATGAGAGCCTAGTGCATCATAAGGCTGAGGAAACTCCAGGAACAGCAATTAGGAGATGCAGGATGAAACTTAACCACCTACCATGCAAGTTGCCTTCTTCCCGGCTCCTCCCTTTTGGCCCTTGTCATCCTTCAGCAAAAAGCTATTCTAGGTGAAGCCTCAAGGACCACCTCAAAGAGGAGTTATAATTCCCAAAGGAACCATCATCTGACTTGTGTGGATAAAATACAAGAAAACAAAAGGAAAGTAAAATGCTAAATGAGGATCACAAACAGATACACACACATGCACATGTGCATGCACATACACACACATGCACATGTGCACACACATAGGTGGGCACGCGCACATGCATGCCAATTGGAAGGCAAGAAAACTGGACAGCATTTCTTAACAGGATCAAATTTTCAAAGAAAAGATGCTCCGTATGAAGCAAGATCACAAAGAAAAGTTGGAAGAAAAACTAGAAAGATAAGAAAAGGAAGTTAAGGGAGAGTATCCGGAGGAGTACAGAGAAAGTGTAGAAAGGACAGGCAAGGCAGCACTCACCTGTAATCCTAGTACTTGGGGAGTTCAAGGTCACCTTGGATTACATAATGAGCCAGCAAGAACTACATTGCAAGATCCTGCTTAAGTAAAGAAGCAAAAATAAAATGCCACAAGAGAACTTTTGGGAGTACTGGCAAGATCCCTATCTCACTGGGGAAGTATTGATATAAATGTGTCCACTTGTTAAACTTATCCATCTAGCCAGATTTGATGGTTCATGCCTGTAATCGCAGCACTCAGGAGGTGGGGGCAGGAGGACCAAGAGTTCAAGGCCAGTTTCCAATGCATAGTGAGTTTAAGGCCAGCTTGAACTGCATGAGACCCTCTTTTAAAAAAGAAAGAGAGAAGCTGGTTGGTGGTGGCACACGCCTTTAATCCCAGCACTGGAGAGGCAGAGGCAGGCGGATCGCTGTGAGTTCAAAGCCAGCCTGATCTACAAAGCTAGTTCAGGACAGCCAAGGCTACACAGAGAAACCCTGTCTTGAAAAACCCAAAATAAATAAATAAATAAATAAAAGAGAGAGAGAGAGAGAGAGAGAGAGAGGAGAAAAACCTCATCTAACACCTACATAGACACTTAATGAGACCATCTTAGGGAAGGCAAACTACTACTTTGACAATATTTTGTTTGTTTGATTTTGTTTTTCGAAACAAGGTTTCTCTGTGTAACAGCCCTGGCTGTCTTTGAACTCACTCTGTAGACCAGGCTGGCCTTGAACTCACAGAGGTCCACATGCCTCTGTCTCCCGAGCTCTGGGATCAAAGGCATAAGCCGCCACCACCCAGATATTTTGACAATATTCTTCAGAAAAGATTAAACTTTCCAAGTTCTCGGGGGAAGCAGGATTCGTGCAAACACATAAGCACGAAGAAAATGCCAGAAAGCAAACAACGGAGTGAGAACAAGAAGGACGGAGAAGAGCATACAGGGAAGAAGAGGGGACAGCATGCAGGATGGTGACAGCCTCGTAAAGAAAGCTTTACAGACAGCCAGACCAGCTGAGACACCGCTGCCTTCCCATAGTGTCGATGGGATAAATCCACCTCAGTCAGAAGCCTATGCTATGTGGTGCAAGGTTCGTTCACCCTGACTTGCTTAGCCAAAAGTACTGTTTTCTTAAGGAAGCGTAGAAAAGCCGTCGGGGCCTCCCCACTCCCCGGGTGCAGCGTCTACTGGCGCTGCCCACAAAGGTGAAGCCCTAACAGAGCTGACACCAACGTTTCCCCGCTCTGTTCTAACTATGTGTGAACAATCCGTGCGCTTCAGAGGAAGTATTTACAGCCATCCCAGGTTCTCCATCTCTTGAGCCACTTAGAGCCAATAAGGGTGCATTCTAAAGCAGAAAGAGAAAAGAAGGGGTTGGGGGTGGAGTTGTCACTGAATATTCTGACCCAGCTTCTCAGCATCCCAGAAACACCATCCCCTACAAAGAGAAGCACACCGCTTCCTGGAGATGCTGCCTCGCCGTGTCCAGAATCTGCATGCTCACCCTTCTCAGATGGGTCTGTGGCTTCCTACTGCAAGCTACTGGACAATGCTCACGAAATCATTCTGACTTCCGGAGCGTGCTCAGCCCTCCTAAGGAGCAGGGCAGACTGGAATGAAGTCAGTGTCTGGAAGACGAGCTTTTAGCCAGACTGGGTAGGTGAATAGCCAGTTCTGTGCCTTGTGTAAGCAAGGCTGAGGCGGTCCTGGAGTAGTCTTCAGGAGGTCCCTAGCAGCGCTGAGCATCATCCCGCGCGTTCATCACAGCTGCGCTCTTACTTTCCTGTCTTACTGCCCCACACGGAAACTATCAGCTCTAAAAAATCATTGTGTGGGGAGCTGAGACATTCCGATTGTAAGACGCTGCCCATGGGACATTTATGCCACCTCCCCTTCCCCAAGGCCCAAGGAACATCTCAGAATAGAGGGCAGAAAGGTTAGAGGGCAGAAAGGTTAGAGGAGTTCAAAGAGAGCCAGGACAAAGCAGTCCTCAGGACGTACATTCCCCGGCATTCACGAACTCACAACTGATGCGGTTGCCACCACAAGACCAAGCCAGTCAACCCAACATCCATCCGCCAGGATGAGGCTTCCGGCATCAGAAACACTTTGCATGAGTTTCTCTAGTCGTTAGGAAATAAGGCCAGAAATGAGTAAGAGTGCACTAAGATGAAATCCAAGTAAAAAGTTAGATTATCCCAACTGACAGAAAGACTGCAGGTGAAAAACTTATAGAACAGAGCAGCGGGAACATTCAGGATCAAAAAGCAAGGTTTAAATTATACGTGCTATTACAGTAGAAAGAATAAAGGGTTTGAAATGCTTCTAAAACTATAATAATAGGATAACCAAATAAATCTGAGGAAATCAAAAAGTAAATGTAAAGGCAAGATCAGCTAGGAGTGCTGGAGCCACCTGTAATCCCAGATACTAAATGAGACTGAGGCAGGAAGGTCTCAAGTTCAAGGCCAGCCTGGCCATATTTATGAGACTCTATTCCAAAATACACAGTAAGAAGAATGATCATAGCTCAATGGTAAAGTGCTTGGCTAGCATGTACAATGAGTTCAATCCTCAGTACTGCAAAAAGAAAAAGAAAAACAGTTATTAATAACTTAAAAGCAGAATTATAACAAGGAAATGAATCTGAAGCCTGAGTCTTTAGGAAGAATAATAAAGGCTGAGAGAGGTGCGTCAGTGGTTAAAAGCACTGAGTACTCCTCCAGAGGACCCAGGTTCAAGTCCCAGCACTCACACAGCAGCTCACAACTGTAATGCCAGTCCCAGAAAATCTGATGCCTTCTTCTGCCGTGTAGAGGCAGCAGGCACACATGTAGTCCACAGACATAAATGCGGGCAAAGCATCCATAAACATAAAGATAAATAAACACAACTTTAAAACTCTTTTCTAAAACAGGAAACAACAATAAGATGGGCAGCCAGTGACTATTCTAATAAATAAAAGAGGAAAACAGAATATATTTAAAAACATTTATTAAGTTTCAAAAGATACTATGGAGACAATAATAAAAGAGATCATTTTCAAAGGCTCCTAAAACAGCATTTTCATTTCAACTCAAAGACTGCAATGAAACAGGTAATTTCCTAGAAAACTATAATCACAGTTGACCCAGGAAAAGGCAAAAGTCCAAATACGCTAATTTTAGAAGTAATTTGGAAACTAATCAAAGAGTGAGCCACCTAAAATATAGAAGACCCAGAGAGAAACCTGAAGGGAAATTAGCCAACCTTGAGGAGGAGATTGATAACTCTGACCGCTGTGCAAACTGCCCAGTTATTAACGAACAGCCTTGACTTCTTTTTACAAAGCTGGCACAACTTTTAAATGCAAACATGACATAGACCACATATTACAAAATAACTCTCGCTTATGAATAGTAATGCAAGGATGTTGAATAAAATATCAGCACTTACATTCTGGCAGTGTGCTAAAAGAGTAATATGCCAAGATTTAAGATGCAAAGACCGATCATTAGGGTTCACTGTAGCCACATGTCAACTTAGAAAAATGATGGAATCATCTTCAAAGATACTGGTAAAGATGCTGGAAAAAAAAACACAGCACTTGGTCTTAGTGAGGAAAAAAATCTATTAAAATATAAGGAAATAGATGTGCTTCAATATGACTTCTTCAAACATACATAAAGAAAAACTCATTGTCATGTGTGCTAGCAAATTACCATAACATTCTCATTGGAATCTGGAATAAAGTATGGTACCCACTGCCACCGTACTATCTAACATTGTTCTAGATGGTTAAAAAGCTGCATAAACACCGTAGTTAAAACTGGAAAGGGGAAGGACGAATAATGATTATTTGTATCTGATGTGATTGTGTATCTATGAAACCAAAGAAGAGCAACAAAAAAACCTCCAGGAAACAAAACGAATGCCATAAAATATTTACATTTTACATATAGCGAACATCTCCGTATTTACAAATATCCCAATTAGAACACATAAAGAAAAATTACCCAGAAATCAGAGATTTAGAAAAGATAAAAGGGCTTGGGGTATGGCTCAGCGAGAGAGTACTAGCTCAGCCCACATGCTACCCTTGGTTCAATCCCCACCACCTCATTAAGAAAAACAAAACTAGGAAATAGAAGAAACCTTTAAAGGTGCATTATCTATAAAAAGGTAATATGAAGGCCCAACAGAGGAAAGCGTAGGAAAACCCTTTGCTTAGAAGTAGGGTTAAGTGTTGTACTAGCGCCATTTCATTTTAGATCAACAAACTCCTAAAAATGTTAATGGAATATTCCTTGAATAAGTGAGCTCATTCTAAGAATATATAAAGCAAGAATAGATAATAATAACAACAACTTGGTCCTGGTACACAGAATAGACAGGAAGGAAGGGGGAGACTTCCTGTGGAACATATGATGTGATGAGCCGCGGTTCAGACAGTGGAGAGAAGAGATTCCTTCAGAGATTCTTTCCAGTGGGAGACACTGTAACAGCTGGCGAGTCATCTGGGGATGACCAGCCCAGGTCCTACTAACTCACTTCCTACCCCGGAGTAAAGCTGACTCAACGGCCCATGTAATCAGAGCAGGGATTTAAGCAGTAAAAACAGTGTAAGGAAACACATGGTTTGGAAAAAAACAGGACAGAAAAAAAAAAAAACACATCTCAGCATGCTATAAAACCCAAAATCCACAGGGAAAACATTTTAGGGATCCAAGGAAGAAGAAAAAGAGGTGATGGCATAGAGGGTTGACCGAGAACTAAGGATGCATGAAAAAACCTGAGACCCCACTACTTCATAAACTAACTGGAAACTGCACTTAAAGCATTTGAAGGGAAGTGTCCTGTGTAGTCGAGTAATGCTTCTCCCAGAAGCCACAGTTTGTTTGTTTGTTTGTTTGTTTGTTTGTTTGTTAGAAAATCCATTGTCAGATGAGCATTCTTGGCCAGGGAAACCCCAAAGGCTCCCAAAACAATACAGACTATTTTCACTGCTCTTATCTGCCACTAAGAATCAGAAGATGTAAAAACCAAGATCCTATTGTTGAAGGAACCACATGGTTTAGATGTGGGCTGCAGAGGACCAAAGCTGGAACTGAGCAGGCAACATCCTCCTTGCTAGCATCCATGGTGCCAGAAGTGCCGTGGCTGAAGAGAAGACCTCATCACCAGTCCCACCCAGCTGAGAACTCGTATTATCACCTGCCACACAGGATGTGACCACTGGCACAATGGTGACACGACTGCCTTCTGATCAGACTTGAGGCCCACTGCATGGGAGGAAATCTAGGTAGCTGTCCAAAAGCTGCAGCTAGGAAGGTCCCAGCCCTCGTGGGGGGTGGGGGGGGGGCAATACTGATCATTTTACTGAATGGACATGTAGTTAAATTACCTTCTCAGATGTACATTAACACAGGCCAGTGCTGCCCTCGTGTTTGGTCAGAGACGCTTCTTTCTGCAGTGGACAACGGTTAATCAGAGACTCACAGGTGCTGACTATACAGTCTCAAATAAGATTCTTGTACCAACCCCCCCCCAAGCCCCAGGGGACATCACAGAACAGGGGGCAGAAAAATTAATAAAAGCAAGGTGTTTGGGAGCAGTGCTGTCCTCTGGCTTTGGCATGGCCATTGCAGTTGTGACTGTATGGCAGCTGTGGCTCCACACAAGGCCTGCATGGAAAATGACTGACGTGGAAGGAGGGAGCAGGTCGGCTGGGAAGAAGAAGGGAGTTAACAGGAATTGCGGGGGGGGGGGGAAATAAAAGAGAGTAATGGGGTGAACTTAATCATAATACACTGTATACATGTGTGAAGTTATCAAAAAGGAAGAACCTTGGCTTTGGTGCTACAAAAATGTGAAATGTTCACACATTATTATTATAAAGTCAAAAACAGTGGGAAAGGGTGAATGTGGCACATACACCAAAATCTTGTCTAACATAAAAATGTTCTTGTAAGTTATGTAATGAGAAAAGTTCAATTGCACCCACACAACACACACAATAAACAAGCGGGCATGAAATATATAAGATGGCTCACAGGGTGAGATATTTATAACATATGCATATGTACCATTAAAAATACCCAGAACATGAGTCATAGTTATGGAAATGTAACGAAACCACTTAAGATACAGCACTATGCTGGGTGCAGTGGCATATACCCAGCACTCCAGAGGCTGAGGAAAAAAAGACGGGAAGTTCAAAGCCAGCCTGAGCAATGCAGTGAAACTGTTTCCAAAGGAGGGCACTTGTGTGTTTGCCACGCGCGTGTGGACCAGAGTTCAGAAAACTAGGGCCAGGTAGGCATGGTGGCCCTCCTGTAACCCCAGGGCTCAGGAGTCAGAGACAAGGGATTTCCCCACAGCAAGCTGGAATCCTAAGCTGGCTGAATTGATGAGCCAAAGGTTCAAGCAAGAGACCCTGTCTTAGTATATTAGATGGGGCTTTTATAACTGAGGAAGGGAGCTACCTCTGGCCCCCACATTCACATGCAAACACACAGCACACACATTCATGTGCAACACACACAATGAAAATTTTTTTATTTCGTTTTTAATTTTTCTACAATATATTTTGACTATATTCTTTCCCCTCCCTGAATCCCTCCCAGATTCTACCCACCAAACTTTGTGTGTTCCCTTTCTCAAAAGAAAAAAATCACACAAAAAAACCGGCAATCAGAACAAACAACAACAACAACAACAAAAACCACATCAATCCACTAAGAAAAAACTTGAAAATAAAGCAAAACAAAAAGTGCATGCATGTGCGTGCTCACAGACACACATACACACACACACACACACACACACACACACACACCACAAATGGAGTCTGTTTTGAGTTGGCCAACTACTCCTGGGCGTGCAACATGGCTGATATTCTCCTGTAACTCCTTTGGAGAAAACGGATTTTCCCTTTCTCTGATGATATCAATTAACAGCTTCTTGTCAGCCTGTGCAACTCTTGTCTATGCTGTCATAGTCTCTATGAGTCATATGTGCATCGGTGCTGAGATAAGTAGCGTTTTAAGCACAAGAAGATTTTAACCTATCTGACTGCTTTTGGCAAAAACCAAAGTGCCAGGAACTCCCATGCTCACATATTACCAATAGGTATGTAAATTAATACAAACTAAATACAATTTTCTAAAAATGTACACACACAAAGCATTGGCCAAGCCAAGTTTTCATTCTAGAACCATGCCTAAAAATTCTGCACATGTGCTCAAAGATAAACATACATATATGTCTGCCATCAAATTCTTTCTAATAGCAAAAACTGGAAACAATCTAAATGTCATTATAGAAACCATTTTTTCTTAAGGAAAATATAGTGCCATTGACAACTGCAGCCAGACAGCCTTCATATGGAAGGCTGTTCCCTGGTTAGCTGACATGGAGCTGTCTCCAGATAGACTAAGTTTACAAGAAAAAAGGAAATGTGCCAAACAGTGTGTGTTGAATGCCATTATTTCTCCACACAGCTCTGAAAGGCATCCCAGGAAATTAGCCAGGATAGTGGATTCTGGGAAGCACATTTAGAACTGGGGTCACAGCATATACTGTTGCACTGCACAGCCAGCTGAGTTTGAAGAACTAAACATGGCTCAAGAAGATGACAAAAATCAGCTGGCCTTGAGAAAACACAAAGGAAAATGAAGAAGCTAGTTCCACCTACAGCAATGCCAAAGAATAAGAGCCTTAAAGTAAACTGAACCCGGTGAGAGATGCACACTGAAACCTGGGAAACCATCACAGACAAATCAAAAGACATTTGCACTCAGGAAGCCTCAGAAGATCAACTGTGGTTAAGATGCCAAGGCTGCCCAAACCAACCCTCATCTCTAAAGATGCTGATGCTGCCCAAGACAGCTTGCATCTCTAATGGCATCCTCAGTAACATCTTGGTGATGTAGCAGAAATAGAAAAGCCAATTCTAAAAAACATACAAAATCTCCAAGTGTCTCAAATAGCCATCCAATCTCAGAGAAGCAGAACAAAGTTCATTCTTTCCAGTATTAAAAAAAAAAAAAATTATAGAACAAATGTGATCAAACCAGCCTGAGAGGGCAAGGGATAAGTAAAGGTGAAAATCTCACCATGAAACTCACCAGTTTTCATACCAAATGAAACAACTTATAAGAAGAAAGAAATGCCAGGGGGTAGAAAATTTAAGAAAGAAAAAGAAAGAAAGAAAGAAAGAAAGAAAGCTAGGTCAAGCCAGGCTTGGTAGTACAAATAGTAGAGCACTCAGAATGCTGAGGCAGGAGGCTCACAAGTTTGAAGCCAGCCTGGACTATGTAGCCGATCCAAGGACAATATAGGTTGTGGAGTGAGACTGTGTCAATGAATGAATGAATGGATGGATGAATGAATGAATGAATGACTATATAAACAAATAGTACCTTTTAGAAGATAAGCAAACAGGCAAGTGAAATAGACCAGGAATAAGCTTGGGTGTATGTCTGCGGCTGAGCACTTGCCTAGCAACACCAAAGCCCTGAGTTCCAATCTACAGAGCCACAAAAACTGAATAAGCCATATTTATTTGCAACATAATATATGCCCAACATATGACATCACATAAGTACTATACCTATCTATAATCCTAGAACTGACAGGACTGATGCAGAAGGACTCAGGGTTCAAGGACAGCCAGGACTATACAGTGAGTTCAAGATCAGCTGGAGTGGTTTGGTAAGACTCTTTCCCAAAACGGAAGAAAGGAAGGATGCAAGGTGGGAGAGAGAAAGGAAAGGATGGAAGAAAGAAAGGACAGAAGGAAGAAAGGAAGGAAAGAAGGAACAAATGAACGAAGGGACGAAGGAAAAATGAAAAATGTCAAGACCGTTCAGAGTGAAAAGCAGCATTTTTAACAACTGGTGTTGAACCTGGACACCCACACACAGAAGTGAGATTGGACCTACTGTATGCCATGTCCCAACGAACACAAAACCTATCAGAAGCCTAAGTGTAAGAACTAAATTATCAAACTATCAGAAGAAAACCAAAGAAACACTTTATGACACAGGATTCAGCAAGAATCTCCTGGATAAAACACCGGAATAACAGAAAACAAACAAACAACGAAACAACTGTCCTACAACAAACTTTGATTTCACCAAATGATAAGATCGACAAAGTGGTAAAGCTGCTTTTCAGGATGAGAGAAAACATCGGCAAACCACGTCTGACAAAAGGCGAACCTCTTACACCTCAATAATACAACAAACAAGCAAACAAACAAACAGGGGGTCGGGTAAGGGGCTCAGTGATACAGTGCTCGGCCAGCAAGCACCGGCTTTGAGTTCTAGCCATGGGCGGGGGGGTGCAGGGGGAAGAGACAGAAAATGGTCAAGGGACTTAGAGATATCACAAAAGATGGTGGCACACAAGTGTCCAACAAGCCAATGGCAATGGCAAGCTCTTCATTAGGATGTAAATCAAAAGCCCCTATTGTCTCACTCCGATGTATAATTGCAATGATAAGAACCAGGAAACCAAATATCAAGTACCGGCAAGAATGTGAAGAAATTAAGGACTAGCAAGAAGGCTAAAAGCACTTTCTGCTCTTTCAGAGGACCTGAGGTGGGTTCCTAGCACCCACATCACCCTGTAATTCCAGCTCTAGGGGATCTGATAACCTTTTCTGTACTCTATGGGCATCGCGCTCACATGCACAAACCCATACACAGGCACATGCATATACACATAACGAGAAACAAAATAAAATCATTTTAACAGAACAGAATAACATTAGAAAGCTGGTGTACTAATGGTAGAAATGCAAAATGGTACGACAGCTGTGGAAGAAAGAATGGCATTTCCTCAACTATCAAAAACAGAATCACTGTACAACCCAGGAATCCCACTTCTGGGTATATAGCCAAATGCATTGAAACTAGGCTCCCAAAGAAATATCTGTACACCAACTCACAATAGCCAAAAGATGGAAGCAACCCAAGTGCCTATCAATATATATGAATGGAAGAGCATTCGTAGCATATGCAATAGAGTATTATTCACCCCTAAAAAGGAAAGAAACAGGCATATGCTTCAATATAAATGAGCTTTGGGGACATTATCATCAATGAAATAAACCACAACCAAAAAAAAAAAATGGTTTTACCGACCATTTCATTTTGAGAGTATCTGGAACCCCAAGAATTTTCAAAGGTTCCTTTTCTGGGTCCAGCAAACATGTTACCATCATCAGCACATCACCATCCTGCCCTGGATAACTTCCTACGTGCACATCACTGCATCCCACCCTCCCTGTTGCCCCATAAGGTTATGTAGTGTTTCTTACAGGAAACCGAAGCTCAGAAAAGTTAAGTAACTTGCCCAGTATCAATAACTGACAGAGCTTGGCCCTTGGCCCGTATCCCGGAAGTATTCCAATTGTTCTGCACCCTAGGAGCTGAGCTGTGGGGATGTGGAGGAGGGCAGGAAAATACAGGTGGGAAATATCTGTTGCATTTGTTCTGTTTTTTGTTTTGTTTTGTTTGGTTTTTGGTTTTTTTTTTTTTTTTTTTTTTTTTTTTTTTTTTTTTTTTCAGGGATTTTCACTTGGGAGCATTCACCGCACCTGAGCACTGCCCGTCCATGTGAAGTTTCAGGTGAATTAAATCAGACACGTGCGGCAGCCCCAGGGAACCAGTTGAAGGTCTTATTGTATTAGTCATTTTCCCTGTCATCTTGAATTAGTGTCATATTAGCTTAATGCGGGACTAACATGATATAGAAATGTTAGCATATTACAGAACACTCAGTGTGTCAAGTAAGAACTTTATTACATTACTCTGATGTTTCGGGGAAGGTGGGAACGTGAGCATGCCCATAAAAGAAAGTGAACGCCAAAGCCAAGAGAAACCCCCCCAGCATGGGCCTGGAATTGGAGAAGAGTGAGAGAGTGTATGAGGCTGCCTGCTTCCAAGATGACTGATGTACTAAAGACTAAGTGGCAAGCTAACACAGCTTTTAAGCAGAACTCAAAGAGGACAATGCCTCATTGTCATTTTCATGAAGATGTCCTGTCCCCCAAATCACCTACAAAGAGCATATCGGAAGGGAGGCCATGACAAGGGACTCTCGCCTTTGACCCAGAATGACTGCCTCTTTAGTTCTTGTACGGAATTACAGTCTTGGCTGGTGGAGGACGTCTGTTGCTGAGTAAAAGGCCTGTGCTCTTATGTTGGGTTTATTTACAGCTCTGGAGGTTCCATTGCTGACTCCCGGGGGATTATCAAAGCCCTGAATTTGGACAAAAAGCTATATGCACACAAATGGCTTTTCCCCCCCTCTTGGGAAATTTCTTTAAATTCTTCATATAAAGTCACTAAAAGCAGAAAAGGAAGCCAGGCATCATGCACATGGCAGTAGTCTCAGCACTGGAGAAGCCGAGGCAGGAGGATGATGGGCTTGAGGTTAGCCTAGGCTACGTAATAAGGCACTGTCTCATAAACAAAATCTTATAGTAGATCAGGAAGTATCGAGTTCAAACAAGATAAGAGACAGCTGAGGCCCTGTGTTCTAGTCCTAACCCTGCCACTGGCTTGCTGGGTGACATTAGCCACAGCTGCCATTGTATGGTTGTGTTGTAACCTCCACGTAGTTTCAGTCAGGGTTTGTGTAACTGTGTTTGGAAAGAGCTTGAAAATAAAAAAGATAAAAATCCTTTTTTTTTTTTTTTAAGTCAGTTATCAATTCTCCTTTGAAAAATTATCATCAGCTTCCAAGGGGTGAAGCCCACGTGTGTGCCTGCGCACACTGCTCTGAGGCAGGGAGCCAGTGTCCCACCATATTGCCCTTCTTTCTTGGTTCCCTTACAGCAATGAGCCCTCGGCTTCCTCCAGCTCTGCTGACAAAAGTGATTTCAGGGAAGCAAATCCTGGTGGAGCAACCCAGACGGTGGCACCAAAACACTGTGCGCTCCTTGAGCCAGAGACCAAGCCAGTTCTCTGAGTGAGTCCGAGACACCACACTCAAGCCAGCAAGCAGATCCAAAGAGAAGACAGTACAGCTCTACTAAAAATGTGCCTTTCCCCTTAATTAAAAATCTATTAGCAAATTTCCTGATAGGCTGATGGTATTTACAAATATAAACTAATAGCTATTTATTTGGATGTTTATACTAAAGCTCAAAAAACGAGTTTTCCTTGTAGTGTGATAATTGTTCAGATGGCTTCCTGCTGATTTAATTACTTCAATTAACAAGGATACTGCAAGAGTTTCCCGGGGCTCTGGTTCGTCTGTGCTGTTATCACTGGGGCCTCATTGATCGTAGCTTGAGGGCCAAGCTGTATCTATCTGTATCGCTCACTCTCAAATACCAGCACTGAGAGAGACTCAGTCAGTGGGGAGAGAACAAGAACACGGCAACCAAGCTGCATGCCTTCGCCAGCAGAGAGGAGGCTTTCTGGCCCTGTATCGCTGTGCTCAGTCTTGTTTGGTTCAAAGGCGCATGTAGCCACACCCATTCCCGCCTCCTGCCTCCGTGTCACCAGTGATGGGCTACAAACGTAGGTGAAGCATGCTGGAGATTACCCGAGGCCCAATAAGAACACTGACCCCGGAACCTCCTGTTGGCTCAGACTTCCCTTTGGAGGGGCACCACACAGGTGCACAAGCACCTGTATACACACACACACACACCACATACACACACACACCACACATACACACACACACACACACACACCCCACCCTGAATTCATTTGTTCACAGAGTGCTTCTTGTCCATCAAACCCTCATTGGATGCTGAAGAAATGTTAAAAGATCAGGCCTGCTTTCTTTTTTTTTTTTTTTTTCTGTTATTTTTTTATTAATTTATTCTTGTTACATCTCAATGTTTATCCCATCCCTTGTATCCTCCCATTCTTTCCTCCCTCCCATTTTCCCCTTATTCCCCTCTCCTATGACTGTTCCTGAGGGGGATTACCTCCCCCTGTATATGCTCATAGGGTATCAAGTCTCTTCTTGGTAACTTGCTGTCTTTCCTCTGAGTGCTATCAGGTCTCCCCCTCCAGGGGACATGGTCAAATGTAAGGCACCAGAGTACTTGAGAAAGTCAGACCCCACTCCCCACTCAACTGTGGAGAATGTTCTGACCATTGGCTAGATCTGGGTAGGGGCTTAAAGTTTACCGCCTGTGTTGTCCTTGGCTGGTGCCTTAGTTTGAGCGGGACCCCAGGCCTGCTTTCTAAACTTGAAGACTTCTCAATCAGGTGAGACACTTAATCCCTACATTCCCTAATGAGATTTTGTAGAAAGATTCCTCGCCTGCTCTCTGGAAATGCTTCCCACTGACAAGAAACAAATAGGAGTCTGATCCACCAACAGACCATGCGGAAAGGGATTGTGGAACTTCGGGCACGATATTATAATATTCTCCTGGGCTGCCCAAATTCCAAGCGTTAGAGTTGACGACCGGCTTTATTGACTTTTGTGGATAAATATTTAAAGCTTTCAAGGGTTTGTGTTAACTCACGCCCAGCAGATGCTCTTGCTGACAGCGCCATCTCCTGGTAGCTACTAGTGTTGTGCTGAGAATTTAAAAGCCAGAATCCGGTCTGGAAGAGACAGGGCATTGCCAGGTGATCCCAGAACACAAGACCCTGCGCAGGCTGGCACCAAAGCACCGATTACCACACCCTGAAGGGCTTATAAAACAGGCGGAGATGAATGAATCAGAAGAAAGAGGCTGTAAAGAAGATGCAGCAATTTCTTCTCAAAATAAATTTGGAAGCATAGCATCCTCCAGAGACCAAACAGCCCTCCCCCTTGCTCCAGGAAGAAACCCAGCAGGCCAGGACCCTGGAAAGAGTGAGTGTTCATAGTCTCACAGTCTCAGGATACACACTCCCAGAATGCTTTGATCCACTGCTTATATAACACCTGAGCAGTGACACTTGTCACACAAAGGCTCTTTAAAAATTATGTTGGAGGCAAATACCCTACGCTCTGTTTCATATGGTTCTGGACTTGAACTGTTAAATATATGTACCTGGGAGGTTGTGAATATGGAAAAGGTCAGGAAACAGAGAGAGAGAGAGAGAGAGAGAGAGAGAGAGAGAGAGGCACACACTATTAGCAATGTATTTGTATCAGAGAAAGTAATTTTTCTTTTTTTTTGTAGTTCTGCTTCTACATGTTTCCAAATTTTCACTAATGAGTATGAACCACTTTTACTGACAAGAAGACTAAGACACTACCCCAAGAGTAGACACCTCTGTCCCCCACCAGCTGTGTGTGTGGCAAGGAAGGCAAGGTCACATGGACAATGATGGCTACAATAGCAAGTCACAAAGGACCCCTTACTGCTGAGCATAGTGTAGGTAGAGTGCCCAGTACTGTGTCTGGCACACAGGAAGAGTTGAGTTCATATGAAATATTATTATTCATAATATTAGTAGTGGTATGGTTAACCTTCCCCAAAATATACAAAATACTGACTCAGGGCCCAAGCAGAAAGATAGAAAGAATACATAGAACATAGCCAATGGTACTGGAAAGAAAGTTAGTAGTAGTCAGACAAGAAGTGACACCTCTCAGGCTCCAATGCTAGCTAGGCAGGCTGCTTTGGCTACAAAGCAAAGCGATCCACACACTCTAACTCAACCAAGGGATATTCTCAGAATAAGGAGGGTCTCATGGATCCCAAAGGTAAGAACCAAAGCCCAGAGACTCCCCAGAAATCTGAACTGGGCAATCAAGAAGTATCAAGAGTCCCCTCCCTCTCTGCCCCCCAATCTCTCTCCCCTCTGTCTTTCAAAGTGTCCACCACATCTTCTTCTTCCACAGGCTGATGACATCCTCACACTGTCTCCCCTGTGCACGATAGGCAACCAGCTCAGCATTAGGCTCCCAAGTGAAGAATGAGATCTGGCTCGCCACAGCAGATCACGCAGATCGCTTATCCCTTGGTCTCCCATGAGGTTGATTACCCTGTCATCACACACTCTTCTCTGGTGCAACCGGCCTGGCAAAAGGAATTGGGTCATGTGGCATAAAATGTGCCACTGCCAGTATTCACCGGGGATTATGCTTAGATATGTATATGGACAGGAAAAGCCATTGACCTTTCTAGGATGGAACTTTCTAGAACAGAACTTACTGCTTTCAGTTTGTTTTACAAGGTTTCTTATTCGTCCTCGTTAGCCTATATAATACATATATATGGGGGTACTCGACTGTGCTGAAGGAAAAAGTCTTTTTTTTTTTCCCCACAGGTTTGGTTTTTCAGGAAGCAGATTGGTGTCCTTAGTTGCTCATCTGTTCTGGCAAAGTTGCTGCACCTGGTGTAGTAGCTGCTATTGCGGAAGCTGCATGATTGAGCTTAGAGAGCTCCGCTGTCACTCGCCAAACCCTGTCTGAGTTTTCAGGAGTCCGAGTTCTACATTCATGAAAACTGAGTGATATTGACCCTATGACTAGGGCCACCACCTCCGTGTACTTTGCTTTTGCAAGCTGGCATTTCCTTCCATCCTGAGATGTGTTCTCCTTAACTGGCTGTCTTTACCAAGCTCAAGATACTGGAGGCGGTTGGGGGTAAGGGCGGGGCGGGGGCAGGAATCAGTTTTCATTTGCGTTTCCCCACTGTGGCAATTCAAGACAAGCAATATGTCAAGCTAAGCCATGAAGACTGGTCACCCCGTTATACACTTAAGAACCTCAGAGCCAGGCCAGCCATGGTAGAGGGTTTACTCCTAGCCAGCCTGATCTACATAGTGAGCTACAGGACAGCCAAAGCTACATAATGAGACCCTGTCTCAAAAGAAAATGAGAGAGAGAGAGAGAGAGAGAGAGAGAGAGAGCCTCCTCAGACGTGACCACTGGGTGCATTGCACACACATCATGAAGCCACTATGAGTTGGACCATGGCCAGGACTTATTACTTGGTCCTCTCCCATTAACATAGGGTCATATGATACTGTCAGCTACCATCCTTTGTCCAGTAGTCCCTGAGTACTGGCCCATCCCCCTCTCACCATTTACCATCTATTTACTCCAGTTGATGGTTGAGTCTCCTTGAGGAGACTTGCAAATGAAGCCTGAAGGAATCACCACTGGTGTGTTTGTTGACTGCCACAAGGACATTCCTTCCCTGGAACTGGATAAAACCAGTTCTCACTTCCTACTTGAAGATTTCTTCACCTCTGGCAAAAAAAAAAAAAAAAAAAATGGGCAAAGAATTGTCCCTTTCCGTGGCAGTCAATGGCTGTCAGTGCTCCCTTAGCATCTTTTGATTGCACAGTCTCCATTGGCTGCCATCTGTTTGGGAATCAGATCTTCCTTTTAGCAGTCATCAGGACAATTCTCTGCAGGCAGACCCATTCTGTTATGATGCTGCCTGAACTTGGCCCTGGACTGGCAAGAAGCCACCACTGACCACACTTTACAGTAATGTCACTGTCCCTCTCATCATGTATTTCCTTACTAATGAGTACCACACCTTGCCATGGCACAAAAATCACCTGGTACTAGATATGGCCTCCCACTGAGCCCTTCAGTCCTCTTTCCACCATTTTCCATGTAAATTTCAACATTTCCAACGTTTCCTAGGGGCCTTCTCTATCTAAAAAGACATCATAGTAACTGGTCCACACCATCTCCTGGTCCTGGATCACTTCATCTTCACCTTTCAACTTAACTTCTCAACAACATTATTGTCTGTGTAGCCATTTTTCTCTTCTTTTTTTTTTTTTTTTTTTTTTTTTTTTTTTTTTTTTTTTTTTTTTTTTTTGCATTAAGATTCCTTCATTTTAAACAGAGGTGTTTCAGTTTTCCTGGTTAGTTTTAAATGATTCTCCATTGAAATCTCCAGATTAAACCTCCCTGAGGGAGGGAGCCATCTGTTCTCCATCTCTGAGGTGAATAACCAAGCATCTGACATTTAGCAAATGCTCAGTAGAAGTTTGGTTAATTTACTGGACAGTGTTTACATAGAGGATAATTTCTCTTCTCGCACATGTCTGCCATGTGTTTTACAAAAGGTGGTTCTTAACACAAAGATGATGACACACCATCCTACGCTAAAAGAACTAGAAAGCTCCCTACCATCAAGAGAAAGGAGTCTTCTAAATGACATTTGAAGACAATGAGCTGGCCGGCCCCTTCCAGTAGAGCTGTGTTAGGAAGTCAGCTTTGGTCTTTAGCAACTCAGCCTGCTTCCCAGTGAAAATTCCTGTCCAATGTCCAGCCACATTATTTACAGCGTCCTCTTCATCTCTGTCCCTGAGGCTGGTTCATGATGTCTCCTTTCTGCCATTTAATCTTGAGCTGAAGAAAATGCTAACCATCCTGCCAGAAAGGATGCAAAAAAGATGTCACTTGCCCAAAATCACAAAGTAACGACAAAGCAAAGACAGAGATTTAACTAATTCCTCCATGATCTTACTTCTACCACCCTGCTTTCTGCAATCATCTGAAAGTAATTGCAGTTCTTTCTCTTCCACACCTAAGGAAATGGAAGCTTTGTCAATGAAGCTTTGAGAAATAGCCTTTCTCTGTGCAATAATCGCTTACTGAGTACTTAGCAATCAGACCTTGTTCTTGTCATTGGATGCAGAGTGGTCAAGGAGGACCTGGGAAATAATAAAACTCATAAAGAGGGGGAGGGGAAGGAAGTAGAGGAATACAGGAAGTGCAGGGGGGAGGGGGAGGGGAGAATGGCAAGGGGAAAGAGGAAATGCATGGCCTCTGCTCCCATAGGCTTCTAAATCAGTGCTGTGTCTTCCAAAGTATTTGGAAAATAAAACATAACACTAGGACCAGAAAAAGGGAATCAGTTTAATTCATGGCTCAGCAGTCTAGGTCCGTGGACCAGCTCCAACTGTCACCCGGAAAGCAAAAAAATATTTCCCTATCTTTTAGAAGTTACAGAAAGTCTGAGGGGGAAAAGAGGACATAGACACATGTGGCCTCCAAAGCCTAGAATGCTTGCTCTTGCCCATTCCAGAAAAGCTTGCTGGGTTGTAAAAGTGACTTTCCTCATCACTACAACGAAAGTACTTGAGAGAACAGCTTGAGGGGGGAAGCACTGTCTTGGCTCCCAGTTTGTGAGCAGAGAGAGCATCACAGAGGTAAAGAATATGCATTGGAGGCTGGTCTTTAATTCTGGGTAGACAGGAAGTACAAAGTAAGAGAGAGATAAAGTATCTCCAGCCATCCTCTGCTGACATCTATATCCTAACACTTCTGGACCCTTTCAAATAGCATCACCAGCCGGGGACCAAGCATTCATCCTTTTGGAGAACCCTTCATTTGCATATTACAACCCTGATTTCTGGTCTATCTTTAAAGAGCTTGAGACCAGGCATGAAGGTATTTATGTTTATTATCTCAGCTCTTGGAAAGCTAAGGCAGGAAAAGTGGAGTTTAAAACAGTCTGAGGTACAGCATGATTTCCAGACTAGCATGGACAACTCAGTGAGAGCTTGCTGCAAAGAAGAAAAACAAAAGTGACAAGATAATTTATGGCTATTTGAAGAATTTGCCTTCTCAGGACGCCTTTGCCTGCCCCATTCTCAGATAAATCTTTGTGTGGATCTGGCCTCTAATATAAAGTGTGACTTGTACTTACAAGACTCCCCTTTGCCTAGCCTTGGGTCCAGACGTCAACTCTGGGCGAAAAAAGACAAACAAACAAACAAACAAACAAAAAGATTCCTGTAGGGTCCCAGCCCACGGGAAAAATTGAATCAGGGTTCACCTGAAAGAGGGAGCGGGGATTGAAAGTAGGATACAGAGACACGAAAAATAACGAATCAAGTCGGGAAATTTCTGATTAAGATTCACTTTATTGCCGACTAGCAGGAACATATATAGGGCAAGGTCAATAGGATCTATTCTTATCTCACTCACTCTAGCCCTGGGGCAAGAATGCAATAGGCTAAATCGCTCCCTGTAGAACTTCCTAGTTCTCTGAGTAGTTCCTTGTAAGAACTTCTTAGATTCTCCGGGTGATTCCAAGTTGCGACTTCTCTACTTCTTTCAAAGGTAAATAGTCCAAGGATAGCCTAGAACACAAGACCTCATGGTGAGGTAAAGATCAGCAACTCGAAGGTCACAACATACAGCCTAAGCACAGGATTTCTGACATGACAAAATTTAACATGGGTTCCTACAGACTCCCCCTCCATCCCTGAAGGAAGAGTTCAGGGCATGACTTCATCTGGCCAATGTGCTGTAGGGATCCACTGGAGAAGGAATGCTTGTGGAGGAATGCCTTGAGTGGATGTAGCAGTTGTCAATAAAGCGCTGTTTGGCCAATCAGCTATGCAGAAGGACAGAAAGAGGAAGGCGGAGCTTCCGAGAGGAGGTTGGAAGAGTTGGTAGCTTGAGAGTTGACAGGTGGGGGAAAAAAGCCACCCAGGAGTCATCAGATTGGCAAATTATTGGTTTTGAGGCCAAAGGTCTAAAGTAGTTTAGATTCTGCCCAGCGTAGTAGTTACAGCTTTGAAATACACTATAATCTCACTGTGTCGGTTATTTGCACCCTAGGACATACTGGTAAATTATCTGCAACAGATGCTCTTCCTCTTTGGAGCTGGAACGCAGGCATGGGCACTGGGCACTGGGATCCATGGTGGGGAAACAACCCATCCTAGAGAGAATAGCAGATTTATTAAGTAACGTGGTCTCCGTTCCTGCATTCACAGTTTAAACAGCCTTCCTAAAAGCCACAAGACAGCATGTAAACGTCAGTCCTGCCACTGATCTGAAAGGAATATTCAGGATGCCCACCTAAACCACATGTTGTTCTGGAAGCTGCTAAATAAGCCACAGACCAAAAAAAAATTCAAATCATTCATGTCTAATTAAAATCGGGACTCTTTGGCCAAGAGCTCCTCAATCACTTTCACTATAAACTCCTGTGCCCACTATTCTACGTATAATAACTATACTTTTAATTTTAAGGACTTACTATAATTGTATATACAGATAGAAATTAACAAAATACAAAACATCAGTAAAGAAAACAAAGACAAAACTGATTCTAGTGGGGCTGAGAGATAGCTATTTGGTTAAGAGCACTGGCTGCTCTTCCAGAGGACCCAAGTTCAATTCCCAGCAACCACATGGCAGCTTACAATTGTCTGTAGCTCCAGTTCCAGAGGATCTGACACCCTTATAAAGAAATGCATGCAGACAAAACAGTGCACATAAAATAAAAATATAAGAATAAATAAATTTAAGAATTATTCTAGGAGAAGTTAGAAAATATAATAATAATAATCCCAAAATAAATCTCTGAGAAAAATACAGAAAAGAAATAGTCAGAAATTTTAAATGAGGCATTACTACAGATCCTACATTGAAACGATCATAAAAGGTCATTATGAATAATTTTATCCCAATAAATTTAAAATAAATTTCAATTAAAATGAACAGATCCAAACAGAACCCGACATTAAAAGAGATATGAGAAAAGGCTGGGTGGTCTTAAGTACATTTTCCAGATCGTTAACAGATGGAGCCTTTAGCTCAAGTTATAGAGTGAAGGCAAATGGGTAATTGCAAGTACAGATATATTTTATGATGTTGTTAGCCCCAAGTGCCTTTATACAAGCATATGTCCCTTGATTTGCCACATACCCTACCTACTAATTCACTATTTAAGTTCCCTTTACAGACTTTTGATGTATTTGTGTTTGTAATCCATAGAAAATTTTCAAAATAATTCAGAATGTGATAATCCAAAGGATTTCATTAAAAAGTGGTCTATCTAATGCTATTTTTATAATCTCATCTAATTAGATCACTCTATAAGTACCTCCAAGGGAAATTTTTTGTCTTGTAGTGGTTATTTTGTGGGGAAGGGGGTTGGTTGGTGGTTGTTGGTGGTGGTGTTGTTTTCTAGACAGGGTTTCTCTGTGTAGCCTTGACTGTCCTGGACTTCATAGACCAGGCTTGCCTCGAACTCACAGAGATCTGCCTCACTCTGGCTCCCGAGTCCCGGGATTACAGGCATGCACCACCATACCCAGCTTGTCTTGGAGTTTTAAGGTCTGCTCTCACCGCTATGTACAACTGGACACATCTGCATGCATGTAGGCCTCTCTCAGTTACAGTACAAAAGTAGCCAAATTACTGTGATTTGAAATAATAGATCTGAAGACATCCTTCACTTCTGACATCAGCTACAAATTTATGGAGATCCTTGCCTATACTTGTTTCAGTAATTCTCCCAAAGGACATGCAGAACTCACTGGAAAATATTATTTTGGCTTCGGTTACTAAAGGATCATAAATAAATCAGCCAGAGGAAGAGATACATAGGGCAAAGACCCAGAGAGTACAAAGCTCCCATTGTCCTCTGCTCTGGAATCAATATGCAGAAAAGACTGCTGCTCTAGCTTCAATTCATTGCGCCCTTATTACAGAAACGTGATGGATTGATTGACTGATTGCCCAAGTTGTTGAACTCAGCCTCGAGTCAACTGATACTACATGACCCAAACTTTAGCTATAAAATCAATCATGGGTGACCCTTGCTGATGCATCTATTCAGTATTCTTGACCCCAGCCTAAGACTCAATGTGGCCAGCACCCACTTAAAACAAAGACACTTCTATCGGGTTTAACACAAATTACCTCCCAGAAGGAAAGCAAAGCCAGGCATCTCTTCAGTCAAGGCCAAATTCTTTACTAGCCGGCACTGACATGTAAATGGCAGTCATATAACTGAGGTTCTCTGGCATCAGATCTGTCAACCCACCTATATGCAGAAAAGAACATATGCAAAGAAACCTAGTTCAACAAAGGGACCGTAAAGAGTAGTAACCAAAATACAGACTAATTCCATTCCCTGTGTCCCACAGACTTCGTCTTGTGATTCTTAAGACCAGACCCCTGGACAGGCTCACTTGAAGCCCCAGCTGAATCTCTGAGGTAAATTTAGGGAAATAAAAAGGTTAAGGCACACAGGAAGCTCGCCCTGCCTCTCTCTATTAAATACAGCTCTGTACCTCTTTCTTTCCCCCAGCAATCTATGTTGAGACCTGGAGAGATCTTTGCTGCGCAATAGCAGCTTGGTGCCTTTGTTTTGTAGCTCACACCTTTCAGAGGAGAAAAATAATAATTTCACATGTCTCTTCTATTTAAGTTGCTTGACAACCAGACTACCCAAGCACAAAGAGATCGTGGATGTCATAGAAACAAGTCTTGGGATTTTTCATAGTATGAGCCACACAATATCCTTCAATAAAATGGCCATTCACCTTATAAACAGTCAACTTTTTTTTTAATCCTTATTTGTCAATGGTTACATGTGCTCTGAAAATACTATTATAAAATTCTTTGAATGGCAAGCTCACTTTGTGAATTTAAAATATAATTTACATGTAGGGTTTCTGGAGCATAGCACAATACAGAGAAAGATACACTTTGCTGATTTACTTAACAGACTCACTTGTTTTTCCTTTTCATCGATGAAATAATAGTAACGTTGAGTCCAGACTGCATTGGAGTTACCACAGACTGGGGTTAATTGCATCCCTGTTTGCCAGAGTATCTTAATATAGAGAGGTCTGGGTAAATAACTGTTTATTGGATTGTTTGTGCATCCTTATTATACATCGTGTTCAAGCTCTAAGAACTGGAGATAAGAGACTAATGGGCCCGAAGAGTTTAAAATTAGTTCAATTGTTCAATATCTAGCAATCTACATTGAAGAATACCAATCCGTGGCACGTTTCCTGTTGAGGAGAAACACATTTGATCAGCACTGATAAGACAATGGAATGAGTCACAGAGTCTCTGTCACTTTTTTCCAGATCTGCAGTTACATATATATTCATCTTGTCAGCTGGCTATATAAACAGATGAGGTAAAACAACATGGCATTTGTTGTACTTCAATTACTTTCTTGTATAATGTCAAGAAGTAAAAGCTAACAAACCATAACTTTCCTTGACATTTCCTCCCTCAAGTGACCAATGATGGATTTGCCTTTAAAAGGCATTCATCATTTTAAAGAAGGCTAGAGACAGTAGATTTCTTTGTGTTATTTTTTTTCCCATTTTTTTTAAAGCCAGTGGTTAAACTGAAAAGCCCAGTGCTCCTGCAGATGGAAAGCAAACCTGGTTGATAAGATTACATGTTCCTAATCCTGGGGGATGTTTGAAGTCATCCAAGTAGAGAGGGCATTTGCTGTCATAAATGGTCCAGAGATGGAACTGAATTCCCAAAGAGGCGAGAGGCCACCCTCACCATCACATCCCCCTCCTTCCCCCACATCTCCAACCTCCATTCCCACTAAACAGCGTACACTTTGCTTAGCAAATCTTTTTATGTGGTCAGATCTGACATGGCAGCACAGCTGTTAACAGCACTGGCGTCTGACTATCAGGGACACCGTTTCAAATATCACCTCAGCCGTTTATCAGCTCTGTGACCTTGCGCAAATTACTTAAGTTCTCTAAATCTGTTACTTTGTCTGTAAAATAGTGACAATAAAGTCTAATTCACGGTGTTTCTGCAAGTAATAAAATTAAATGGCATGGTAAAAGGGCTCAGTGTGGAAACTGATAAAAAAAAAAAAAAAACACGCTCCTGTTATCAAATTTAGTATAAGCCCAATAAAAGCCAGGTTACTGCTCGACATTGTCACTACTTAAAGTCTTCACAGAACTTGGCCTCCACTAGACACTCACTATTTGGTGAATGACTTAATGTACAGATACTATTAGGTAGCTTGGATTACGATCTGCCTTAGACACTAGAAATCAGTGTAACAAAAATAATAATTGCAGACACCACATTACCCCTTATTGAGCTAAGCTATAAGTTACCAAGGTGAAACACCATATGTGTTAAATCACCGAACCATCACAAGTATCATAAATGAAGAAACTGAGACATCGAGAGCTTAATTAACTTATCCAAGCTCACACAGAGTGGGGCAAAGTCTTAAACCCAACAGTGAAGCATTACAGTGTATCACACCAAGAAAGAAAGTATCCAGAGAATAACAGTAAGTTACATTAATCAGGCATTTATGAAGATGCTTGTCACAGCAGTTTCCTTTATTTGGCATTTACAGCAACCCTAAGAGAAATTCACCCTCATTTTCCAGAAAGAAATTGAAGCAAAAACAGTTAAACAAATTATCTAAGTTATGCATAGTTAGAAAGTAGCCAGCTAGGAGTCAAGCTGCCTGACTACAAAGTCATGCGTTTGGTTTTTTGTTTTTGTTTGTTTGTTGTTGTTGTTTTGAAACAAGGCTTCTCTGTGTGGTCCTGGCTACTCTGGAACTCAATATGCAGACCAGGCTGGCTTTGAATCCAAAGATCCACCTGTTTCTGCCTCCTGGGTGCTGCCATGCCCAGCAAAAATCATGGTTTTTAAGCTCTACGTGTTCAAATATAGTAAGATACTTTGAGGATGAACCTCTAATTTGTTCACGTTTATTGTGCTCAGTGTGTTAGGATCGACAGGTGTACAACAATGTGCCTCCCTTCATCCTGGGCACACAAGTAGGCTACATGTCCTGGACTCCATAGACGTTGAGTACCAACTCATGATTGATTTCCATTTAGGGTTTAGAAAACAAAGAGTTTTTACTCCCAGACATAGCCCCTAGACATTGGCCACAGCTGGTCTTCATGTTCCATCTATTTCTTTCCATAATGCAGGAGAGTGTGACCAGTCCTTAAGGTAAGTAGATCTGTATATCACACATCAAGGGCCAAATGCAGACTGCCACTTCTCTTTGTAAATAATGTTTTATTTGAACACAGCCACACTTTTAATTCATACATTGGCTGGATTATTTTCATGGTATAATGACAATGTCAAGTACATGTGACAGAGACAAGATAAAGAATAAAATACTTCGTTATCTAATATGCCCTACTCCCAATCATAATCCTTGCTCTAGGGAATGTTAGAGACACAAGGTAGAAGGAGCCTGGGTTCCTGAAAGAAGCAGTCAAGGACAGCTACCCTGTCGTTATGAATACCCAACCTAGGCAGTTACTGAGCAAAAAAATATGATTACTAAACCCCAATGGTGTGCCATTATATTTCTTGGTGTGTTTTTTTAAAGCTGCTATCACTGTATAACTTATTCACAAGGACCCTCAGTTATGGAAAAATACATTCCTTCACACACACAGGAAAAAATACCTCTTTTGCTTCCCAAAATGATTCCTGTTTCACCTCATTGCTTCTCCATATCACACAGCCCTTCCTTCCTGCCACCTCTCTCTGGCATGGAGCTACTGCTTCCCTTTCTCAAGTATAAATGACACCGATGTTGACACCAGTGCCCTCCCTGAGATCCCTAATTATTAGCAATGTTTGCTGTTTCAAAATTCAAACAAAAAAGATAGAATTATAGCACTTATCCAATAATTCTGTCTATGCTGAGAAATAAGATTCTGCCAAGCATGAGGGGAAAAAATGTATTTTGATTCGTACGTCCATATCTGGAATGCAATAAAGCACAGACCTTTCAGAAGGGAAAGAAAAGCCAAGAGCAGATTACTAACGGCTGCAGGGTCCAATATTGTAAAGCCCTTTTTTTTTTTTTTTTTTCTTCTCCCAGGCCACGTTTTTTAATGTCTCCGTGAGCTCAGTGTGCAGTGACTATCAATCACAGAAAACCCTGACATTGTGAAACTGCTTTTTAAGATATACAGAGTTTTCAAAGCCAAAGTTGTCTAAAGAACAAAATTCTTCAAAGATTGTATATTTTCAAAAACATCTATTTGCTACGCCAAGCTGAGTGACAGCCAGCTGTCTTACTCTGTAGCTGCTTGACAGAATACATGAATACGGATCTGTGGAAGACATTAAACACAGGAAACAAAAGCGTTTTATGGGGACCGCCAGCTTTGCTGTGGCCACTGTTGTGACCTCAATGACTGTGTGCTCTAAAAACTCTTATGCTGAACTCTCAATGCCCAATGCAGTAATACCAAGAGGAGGAGCCTTTGGGAGCAATTAGGTCATGAGTGCAGAGCCTCGTGCCTATGTCAGTGCCCACATGAGAGATCGATTCCCCCCACCCCACCCAAAAAAAACTTGCCATGTGAAGACATTGACAGAAGTTAGACACATGCACTCCAAAAAGACCCAAGCATGTCAATGCCCTGATGGCAGAATTCTAATCTCTAAGAACACAGAAATGGATTTCTGTTCTTTATTAATCTCTTGGTTGATGGTAGTTTGTTATAGCATCACAAATGGACTAAGATGGGCTCTTCCTTTTGTAGGAATGAGAGTTTACATTACTGCTGAGGTGCTAAAAGTGGGTAGATTATAATCAAATTGATGTAGAAGTAGACAGTCCTCCAAGCTGTTTAGAGGTCAGGAAATCTTGATGTTTGCAGTCACAGTACAGATGTCTTCGCATACAGACATATGAAAGTGAAGTCAATTCTGCTGGTATGGTCTAGAACCTATGGGAATTTGCAACTTCTTCTAAGTGGTTGAGGAAAAATGCCTCAGAGAAATGGACGATGAGCACCAGAGACTGACATCTCTAATATTTGTTCTTTTTAGGCATAGGGAAGACAGGGTCTGTCACAGAGACCCGCCTGCCTCTGCCTTGCCAAGTGATGGGATTAAAGCCTTATGCCCCCACCCCTGACCTCTGGCAGTCATTCTGACATTCAGCAAATATGAAAGCTGTTTATGTCATGGCAACCACTCAGAACACACTAGACACATTTTAAAAAGTCATGTCTTTATGAGGATCGCATTCTGGTTTTCAAAAAAGACAACAAGCAAACCAATGCATTACAGACATTGAAACAGTGATATCACACAGACCACAGCCTCATGGCAGTACAATAAAACTAAAATTTACCCAAGTGGGGTAGAGTAGCAAACACCTGGAATCCCAGCACTCAGGCATTAAGACATGAGAATCACAAGTTCGAAGCTAGCCTGGGCTACATACCTGTTCCAAAAACTAAAATTCAGTAACAAAAGGAGCTACATAGAAATCCCACAAGAGAGGGGATAGCTAGATAGATAATTCAGTCAGTAAAATGTTTACATGTAGAGAGGAGGGCCCCCAACACCTACATAAAAATGTCAGTCATCACGTTACATCCTTGTAATCCCAGTGGTAGAGAGTGGAAATTGGTGGATCCCTGAAGCTTGCGGGCCAGCCTGACCCTGTTACAAAAAACCAGGGTCCGTGTGTGTGTGTGTGTGTGTGTGTGTGTGTGTGTGTGTGTGTGTGTTGGAATGTCACCAGCCTCTAGAGACACCCACCCTGTTACAAAAAACCAGGGTCCGTTTGTGTGTGTGTGTGTGTGTGTGTGTGTGTGTGTGTGTGTGTGTGTTGGAATGTCACCAGCCTCTAGAGACACCCACCCTGTTACAAAAAACCAGAGTCCGTGTGTGTGTGTGTGTGTGTGTGTGTGTGTGTGTTGGAATGTCACCAGCCTCTAGAGACACCCACCCTGTTACAAAAAAACAGGGTCCGTGTGTGTGTGTGTGTGTGTGTGTGTGTGTGTGTGTGTGTGTGTGTGTGTTGGAATGTCACCAGCCTCTAGAGACACCCACCCTGTTACAAAAAACCAGGGTCCGTGTGTGTGTGTGTGTGTGTGTGTGTGTGTGTGTGTGTGTGTGTTGGAATGTCACCAGCCTCTAGAGACACCCACCCTGTTACAAAAAACCAGGGTCCGTGTGTGTGTGTGTGTGTGTGTGTGTGTGTGTGTGTGTGTGTGTGCGTGCGTGCGTGCGTGTGTGTGTGTGTGTGTGTGTGTTGGAATGTCACCAGCCTCTAGAGACACCCACCCTGCCATAAAAAACACTTCCAGGAAGCTGAATATCAGCAAGCAGAGCTAAGACAGAGAGCTTGCTCAGTACCTGTGACCTCTGTCATAATCACTACTCTTGTTTTAATCCTCAAAAGACTTTAATGTGCTTGGTATCCCATTTTCCAAATTTAGAAAATGTACCAAAACACTGCAATAAGCAGCAAGAATGGGAAAAGAGCAGAGCTCTGAGCTCAAGTCACAGGATTAGTGGAAGTGACGTGAGCGGCAGAGCACTACAAACAAGAAGGCAGCATGCCAACGTCAGAGGAATGCTAAACGGGGCATTAGTAAGCCAAATCCAGGAATAAACAAAATATTTAGCATTATACCAAACAAGTCTTATCCCAGGGATGCAAGGTTGCTTTGTTGAAAATCTACCACCATTATAACAGACTCAACTGAATGAGCATGTTGATAAATGTAGAGGAGAAAAAACTCTTAGTAACTTAGAATAGACAGAAAATGTCCCTGAATTGTAAAAGTTCCCTGTCAAAAGTCTATAGTAAACATCACATATGAGGGGAAGGAATTACATACATGTGACAGCATTACATAGATGTGAAGGCATTGCACACATGTGAAACCACTATATGCATGTTACGGCACTGCATAACATGTGAAGCCATAACATACATGTGAAGGCATTACATACATGCGACAGTTTTAAAGGGAGTTTGGTTTGTTCTGGCTGTAGACAGGATTTCATTTTGTATAGTCCAAGCTAGCCTTGAACTCTCAGCAATCCTCCTGCCTCAAGCCCCCAAGTACTGGGATTGCCCAACTTCTTTTTTCTTATTGTGCTATTGTTGTTTGTTGATTTTGTTTTTTTAAACTGACATTGATGTTCAACTCCTACTTTAATGATTTCATCTGGTTGATCCGATTGAGATGCTAGGGTGGGGAGGGAGTTGTGTGGGGGGTGGGATTTGTTTCTGCAGTACTGGTCTCAAAGCAAAGGTCTCACGTGCTAAGTAAGAGTTCTACCACTAAGCTACATCTGCAGTCTCATAAAAGCAACTCAAATACTTCGGATATAAATCTGGGCTGAGAACCAATTCCCTAAGCCGGAAAGCCTTGGGAGCAGACAGACACCTGGGCAGGGTGGAGCACACTCCTTGTCCCAGCACCCAGGCACAAATTCTCACCTGTCACAACATGTATGGAACTCAGGATACCGAGGCAAAGGAATCGCAAGTTCGAGACTCATCTCAAAGATTGAAGAACCTGGTTATATCAACACTAGGGAAGCAGATGTGTGAGTTCAAGGCTAGCCTGGTCTATATTACAAATGCCAGCCAGACCCTGTCTCAAAAAGCAAGGCAGGAGGGACATAAGAGATCAAGGGAAGAAAAGGAATGATAATAGTACGGTGCCATTCGTATAGAAATGGTGTTGAATCGTTAGTTATCAAAGTACTGCAACACCAGGATACAAAATAATGTAAATATCATATAGAGGCATCGTACTAAAGTCACTTCAGAGTATTAGCTAAATGCTATATATTGTTTCACTCTAAAAGAAAAAAAAAAAGAAGGAAATATTTGGAGAATAAAATAGACAAAATCCAAGACATTTCTGATAATATGGAAGCTATTGCCATATTTCTTTAAGTGGAGGATTAGAAACTAGACACCTTAAAATGCTCTTCCACTTCTAAACATTACTGTGGTACTGGATATTTGTGGAAAAAGCACAAGAGACGCACCACCATTTCCCTGTACCGTACTATTACCATTGATTTTAGCAAATGATAAGAACTTTTGTATATAAAAATACTACCATAATTAACATAAGGGACTCAGTGCATCGATGTCTATGTTTTGTCAAAGAAGTTATAACCATAAGGACAACTTCTTAAAAAATCAAGCAAATACCTCAAACAGCTGTATAGTTAACACACAGTGCTAAGAACACTGAATTTCAGTATGTAATTATTAACTGTGAAGTTTTAGATCTGTGCGTGAACTTCTGGGAAGCTGAGTTTCTATACCCGTAAACAGAAGGATATTAAGCAATGCCCACAGCTGGGTATCATAAACACTAAGTGTTATTGTATATAAAGTGTCCACAAATGCATTTCGTACCTAAGTAACAAATACTGCTCAATAACATTTTTTCTCCCCCTGTCATTGGGTTTGACGTCCAGTAACTTGTTGGTTTTCATGGCTTTACAATAAATTTGTATAGCGGCATTAAAAAGAAAAAAAGAACAGAAATGGAAGGGGCTGAGTGGAAGAAGGGAGGAAGGAAAAGCTAACTCGGTGAGCACAGTGGTTAGAAGCAGAGCCAGCGGACCCTAGCCAGACGTAGAGGCTCGTGAGTACCGTGGCTTCTCCTCGGTGGTAGGCATCCGTGTCACCTGGCTCAGCACAGTCAGCACAAGTGCGTGTTTCCAAACATAGATTTAACGCTCTTCAAGGAACTGCGGTATGTTTAAACAGGAAAATATGACTGAACAATACACAACTTTGGACTAAGAAGTCCAGTCAAGGATCTTACAAATCAGCTTAGGAACAGTAAAACAGCGCAAAGAGGCTGGCAAGAGAGGGCTCAGTGGGCAGAGCGACTGCCGCACAAGCCTGCCGAGCTGGGTTCAATCCCCAGGTCGAGTATAAAGGTGGAGGAAGAAAGCAGACGCCACAAAGCCGTCCTCTGACCTCACCTGCTCTCTGTGGCCCACATGCAACTGCACTCACGCACGTTCACACACAAATAAATGAATAAAAAATAAATAAATAAAATTTTGATTCATTTTAAAACCAATGAGAAGCTATTAGCCACACAGGTGCTTTTGATTCTCCTGGCTATAGGAAACCCACAGCACTCAGGGCGATGCAGGAGACTAGCAAGAATGAAGCTCTTCCTTGGGAAAAGCTCAGTTGTGTTTCGGAGAGTGGCGCCTGCTTAGGAGCAGCCATTGCGGCTGAGGAGCACTGAGGCACTTACGCGCTAACAATGAAACAGGTGGCTGCTCACTGAGACCGCAATAATTCGGTAAAAACCTTCAGTGAGGAAAAAAAGCGCGCTATAACTGTATGTGCTATGATCTCGCTCTTCAAAAATGTTTATGTTGATTGATGTTTGGCTATTCATAAAAATTTAACAGAGGTTCCCTTAGTAAGGTAGATAAAGATTATTATTGTTTCTTTCTTTTTTTTTTTTTTTCCTCCACTAAACAAACTTGAATCACATACTTGGAAAGATAATTTTCAAAAACAGGTCTCATCTCAAAATAAAAATAAGTGTGTGTTGAAGAGTTACTTCATTTATAATAGAAAAATGTGGAGTTTTATACTCACACACAAAAAAGGGCTTTGCTTATTTGTAGTTGGGGTTGGGGGTTTTTTGTTGTTGTTTTGTTTTGTTTTTGTTTTGCTTTGGGTTTGTTTGTTTTTTATGTTGGTTTTGGTTTGGTTTGAGACAGGGTCTTACTATGTAGACTTGTCCTGCTGCCCTGGAATTCACTATGTAGACCAAGCTGGCCTTATACTCTTGGCAATCCACCTGCCTCGGCCTCCTAGCGCTTGGACTAAAAGCGTAAGCCACTATGCCTAACCACCATAATTGGAGTCTTTTAAGATTTAATTTCAAGTGTGTGTGTGTATGCGTGCGCGCACATGGTCGAGTGTGTGGAATGGCACCAGATTCCCTGGAGGATATTACAGGCGGCTGTGAACCACCCAACCTGAGCTCTGGGAACTGAACTCAGATCTTCTTCTACTGGAGCAATAGAGATTCTTAACAGCTTCCTCATCTCTCCAGCCCCATATAATTGTATTGTTTTGTTTTTTAACATTAGTGAAAATCTTGTTCTTGTTATGTAGAAGAACCCATGTTGCAATGTGCTAATTTAAAATTAGACTAAATAAGTATAAAAGAGTATAAGAGGTATCTCGTTATCTGTTTCTGTACATTTAGACTGAACAAGAGTTTCCTAAGGAACCCGGCAACAACATGTCACTGTATAAAACACAGTAAATGTGCTTCCTAAACAAGTATTTTGATCATTTCCTCTTAGGTAAATAAACTTTTTGTATCGCTTTAAGACTCAAGCTAAACTCTTTTTGCCCGATACCACGAGCATTGTCAAATCCTGGGGTGGTATTCTCTGACTGCTGGCTGGCTTCAGTTTCTTCCTCCTGTGTTGGTACATAGACCAGTCTTGCAGGGAGGGAAGGGGGCTAAGATCTGTTTAAGATCTGGACTGAGTTAACAGCCAGGCTTACCAAAATCTCCTCTTTCTAGTCTGAAGCTGGGGTAGCCTCACTTCTCTGAGCATCTAATGGACCGCTCTGTTCTGATGCCAGTTCTTAATGCATGCAGTAAATAAATACCTGTTGGGCTTATGGCCAGGGCACCATGTTCCCTTTTATGTGTCATGGAAAAAACCAGAAGCCTTGCACAGCCTTTCCAGTACTTCAAATTAGTTTAACTCCAATTTGGTTGAAACTTGGTCAGGGAGAAGGCTCAGTCTCCTGGCTCCATATAGGTGTCAGTTAACCTTCCCAGGGGTGGAGGCTGCTCCGGTTACATCTCAGCCTCGGGGTTACTTGAAACAACTGACCCCTGATTTTGATTTCGGTGTTCAGGTCAAAACTTGAAACATTTTAGCAAAAGTAAGCAGAGGTCCCCTACAAAGCCCATACCTTTAGCCCATGACTTAGAACAGGGAAGTGGGAAAGCCTTTTGTTCCTCCTCCTGCGGCTGTGTTCAGTTGTTATCTTGATTCAAAAGCAGTGTCTCAAATGCAGGCTTTTGTTTTGCTCCTATCTTTTCTACAAAATATTCTTCCCTTTTCATGGGAAGACTCTGGAACCCAGAATTATCACAACAACTCATCCGCCTATGTGTCTTATGATCTCCTGTTTTGACAACAAAAACCCCCACTAATTCCTCAAAAGAAAACAAAAGGAAATCAGAGTTTCATCAATTAGATTTTGTTTCTGGTAAAACAACAGAATATGGGGACCAACAAACAGATTCTTGTTTTATCTACCTATTCCATATTCCGTTCAGAATACCCGTACTCACTCCAGGGGTAAATCCCCCATGTTCGTTGAGGGGTCAGAATTAGACCCAAGTCCACTGATCTTCATTGTCCATTGGTGCCTCTAAAAGCCCCAGCCATTGCTTGTTTTTCATAGCTGAGTAGTATTCCATAGTGTAAATGTACCACAGTGGATCTGGGCCTAGGGGTCCTGCTCAAACTATTGCACTAACCAAGGACAATACGTGTAGTAAACACTGAACCCCTACCCAGATCTAGCCAATGGACAGGACATTCTCCACAGCTGAGTAGAGAGAGGGAACTGACTTTCACATGAACTCTGGTGCCCCATATTTGACCACGTCCCCATGATGGGGAGGCATAGTGGCACTCAGAGGAAGGATAGCAGGCTACCAAGAAGAGACTTGATAACCTATGATCACATACAGGGGGAGGAGATCCCCCTCAGGCACAGTCATAGGGGAAGGGAATAGGATGAAAGCGGGAGGGAGGGAGGAATGGGAGGATACAAGGGATGGGATAAAAATTGAGATGTAATATGAATGAATTAATAAAAAATAAAATACAATCATACACAAAAAATAAATAAATAAAAATTAAAAAGCCCCAGTCGTTATTACAGCCCAGCGCTTTCTCAGACAGAACCTTAGCATCATCATTAACATGGTTGATCCAAGAAGAATCTAGAGAAATGGTGGATCAGAAGCAATGACTATGAGACCAAAGCTGTGTGGAAGAAAGAAAGTTCAGGTAAAACAACCAAACACTGATGGGGTCTGTGAGAGGTTCAGCGTGTAAAACACTGAGCAAACTCACAGCCTCGGGTTAATCCCGGTAGCCCACATAAAGCAAGGAGAGAACTTACACCACAAAGTTGTCCTTTGACCTTCACGTGCATACCAGACATGAGAATGATGATGACGATAAATATTTATAAAGCCACCAACAAAAGGAGGAACTGCAGAAAACAGAAATGAGACAAAGGTGGGACTTCACACACACACACACACACACACACACACACACACACCACACACACACACACACACACACACACTCCAGCAGATGTACCCAGCCACATCAAGTTGCAGGCACCCCCAGAAGAGCTGCAAAGGACTTGGAGCATTTGTGCATTGAGAAATCACAAAGAGAATGTAAACTGCAAATCAGAAACCAAATCAGAAGCTGAACTGGCTGGCCAGGAAGAACAGTGGACCACAACAAACCATAGACCCACATTATAAAAGGTATGGGCATCAGAAACCCAGGGATTTCCAACCCACGTCGCCACCACCCCACGCACGCGCATGCGCCGCGCCGCGCTGCAGTCACCAGAGGTGTAAACAACTTATAAACATAGCTCCAGAGAAGGGGTTGCGGGTGCCTAAGGTTAAGAAATCTTCAGCACTCTACATCACCGCCTCCTCGCACAAATTCACTATTACTCCATGGACCAGTGAACGGATAGAGACCCCACGGAGAATGTGACAGAACACGCCACACGGTACAGCATTCTGCTGGGGGGCAATAGACCCCAAGCAGCACAGACTGCGGAGACAGCCGCAGAAGGATGGATGGGAAATGAAGCTAAGACTGAGAGAGCCTCAACACCCTCAGCCGCCATAGCAGAGAGGTGAACCAGAAGAAGAGGGAGGAAAGTACTTGGGAGGAATCCAGAAGGCAGAACTAAGTAAACAGAGGGCGGGGCATCTCGCCCCAGCCAAGAAGCCGGTCACTGTTCACTTGGGGAGTGGGGAGGGGCCTCATTTGTATTTATATTATTTTGATCTTTAGTATTCTATTTATGTATTTTGTGCGTGTGCCATCTCTGCAATTTAAATGTCCAAACGTGTTGCAACTCCTGTCTCATTAGAAACGGTTTTTCTGCCCTTGTTTCTGTAAAACTAAAAACAGCATTTTCCCTGATGGTTTTATGTCGAGCCGTTTGTAAAGGCTCTCTGGCCATAGGCGCTGCTCTGGTGCTCTCTGCTGCAATATAAGAATCACATGAGGAGCTGCAGAGATGGCTCAGAGGTTAAGAGCACTGGCTGCTCTTCCAGAGGTCCTGAGTTCAATTCCCAACAACTACATGGTGGCTCACAACCATCTACAGTGGGATCTGATGTCCTCTTCTGGAGTGCAGGTGTACATGCAGGCTGAACACTGTATATGTAATAAATAAATAAATCTTAAAAAAAAAAAAAATCACATGGATTGCTGAGACCGTGATTAAACAAGATGTTCTGCCAAGGCTATACTCAGGGTCTTCAGAAAAAGTACAGTGTGGCCTCTAGAGGCTGAGAGTTGATTGTTCCAGCACCCAGGAAAAGGAACTGCGTGCTTGAGATTACACCGTTTTCCCCGTGTGAATGTCAGCATTGTCTCCTGAGAGCCACCCTCCGCTTTGTCTTCCCATACCTGAGATGTGTATACATTGCACTGGTTAATAAAGTCAAAGCGGTTGTGGTGTTGACTGCAAGCTCTCCCAAGTCTATCCTTTGTTTCTTACTATTTCTTGCCTCAGTTTCTTATTTCTGTTCTTTTATCATTTCTTAAGCCTCGCTCCCTGACCTAGAATCTGTTCGATACTGTCAGGGCAGGCCCCGGGAGTTTTACATATCGCTAACCCATGTACTCGCCTTCTTAGTCTCAGTAACTCCCTTTTTGTCCTTTGTGGGGTCACTCTATAATTGGGTGTGAGGCCCACTCCCCAAGAACCAATCTGTGCCTGGTACTGTAAACCCAGTTTTTTTTAATGGCTAGGAAAGTCATGGTTCTAGGAGACAACTTTCAACTGTTCTTTAACTAGACGTACTATCAAACTGCCTTCTAAATATCTGTACTTATAGACAAACATGACTCCCAGCCTTCATCAGAGAAGCCTCTCTTTGCAGTGAACAGTGTTGATTGCCGAGGCTCTCAGCTGCTGTCAGTTGCTGAGAGTAAGTGACAGCTGAATGTTCAGTCTAAACAAGCCGTGCCATCACCTGTAAGGTTCGGAGATCATCGAAGATGGGGGTGGGGGGCAGAGAGAGTGCAAGAGCCAGAGACAGGGAGAGGGGCTGTGAAGTGCCACTCTCTAGGCACACTAACACAGTCAATGCAGTGATGACCTCATACCAGCTGGGGTTACCTGCACTGCGCCTGCATAAGACTGGCCCTTGTCAACTGTCAGTCATGGATGGGGGAGGAACTCACAGGGCCCTCTTTGGTGATCTAACAACACTGATAGTTGCTGGGGAGAAGGAGGCATTGTTTCCAGTTGAGTACACACAGGTCAGACCACCAGACTCCATTGGATAGTTCCAAACCCATGGTCACACAGCTGCTCCGCGACCCCTGAACTAGGTGGGCCACAGAGCAAAACAAAGAGGTGAACGTGAGAAAGGGATTTGTAGAGAGTTGGGGGAGGGCGGGGCGGGGATGATGGGGAGGAGGAGGAGTATGATAGCAAAGGAACGGGTTGTGCAGAGGATTTTAGTTCAGAACATGGCTGCTCTGGTAAGAGATCACATCCAAAGACCTAGATCTGTGTGGTCCAGCTGGAATCAAGCCTTTAATCCAGGAGACAGAGGCAAGCAGGTCTGAGTTCAAGGCTAGCCTTGTATAGAGCAAGGTTCAGGTGTGGTGGTACATGCCTTTGACCCCAAACAATGAAGGTAAAGTTAGTTTGTAGAAGGAAGCACCCATGTTTGAAAGTGATGTCTGATTGAGTGGCAGAAAAAGTGACAAATCAGAGAAAGATTTGACAGAGTGGGATATACCCAGCTCTCCCTAGAAGAGAGAGGAAAGGGAAGCTACTTAAGTGGCCATGCAGAGAGAGGGAAAGGAGACAGTTCTCCTGGGACAGTAATAGAGAGACAGGTTGCAGAGAGAGAACTCAGGTGAAGACTGAATGTCCCAGAGAATGTGAAGGAGCCAGAAGATTATAAAAGATTGCTGAAGTTAGTTTGAGGCCAGGCACAGCAATTCAGGGGCCAGGACAGAAGCCAGATTGAATAAGTCAGCTGGGAGAGGGAGTTTGAGCCAGAACAGCTGAGTTGAATAAGCCAGCCCAGAGCTCAGAAAGGGCAAGAGAAGGTGAGCTTATTAAGCAGTAATTCTCAGCGTCTGCAACATTCTAGGCCTAGGTTAGATTGTATGGAGGCTAGAAGCTTCCAGGACTAGGCCGAGGTTAGCAGACAAAGGCATTAAGTCTCTAAGACAGCAATTACTTCAGGAGAATAAAGGTTCCTTTTACAGAGGTGTGTGACAGGGTAAGAGGGAGATAAGAGAGAGTGGGGTGAAAGTCATAAGATTGTGCTATATATGTGCGAAACTGACAAAAGTTTTAATTAGTTTTTATAAGGAAAATGTGGGACATGTGTGTATAAACAAGGGAATCTTACTCAGCTGTAAAAATGAATACCAAGTGGTCAGCCCTAAAAACATACACACACAAGCAACACGAGGTGGACTCAGCAGGTTGTGTTTATACATTTATATGTGTGTGTGCATGTAACAATAATAATTAGGGACAAAGAAAACGGTAGAAATGATGTGGGAAAATGGAAGAAGGGCTGGAGGCAGAGGAAGGAGCAACAGTGGGAAAGGAGTTGGATATCATAAATAGAGGATTAAAAACTATCAATTATATTGTGTGTGTGTATGTGTGTGTGTGTGTGTGTGAACTGTAATAATGAAATTTATGTGCAGTTACTAAATGCTAACTAATATGGAAAATAATGAAATCAAAACATTCCTATGAAAATAGACAGAACTAAAGACTCTTTAACCAGAGTAAGCTGGTCTCAAGAAAAATACCATACTTTCTCTTATATGTATATGTACATATATATATATATATATATTAAAGGGGGTGTGGTGGTCTGGGTAGATATGGCCCCCACAGACTCCCGTGTTTGATGCTTGGCCCATAGGGAGCAGCACTATTAGGAAGTATGACCTTGTTGGAGTAGGTGTGACCTTGTTAAAGGAAGCCTGTCACTGTGGAGGTGGGCTTTGAGGTCAAGCTATGCCCAGTGTTGTAATACCATTTCCTTCTGCTGCCTGCGGATCCAGATGCAGAACTCTCGGCTCCTCCAGCACCATGTCTGCCTGCACACTGCCATGCTTCCCACCGTGATGATAATAGACTAAACCTCAGAAACTGTAAGCCAGCCGTAATTAACTGTTTTCCTTTATAAGAGTTGTCATGGTCATGGTGTCTCTTCACAGCATAGAAACCCTAACTAAGACAAGGGGCCAGGTGTGGTGGCACAGAGACAGACAGATCTCTGTGAGTTCAAGGCCAGTCTGGTCTACATAGTGAGTTCCAGTACAGTCAGAACTACACAGTGAGGCCCTATGTTCTCAAAACAAAAAAACAAAAAGTTAAATGGGGGCTCTGAGAGTGGAGGAAAGGATCTAAAGTGAGGGGGAGATGGGTTAATCTCATGAAAGCAGAAGAGATGATTTGGAAAGAGAAAAAGAGCAAATAGGAGGGAGAAGGTGGAGCCAGCAGAGGGCAGTAGAGGGCATAAGAACCCAGGATAATGATAAGACATGGAAATGTTACTGTGAGGCCCATCGGTACACAAACCAAAGTATTAACCCAAGAGAAGAAAGGTCAGACTTAACGCTGTAGTATGTGCCTGCAGCCCCAGCGCGTGGGAAGCAGAGGCTGAAGACCTGACCTCTCTCCCTCTTCCCCTCTCCTGCTCCCCCTCCTTCATCCCTTCCTCTCTCTCTCTCTCTCTCACTCTCTTCCTCTCTTCCATTACTTCTCCAGAGACTTGCTCTGTAGCTCAGGCTAGCCTCACCCTATACAAAAGTCCATCAGAATGGATCGAGACTTTAAACAGAAGAGTTAAAACTACAACATTCTTAGTAGGAAGCATGGGATAAATAAGATTCTTCACTGTGGCTTTGAAATGGATTTCTTAGGTTTGACACCCAAACTAGAGGAAATATAAGAAAAAAAGGTAAGTTGGATTTCATTGAAATTAAAAGCTTTGTGTGTCAAAGGGGATTGTCGACAGCACGCGAAGGCAGCTCACAGAGTGTCTGGAAATATTTGCAGATCTTTTATCTGATAAGAGATTCGTATCCAAAATGTACAAAGAACTCCTAGAGTTTAAAAAAAAAAAAAAAGGAACAACTCAATTTAAAAACAAAGTAGCTAGGTGTGGTAACGCAGGCCTATGAAGCTAGCGCTTGGGATGAGAAGGCAAGAGTGTGGAGTTTTGAGGTCACCCTGGCTACGTAGCAAGGCTAGGAGCAAAGGAGTTGAGTGGGATGGCTGAAGGTGGCTACTCCCACCCAGAATTTACCCCCTGGAGATCTGAGCTCTGTTTCCCATGCCTGCTTGGCAAGCATGCCATCCACTGAGCCATCTCCCTAGGCCCCCACTTTGCCTACTTCACATCCTGTTAGCGTCTCTGACCTAGTTATCACCACATACTTTTTTTATGCCTGTATTGATTTGAAGAAGGCACTAGATTAATTGCTACCTAAGAAAGAATAAAAGCCAATTTCATCCTCATAAGAGGCTACTAGGATGAAGTGCTGCCACAGGGAAGCTGTTTCTAGTACCCTCTGATTCTTCAGACCCCCTCTCCCCAAAATCCCCTGTCTCAGAGGTGGTGGAAACATTCCGGGGTGTGGTCTAGTGAAAAGCTGTTAGGTCATTGGGAGCAAATCTCTGAGGGGGTCATTGAGGGTGCATCCTGCCTCTCGACCTTCCTTCACTCCCTGGCCACCGTGAAGTAAGCAGCTGTGATGTACCCCTTGCCTAGAAGCTACACCAAGGACTGGCAAGTCGTGGAACCAATCTTGGGAACTATGGGCCAAAATAAGCCCTTCTCTTTTTAAAAAAAAAAAAAAAAAATGGATGTCCTCAGGCATTTTTGTCAGAGTGAAGGAAGTCTGACTGGCACATCATCATTAGCTGGAATAGAGAGGCACACTGTACGAGATCTGCGTCATCACTCAGCCCACACAAAAGGAAGGGCTCCTGACCTTTTAGGCCAAGGCAACTTCACACTATGGACCAAATTCACTCTGGAAGGGACAACCAGTCTCCATAAAGCTCTGTTTTATGTTGCCTTCGATTAACATTCTTTAAATTTTTATTTCTAACTTATTTGTAAAATATGTTAGGGTAGCAAAAATAAAAATAAAGCAAAAGACCTTGTCCAATCATTGTTGTGAGGCATCCGTCTGTCTGTCTTGTAGGTCACTCAACTTAACAGGGATAGAAGGACAGTGAAGTCCTTCTAAGCACTGGACACTAAAAGGCCTCTGCCTCCCGCAGAAGAGTGGACAAGAGGGCACAGGACAAGGTTAGGTAAGACAGGGCAGGGTCTGTCACTGCCACTGGACCCAGGCCCTGTCAGCTTAGACCCCCTCCTCCAATCCAAGGTACTTGGGAGCAATTCCCCAGTGCCCTCTAAGAAATGAAGACCCGGGCAGCTAGGCTGACCTGAGCTGTGGTGAGAAGAGCCAAGGATCCCTCCTCCTTCCCCTCATGGAGTCCTCTAGTTCCCCTGGGAGACTTCTGGGAACATGAGACTGAAGTCAGGTGTGTCTGATATGGAGGCAGAGTCAGGGTGTGGAAACAGGGCACAGGTACCCCACCCTGGCAATGGTACCTTAGGGAAGCCTGATAACAAGTCCTCATGGTGGCTCTTTTCTTTAATATGTAAATTCATTTTGGTTTTCATAGGAGCAAATTCTATAAAATTAAAGACTATATACATCACTTAATAGTTGTACTGGTTTACACTTAAACAGGTAATATAACAACCATTCAGTTTTCCAGATCATTGGAATGGCGCATAGGAAGATTTAATAATTGCAGGAAAATTAGTGGGCATTTAGAAATTCATGTACAGTATTTGTAATTGTATCGTTAGATTTTTTTTTTTAACTCCTTTAAATTTGAAAAGTCTAGATTTAACTGGCAAGGAAACATATGAGAAGGAATGGAAATGGATGGTAAATGTCAGCGTCATGTTTGATCATACCAAGGTGACCTTAAAATGCCATTTTATGCACTTTAATTTAACAAGACTGATTTCCTAAAATATCAAATATTTGATATAACCAAGAATTTATATTGAACTACTGGAACAAATAGCTAGAAGATATTTCAGTTGTCCCATTTGGAAAAAAAAAAAAAAAAGCAAGGTGTAGGCAAACTCTGCTCAACATGTCCAGAGGGAAGGAGTGGGGAGGGAGAAGGGAAGAGAGGGGAAGAAGAGAGGAGGGAGGAGGAGGAGGAAGGAGGGAGGAGGAAGGAGGGAGGAGGAGGAGGGAAGGAAGGAGCGAGAATCTTCCCTCTTCATCAAAAACTGGAAAGCCAGCTTCACCCAAATGTAAAGACTGTTTTCTTTTATCAGATTTAATCTCGGGGTCTCTGTCCCCTCCAAAAGCTAGCAATCCATCAGCACCCATCAGCAAGCCTTTCCTTAATTCAGACGCCACAGCTCTTCCTTTTAAAAATGCAATTTCCCTGGGAAGAACCAACACATTAAGTCCCTAAAACCTTAATGGGAGAGTATTGATTGAATTGCTTTCTTCCCTGAAAGGATAGACTGGACACATAAAAATGGAAAGAAGGAGCTAAAAATACAGTTTTAAAGCATGCACACAGACACACACACACACACACACACACACACACACACACACGCGCGCGCGCGCGCTTCGAGCTGATGCCTGATGAGCTGGGGCAAGGACTTTACAGACTTATTCTAATGCCTGCAACTCTTCAATGACAGCTAATTTGTCCATCTTACAATGAGGAAACTTGAAGCTGAGAATTAAAATAACTCAACCAGTTACACGGCCACTAAAGGAGGAGTCAGGATTCGAACTCATATCTGAACACAACCCAGTTTACTTCACACACACACCAGCTGCGTCTTCACAGGCAGACAAATGGAGTCCAATTGGCCATTAAGAGAGCGATGTCTCCTGTGTCTCAGTTTTACTAAGAAGGAATCCCAGTTGCAAGGCTGATCCTGTTGAGCTGACCCTTTCTGAAAATCTTGTTTGAGTGAGGTTCCACCACTTAGTAGAAACAATTCAACAATGTTCACTGCACCACACTAGACCCACATCTGAAGAGAAAGGCTAACGCTATGAATAGCAGACGCATTCAGTAGGTGGCCTTGGAACCACAAGGACTACACACAGCCCTCTCCTCCCCAGCCCCTCAACATCACACTCAACCTTAACAACCACCTGTGCAGGTCTCTCTGGTCATTTACTGGCAATACACAGGTCCTGGATGCTGAGGGTCCTTTGCTTCAGGTCATCATGCCTGTCTCAGATCAAGATCACCTCACTTGCCTATGTAGTATCATAGCTGGTCAAGGATGGACCAAGAGGCATCCATGTGGGACACCAAATGCCACCCTATTTCTCCCTGGCTGTTATATAAAGGCAGCCCTTCATCCTGTCAAATGTCAAGGTCTCCTGACAAGTGACCCCTCCATTCGTCTTATAGCCACTGGATCACAGGAGCCTGGAATGTTCCAGAAGCAGCTGTAACTATGGTTCAACGTGACTTGTGCCATTTTCTTCAACCACTTGGAGGTATTCCCTGATTGTATAGTCATAGGGCTGCCTGTACCACCGCCTGAACTGGCTGTAGAGCCCTGTCCTGTTCTGTATACCACTCCGAGGTGACAGCCTTGTGTGACACAACCTGTTCTAATACACCTGGCATTGTGGAATTCTAATGTTGGCTGGATTTCCTGGTGTGTGGAACAAGCTTCCTCCAGAACCCAAAGGAGACAGTCTGCTGGGCACTTGGACTTCCTCCTTCATCACGGGATGGAATTATATGAAAGATGGAAATGAATAAGTTAGGGGTTGGAGGGACAAAGATGGCTCAGTGGTTGGGAGCTCGCATTGCTTTAACACAGTGGCTCTCAATCCTCCTGATGCTACACGACCCTTTCATATGGTTCCTCATGTTGTGGTAACCCTAAACCATAAAATTATTTTTGTTGATACTTCATAACTGTAATTTTGCTACCATTATGATTCTTAATGTCAATATCTGTGTTTTTCGATAGTCTTGGGAGACTCCTGTGAAAGGGTCATTCAACCCCAAAGGGATTGCAACCCACATGCTGAGGACGACTGTTCTAATGGGACCTGAGTTCTGTTCCCAGCACCATGCACTGCATGCGTGTAGTGCACGTACACACAGAAAGGCAAGACACCCATACACATGAAATAAAAATAAACTCTATAAAGGAAAAGGAAGCCCGAGGATCAAGCAACAAGGATTTCTGTTATGTATCTGGGGACCAGGTCTTGGCCCCAAAAACCTGGTCCCAGGGGAGAACAGAAGAAGGTATGGGATCTTCTGCAACTGGGATTACAAATGGTTGTGAGCCACCACGTGGGTGCTAGGAACCAAACCCAGGCCCTCTGCTAGAGCAGTCAGTGCCTCTCTGCTGAGCCATGTCTCCAGCCCCAGAAAGCATCGTTTCCTACTAAGCTAAGTGCCTCCACCTTCTTCTGGTCATCCACTCATGATTTCTTTGAGGAGTACAAGCTGGGTAGTGCTTGTGTTGGCCACCTATCTATTATGTCCCTAGGGCTCCCAGCTCTTTAAGATCAGTCCCAGGATTCCGCTCCAACCCTACCCCCCAAGCACTATAATTACATCTACCCTGCAAAAGCCAGGATTCACCTACCTCCATTGTCTGCATTCTTGCCATCCCCTATTCCCCACAAACACTAGGTACGTGGTGGTAGATGATGAGTTCCTTTCCTTCTATTGCATCCCAATTCATCACTCACGAGAGTTTCAACAACTTGACTACCACGGAGAGTGGTTCAGCCTACAGGCTCTATCTGACTGTCTGCTTTACAGGACCGCTCCCAGTTTCAACTGTCTCCACGAGGGTTCCAAGGAAGTATACATGTTTAAACGGCTTGATTCTTTCTTCCTGAACCTGCCATGAATGGGCAGATTTGCTCTGCTGCACACTCCCATTGGGATGTACTGCCTGGAACTCCATAGCAGTAATACAAAGCCAAGCTGTCCCCTGTTTTGAGTTGATTCCCTTAAATATTTTGTTATAGCCACAGAAAGATAACACATGAGTGCAGAGTAGTACACAGAACTAGAATAAAAGGAGAGACTTTAACTGTAAAAAAAAAGATCATTGGAAGAAGTGAGGGGCTAGCTGAGGTCCTGAGTGTGGCTGAGGTCATCCAAGGAGATAACAACACAGGAGGACAGAACCCAAAGAGACACCAAGGTCTAAAGAGGCATCCACAGAGGATGACAGAGTGGTCCAGGCAAAGGAGAAGAGATAGAAAATGGTATATGTCCAGGACTGGTGTCATTGACTTACATGACTAACCAGAAAGGGAAACTGAGACAAGTAATATAAAATAAATTTAAAAGAAAAAATCAGCAATGCTCAGGCAGCCAGACAAGCCCTTTGCTTTTGTTATAAACCGGTGGCCAGCTGCTGCCCGTTAAGACTGGATGTCCAGCCTCTTTAAACGGTCTGTGTCTTCATTTCCTGCAGCAACATGCTGTTTCCGGTGGTAACACGACGTTAGCACAAACTTGGTATCTCAAAACGACAGAAATTTAGCCACACGCAGTTTTCGAAGGCAGATGTCTGAAATCACTGCCACTCAGCTGAAATCAAGAATGGATTTTCCCCCAGCAGCTCTAAGGAAAATCTGTTTCCTGTTCTTTCCAACACCTTTCTGCCCCATACAAGGCCAACATCTCCAAATCTCTTTTTGCTCCAATTTCTTTGCTTTTTTTTTTTTCTTTTTTCTTTCTTTCTTTCTTTTTTTTTTTTTTTTTTTTTTTTTCACTTTACATACGGAATGCACCCCCTCCCTCCTTTGCTCCGGGTCCCACCCTCCCATCCTCTTGCCTCTCCTCCCCACCCTCTCCTTCTCAGAAAAGGGGAGCCCCTCACCCCACCCCTTTCCCTGCTGTCTCTTACCAACCTACCCTGGCACATCCAGTCTTGTCAGGACTAAGTGCATCCTCTTCCACTGAGGACAGACAAGGCAGCCCAGCTAGGAGCAAGTGATCTAAAAGCAGGCAAGCAAGTCCATGTCAGATACAGCCCTCTGTCCACTTGCTAGGGGACCCTCATGAAGACTAAGCTGCCCATCAGCTACATATGTGTAGGGGGCCTAGCTCCAGTCCATGCATCCTCCTGGATTGGTACTTCAGTCTTTATAAGCACCCCCATGGGCTCAGCTTAGTTGACTCTGTTGGTCTTCTTGTAGAGTTCTTGTCCCCTCCTGGTCCTTCTATCCTTCCCCCCACTCTTCCGCAAGACTCTCCAACCTCCACCTAATGACTGGTCTCAGCATCTGTTTCTATCTGCTACTAGGTGGGACCTCTCAGAGGACAGTTACACTAGGCTCCTGTCTGCAAGAATAGCAGAGTATCATGAATAGTGTCAGAGGTTGGCCTTCTCTTATGGGGTGGGTCTCAGGTTGGGCCAGTCATTGGTTGGCCATTCCCTCAATCTCTGCTCCATCTTTATCCCTGCATTTCTTGTAGGAAGGGTGAATTTTCGGTTGAAGGTTTTGTGGATGGGTTGGTGTCCCCCTCCACTGGAAATCCTACCTGGCTATGAGGTGGCCACTTCAGTCTCCATGTCCCGCAAGGCTAGGAGTCTCAATTAGAGTCACCCCCATAGCCTCCCATCCTATTTCAGGTCTCCAGTTTGTCCCAGAGATGGCCCCCCCTCAGTTTCCCTTCTCTCTCCCAGCCCTCTTACCTCTCACCCCCGCCCCTGCTCTCCCCATATCTGATCTCCACCCTCATCTCCCTCCCCACACCCTCTCCCACCCAGGTTCCACACTTCCAATGTCTAGTCTATTTCTCCTTCTGAGTGAGAGTCAAGCATCCTCCCTTGGGCCTTCCTTGTTATTTGGCTTCTTCGGGTCTCTAGCTTGTAGTATGATTATTCTGTACTATATGGCTAATAACCACTTATAAGTGAGTACATACCATGGGCATCTTTTTGGGGTGAGGTTACCTCATTCAGGATGTTTTCTAGTTCCATCTACTTGCCTGCAAATTTCATTATTTCCTTGTTTTTAATTGCTGGGTAGTATTCCATTGTATAAATGTACTACATTTTTTTAATCCACTCTTCAGTTGAGGGACATCTAGGTTGTTTCCAGTTTCTGGCTATTACAAATAAAGCTGCTATGAACATGTTTGTCTTTGTGCCATTTTTACACTGCTTCTATACCATGTATCAAATCTCCCTCTGGTCTTCTTATAAGGGTGTTTATGAGTGCATTTAGGGCCCATACAGGTAACCCAAGGTAATCTCTCTCACCTCTGTAAATCAGCCTCCTGCTGAGAGAATCTGTGCCCAAAGAGCAATGTGGGGTGGGGAGATGGAATGCTTGATGCACATGTATGCGGAACAGTGTTTGGATCCCAGGGGCCCATAAAGCCTATATGCTAGGTAGGCATGATGGCTGCCTGTAATCCCAGTATTCAAAAAGGCAGAGACAGGAATCCCAAGACCAGCCAAAGCCATGAGCATGGGTTATGTGAGAGAACTTGCCTCAACATTTAAGATAGAAAGAGTTCAAAAAGTCACCCACCAGCAACCTCATGCCTCCACACAAACAGGAACATATGCACATAAGCCATACACACATACACATACAAAAAAAATGGAAGTGGGGGTTACTTTGGCTCCATTCAGACATCTGAGTCCAGGAATGGCTAGGCAGCGCATCACAGTGAGAGGAAATGGCAAAGCAAAATTGCTTTATCCTAGGCAAGCTAGGAAACAAGACAGAGGCGACCAGGCTCATACACGTCCCCGCATAAACACATGCCCAGTGTCCTACAAGCACACCCAGTTGCCAATAATGCCATAGATGGGGTACAAGCGTTGTTTGTTGTTTATATGAGTAGCTTCGGAGACGGTCTCCAAGGCTTTGCTCACGGTGGGCATTCTCTCTGCCATGGAACAGGAATCCAGGCCCCGACCAAGCCTTTAACCACGGACCTTAGGGAAACACAAGCTGTAAGCCATCAAGAACACCCTCCCTTCTCCTTCTCCCTCCTGCCTCCCTTCCTCTCTCCCTTCTTCTGCCCTTCCTCGACTCTCCACCTCCTGCACTCTGGGGCTTTGTTCCCACCTACCTACTTTATCCTTAAACAACAATTTTTCTACCTATTTTTTCAATTATTACAACAAAGGCTTTCAAGTTAAGGGAAACAATGCTGTTCTCTTCCCCACAGCCAGCTGTTCCCTGACACAAAGTAACAGTGATTCTCAACATTGCTAGCAATTGTTATGAAAATGCATTTCTCTGTATCCTGTTGTCATGGCAGCTAAGCATCAAGAAATGCCTGCTAGGCACAGCAATTTATACTGATTTGAAAGGCTGTTTTGGGGGCAGGCATTAAAATGCAGAGCCGAGTGCATGTGAAACCATAACCCAGCAAAGTGCAATATCAGTTATTCAAATAACATTTAAAAAGCAAAGTACATTGTTTGCTTCCATCAATATTGTGTTCATTATTTATGCTCAGGGAATCACTTTAATTTCCAATACACTGGCAAGTTCATTGGGTTTTTGTTTTTTGTCTTTTTGTTTTTGTTTTTGGTTTTGGTTTTGTTTTTCAGCGCTCAGATCATCCCTGTTACCTTCGTCCAGGCACTGTCTGGCCCAAACACAGATTCCAACACCCACATTACGTTGTGATGCTCAGAGCTGCTGCGGCATTTGTTTTCCTACCTGCTTCTTTGTTTGCTAGGCTAGGAGAAACTCACCTCTTAGTGAAACTCTTCAGTGCGTTTCCCCCATGGGCCGACAACTTCTCGAAATCTCACAGTATGGCTAATTCTCTCTACCTCCAAATTGTAACTGTACCTCAAGACACAGCACCACATTGACCTCATAGCTCAGGTCCTTCAAAGGGAACAGGACAAAAGCCCAAGAAGACAGACAGGGGGGTCAGGGTGCCAACCAAGAATATAAAAGGTTTAGATGCAAATAATCGACTACAAAATATCACATTTATTAGCCATCTGGACGGTGGTTGGGCCCCTAATCCTTTCTGTTGGTTATCCCCCCAGACTCAGCTAAGGAGACCAATGGCATTTGGCAGGCAGGGAAGTGGAGGCATGTGGGAGGGGAGAGGGACCACAGTGGCTGGGCTAGTTTGAGAACTTAGACTAGGGGTCTAAGGAATCTTACTAAGATTTCCTAAAGCTTAACTGACCACAGCCCCTCCAAGGATACTTGGTTACCCTGATTTTCCCATATGTGTACATTTTTAAGGAATCTTCTACTGAATTCAGCTTCCATACCACTCTTCAAACGCCCCTTAATCATAGCTGTCTCTCCAGATATTTCCTCCCTCGTCTCCTCTTCCTTCCATCTGTCCACTTGATGCTCCTGTTCCAATCCCCCCATCCATCCATCTATAACTCTATTTTAATTCCCTTTCTTATGGAGATCTATCTGTCTGCCCTTTACTCTGTACCTATAACCTCTGAGACTCTATGGATTGTAGCTTGGTTATCACTGACTTAATAGCGAATAACTACATATAAGCATGCATACCATATTTGTCTTTCTGGGTCTGGATTATCTCACTAAAGATGGCTTTTTCTAGTTTCATTCATTTACTTACAGATTTCATGGTTTCATTTTTTTGTTTGTTCGTTTTGTTTTTTGATAGCTGAGCAATACTCCAGTGCGTATTTACCATATTTTTTAAGCCATTTATCTATTGAGTTATGTCTAAATTGTTTCCAATTTCAGGCTATTATGAATAAAGGAGCAATGAACATGGTTCAGCAAGTGTCTCTGTTGTAAAATGAAGCACTCTTTGGGTATATGCCCATGAACGGTGTGTTAGTCAGGGTTTTCTAGAATAATAGAACTTTAAATAAGTTTACACATATGTCTATATATAAGGGGATTTATTAATTATATGTTTGTTTATTTTATTAATTACATATAATATATTAGGGGATTTGTTATATAGCTTAAAGGCTGTGGTCCAGCTAATCCAATGGTGGCCACCTATAAATGGAAGATCCTTTCCACAGGGGCTGTACAGGTTTGCACTCCCATCAGCAATTCTTCGACTCCACCTCCTCACCAGCATGAACTACCACTTGTTTTACTGATCTTAACTACTCTGATGGATGTAAGAGAAAATCTCAAAGTAGTTATGATTTGCATTTCCTGATGACTAAGGATGTTGAACATTTCTTGAAGTGTTTCTCGGCCACTTTAGTTTCCTTTCTGGAAAATTCTGTTTGGAACGATACCTCATTTTTAACTGGGCTGTTTGTTTTCTTGATACTTAGTTTTTTAGGTTCCTTATATATTTTGGATATTAGCATTCTATCATCCGTGAGTTGGTAAAAAAAAAATCTTTTCCGATTCTGTATGCTTCTACTTTGTCTGAATGACGGTATCGTTTGCCTTATAGAAGCTTTTCAGATTCTTAAGGTCCCATTTATTAATTGCTGATCTTAGTGCCTGTGCTAATGGTGTTCTGTTCAGGAAGTTTTTCCTGTGCAAGAGTTCGAGGCTGTTCTCCACTTTCTCTTGCATCAGGTTCAGTATATACGGCTCTATGTTGAGGGTTTTGATCCATTTGGAGTTGGGTTTTGTGCAAGGTGATAAGTATGGATCTATTTTGATTCTTCTACACACAGCACCATTTGTTGAAGATGTTGTCTTTTCCCCAGTGTGTATTCCTGCTTTCTTTACCAACAATCAGGTGTCCATAGGCATTTGGTTTTATGTCTAGGTCTTCAATTCGATTCCATTTAATCTGTCTGCATTTGTGCCAATACCATGCTGGTTTTGTTACTGTGACTCTTCTGTACAAGCTGAAATTGGGGGCGGTGATACCTCCAGCAGCTCTTTTATCATTCAGGATTGTTTTAGCTATTCTGCCTCTGTGTATGTGTGTGTTTCCATATGCAACTGATAATTGTCCTTTCAAAATCTGTGAAGAATTGTGTTGGAATTTTGGTGGGAATTACATTGAAACTAAACGTTGCTTCTGGTGGAATGGCTGTTTTTATTATATTAATTCTACCAGTCTATGAACACAAGAGATCTTTCCATCTTCTGATGTCTTCTTCAATTTCTTTCTTCAATATTTTTAGAGATTTTATCATACAAGTCTTTCACTTGTTGGTTAGAACTATCCCCAAGATATTTTGCATTATTTGAGACTGTTATGAGAGGCCATTTGTGTATAAGAGGTCTACTGGGTTTTATGTGTTAATTTTGTTTCCAGCTACTTTTCTGGAAGTGTTTATCAGTTATAGGGGTTCCCCAGTGGAGTTTTTTAGGGCCACTTGTGCATACTATCATCTTGGGTACAGTTGACTTCTTCCTTCCTTTTCATATCCTCTTGATCCCTTCACTTCTTTTATTGCTCTAGACAAAACTGCAAGTATTGAGTAAGTATGCAGGGCATGAACAACCTTGTCTTGTTCCTGATTTTAGTAGAATTGCTTTCAGTTTCTCTCCATTTAAGTTGATGTGAGCTATGATGTTGCTGGAAACTGTCTTTATTATGTTGAGGTATGTCCCTTGTATCCATTATCTCTCCAGGATTTTTTATCATAAAGGGGTGTTGGATTTTCGTCAAAGGCCTTTTCTGCATCTAATGAGATTTTTTGTTTTGTTTTTCAGTTTGTTTCTGGGGTGGATTAATTACATTTACCAATTTACATATGTTGAATCATCCTGACATCGCTGGGGAAAAGCCTACTTGATAATGCTGGATGATCCTTTTGGTGTGTTCCTGGATTCAGTTTACAAGTGTTTTATTGAGATTTTTTTATGTTCATGAGAAAAAATGATCTGTAATTCTTTTCCTTTGCTGGGTCTTTATGTGGTTTGGGTACCAGAGCAACTGTAGCCTCGTAAAACAAATTGGGGCAACATTCCTTCTGTTCCTATGTTGTAGGAAAATTTAAGGAGTATTGGCATTAATTTGCCAATGAAAGTCTGATCGAAGAGCTGGAGAGATGACTGAGTGGTTAAGAGCACTAGCAGCTCTTCTGGGGATTTTCTCTGTAGCCCTAGTGGTCCAGGAACTTGCTCTGTAGACCAGGCTGGCCTAGAACTCAGAGATCCACCTACCTCTGCCTTCCAAGTGCTGGGAATAAAGGTGTGCACCATCACAAACCATCTGTTTGTGCTTTCAAAGATTTCCTTAAGGGATTTATTTCCTCTTTGAAGACCAGTATCTTATTCATAAAGGCTAGTTTAAGGTCTTGGGTTCCTTGGTCTCTGTTGCCCTCTATGGTTCTTAGTAGAGTGTAGTGGATGGTAGGAAAGTTTTCTGGGCTCCTGATGGATGTGGCCACTGGTGGTTCCAGGTAAAATGTGTTTGTATGTTTGAGGAGCTGACTAGAAGTGGGGTGGGCTCTAGAAGTGAGGGCTGAGGGGGTCCCCAGGAAGGAGGAAAGCATGGCGTTCCACGAGAATCTGCTTAGTTCCCTGGGAACGGGGGCAGACAGTGAGGAGAGGCTCTAACAGGTCGTCTTCTACAGAGCTGGGGATGAGACTGGGACATGGATGTGGAAGAGAAGAGGGAGACTGAAGGTCTGAAGCTCACCCTGCCTGCTTTGCTGGCCTACTTCTTCTCTGTCAGGCTTGGCTAGCAGGTTCCCAGCGAATGTCTGCTGGAATTAGGGGCTGGGAAAACAAAATAAGTGGGGAGGAAAGTTGGAGAAGATCAGCTGCAGGATCTGCTGAAGATAGGGACAGGATGATGGGGCAGGAGGGGGGGGGAAGGTCACAGCAGGTGTTCTGCTGCAGAGTTGGGGATAAGACTGGGGAAGTGGACTTGAAGGGAGAGAGGGAGGGATGAAGACTTCTCTGGCCTGCAGTGTTCTCTGACAATGCTTACTGGAGTTGGGGGCTGGGATAAAGCAATGAGCCCAGCCCAGCCTCTTAAATCCTGTCTCTTCAAACTTGGCGTTTGCTCTCCCTATCGTTGACATTTCTCTCTTACATTAGGCAACCAAAGTTAAACGTTTACGTCCACATTTAGCACGGAACAGTGTTTCTCTTCTCACGCTTAGCCAAGATTCACAAGATCTGGTGATGCTGATCCTTTGAGTTAAAAAAAAAAAAAAAGAAGGAGCATATTAGTCAGGGTTTTCTAGAGGAACAGAGCCTGTAAGATGATCTGGTTTAAGAAACTCATGAACGTATGAGTTTATATATAAAGGGGGGTTTGTGCTGAAATCATAATGGTGGTTGTCTCGCACCTAAAAGGCCATGAACCCAGCAGCTGCTCAGTCTGCCAGACTGGGTATTGCAGCAGTCCTCACCTGATGCCTAAAGTCTGGAAGGTTCCCGGAGATTGGCTGGTGGTCCCAAGTCGACAGTGCGAAGTTACGCTGGCGCTGCAGTCAGCAAAGGAATCACCAGCAGCAGCAAGAGTGTAAATCAGCTCTTACCCAGACCAACTCTTGAGTGGGTCTTCCCACGTCAGGTAAGGCAATCAGAACAGTTCTTCGGTTATGGCTCCTTACTCGCGTGATTCTAAATAGTGCCAAGTTGACATTAAAACGAGCCATCACAGAGAGCAACAAACAGGAGCCATTGCAGGCCTAGGGAGATGGCTCGGTGGTTAAGAGTGCTTGCTGCTTTTCAGGGGACCTGAATTTGGTTGCTAGTGCCCATGTTAGGCAGTTCACAATGGCTTGTGACTCCAACTCCAATTCTTCTGACCTCCTCAGGCACCTGTACGTACACACACACACACACACACACACACACACACACACACACACACCTAAGAATACTAAAAATAAATCTTTTTTAAAATGTCACTTCTTACTCACTTGCTTGGAAGTGTCAAAGCCAGCATGTGAGCAAGGTCACTTGGCTCCAGAGTCTGTGGCCTCAGCCTCTCTACTGACTCAGTCTCCAGAAACAAAGCAGCTAGGAAACCAAGAAGCCAAGGCCCATGTTCTAGCTACGTACATGGCCTTGTGTAAATTACAGTACTACACCCTGGGTTCAGATGTGACCACCATTATGGATGGAATTGCTAAATAAATGTCTTGGCAATATGACTGGCAAGCAACATGCTTTCCAAAAATGGTAGCTGCTGGCTATTGCTGACATCATGACATCTGACTCCTGATAAAAAGGAAAAAAAAACTAGTCCAAGAAGTGTGGAAGAACACATTTCCTGTATAGTCCTTCTTTTTCCGTAAGAGAGTGGACCAGAGAAAGGTAGGCAACATGAAAGTGGAGGAGTGGGGTGAGCAGGGAACATGGTGAACATCTTCAAGCAGGAGGGGGCTGGCTGGGTTTAGGACCAATGAAGATAAAGAAGAGAAACCTAAAACCAGGGTGGTTTTAATCCCAGCACATGGGAAGCAGAGGCAGGCAGATCTCTGTGAGTTCGAGGCCAGCCTGGTCTACAAAGTGAGTTTCAGGACAGCCAGGGCTATTACTGAAAAAAAAAAAAAAAAAAAAGGAAACTAAACAAGACTCACTGTAGGATAAAGACCCTCTCAGGACAGCAGATCTGAGGCAGTAGCTTCTCCACGGTGATAAATCAAACACTCTCCTAGCCAAACAAATATGATTTTTTCCTACTCCCCTATTGGCTTGAATTAAACAGCTCCTCGGTGCAAGGGGCATTTTCCTTTGCCTTCATGAACTCAAAGCAAGAAGAATTTACATTTTCTTCCAGAAAAGAAGCATCCCCAGCTAGGAAACCACAGTGCCAGGATACAGTCCCCACGCCTCTGCAGCCAAACTTCCCAACACCAGGGGTGATGGAATTAGCAAGTGTTGAGGTCTCTGGAGGGGATCTTCTAGTCCAACATGGGTATCGGACCACACCATCCCATGATCTGGAAGCCTCCTGCAGTTGAAGCCTGCTGCAAACCTTGCCGTTCGTCCCTCGGTTTCCTGGCATTCTGTTCTGTACAGGCACCAAAGGATACAGAGATGCTGAAGTCTTGTCTGAGAGTCAAAGGAGAGAAGAGGAAGAAGCAGAGATCTTGGGTGGAGTCGAGTCTCTGCTACTTGCCCTGCAGCCCTAGGAAGGTCTGCTCCCTCTGTGCCTCGCTGATGAGACCCAGTGGGCAGAGGTCCTCAGTGGTAGAGTGCCCACCTCACAAGCATAAGGACCTGGTTTAACTCCCCAGTAAGGGGATAGGGAAGAAAGACACTTACCTGCTTTAGGATTCTATGATTTGTGTGAACTTGTCCTCTGGGAAAAATACTCTTTGATCGGTAGATACTATCTATCACATGATTTATGGGGGGGTTGGGTATCGATTTCACGGCTGGTGGTTTTATATGATAATCACCAGTCCCTAGGGACTTGGAATAATTTCACCATCAAAATTTTCCATTAGAGTGGCAACACAGCTCTGTTTCAACAAGCTCGCTCAAGTAACTTTCCCAGTGCAAATTCACATGATAATAGCATTATAAATGGCATCTCCAAAGACTTCAATTAAAATTGATTTGTCATTGTAATCTTAGCTAATAATGGTATGGTAATGGCATTATAATGAGGAGATCAAAGACTCACATTGAAATTATTTTGGCATTGTTATCCTAGATTCTAAATGGCTCTGAATAGGCTGATCTATACATAGATTTGAAACTGTTGTGTCATAGTGCTATTAAAAGCTAAGAGAACCGGTAATGGAGTCATCTATCCCTTTTCCCCAGAGCCCGGCTTGGAATTTCTTCTACTCTTTTCATCTTCCCTAAAGGTGGAGTTCAAAAGGGGGAATCTTTAATTCCCCTACCTTAGCACAGCAAGGAAGAGGAAAGAGATTGAGGTGGTGACAATGAGTGCCTGGAAAGACACTCACAGCAGCAGCAGCAGCAGCAGCAGCAGCAGCAACAGCAGCAGCAACAGCAGGAGACAGCCCCACTCAGCCCCACTCAGCCTCCATCAGCAGATGCTAGAACCTGGGCAAGCCTCTCTCTGAACTGGACCTGCGCAGCAGGCTGATGAGAGGCTAACTGAGGGGTCCTGTTGGTAGGCATGGTGCTACTGCTCCTCCACAGTAGCCATGCCTAGAATCAGGATGCCATATTTCCATGTGGCCCTCCTCCTCTGTGGCTCTGGCAGTTGTGACCCTTGTATGTGATGGAGGCTGTGGTTTTTCTCTGGTTCTGTCGTATGATGCTTGTGTGGCTTTTGACAGAGTCTTGCTATGTAGCCAAGGCCATCCTGGACTCACCACCTTCCTGCTTCAGTTGGAATTACAGGAATGCCCTTCTGGGTTTGGTGTCTCTTTAGTTTGACAGGTACTTAAATGTAGTGGCCTGAGCTATAATATCTTGGTTTATATTTACTTTGCAGAACTCCTACTTTCGAGAATATTGTTATATTAGGCTATATGATAGCCAGCAATCATACCTCTTACTCTATGGTAAATACTATCTTAAACACTTTGAAAACAGTCAGCTCTGAAGTATTCTAAGTAGTCATGCTCCATAAAGTCACCACTGACAACTGCTGAGCTGGAGGTGAAGATATAGCTCAGTTGGTAGAGTGGTTGGCTAGCACAGAAGAGGTCACAGGTTCAATTCCCAGTTCCACATAATTAGGTATAGTGGTGCATGCCTGTAATCCCAGCACCCCAGAAATAGCAAAAGAATCAGAAATCCAAAGACATCTTTGGCTACCTAGGCATTCAAGGCCAACCTGGGATACATAAGATACTGTCTCAAAAAGGTAATACATAAACAAAACGCACACTGGCTCATTGCTCCTACAGAAGATTACAGGTTGGGCAAGAGTTCTGCATGCCTGTTGCCCCAGGCCTCTTGTCAAGCAGTGGGTATAGCCCGTGGCTCTGTGTGTGTGTGTGTGTGTGTGTGTGTGTGTGTGTGTGTGTGTGTGTGTGTGTGTATGTACATGCACTTGTGTGCAGGGACCCATGAGACAAGACAAGGACATCAAATGCCCTGGAGACGGAGTCGCTAAGCAGTTGAGAGCCACCAATGTGAGTACTGGGAACTAAGTCCTGGCCCTCTGAAAGAGTAACGAGATCTCTTAACTCCTAAGCCAACACCTAACCCATAGAGCTCTGCTTAACATACGTGTGGGCTTGATGTCATTTTACACGAGACAGGCTGTAGACATTCCCACTGAACTGACAGCTAATAGCACCCTGCTCTAACTCATGCCTGAAGGAGGTCCATCTGGTATACCTATTTTCTCCCTGTGTTACATCACAGCATTCTGGTACATAAGCACAGCACTAGGCCTAGGGCCATTTAAACAACAAAAAAGGCAAAAACTTCAAAGCATGTAGCATTAATTAAGCTATTAAAAAAACCACGTTTGGGGGCTGGAGAGATGGCTCAGAGGTTAAGGGCACTGACTGCTCCTCCAGAGGTCCTGAGTTCAATTCCCAGCAGCCACATGGTGGCTCACAGCCATCTATAATGTGATCTGGTGTCCTCTTCTGGCCTGCAGGTTTAACATGCAGACAGAGCACTGTGTTCATAATAATAAATAAATGGTTTAAAAAAAAAAAACACGTTTACAGTTTGTTTCACCTCTCCCATAATGCACCCCATACAACTTGGCTTTTCACTGTCCACCCCTGACCACCACAGGTATTAATTTTGAGATTACAAATAAATTGCAGTAAGCAAGTTCAAAAACGCAGAACACATGAATCCTAAAAATTGACTGAACAATTATATATTTAAGCTTTATATTAACCCACTAAATGAGATATGCTGATGACGATGGTGGTAGTAGTGATGGCTGTCCTTGTTTTATAGACAAGGAAACAAAGACACGAGAAAATATGTATATGCAATGCTCAGCTCCCCCTCCCTCTTCCTGCCCCTCCCTCCCCCACCCGTGTGTGTGTGTGTGTGTGTGTGTGTGTGTGTGTGTGTGTGTGTGTGTGTTTTACCTGCATGTTTATTTGCTTACCACATGCATCCTGGTGCTAGCAGAGTCAGAATAACAGAGAGCATTGGCTCCTCTGGAACTAGAGTTGCCAGATGGCTCTGAGCTGCCATATGGATACTGGGAATCAAACCTGGGTCCTCTGGAAGAGCAACAGGTGTTCTTAACCGCTGAGCCACTTCTCCAAGCACCCATATACACACACTTTTTAAAAGGATATCAATTTAGAAAAATAGCATAGCCCTAGTGTTTTGGATGGGAAGGAGCTATGGTCGTCTAATTTTCCAGAGTTTTGAAGGGGCCAGAATAAAGGCTATATCAGTCATTTTTCTGACACCGTTAAAAAAAAAATCTGATAACAACTACATATGAAATATCACTTTAGAGGTCCAAAGTTCACAATTAGGCATGCTCTGTTGGTTTGCCCCTGGGGAAAATGCTGGATGGTAAACAGTATGGCAAGAATACACCGAAATAATCACATCTCAAACCAGCCAAAAGGAAGAAAAGAAACACAGTCCCACAGGCAATCCCCCTTTGAGAGCACATCTCAAAGACCTAAAGACCTCCCTCTAGGCTCCACCTCTTAAAGGTCCATAGCACTTGCTACTCCCTTCACCCTGGTGGCCAAGCCTTCTCATATGGACACTGCGAGGACAGTCAGCATCCAGACACATCCTCAGCAAAGGGAAAGCAAGTCGAAGATGCAACACACAGTACTGGTGTAAGCCCAAATCCATCCCTACTCCTTCCCTTAGCTATAAGAGCAGCAAGCTTTGTGCGGCTCATGCTGAGGACAAGGACCCCTGTTCTCCTTTGTCCAGAGGGAGAACCTCAACTAAAGTATGCTTGTCAAAACTATGCTATTTCCTAATCAAGAGCATGTTTTGAGAAAGGAGGCTTCTTTCCCCTCCATCCCCCCTTTTCTCTTTCTCATTCTCACTCTCTTTTGAGAACAAGGGTCTTTCTATGTGTCCCAGGGTGGTCTGGAACTCACAGCCATCCTCAAATGCTATGGGTATAGGAGCATGTCACATACTCAGCCTCCCATCCTTTCCATGGATCTTCTGATGCTTGTGGACACTGGTGAGTGGGCAATAGCACTGAGAATTGCTGGGACCATCTGAGGCCCTAGAGATACACCCGAATGGTAGAACTGCAGAGTACATGACAGGCTTTGGATAGTGGAACTGTAACATGCACGAGAGGATGTGAACAGAGCACAGAATGTTTGGCCTCTGATGTGATAAGCCCTGCCTGTTTAAACTGCTTTGGAGAAGTTCAAAGTACCTGGTGGGCTCATGAATCCTTTGGGAATCTGTTAGAACAGAGACGTGGACATCACAAAGTCACAGAAACTCTACAGACAGAAATACAGAGACCAAGCCTTCTGACAGAAATGTGATGCATTGGTTTCTCAGTTACATAAGTGATGGGAAATTTCCTCCCCTTGAAAACAGCTTTTGATCTAGCTCACTAGGGAAACAGCCATTGCAAGAATTCATCAGCAAAGACTCAGTAAACTCCACTGCATCAACATTCCGTCCTGCGGTCCATGTGGTAGGGTAAGGTGATGAAAGAGACAAGCTCTCTATCCTCTCCCATCCAATGCAGAAAACCAGACCAACAGGAACTTATAATTCAGGAGAAATTGTAGAAAGATACTGCAGTAGAAAGATAAGTGAGAGATTAATTTATTTTGGCAGACTCAAAAAAGCCCAGTGTTCTCTCCTGCTTAAAATTCCCCAGTGGTTTCCAACCGCAGGGCATTCATTTGACAAAATATTATTGAGGAAGTAATCGGGGCAACACTGATATAGATGTAGGGGACACCAAAGCACAAAGACACAAAGTCCCTGATCTTGTGAGATTAGGGGTGTGTGTGTGTGTGTGTGTGTGTGTGTGTGTGTGTGTGTGCACGCGCGTGTTGGTTGATTTTTAATTTTGATGGTAGTGGTTTTGGTTCTGTTTCTCCTGCTATGTATCTCAGGTTAGCCTAGAACTCACGATATAGACCAGGCTGATCCCTCTACCTAAGCTGCGATTGCAGGTTTGCACCAACAGAGCCAACTGTGAGCTTATGCTTTAGCAAAAGGACGATATATGATATGCAAATGAACAGATTTATACGTGATCAGTGCAGTACTGTTGAGATTTTTAAAAGTGGGGTACAGAGAGGTGATGCTAGGTTGTCAGGAAGCTATTTCATACGGCAGGGTGAGAAGCTGGCATCTTAGCAGAAAGAAGTGGAGAGTGAGTTATTTGTGAAGATGTGGAGAGACTATTCCAGGAAGCAGGAATAGTAAATGCAAAGGACATGTGCCTGGTACAGTTGAAGAGAACAGGTCAGTGTGCCTGGAATAAGGCGAATGAAAGGAGAACTGAGCAGAGCCAAATTCATCCCAGAAACACTGATGTGCCCAGTGTTAAAGTTATTCTTATAAAACTGTGTTTGTTTCTCTCTTAACCCGGCTAACACACAAATAATTGAGACTCTGTTATATTATTGAAACGAGCTTCACAGCACAAGAACTGAGCAATTACTAATCTATTCTTAACCCTCTAAGCTAATTTGGTTTTCTCCCAGCACACATCCCAGAGATACTTGCACTTTGTAGCGTTCCTTGATCCAGCTCCTCTCCTGATGTCTCTTGGCCCTCTCTCATGGCTCAATCTCCTAGCTGACTCCCCTGCTTCCTCTTCTAACTCTTCCTCCCCTGGCTGGCAGGAAGTACAGGCCTATTCTCTCTCTGGCTCAGCAATTGGCTGTAAGCTGCTTTATTGGCATACCAGGAGACAACTGGAGAGCAGTGTTTACACAACACTGAGACAGGAGATTCTCAGAACAAGGATTGCAACCAGATATGGGGGGGGGGGGTCAGAAATCAGCATTGAAATTATGTGATAACCTTATGCCTACAGCCCAGAAAGCCACATGCTTTGCTGTAATCTGAAAAGCAAAACAATTGTCACTAAGATAACTGTCACTACATTCTCCTGTAGCAATCATCCCAGGGGACATCTAGCCTGGGTTCAGTCAAATATATTTATGCAAATTGAAGTCACTCTCATGATGATCTGCCTCTAGGGAAGCTTCCTGGGAGCTATCTTCCAGAGAAGAAGGCTGGGGATAGGGACAGCTACCAGTCCCAGCCTCTGGGATCCTGGCATGTTGCCTACAGCCAATCATGAACCTGCTCCCAAGGTTAAAGACTAGGTGATGGGTAAAAGAGGGGTGCCCACCACCCTATCTCATTTTGGTTCTGCTATTTGGCATTGCAACCCAAAATTCAGGGCCACAATTCCAGTAGGATGAGGAATTTTGTCCCACAGAGCCCATAAAAGGTATTCTGACAGGTGTCACATATGCTCAACCAGGAACGTGTGAGAATGCTGGATTGTGAGCTCATTGACACCTGGTCAAAGGGGAAGTCTTCCCCAGGCAGGAGTGTACTCCAGACTGCCCACACAAGAAAGATGAATGCCCACAGTTGATGGACTAGGTTAGAGGTGGAGTTCAACAGTTGAGGTCACCAACCTGAACACCACAAGTGGCAAGGCTGATCCCTGGGAGCGAAGTCACCACCATTCAAACAAAAAGGGCTTTCAGACGGTCATCCCCAAGGAAATGCTTTCTGGCTGTATATACAGAATCTGTTCCTATAATACATCGCTTCTCATGACAAATCCTGAAGATATCCCAAAATGTTAATCTATAGGTAACTGATTAAATTGCCTCCATTAAATGCAGTTGTGGACTAAAAAACAAACAAAAACAAAACAAAACAAAACAAAGGAGGTCATGTTTCAATATGAAAAAAAAAAACCTCTTTAAATCCTTAGCTATAGGTGTCACTTACCCATAATCCAGCACTAGAGAAAGAGAGACAAAGCTGGGCGTGGTGGCGCACGCCTTTAATCCCAGCACTCAGGAGGCAGGGGCAGGTGGATCGCTGTGAGTTTGAGGCCAGCCTGGTCTACAAAGTGAGTCCAGGACAGCCAAGGCTACAAAGAGAAACCCTGTCTCGAAAAACCAAAAGAGAGAGAGAGAGACAAGATGGGAAGTTCAAAGTCATCCTCAGCTACATAGCAACTTTGAAATTGTTGTTCTGGGCTACATAGAAGCCTATCTCAAAACACAGAAAATAGAGTGGGTGGGAAGATGACTCAGCGCTCACTTGCTGCTCTTGCAGCATGAAATATACACTGGATCCTGAAACAAAGAAAGTAAACTATCAATATGGATCACATGTTGAGCTGGAAATATACCGGTGGATTAGGTTACAAGGCAAATCGTTACTATTAATTTTACGTATTTCTTGTTTTTCTTTTTTAAGTACGTGTTAGGAGCCAGGTGTGGTGGCACATGCCTTTAATCCCAGCATTTGGGAGACAGAGGCAGGTGGATGGCTGTGAGTTCGAGGCCAGCCTGGACTACAAAACGAGTCCAGGACAGCCAAGGCTAACACAGAGAGATCCTGTCTTGAGAAACCAAAAAAAGAAGAAGGAAAAAGTGCCTGTTAGAATGTTTTATCTGTAAGGGTGTGCCATGTGCACGCCTGGGGCACGTGCTAAGAAGCCAGAACAGGTTGTTGGATCCCCAACTGGAATTACAGATGGTTGTGAGGCATCTTGTGGGTCTAGGAACTGAACCTAGGTCCTTTGCAAGAGCAACCGGTGCTCTTAACCACCAAGCCACGTCTCCAGCCTCCTTACCAGAATATTTTAACTGGCCTCAATATCTTGGCACAGTGGCGCGCACACACACACACACACACACACACACACACACACACACACACACACACATGTAATCCCAGCACTTCATGGGAAAGAACAGTGAGTGTCAGTCTAGCCTGGGCTCTAAAATAAAACCATTCTAAAAAACAACAACAACAACAAACAAACAAACAAAGTAAGTGAGTAAGTGGCCTCTGTGACACACACTGAATTTCTATCAGCTAAGGCTGCTATCTGGCATGAAATACGGGGACAGGCATCATGTGTGTGTGTCAGAATGAGTCAGTAAAGATCTTGGGGCGTGCACTGCGTGTGATGAGAATGCAGAGAAGAACGGGGGCGTCGTTTAGGTTTTCCTGGTGATCTGTGAAAGCAAAGCAAACTCTCCCCCTTGTCATCCTTGGTAACAAATTAAAATGTTCTCTCAATTATCATCAGCAATTACCCAGTGGGAAGATTATGTGTTTGTTTGGAGTTGCTCAAGTGCAGCTGCCTGAAGCAAATGCTCTCCTTCCTCGAGAGGGCTGGGGGAGCAGATTGCACTTGCGCAGTTGAGAACCACACTTCAGTTCTGAAATCCAGGACTTCCGGTATGGCTCAAAGACAAAACTCTCACCTCTTCTGAGCAAGGCCCTGGATTCCATCTCCAGCAACACACACACACACACACACACACATACACACACACTCTCATATACAAACACGCACACACATGCACACAGACTCAGACACAAACATCCACATCCAAATATACATAGATACACATACACATATGAATACACACACACACCCAGACACATGCGTAAACACACTTAAAAATGCACACCCTCACAAACATTCACACTTGCATACACACACAAACACATGCACACACCCATAGAGACACACAAACACGCAGTCACACATGCACAATCAGACATAGACACACAGACACACATGCACACACATACACAAACACTCACATACCAACACACACACATGCACACACATACAGCAAACACACACAGACACATATACAGACACACACACTCACACACAAACATACACACATACAAACCTATCTTTCAAAAAAGAATAAAGAGAACACCAGTGAGATGGCTCAGCAGGTAATGGCACTGTACACCAAGCCTGACAACCTGAGTTTAATCCCTGAGACCCACATGGTGGAAGGAGAGATCTGACTCCCACAAGCTGTCTTCTGCCCTCTACACATGTGCCCAAGCCAGACATACACAAAAATAAATAAAACTGGAAAACAGAACACTCAATTTCTGAGTTTTGAAACAGAATAAAGAACACGGTAACACATTGTAAATCCATATGACAAGAAAAAGAGCCCCAGCTTTGGGGTGAGGCGAAGCTGAGGACAGTCTGCAGCTTCTCACAATGCTGCTAGGGCCGTCACAGCAGAGACCCACAGCTCTTCCCGGTGTGTCTTCATACCACCTTTTCTGCACACGTGTCTGTCTTCAAATGTCCCCTCTTATAAAGATTCCCATAGCTAAGACCTGGTTTCCTCCTGATTTTCCGGTCTGTGTTGTTGTTGTTGTTGTGATTGTTGTTGTTGCTGTTGTTGTTGTCGCTGCTGCTGCTGTTGACAAGGATTTTTTGTTGTTAGTGGTGGTTGGTTGGTTTTTTTCCCCCTCTGTTCAGGCTTCCTTTGTGGGTTCCAAATAGCTGCCAATTTGATTTTTCATTCATAATCAAAAGAGAAAGACAGAGTCTTCTCCCAGAAGCCCCAGAAGGAGCCAGGAGGTTCATTTTGATTGGCTGGTCCAAAGTCATGTGCTCACCTCACTAATCACTACCACCACCAGAAAGATGAACTGTACTAGTTGGCTTTCAGGAATATGTGCAATGCTCCTGCATTAATCAGCTTTCCTTCACTGGCAAATTACCTAAGAAAATCCGCTTCAGAGGAAAATTTATCTGGACTCACAGTGTCAAACTTTTCTTGACCCAAACATTGCTGTACACGAAACCACTGACCTCAGAACATTCAGGAGGCAAAAAGAAAAAAAAGGTTACCCTCCCAAAATCTCTTCAGGGGCTCATCCCCAGTGAGCAATCTGCCGTTAGGCTCCACCTCCTAAAAGCCCTACCCCTTCCAGTAGCACTATCAGCTGCGGTCCATCCTTCAAGCCTTTGGAGAACATTTACTATCAAAACCACTACGAGGCAGGAGCCGCTATGAACACTTGCTGCTCTTCCAGAGGATCTGAATTTGATTTCCAGCACCCACATGGCAGCCCTCAACCATCGTAACCCCAGTTCCAGGGGATCCCACTCCCTTTTCTGGCCTCTGGGGGCACTGTATGCACATGGGGCATCAATATACACGCAGGCAAAACTCCCATACAAATAAAATAAAGACATTTTTTTTTAAGGTCCACACCACTGTAGAGAGGGGTATGTTCAAAGTACATAATGTGCTTCAGGAAAATGGCTTTAAATAACCCATAAAAAATAAATAATACAATGAAATCATATAGACCATAACTCTGTGCAATCTAGAAAGGTTAGTCCTTGGAATGGTCTGGCCTCAGATAAAAATTGGTTAGAAAAAGGGAGGGAAGGACTCTAACAGAGCTCCCAGCACGGGCCTGCTGTGAAGACCCTGGCATTACCCTTCATCCTAGCTGCTTAACTTAGCAGTTGAGTCTGGGCTATCCGGAACATACTGGTCCAGCCCCTAATTAGCTGACTGAGTTTTACCATCTAGATCTCTGTCCACTGGGCACACCAATCTTCCACTTAATATTTTATGATCCAAATTAGAAAGGCTCTTTACGTGGCTTGCCTCTCACCACTGAACAAGCCTGCCTGTTATCTAGAAATAGAAAGTGGCGGCAACTTACTCAAAACACACCATCTTCTCACTACAATGAGGCATGATTATTAATGGCAGACGGCCTATCAGAAATAAAACTAATCTTTCATTTTGTTCAAAATAAATGTGCTCCAAAAGGTATAGAGATGGCAAAATTAATTTGAGAGTTATCAATTCCTGCATTTTAAATGAACATAATTAAGTAATCGTTCAATTATTTAATGGGCTTCATTAAGCTTATTTCTGGCTTAGGTGTCACATTTTTTATCCCAATTAGCTCAAGTGCTGAAATTAATTTTTTATTACTGGCAAGAGTGCTAATACAAGTAAGGATGAAACAGCTGGAGTCGGCCCAGCCTTACCCAGAGACTAAGATGGCCCATCATCATTTAAGGATGAGATTCGCTGTGTCATAACCATTGCTGCCAGTCAAGGCTCCCAGAAAGGCAAAGCAGGTCTATGGCAAATGACCTGCTCCTAGCCCAGACAAGACCCTGTCAGAATCAACCACAACTGCCACAGAAAACCTCGCAATGGAAACATCTCTCCGGAAGCCTGCATAGAAGCTGTGCTGGCTAAGGTGTCACCAAGAATGTTCCTGAGGGGAAGAGGGGGCTAGAGAGATGGCTCAGGGGTTAAAAGCATTGGCTGCCCTTCCACAGGACCTGAGTTTGATTCCTGGTACCCAGCATGGTAGCTCACAACCATCTGTTTCAGGTGATCCTACTCTCTCTTCTGGCCTCTGTGGACACTGCATGCATATGGTAAATAGACAGTGTGATGGGTTGGAAGAAAATGGCCTCATGGGCTCATAGGGAGTGGCGTTAGCAGGAAGTGTGGCCTTGTGGGAGGAAGTGTGTCACTGTGGGGGTGGGCTTTGAGGTCTCAGATGCTCAAGCCAGGTTTAGTGTGATTGTCACTTCCTGCTGACTGTGGATGTAGAACTCTCAGCTCCTTCTCCGGCACCCTGTCTGCCTGCATGCTGCCATGTTTCCCACCACTAAATTTCTGAACTGTAAGCCAGTCCCAATTAAATGTTTTCCTTTATAAGAGTTGTTGTGGTCGTGGTGTCTCTTCATAGCAACAGAAACCCTAAGATAGACATGCATGCAGACAAAACTCTCACATATGTAAAATAAAATAATAACTTAAAAATGAATCTGAGCACCGTTTAGAACAGGAAAGATCTAGGCATCTCACAGACTTGTGTTCAAATTCCACGTTGAATGAAACAATGTATGGGTTTTTTTTTTTCTTTTCTAGCCTCAGCTGCCCTCAACTTTAAAGAGGAATAACGAATACACTGTTTCTTAGAGTTGGATGTGAAAAATCACTGTAGTTATTATTCTCATCTTTCTGAACTTCCTAATGATTTATTTGGTTTTATCTCACATATATTCATGGTTTTGCCTGCATGCGTGTGTGGTGTGTGTGTGTGTGTGTGTGTGTGTGTGTGTGTGTGTGTGTGTGTGTGTGTGTGTGTGTATGTTTGTGTGTGTGTGTATGTGTGTGTGTGTGTGTGTACCTGCGCATGTGCAGGGCTGATGCATGCTTGGTGCCTGAGGGCATAAGGTGCTGGCTGGGAACAGAACTGGGGTTCTCTGCAGGAGCAGCCAGTGCTGGTCACAGCTGAGGCACCATTCTCACCCCATAGTTGTCATTCTTCTTCTCACAGTCAGATAACAACAAGTTTACCAATATACAGACTTTTTAAATACAAATACTAATTTGTATAACTTTTTATGCAAATACTCTTTCTAATACAAATACTAATGATATGTTCTGAGTGGCAATGCTGCAAAATAACATATCCCAAAAAAATTATGCTTTAAAAGTAAGCAGACAGTGAAGATGTTTATAGCACCAAAAAGAAAGAGTTGGTACAACTTGGGGTTTTTTGGTTGGTTGGTTGGTTGGTTGGTTGGTTGGTTGGTTGGTTGGTTGGATGATTTTTCTAAGAGAGAATTTCTCTCTGTAATAGCCTTGGCTATCCTGAAACTAGTTCTGTAGACCAGGCTGGCCTCGAACTCACAGAGATCCACCTGCCTTTGCCTCCCAAGCACTAGGATTAGTTTTGTTTTTTAATAAAGTTTTAAATGACTTATTTGCATGTGTTGGTGTTTTGCCTGCATGGAGCCAAAGTTACAGATAGTTGTAAACTGCCATGTGGGTGGTGGGAACTAGACCCGGGTGGGTCGTCTAGGAAAGCAGTCAGTGCTTTTAACAGCTAAACCATCTCTCCAGCCCCCTGTGTTCAGTTTTAAAACACGGGGATCCAGGAATGGACTGTTTTGAGTTCAAACAAAACAACCAGTCTAGGGAATGACTGAGGATGTAGCTCAGAGGTAGACCACTGGGTTGGCACATGCCAAGCCCTAGGTTCAATCCTTGGACCACACAAACAAAGAAATGAAGAAAATCATAGGCTTAAGTTTGAAGATAGGGTTATTTTATACACAGAAACCTGAACTCTGGGCTTAGTGGCTCACGCCTGTAATCCCAACACTCAAGAGAATGGAGCAGAAGGATTGCTGCAAGTTCAGGGCCAGTCTGGACTACAGAATAAATCCTGGGCCAGCCTGGACTTATCTCAAGAAATAGAAAAAGAAAAGAGGGACGGAGAGATGAAAGAGAGGGAAGGAGGGAGAGGTAGAAAGGAAGCTAAGACAGCAAATACTCAATATCTTTTCTCTATTACTATTACCCTAACTAGCAGAAATGTACAGAAATATGGATGCCAGATCCATTCAGTTGAAGAAAACATTTTATATATAGACAAAAAATTTTCTTGTGAGTTAATTTTGCCCACTTATTTAAACATGTACTGACACACCCACTACATGTACTAGCAAACACTATGTGTAAGGAACTGGATTTATATAGTAACTTGGGGGGAAAAGGCTTTTTAAAAGCACATTGGCCTTTCATGCCAACCAAGTTACAGAGCTTACGTAGTGCCTAAGACCTTCCCAGAAGGCAGTGGCAGGGAAAGGCGGTGGGGACGTCGTTTGCCTGTTCAGAATCAGACTAGCTATAAAGCCAAATGAGGGGCTTGAGGCAGTGTAGCCGAGTGCCTCTGTTGTCCAGAACAATCTCTGCATTTGTCCTGCCCTATTACAGATATTATGGACATCTGACACTGAAGGAATCGTCAAAATTAAGTTGCTCATGGATGTCTCTAAAACAGTCATCAACTCTGATGTCTTTTTTTTTCTTCCCTATTTAGCTCTTTCCTTTCCTTTCTTTTTTCTCTCTGTTTTTTTGTTTTGTTTTGTTTTGTTTTTTAGTTTAGTTTAGTTTAGTTTAGTTTTGCTTTGTTTTACATGTTTTAAGGGCCAGCGCTACTTGTAGCTCAAGTGAGTTTCCCCTGAATCAAATCAGGGGCAAAATCCAGCCCATGCTTAGGAAAAGAAAGACAGAGGAGTATTACCTAATCACACGAGTCCCCACGACGACACCTCTACATCTCCCGACTTAGTAGAAGAAAAGCTAAAGTTCCATCCTGCTGAGCTGCACTGCCGTGTACAGTCAAGGCTTATAACATTAATTAAAAAGAAGTTATCCAGGTAGGCGCCCAAAAACTTTGCAGCTTACCCCATATTATGTTCAAAGAACTAGAGCTGGATTCTGCCCCTGCTGCTAGAATCACGTGATTAAAAATAAAAATAAAAACAAACAAACAAACAAACAAAAACCCTAAGCTAATGGCTGGACCCAGCATTGGCCAATGATATAGTTCTAGGTCAAAGGCCACAGATGAAGATACCAGGACAAGGCTTGCTGGGTTAATGAGAGAGGGAAATGTCTCATCCGCACAGCGGAAAATCATTTTTTACTATTCTCCAAACTAATTCCCAGTCACTTGATTCATCAATAGAAGTTCCACTTTTTTTTTTTCCAAGACAGGGTTTCTCTGTGTAGCCTTAGCTGTTCTCGACTCGCTTTGTAGATCAGGTTGGCCTCGAACTCATAGCCATCCGCCTGCCTCGGCCTCCTGAGGGCTGGGATTAAAGGCGTGCTGGGATTTAGTGCCACCACACTGGGCTAAAGTTCCACTTTTGATACAAGGGTGTTGATTAGCAAATCTGCCGATCATCGAGAACAGACGGTGAAAGATTTGCAGTAACTGCCTCTGACTGAATCTGGGCTCCCTGTGATGGAATGGCAGCTGTCCACCCCAGACGGTGCAAGCTGCTACTGTACATAGATGCATTTTGTTTAATTTTATATATTCATATTGTGTGTGGGGTGTGTGTGTGTGTGTGTGTGTGTGTGTGTGTGTGTGTGTGTGTGCTTGCACTTGCACACATGGGCCATGGTGCGTTTATGGAGGTCAGAGGACAACTTTTGTACAAGTCCGACCTTACCGCCAACCTTGTTATTCTGAGGCAAGGTCTCTCTTGTTTCTTACCACGTCACTGTGTACTCCAGACTCCCTGGCCAGCGAGACCCTTGTCAATTCTCCTGCATCTACCTCCCCTCTTGCAGTAGGAGTTCTGGGATTACAGATTCCCATCTCCACTGCTGGCTTTCTTATGTGCCCAAGGATCAAACTCAGGCTGTCACACTTGAGCAGCAAGTGCTTTTAACCATCTGTGTGAAACTTGCTCTCTAGCTCAAACTGATCTTGAAGCACGAATCATCATGATCAGCTAGGATAAAGTATGTCCCAAGAAGTTATAGATGTGGTAATATTCTCTGAGGAAATAATGTCTGTGCATATTGAGCAGAGCAAGCAGGAAGCAGAAGTAGGAAGTAGGAAGCAGGAGTAGGAAGTAGGAAGCAAGAAGAAGTCCCAAGATCACCTCTACTCTTGAAGTCTAGGTCACCAAGTTATAATGGCAGAGAAAACTGTCTCTGTAGCCTTTTTGAGGATCCAAGAACTAATACTGTAAGAACCAAACTAGCACCGTGGTCTGTATGTTCTGTGAGAACTTGTCCTCTACTCAATCCACTTGAAGATCGACACTCCTGTGACCCACAACTTCTTCCCCTTATGATCCAGCCTCTACCCAACCCACCTAAAGGTCAACATTCCTGTGACCCACACACCCTCTCCCCCACTTACGGTTTTTCCCCTTTATAAGCCCATTGTTCTTGAAGCTCTGCACCACTCTCCTATCCTGTTGCGTCAGGAAGGATTGTGGTCTGAGCTCGAGCCATAACACAGGAGCCTGTGTATGTTGCATCATTATTGAGTCCTGGTGGTCTTTTCAGGGGTCTCATGCTCTGGGTGATCTGGGTACTACAGTACAACTGTGGAAAGGGACCTGGGAACCTCTCTCTACTGAAGAGATGTGACATCAAAACCATCCTGCTACAGGATTTGGGCAAAAGCTCTGAGCTTATGGATCCAGCAGCGTCCAAACCGTCGAGTTAACAAATGATGGACATGTCACTGGCTATATTCTGAACATAGCCCTAACCATAAATCTTCTGACATAGCCACTAGCCTAGCCACAAACACTGGCCATGCATTGCATATTAAATTAAAGAGCATACGTTGTTGGAAAGTGAATGTCTCGGGTCATCTGTGGTACTACAACAAAATACTGCAGACTGAGTGACTCATAAGGAGTAGAGACATATTTGCTTTCCTTCTGGATTCTGGAGGCGGGGACATCTCAGAGGAGGGTATCAGCAGGTGCAATGGCCAGCAAGAGCCTGGCTCTCAGGATCTGTTGCCTCCTCTGGAGGGGAGAAGCCCTCATATGGCTCATATGTGTCCTCATATGGCTAGGCAGCAGAAGAGAGCAATGCTTTTCTCCACCTCTTTTCTGACCCATGCCTGTGAAAGCTCTGCCATGATGGCATGATCACTTCCTAAAGGCCCCACTTCTCAGCAGTACCACATCAGCAGTCACGTTCCCACATGTGGACTTGGGGCAACACATTAACATCAGGTCACATCTGAACTGCAAGGCTTTTTTTTAAATCCTTCTTCCTTTTTACGGGTAAACACCATGTTCTTGGTTCCACACATTTTTTTTTCCTTCAGGGGAAAAAATATCTAATCTAGATGATAGCATATTGTATTACCTGCAAGTTACCAAATTAAGGATGCTTATGTTAAAGATTTCTAGTATTTGCATCTAACCTATGCACAATTTTTTATTTACCTCAAATCATCTCTAGATTGTTTACAATATCCAATATAAGGCAAATGCTGTAGGGTGTTTGTTTTTTCTTTTTGTTTTTTGTTTGTTTGTTTGTTTTGTTGGTGGTGGTGGTTTCTTTTTTTTTTTTTTTTTTTTTTTTTTTTTTTTTGTTTTTTTGTTTTTTTTTTTGAGACAGGGTTTCTCTGTGTAGTCTTGGCTTTCCTAGACTCACTTTGTAGACCAGGCTGGCCTTGAACTCACAGCAATCCACCTGCCTCTACCTCCCAAGTGCTGAGATTAAAGGTGTGCACCACCACGCTGTATGGAGTTTTTATCTAGTGCCATTTAGAAAATAATGAAAAGGAGAAAAATCCACACATTATAAGTGCACATGTCATTTTTTTTTTTAAGCTAGCATGGATCCACAGTTGGTTGAATCATAATTGTGGGACCTTCTGATAGAGAGGACTGATGGCAACTACATGTGACACACATATTCATGAATGGATGTATGTGGCCATGTCCTAGTATGTTTACATTTTTATCCCTTTGAAGAGTTAATCCTAGGTCTAAAGGGTATCCTTAGAAATTAGGAGATAGGGAGCTGGAGAGATGGCTCAGAGGTTTAAGAGCCCTGTCTGCTCTTCCAAAGGTCCTGAGTTCAATTCCCAGCAACCACATGGTGGCTCATAACCACTTATACTGAGATCTGGTGCCCTCTTCTGGTGTGCAAGCTTACATGCAGGCAGAACAGTGTGTAAATAATAAATAAATAAATCTTTAAAAAAAAAAAATTAGGAGATAGATCCAAACTTCCTGCTTTCCAAGGTCATGGACTGTGCTATGAATAAAGGGTACTGTGCGATGGAAACACTCTTTATCAACAGGAGGTTTAGGCTAAATAAAAATCCAGAAACCAGAGAGCCAACGACTTATTCCTGAGACTTCTGTGATGTAGAATTCTCCTGCATCCCACAACCCACTGCATCTCACAGACCGTCTACCCCAGAACTTCCAAATGCCTTTTTTAAACTTTTCTTTCTTTCTTTCTTTCTTTTTTTGTTTTTGTTTTTGGTTTTGGTTTTGTTTTGTTTTGTTTTTTGTTTTTTCGAGACAAGGTTTCTCTGTGATAGCTTTGGCTGTCCTAGACTCACTTTGTAGACCAGGCTGGCCTCGAACTCACAACGATCCACCTGCCTCTGCCTCCCAAGTGCTGGGATTAAAAGCGTGCGCCACCACGCCCGGCTTTTCTTTCATTTTTTTTTTCTTTTTCTTTCTTTCTTTCTTCCTTCCTTTCTTCCTTCCTTCCTTTCTTTTTTTAAGGAGACCCACTTGCCTCTGGTCCCCAAGTGCTGAGATTAAAGGTGTGGGCCACCATGGCCAACTCAAATACTTTTTAATTATAGAATCAACAACAGAATAGTGTTGCCCTGGTTGAAATGAAAGAGGCAGGTATAAAACTCTAGCCCTTTGATCTCTAGGGATCCCAGAAAAACTGCAGAATATGACTTGAGAATTCTTCAGGGCAAAAGATTTGCTCGTGCTTAGATGTATACAGAGGCTCTGGGCTTGTGTCTGAGTGGCAAATTACATGCTCAGTGTGTGCAAGGCTCTTAGTTGATGCCAGATTCATGCAGGACCACAATAGGAAAAAGATTTCCAGGCCTACCATGAACTGCACCTAGCTACTTTGAAAGCAGAGGCTGAATAATTGTTTGGGCCCAGAAGTTCAAGGCCAGCCAGAAAACGTGGTGAGGAACTTTCTCTAAATTAATATTTTTAAAAAGGAAAAGAATTGGGGTGGGGAGGACGACAAGCATCATAATGCCCTCTCCCTCATGATTGCACCCACATTTATATATGTGCTACCGTACATAGATATCCCTAATTATGATGCTCCCATTTGTCTTTCCAATGCTGCGAAAGCAAGAGGTGGTCAGAAGAAACTACACTTTGCGTTCTGGATTTTTACCTACTCCCAGGCTAGCCGTGTGCAGTAGGATTTTCGGTTGCGGTGCTGGGCAGTGGCCATGAGCTGCATCTCCTATCAGCCATGTGACCGCCAACGGAAACAGCGCATGCGCTCTCCAGGGTACTCTGCTGCTTGCTTAGGAATCCGAAACTCAAGATGTTTCAGCTTCTGGTGGGGTTGGAGAGGTGTAGCACCAGCCATCCTAATTTGATGCACGTGTGTATGACAAAAAGAACACTGCAGGACTGGAGAGATGGTCCAGCAGTTAAAAGTGCTCCCTGCTCTTCCAAAGGACCTGAGTTTAGTTCCCAGAAGCCTCTGCTCACAACCACGCAGAACCCCAGCTCCAGGAGATCCACTCCCGTGACCGACCTCTGCAGACACCCACACGTTGGAATACACACCAATAAAAACAAAAGGATCACCGCACACATGAGCAAATCAAGAATCTTCTTTTTAATTCCATCTTACTATGCAATCCAGGTTGCCTTCAAACCTATGATCCTCCTGCCTCAGACTTGTAAATCGCAGGAATGACAGGTATGTACTACCATGCCCAGCTTCAAGGGTCTTGAAGAAAAGAGCCCGGACTATCTAAGTACATCCAATGTAATTGCAAAGATCTTTCTGTGGGGGAGAGGAAAGCAAGACAGTCAGAGATGCGATCAGAGAAACAGAAATCGGAATGGGAGAGTCAAAGCCAAGGAATAGGGGCACCACGTGGGAACTGGAAACGGTGCCTGGCAGGAACTAAAGACCCCAGCACCCAGCTCTAACAAGCGTATTGAAATGGATGGGTCACATATAAGCCAATTACAGCTGGCAGCCAAGTTTGGGGAAATCACTTTCCCCGGAACCAATCAGGCCTTCTTTTTGGTGATAGAGGGGACAGCACATTAGTCTCTGTGGTCAGACGCCGCTTTCATGCATTTCACGGAGCAAAGGAAATCCGAAACGTTTTTGAAATGGAAAAACAGGGTATGGCCAAGTCGCTCAGTCAGGGCGTGTAAAGGGTCTTTAGCATGACATTCCATGAAGGACCTAGTTGCTTATTGAAGCATACAAGTAGGAAGTAAACATCTGCTCATCTACAATGTGTTACCCGCCCTGTTTCTCTGCATGCTTCCATGTGTGTCTAATACTTAGACCATTAAAACATCCCATCATTGGTCTATAGAAATGTGGGTCAGAAAATCCCTCATCTACTGAAATCTCATCACTTGTAATTAGTTAAACCTCACGTCCCATTCAAGATCTCTCCCTTTTTTTTTTTTTTTTTTTTTTTTTGTCAGCTTTTTAGTGGAGGGAGTACATGTCACAAGAGTCATTGGGTCAAAAAAACCTAATACACATAGGAGCTTAGAAAGCTCTAAATTCGGGGTGCAGTCAGACAAATGTTAGGGGAAAGCTTCGGAGCAAATCTGATACTGTACAAAAAATGTCTTTAAATAGATGATAGATAGATAGATATGTAGGAGAGGAGAGGGAGGAAAGAAATAAGGAAAGAAGGAAGAGATTGGGGTCTTCAAAGAATTTTAGTGATGTAAGAAGTCCTCACTGAAACCTCTCTTCAAAAACATGAGCCAGAGCTGAGGGTGGTAGCCCATGCCTTTAATCTCAGTACTTGAAGGCAGAGGCAGATAGAGTTCAAGGCCAGTCTGGTTTACAGAGTGAGTTACAGGCTAGCCAGTACTACACAGGAAATCCTGTCTTGGAAAAAAAATGGAAATTGTTGGGTTTGATGGTGCATGCTTTTAATCCCAGCACTCAGAGGCAGGCAAATCTCTATGAGTTCAAAGTCAGCCTTGTAAACATAGCAAACTCCAGGCCAGCCAAGGTGACACAAGACCCTATCTTAAAAAGCAAGCAAGCAAACAAACAACTGGGACATCAATCTGAGGATGTGGCTGGCGGCTTAGTGTAGAGTACTTGCCTGGTGCATGGAAGATCCTGGGTTTGATTCACTTCATCACAAAAATAATTTTTAACACACACACTTGGAAAATGAGTCACCAAAAGATAGACAACATGGCCAAACTCCTACGACTCCAGCAGGTAAGACTTGTGAAGCCAAAGCTGAAGCCACATTACTCCAAAATAATTCTTTCATCCAAGCAGTTTGTCATATATAAATATATACACTATATGTATGTGATGCGTATGTATTATACACACACACATAAAATCTAAGCATTTCTCATTTCAGTTGAGCTGGTAGCCTCAACCAGCATAAAACTGTTCTATAGCTCCTTACAGAACAAGTAATTTTAAGGCATACACCTTTAATCCCAGTACTTGGGATGGAGAGGTAGTGTGAGGCCAGCTTGAGCTACATAGCAAGATCCAAACACAAAAACAAACATAAAAACAGAACTGTTTATAGGTCATGAGAGCTAGCATTGTAAGAAAAAGAGGAAGGAAGGAAGGAAGGAAGGAGGAAGGAAGGAAAGAGAGAGGAGAGGAGGAAACAATAGAACCCAATAATGGGCTCGATTCAATATAAAAGCAGAGGGCTCCAGTGGAGCATAGTGGTACAGGCCGGAAGACCAAGAGTTCAAGGCTAGCCTTGATTGCATAAGATGTTTAAGACCCATGTGGGAACCAGAAGGTCCTGTCTCAAAATCCAACAGACAAAAAAAAAAAAAAAGATAAGAAGCACCCAGCAGGCTGACTCCCTCTAAACAGATATGAACCAAATCTATAATGGTTCCACAGGGAAGGGGGAACCAGTTTATTTAACACTGGCTTTGAGAAGAAGAAGAAGAAGAAGAAGAAGAAGAAGAAGAAGAAGAAGAAGAAGAAGAAGAAGAAGAAGAAGAAGAAAAAGAAGAAGAAAAAGAAGAAGAAGAAGAATTGTGCTACACACTTGTAATCTCAGCATTTGGGAAGCAGAGGCAAGTGGATCAGGAAGTAAAGACCAGCCTCAACTAAGGTGACCATTTCAGAGCAGCTTGAGCAATAGGAGGCTCTCTCAAAATATAAAAAGAGAGAGAGGCTGGAGAGATGGAGTAGCAATTAAGAGTAAGCTGAGCACATCTTTAATCCCAGCACTCAGGAGGCAAAGGCAAGCAGATCACTGTGAGTTCAAGGCCAGCCTGGTCTCAAAAAAAACAAAAAACAAAAAAAAAAAGTAATTGTTGCTCTTCTAGTTAACCCAGGTTACATTCCCAAGAACTCACATAATAGCGCATGGTCATCTAGTTCTAGGGGGATCTAATGGCCTCCTCTGACTTTCAAGGGCACCAGACATGCATGTGATAAACACATACACGTGCAGGAAACATTCATACACATAAAATAAATACGTCTAAAAATGTAGTTAAATAAAGTAAAATCAAACTCAATCACACCGTGTCAAATTCGGGCAGGATTTTTAAAACCGCACAGCTCTTGGCTCGTGGTTCGCAGATAAGGAAGTGGAGGTCTTTAGCTTTTAGGCAAATGTTCTTGACTTTGCATCCCTTCACCCAACAGAAGGATCCAATGTCTGCTCTCTCACGAGACCATAACCTCAGGAACACAAAGACCACATCTTTCTCGCTTACCATGAGGGATGGGGAAAAAAGGGGGAGAATGGTTGAGTGAGATTTCCCAAGCTTAGGAATCACATTAACATCAGAATTGAGACTGAAGTCTGAACCCCTCGCTTCCATCCCAGTGTTCGTTCCCCCTTTCTCATTGTCAGTCTTCATTCATGTTCAGAAATAAAGTTGTGGTCATGTTGAGAAGCCCCTAACCAACTAACTAAAAAGCTGTTAGTTATTTCAAAAAAAAAATGTAAACATATCCTCAGATGATGAATATATATCACTCACTGAGTTTCAAAACAAATACATATTTTTTTTCATTCAATACAAGCTTTCCGAGCACCTGTTTGGCAAACTGATTTGTGTGCACATGCTGTTGGGGTATTAGGGTCATAAATATGTTATTTTCATTTCTAGATATTCTATAACAATACATTTTGTTTACAAATTAAAACTTCTTCAAAAGAACAATCTTTTTTTTTTAACTTAACTTTATTTATTTATTTTTATCATTCTTTTTTATTTTAATTTATGTGCATTGGTGTGAGGGTGTCAGATCTTGGAGTTACAGACAGTTGTGAGCTGCCATGTGGGTGCTGGGAATTGAACCCAGGTCCTTTGGAAGAGGAAGCAGTGCTCTTAACCACTGAGCCATCTCTCCAGCCCAGAACATCCTTTTTTTAATCTTTCTTCACTTGGTTATTTTTGTTTTGAGCACAGGATCATGTAAGGCCAGGGTAGCATAGAACACTATGGAGCTGACCCTGTCAATAAAGTCTTGATCCTCTGCCTCCACCTCCCAATCTTTTTTGTTTGTTTGAGTTTGATATAGGGTCTCACTCTAAAACCAAGGCTAGCCTAGAAGTCACTAAATAACCTAAGTTAGCCTTGAACTTGAAGCAGTCCTCCTGCCTCAGCCTTCCTGGGTGCTGGGGCAATATGCATGTACCGCCACATCTGGCTGATAGAACATTCTTTATATTCTGGACATTTTTTAAATCCCAATTAGCCAGATGTTGTGACACATGCCTACAGATCCAGGGAGTCTGTGGAAAGCCGATCACTTGAGGCCACGTTTGAGTCTAGCCTGAGCAAAACAGACAACAACGGAAGTTTCATAATAACAGCAGTAAATTTAGAACATCAGCTTTCAGTAAGACGTCAAAAGGTTCAGAAGACACTGACCTGTAATGTTGCTTTGAATGTAAAAACTGGGCCTGATAACCCCTCCCCCCCAAAAAATGTTTTAAACAGCCGGGCATGGTGGCGCACACCTTTAATCCCAGCACTCAGGAGGCAGAGGCAGGTGGATCACTTTGAGTTCGAGGCCAGCTTGGTCTACAAAACAAGTCCAGGACAGCTAAAGCTACACAGAGAAACCCTGTCTCAAAAAAAAAAAAAAACAAAAAAACAAAAAAAGAAAGGAAGGAAGAAAACATGATATCAACATCCACCTTTACTTTTTCCTCCTTTTTTTGAGTCAGTTGACAAGCCAAATTTTAACACATTCAGTGTGTTAAGTGTGGTGTGCTGATTTACAGACGCATTACAAAATGTCTACCCTGACCGAGCTAAATTACATTATCTGTCACTTGACACAGTTATCATGCGTGTGCTAAGAGTGCTTAAGACATTTCCTCTTAGGAATTTTCGAGTATGCAATGCATGCTCATTAACTGCGGTGACCATGTGTTAGGCCTCCAGAACCAGCCTTATAATCTCAAGCTTGTGCCCTTTGGCCAGCATCTCCTCGTTTCCCTGGTAACGGCCTTCCTACCCTCTGTTTCTATGAGTCGGACTTTTGCTGTTTACTTGGCCTTTGCTTTATGTTCCGTTGTGTTGTGTTTTTCTAAGAGAGGGTCTCACTAGGCAGTCCTGGGTGGCCTCTAGTACTCTCCCTGTAAATCTAGATTGGCCAGAAACTTGTCAAGTCCCCTGCCTCAGCCTGGAGTACAGGAATCATAGGAGTGTGCCCCAACCCAGGCTGAGTTTGACTTTTTTTTTTTAAGTTTATTTATCATGTATACGCTGTTTTGCCTGTGTGTCAGAGGAGGGCACCAGATCTCACCATAGATGGTTGTGAGCCACCATGTAGTTGCTGGGAATTGAACTCAGGACCTCTGGAACAGCAACCAGTGCTCTTAACCTCTGAGCCATCTCTCCAGCCCTGAGTTTGACTTCTTTTTGTGTGGTTGGTTGGTTGGTTGGTTTTGTCAAGACAGGGTTATTCAGTATAGCCCTGACTGTCCTGGAACTCGCTCTATAGACCAGGCTGGCCTCAAACTTACAGAGATCTGCCTGCCTCTGCTTCCCGAGCGCTGCGATTAAGGGTATACGCCACCACTGCTGGCTGAGTTTCCCTTCATTAGAGTCCATTTTTGTGGTGAATTTGTGCAGCATTTTCCCTGGCTAATTTTTTTCAGTGTGATAACCTCCATATTAATTCCTGTTGTCATAATTGGAGGATTCCCTTCCTTTTTCAAGCTGATGAAGCTTCATTTTATATATACATAAATTATATTATGTATATATGTATCGTATGTGTATATATAATTTCTACTGAATCAGGTAGATGCTTGTATTATATGTCACACTTTTTCTCCACTTACTTTTAGCTAATAAATTTTGATAAAATTCAAGTATTGAATCTTCTGCTTTGGTATTTTATTTCTGAGACAGGCTCTCACTCTGTTGTCTAATTGGTTTGGATCTCAATTTGTAGCCTATGCTAGTTGAAACCTTGCCACTAGCCCACTGCTTCAGCCTCCTAAATGTTGGGGCTACCAGTGTGAGCCCAGCATCTGTTCACTGTCTCCCTCCAATTTCACCTAGTGCCCTCATCTGTCCCCTTCCTAACTTCATACCCTCCTTTTGAATATTCATTTAACTTTATGTGTACTTTGCGTGTGCTGTAGGGGGAACACGTGAAGGGTTCCTACAAATCTGGTGGGTGGCACTAGCCCTCATTGTTCGTACTGGCTCACCTTCCTGGAGTCAGGACAAGGGCAGAGCTAAGTACATATCCCCAGTCAAGGGATGACATCAGGAGGGAGGGCCCTAGACTGAATAGTGTCGCAGACCACCCTGATGAGAAAAGGTAACACTCTGGTAAGACAGAACACCTCCCATTTGTCCCCTCCTCGTGGGCAAGGCAGATGGACAGTGCAGTGACTAGAAGCACCCAAGGGGTGACTGTGAGCCACAGTGTAAGTTGTGCATGAGCGATGAACCACGCCCTCAAGGGTCAGGAGCACTTGCTGCTCTTTCAGAGGACCTTGGTTTGGTTCCCAGCACCCCATGGGAGCTTCCAGCCGTCTGTCATCCCAATTCCTGGGGATCTGGTGTGGTGCACACACCTCCATGCCGGTAAATACTCGTGTACATAAAATAAAAATAAATAAATCTTAAGTGAAATAAAGTAAAAATAAATTATTACACCCAGCATATACCTTTTCTTCCTAGCACTGAAGAGGCAGAGGCAAGTGGATTACTGTGAGTTCAAGGCCAGCCTGCTCTACAGAGTGAGTCCCTTTGGTTAGTCAGGGCTACAGAATGGGACCCCTCTCCCAAAAAAAGTTATATATACATATGTATAGAAATATTACAAATAAATATTTGTATGTATATAAATCATATAAATTTTTTAAATAGTGATTTTTGCTTCCTTAGGCATGTATGTTTTTTGGTTTTGTTCTTCTTGTTGTTGTTGTTGTTTTGTTTTGTTTTAAAGATTTATTTATTTATTTATTTATTATGTATACAGTACTCTGCCTGCATGTACACCTGCAGGCCAGAAGAGGGCATCATATCACATTACAGATGGTTGTGAGCCACCATGTGATTGCTAGGAATTGAACTCAGGACCTCTGGAGCAGTAGTCAGTACCCTTAACCTCTGAGCCATCTCTCCAGCCCCGGCATGTATGTTTTTATGTGATGCTTACTACCACTGACCTGAGAGTTGCTTTTGCTGCGACCACAGTTTGCATATGTTATGTCTATTTTCATATGCCTCAAGATATTAACTTACCTTTTGATTTCTTCTTTGAATTTGTGCGAGAATGTGGCATGTACTTCTGAACTTTCCAATTTTCCTACTGTTACCAATTTCTAGTCTCATGTGATTGTTATTTCAATGTTGCAAACTCTGTTACAAGTTGACTTGTAGTGTAGCATGACAAATCCTGAAGTGCCTCCTGTGTTCACTCGAGGAAAACACGTATTCTCTGCTGGCAAGCAGGGTATTCTGTACATGTCTGTTCGTTTCATTTGGTCTAAAGTATGGTTCAAGTTGAGTGTTTCCTTATTGATTTTCTGTCTAGATGATTTATCCATTGTTGAGACTGGAGTACTGTGTCCTCTGCTGTGTGTTAGAGTCTATTTCACTCTTCAGATCAGCTAACATTTGCTTTAGAAATGTAGGCGCTGTGACGTTGGGAGCATCTATATTCACTTGTTATATCTCCTCGGTGGATTTACTCCATTGTCAGTATATAATGACTTTCTTGGTCTCTTTTTATACTTGATAAAATCTATTTTACCTGAAATAAACATAAGTATATCTGCTGTCTTGTTTGTTTGTTTGTTTGTTTGTTTCCATTTGCGTATACTTAACCTTCCTTTCATTTTCCATATATGCATGTTCCTAAGTCTTACGTAAATCTTTTGCAGGAAGACTATAGCTGGATCCTTTCTAATGCAGTCAGCATCTGCAGCAGCTCCTCTTCCTCCTCCTCCTTTTTTTTTTTTTTTTTTTTTTTTTTTTTTTGGTAACACTAAAGACTGAACCCAGGATTGTGCACATGCTAGGCAACCCATCACTACACTTGATGTCTTTTGACTGGATGATATAATCCATTTACATTTGGAGTAATTACTGCAAGGCAAACTCTTAATATTCCCTCCTGTTAGTTGCTCTTGGATGTTTTTTGATGGTGTGTTCCTTTCTTCCTGTGGTAGTATCTTCCTCTGAGATCGATGGTTTTCTCTAGAAGTATGCTTTGATTTCTTTTTCTTTTTTGTATTAACTGTATAGTTATGCATTTTTTGTACAAAACTAATTTACAGGCTAGGCTTGTAGCTCAGTGATAGCATGTGTTCTTAGCATGAGTGAGGCCCTGGATACAATGCCAACACACACACACACACACACACACACACACACACACACACACACACGCACGCACACGCGCATGCCAAGAAGTTACTACCAAGGTCCAATTTAAGCTGGTAACTACCCTACTTTGAGCATATATGTATCAGTTAGCTTTCTGTCGCCATAACAAAATACCTGATATAGGGGTTGGAGAGATGACTCAGCGGTCAAGAGCACTTGCTGTTCTTGGAGAGAATATAGGTTCGTTTCCTAGCACACGCATAGCAGTAACTCCAGTTTCAGGGGGTTCCCCCACCCTCTTCTAGCCTTGGCAGGCATGTGCCTGGTAGATACACAAAGAATCAAACAAAACATTCACACTTATAAAGTAAAAATAAATTTAACAATTTTCTTCAATAGCTATGAGACTTAACTTTTAAGAAGGTTGTCTAAAAGCCAGGTGTGGTGTTAAACACCTTTAATCCCAGCACTTGAGAGCGAGAGTCAGGCAGATCTCTCAATCTACAGCCAGCCTGGTCTACAGAGTGAGATCCAGGCTAGCCAGGGCTACACCAAGAAATCCTGTCTCAGAAGAAGAAAGAGGAGGCTATTCACGGGGATAATCTGATTGTTGAGGCTTAGTGTAAATGCCTGGTCAGCACAGCATAGCCTGAACCTCTGAGCTCAAGCCGTCCTCATACCTCAGCTTTCCAAGTAGCTGAAATGATAGGCAGGCACCTTGGCTTTTGGCTATATTCTTTTAAATAGAATATGGAAAATGGCAACACTGCCGGGCGTGGTGGTGCATGCCTTTAATCCCAGCACTCAGGAGGCAGAGGCAGGCAGATTGCTGTGAGTTCGAGGCCAGCCTGGTCTACAAAGTGAGTCCAGGACAGCCAAGGCTTTTGGTCATTTACACCATGGTGCAAGTTAGCTTCCGCGAAGGGACACTTGGCTTCTTGACTGGACAGAAGTGCAGAGAACTTGAGAGCATTCCTTAGCTTTTCAATGTATCAGGGGGAACATTTCAGGGCAGAATTAATCACAGTAAGAAGGAAGCAGAAAAGCAGGAAGCAGGCGAGAAGGCATCATGTGTTTTACAGTTCTGCTCTCTGGTGACCGAAATAAAGCCATGGCCAAGGCCAAAAGTCTATCGTGTGGGGCTGGAGAGAAGGCTCAGTGGTTAAGAGCGCCGCCTGCTTTTCCTTAGAGGTCCTGAGTTCAATCCCCAGCAACCACATGGTGGCTCACAACCATCTATAATGTGACCTGATACCCTCTTCTGCAGATAAAGCACTCATATGCAATAAATAAAATAAACAAATCTTTATAAAAAAAATCAAAAGTCTATCGTGTTCTGAACAGCAAGGGAGTCCGACTTCAAAAGCAAACCCAAATAGCTCTCTGTTCCTCTGAAAGGATGCTCAGCATCCCGATTTCTCCTCTCGGCATCCTGTCTCCACTACGTGGCTCTGCTTTCAGACAGGGCGCTGTGCCTCCATTTCTCTGTGGCCCAAAGACCACAGTTTTAGACACTACCCATTCCAAGTTGTGCACTTCTGATTTTTTCTTTCCTCTGCTGACCTCATTAAGCAGGGTGGAAGGCAGTTTTTCCTAGTCTATTAAGACTTCAATAAAATCATGCGCCTCTAGTTAACTGGAATAGTATTCACATTTAGCCCTGCATATTAATTGGCTGATAAGGAGATGATAAAGCTACTTTTCTCTGCAGGTGTACCAATCAATTTCAATGAAACAGAAAAAAAAAAATGAGTTCTTTTCTTGTTGCATCTGAAATTAAAAAGTGATTTATATTTTCTAATAAAGTGGTTTGCATTGATCCCCTTCTGAAAATGTGCGGTTTCATTTGTGCCCATTTAAATTATAATAGTTTCCGTTTGTAAAAGAATGATTTTCCAATATCAGCTCTGGTTTCCCATTGATGATTAACTTTAATATGGATTTGAAGGGGGAATGTTTGCAGGGGTCGGGGGGGGGGGGCTGGGGACAAGCCATCCAGAGCCTCCATGCCCCTCAAAATGAAAAAGTCCTTGCTACTTTTTTTTTCCTTGCTACTTTTAATAATCACAATATCTGCAGGATGCTTTTCATAAAAACAGTATTGTCAAAGCAAGTTACACTTCCCCCCAAAGAAACCCATTTTTCTATTTTACAAGTTTCCATCTGACATAGAATTTTATGCCTGTGCTGACTGTTTCCCATTTCTGTTGTGTCAGCCTTCCTGCAGGGCAGATGTAGGAAGGAGGAGACTTCGGGTTTTGTGGAGGGGGGGGTTGTTTTGCGTTGTATTTATGCCCATTGTCACCAATAGCAAATTCTTACCTAGAAATGCTTGCAGAATCTTGTTGCTACCAGCTGAATTCTGTCTGTGTGAAAAGAGACAGACTTGTGGCATCTGGGGTCTACTCAGCCGTGATGGGAAGAATAGTGTGCAGTTACAGTGGGCTATCAGCAGACTAGTGACAGGCCTCCACCTCTCTGTCACCCAGAAGCACCTAGATTCCTACTCAGCCTGCACACAGGTGTTGAGAGAGTCTATAGTGCCCAGTGTGGCACAGCTACCACCGCAGCACAGGAAGCAGTAACCGTGGGATCAGGAGTTCAAGGTCATCTTCAACTATGTCAAAAGTTCAAGACCAGGCTGGGTTACCTGAGACCCTGTTAGGTGGACAGGAGGGGGGAAGGGGAGGACAGAGATACAGAGAGAGGGGAAGAGGAGACTGTAGATTCAGGTGTGGTGGGCCATGGCTATAAGCTCAGCACTTTGGAGGTAAAGACAGAGAACTGTGAGTTTGAGGCCAACCTGGGCTAAATAAGCAAAACCTTGTCTCAAAAAAAAAAAAATTAAAAACAAGCCACATTTAAAACAAGAGCCAGGAATGTTGTTTGGCTAATCACATGGGAGATAAATATTAGCTGAGGGAAGGACTTGTGTAAGATGAGGAGGGGAATAGATAGATGGAGAAATAAATATATATATATATATATATATATATATATATATATATATATATATATATACACACACACACACACACACACACACACACACACACACACATTACAATTTAAATCAACTCTACACTATACTATTTCCGTCCAAGTATTGCAGTACCTGAACATTTCATAGTAGACCCAGGTGGCATCATCTGGATTAAATATTAAAGTCTAACCAATTGCGTCATTGCCTAATTTTTCAGCTAGTATTCCCTAGTAGATGATTCTAAATGAGCAAGCACCAACATAATTGGGAGGGGGGATGTCCCCTCTCAACTATTCTGGCCTATGTGTGTTCTGAACCACTATCCCAATGTTTTCCACTCATCCACCAGGAGGGTCCTCAGGAATTCCATGAGAATTTTTTTAACCACAAAAGCAAATAACACTGTGAGTGATGTAGTCTCTTCTTCCTTGAGAAAGATTGCTGGTGGCACCTTGCTGGGCAGCCTCTGAGCTTTTGTGATGAAATCATTCCCTCCAGCCCCCGGAGGACACGTACACCACCTGTAGACCAGCTTCAAGGAGGAGGATCTGACCTGATTCAAATTTCCATCTTGTGCTCTTACAGCTGGGTATTGAATGGCCCCAAAGCTACATGTGTTAAAAACGTGTCAAGAGGCACTGTGGTCCTTTAGGGGTTGGGCTGGGTTTCATATCACTGGGCACAAGTCCTGAAGGGAATGAAATATGACATCTTCTGTTGTATCTCTGTTTTTATCTCTGTGTCTCTGTCTGTGTCTGTCTGTCTGTCTCTCTCTCTCTCTCTCTGTCTGTCTCTGTCTGTCTGTCTGTCTGTCTCTCTCTCTCTCTACCTCCTGGCCAATGGAAAACTTCAAAACTATAAACCCAAATATACCTTTCTCTAAATAATCATCTCAGGTGTTTCATTATGGGAGCAGAAACTTCAAACACCTGGTGAGAAACCTCAATATCCTCTTACCTAGTCCCACCTCATTGTGGCCAGAGTATTCACTCCTCGATGCCATCATCCTTCACACTAAAAACCATGGCTTAATAGGGTCAGTATGGAGGCCAGAGTATTACTCAGAGAAAGAGCATGTATGTATCACACATGAAATCATGAGGTCATTCTCAGCATGGTGAAACTTCTGACCGCGTCTCCAGCATCCTGTCACACCCATGCCTGTCTCTCACTCAGAGTGTGATCCTGAGAGAGCTGGCCCCAAAACTCATCTGCCAAGTAGCAACAGGAACAAGGTAGAGATGCCCTCAGCCCTTGACACCTGGGGCGGCAGGAGAGCTGGCCCTGGGGCCATGAAAGCAGGAGAGCTGGCCCTGTCCCCCACCTGCTGCAGCCCTCAGGAAAGCACGTCCTGTATCTTGCCTGGGCAGCATAGTACAGCTGACCCTGGATGTGGGGGGGGGGTGCAGATGAGATGTCATCCTCCCCTCCTTTGACCCTTGCCATTTATGACAGGAGGAAGAGCTGGCCACAGGGTTATGACAGTGGGAGCACTATCCCTGTCCCTCACTGGATGAGACTCAGGGAAGTGGGTCCTGCATCTCACCTGTACAGCAGGGTACAGCTGGCCCTGATTTCAGGGGCTGTAGGTAAGCTGGCCCAAGGGCATGGGACCAGGAGAGTGGCAGGCTGAGCAGCTCAAATACCTCTCAGGCTTTGAATTGGCCAAACCTATCAGTGAACTGCTGGAGTGCATGAAAGGGCCAGTCCTACAGATCCAAAACTACAAGATCTCCAGGACACAGGGCAACAGCAGGATATCAAAGAAAAGTCCCAGTGAGGTTCCAGGATTGATAGAGTAACAGAAGCCAGAGGCCTCGAACCAGACCAATGAGTCATTGCAGTGAGCGTTTGCAAGCAAAGAAGTGTGGACAAAGGGGTATACTGTGGGACACACTGTGACACACTACAGCTTCCACCATGAGATTTTTTTTTCTCTGTTAAATGGGGAGCTTGCAAGGGTGGAGGGTGGGTATGAGAGGAGAAGGAAATAAGTGGGATTGGGGTGCATGATGTAAAATTCACAAAGAACCAATAAAGTTTTTCTAAAAATTGAGGTCACGGGGGGGGGGGGGAACCGACTGGAAAGATAGTTAAGAGTACTGTCTGCTCTTCCTAAGGTCCTGAGTTCAATTCCCAGCAACCACATGGTGGCTCACAGCCATCTATAATGAGGTCTGGTACCCTCTTCTGGTGCACAGGCATACATACAGGCAGAACATTGTATATATAATAAATAAATCTTTCTTTTTATTGAGATAGGGAGCAGTTTGGTGCCAGGTATCGAACTTGGAATTTATAAATGCCAAACACATACTGTGTCACTGTATTACACCCCCAAGAAGAAGAAGGAGGAGGAGGAGAAGTAAGAGATGGAGGAGGAGATTTCCTTTGGCCCGTTGGCAGTTTCAGAGGATTTGATCCATGATCACTCAGCTCCATTGCTCCTGGGCCTATGGTTAGTCAGAACATCATGGCAGACGCCACAGAGTGATAGCAACCATGATGGACAGGAGGCAGAAAGAGACAGGAAGAGGCCAAGGAACAAGGTATGTCTTTCCATGGTACAGCCCAAAGAACCTAATTCCCGCAACTAGGTCCCACCTCCAACTTCCTACCACCTCCCATTAATGCCATTCATAGTATGAATTCAGTGTCGTGTCGTTGTGGTGGTTTGAATGAAAATGGTTCCCATGGACTCATAGGGAGTCACACTGTTGGGGGTGTGGCCTTGCTGGAGTGGGTGTGGCCTTCTTGTAGGAAGTGTGTCTCTGGGGGTGGGCTTTGAGGCCTCAGATGCTCAAGCCAGGCCTCATGTCTCCTCTCTCTTCCTGCTGCCTGCTGATCCAGATATTGAACTCTAAGCTACCTCTCTAGCGCCATGTCTGCCTGCGTGCTGCCCTGATGATAATGAACTAAACCTCTGAACTGTAAACCAGCCCCCATGAAATGTTTTCCTTTATAAGAGTTGCCATGCTCATGGTGTCTCTTTACAGCACTTGAAATCCAAGACACTCTGAGCTTGCCTTCTGATCATGATGTTTCATCGCAGCAATAGAAATCCTCACTAAGGCAGCCTTCCAATGGGATGAAAAGACGGCTCAGAGGTTAGGAGCACTGGCTTCTCTTCCAGAAGTCCTGAGTTCAATTCTCAGCAACCACATGGCGGCTCATTACCATGTAGAATGAAATCCGGTGTCCTCTCTGGCCTGTAGGTATACATGCAGGCAGAACTCTGCATGCATAAATAAATAAATCTTGAAGACGAGGAGGAGGAGGAAGAAGAAGAAGAAGAAGAAGAAGAAGAAGAAGAAGAAGAAGAAGAAGACAGCCCTCCCTATCCTGTCACTTCACAGAAGCCCTTCTTCTAAGGCAGCAAAGACTTGAGCACATGAGCCCTTTGGCAGAACACTTGAAATCCAAACCCTGGTTGCCTCAAAGGAGGCCACTTAATACCCAGGCAGGTGGCAGGTGACTGGTTGGTCATTACCTGGTCATAATCATAGCTCAGAACAGACCTTCGGCAAGCTCTTCACATGAAAGGCTGGAGGGCTGGGGGGGGGGGGGGGTGGAGCACAATCCAAGAGGCAGTTAGTGGATGCTGAACGCTAACAACTGAGCTGATCACAGAGGGCCACTGCTGCTGGCAATCCCGAAATTTGGCAAGCTGAAACAAAAAAATCAACCTGGAGTTCTGGGCCAGCCTAGACCACACAGCAAGACCCTGTCTCAAAAAACTCATCAGCTGGCATGTAACTAATAATAGAGGGCTTACCTGGCATGCATAAGGCCCTGCGGGCGGTACGGGCACTGAGCACAACAGACTCGGGTGAGTAGTAGTAGACCCCCCGCCCCAGCTTCAGACACAAAGTGGCCAGCCTATAGATAACTCTGAATCCTCAGTTTCTGCCTGTCTTGAAACCCAATCTATGCAGTGTCTTGGGTAGCTGTCTTCTCCACATCCCTGGGTGTTCCTAAAATGACCCATACTTCCTATCCTGTCTGCGCCTGCTCAGCACAGTTAAGGAACGTGCTAACAAGCTATCTCCTGGGACTCCAAAGGAGACACCTTTGGCCAACTGGATTCCAGAACTTTCTGGATGGCTTTGGAACGCCCCCAGAATCCCTCTCTGAGAATCTGCAAGGCATCCACGGGTGACTGGCAGGCTGGCCTGCATTCCTTTGCCTCTCCTGCCCTCTAGTGCTCAGTCCCTATGCTGAGCTTTATACACTGTTTTGCTACTGAGTTTTTTTTTTTTTTTTTTTTTTTTAATTTATTCTTGTTACATCTCAATGGTTATCCCGTCCCTTGTATCCTCCCATTCTTCCCTCCCTCCCATTTTCCCCTTATTCCCTTCCCCTATGATTGTTCCTGAGGGGGATTACCTCCCCCTGTATATGCTCATAGGGTATCAAGTCTCTTCTTGGTTGCTACTGAGTTTCACAATCCAACACCTGGCAAGAAATTTCTTGCAAATGTATCCAATACTTGGTGGAAATTCATCTGTCTTTATATGGACATTATATATACATTTTATATGTAAATTTAAAATACCTTTAGGCTGGGCTTATAGTTAAGTGGTAGGAGCTCTTGTCCAGAATATACAAGACCCCAAGTTTGATCGCCCAGCACAATGATAATAAACTTTCCTGTACATTCATCTATCAGATTGTTTTTAAGATTTATTTATTTATTTGTACAGTATTCTGCCTACATGTATGACTGCATGCCGGAAGAAGGCACAATATCTCATTATAGATGGTTGTGAGTTACCATGTAGTTGCTGGGAATTGAACGCAGGACCTTTGGAAGAACAGACAGTAGTCTCAACCTCTGAGCTGTCTCTCCAGGCCCCATCTATCAGATATATATTGAATGCCTACTTCTACAAGATAGACTCTCTTCACAAGGATCACAAGTTCAAGACCAGCTTGGTCTATATAGTCAGTTCCAGGCTACTTTGGGCTATAATATGAGAACCTGTTCTTAAACGTGTGTGTGTGTGTGTGTGTGTGTGTTGCATTTTTTTTTTTAATATTTATTTATTTGTTAGGTCTACAGCATTTTGTCTGCATGTACACCTGCATGCCAGAAGAGGGTATCAGATCTCATTATAGATGGTTGTGAGCCGTCATGTGGTTGCTGGGTATTGAACTTGGGACCTTTGGAAGAGCAAGCAGCGCTCTTAACCTCTGAGCCATCTCTCCAGCCCCCGTGTCTTCCATTTTAAGTAATAAAAAATGCAGCTTTTGTCTTCATGCAGCCCTAGCTAGAGAGACTAATAATAAAGGTTATAGAGCTAAGTTTACAGTGTAGCTGATAGTGCTACAAAGGATACAGGCAATGAATACCCTAGAGAGATCTGAAAAGCATCCTGGGAAAATGAGGGTGAAAAATATGAAGGATGGGCCGGGTGTGGTGGTGCGTGCCTTTAATCCCAGCACTTGGGAGGCAAAGGCAGGAGGATCGCTGTGAGTTTGAGGCCAGCCTGGTCTACAAAACGAGTCCAGGACAGCCAAGGCTAACATGGAGAAATCCTGTCTCAAAAACCCAAAAATAAGAAGAAGGAGGAGGAAGATGAGGAGGAGGAGGAGGAAGGACTAGAGGTATGATGGCAAAAAGCAAGGGAGTTATCAAGTCAAGACCTCTGTGTCCAGGGAGAGTGGGGTGAGTCTGAAGAAGGGAGCACAGATTGTGTAGCTAGAATGTCAAACACAGGAGTCTGAGGTGAAGGGAGTACAGACTGAAGGACTGCAGGCTGTCTTCATGTGGTCCTGTAAGCGTAAGGTTACTGTGTAATTCAAATGCTGATTTCTGCCCTCACCACCACCACCCACCCACACCCATGGCCCCCATGACCGCCCCCACCCCTGCAAATCTGGTTGCAATCCTTGTTCTGAGAATCTCCTGTCTTAATGTTGTGTAAACGCTGCTCCCCAATTGTCCCCTGGTATGCCAGTAAAACAGCTTACAGCCAATCGCTGAGCAGGAAAAAGAATAAGGCTGGACTTCCTGCCAGCCAGGGGAAGAAGAATGAAAAGAGAAAGTAGCAGATTCAGCCGTGGGAAAGGAGCAGGAAAGTTTAGGAGAGAGAGAGCTGGGACAGAAAAAGCTACCAAGTGCAAGTATCTCTGGGATGTACGCTGGGAGGGAGCCAAATTGGCATAGAGGGTTAAGAACAGATTAATAGCTGCTTAGTTCTTGTGCTGTGAAGCTTGTTTAAATAATATAATAGAGTCTCAATTATTTGTGTGATAGCCGGGTTAAGAGAGAAACTGAGAAACAAATCCTTTTATTAAAATAACTTTAGCAGGCTCCTGCTGATCACATTAGAAATTTAGTCTTTGTTAAGATGAATCATTCGTATTTCCTTTCTCCCTTCCTAACCTCCTTCTCCCCTTTTTCCCTTGCTCGCTCTCTTCTTCCTTCATCCCTTCCATCTGGTTGTATACCCTAGCTTCTCATTGTGATCACCTGATCAAAACCCCAGCCAGGGTGAGGGCCAGCATGTGTGTGTGTGTGTGTGTGTGTGTGTGTGTGTGTGTGTGTGTGTGTGTGTGTGTGTGTTTTTAAAGGTTCCCCCAGGTGATTCCAGTGTGTGGCCAGTAAGAGCAGCCCCCAAGCGGAGCCTTCTGGAGACCTAAGAAAGCTTGAATTGCTGTTCCCTTGCCTCTTCTTCCCTCTAAGTCTGCTCCTAAGTCTGCTCTCCAAACCTGCAGACAGGTGTTACCTCCAAAGACGAGTTTCCCCCAACCCTGACTCTCCATCAGGTAGCTGCAGTTCTGAAACAGAGCACTGAGGGCGCTGGAATCCCTCAGGCAGCATCAAAGTCCTACATGGAGGGCAAGGAGATGTGTAGGCAACAATGCCCAGCCAGAGGACACTGAAAAATCCCACAGCCTTCTGGTCTTATTAACCTATGCCTGGCAGGCGCCAGGTGCCAGGCTCGCCCATATTCCAACCCGCCCCACCCCTTCACCATCTCATTTCTCTGTTCTGTCCCCTAGGTGGTGCTAAAGAGCAGCGAGCCTGGTTTCTGTATTGTACTTTGAGATAAGGCTTCCATTTGGAAAAGATCCCGCTGTTAACAGGTGGAAGAGGGATTGAAGCTGGACCATAGCGTCAGAGGAGAGCAGATCGAGGCCGTTCGTAATGTAGTTCCGGTGAGAGAAGACGAGGCCATGGCCTCTGAGACAGTAGCAAAGAAAGAGACTGTAGAGAGAGCGATGGCTTCGTGTTGGCTTGCTTGAAGAGGAGAGGGGTAAGTCAGGGATGTTTTTAGATTCTTGTTCGAATAAACAGATGGTAGTCAGAGTCAGTTCCTGTGACAGGGAACAGAGGAACAGATGTCAGGGGCGGAGAAAAAGAAAAGTACGAGTGTGATTATGAACAAATTCAGAATACTGTGCCATGAGAAACCGATCTCTGTACCCAGTTATGCAATAAATACTCCAGGCGTGATAGCAGACGCCTGGAATCCCAGTGCTTGGGGGAATAGGTGCAGGGAAATCAAGTTCAAGGTCAGCCTTGGATACAAGGACGCCTGAGTTAGAGACCCTGTTTCTATAGCACACACATCCACACCTGCATGAGCTCTTAGTAGGTATCAGGCACAAGTTTAGGCTTTTCTTCTTACAGAACCTAGATTGTAGCTCATCCCCTGGGCTCTGGGTAGAACCCTGCCTACCTCTGCTAGCCAGTTGAAAATCAAACCAGGATTTAACTGGTTCGTTGTAAGCGCTGGCCACACAAGGGGCAGTGGACTCAGTGTTCCCCTTGACTCAAAGATTTCCCGTCTCTGGGGAGTTTGTATGTTTTCTCTGGGGAGTGTGTATGTTTCTCTTGTTTTCTTTTCAGCCCCAAGTTCATGATCCTCCTGCCGTAAGTCTTCCGAGTGGTAGGATTATATATAGGACACAAAGCTCAGCAGAAGATTTCATTTCTGACCTGTTCTTGCTCTGGTTGCCTTGCCAAAGTAACCTTCTCCTGACCAAAAAAAAAAAAAGCAAAACAAAAAAACAGAGTCCCAGGACAGCCAGGGCCATTACACAGGGAAACTTAGTTCAAAACAAAACAAAACAAAAAACCCAACAACAACAACCCAAAAAACATGTGCCTGATGGGAATGGAACCTAGAATCCACATTGTCCTGAGACAGCTCAGTAAAACTGTTCAGGTCAGTAGGAAGGAAATGCATTGTCCTTGTCCTGTTGTCCATTCCCTGGACAGCTGCACAGGAAACATTTCTCCCTGCAAGTCCACAGACCTTCACACTCAAGGGCTTTGAGGCAGGAATGATGCTAGGCTGTGACTGCAGCACTTTGGAAGCTGGCACAGAAGGACAGTAAGTTCCAGACTAGCCTGTGGTACAGAGTAAGACGCTGACCTTAAAAAAAAAGAAGAAAGCCGGGTGTGGTGGCGTACGCCTTTAATCCCAGCACTCGGGAAGCAGAGGCAGGTGGATCACTGTGAGTTCAAGGCCAGCCTGGTCTACAAAAGGGAGTCCAGGATAGCCAAGGAAGCAGAGGCAGGTGGATCACTGTGAGTTCGAGGCCAGCCTGGTCTACAAAAGGGAGTCCAGGATAGCCAAGGACTGTTAAACAGAGAAACTCTGTCTCGAAAAACATTTTTTTAAAAAGGGGGGGGGGGGGCTGGAGAGATGGCTCAGAGGTTAAGAGCACTGGCTGGTCTTCCAAAGGTCCTGAGTTCAATTCCCAGCAACAACAAGGTGGCTCACAACCATCTATAGTGAGATCTGGTGTTCTCTTCTGTAACAAAACACTGTATATATAATAAATAAATAAAACTTTAAAAAAAAAAAAAAAAAAAGCTCTGAGTCCTTACATAGCAGCAAAATCAAAGAACCAAAATGGCAAAGAGAGGCGTGTAGAAACCATCCAACCAGTCTTTCCCAGAGTGAATTCCGTGTAGCGCCACCTCCTAAAGAGGACAAAAACGTGATGTCTAATACCAGCATTTTAAGATGTTGGAGGACCACCTGTGATTTGTTGAACCTCTTAGAACTTCAAAGTATATACAAAGATATTAACGTATCTAAAACTTGCTAAAGAACCTCCTTAATTCTATGGACCACATGTGACCAGACTCACTTAACCATCCAGCCCTTTCCTTTTAATGTGCCTGGAAACATGTCCTTATAAAGATATACATGTATAAGCCAGGCACAGTGGTGGAATTTGAGAGATGAGATGGGAAGATCAGGAGTTCAAGGTCATCCTCAGCCACAGAGGGAGCTTGAGGCTAGCCTAGGCCACATGAAACACTGTCTCAAAAAAACAAAAACAAAAACAAAAACAAAAACAAAAAACAAGCCCAGGAATGGTGGCATAAGCAGAGACAGATCTCTGAGCTTGAGGCCAGCTTGGTCTACATAGTAAGTTCCAGGATTCCGGGGTACATAGTGAGAACCTGTCTCAAAAAAAAACAAAAAAACAAAAACAAAAACAAAAAAGAAAGAAAGACAGACAAATACATACACTTACATTGACGTAACAATAGCCATATTTTATTCTCTTTGTTTTATTTATTCCTAAAACAACCTTCTTATTATAGAACCTTATTATATTTGTATGTATTGTAGTTTAAATTATGAATGTCTTCCCCAAGGCTTAAACATTGAAGGCATAGACCCCAGTGGTCGCACTACTGGAAGGCCATGAGGACTTAGGTGTACTGTTGTTGAAGGAGGTAGGCCATTGGAGATGGTAGGCGGGTGTCTGCCACTCTCAGTCTCCTTGCTCTCCCCCTCTCTCCCTACCACCAGCTGCCATAAAGTGAGCAGAGTTGCTCTTAGGTGTTCGGCCTCACCACAGGCCCAGAAACAAAAGCCAAGTGACCAGGGGCTGAAACCTCTGAAACAGTGGACCATTATAAGTCTTTCTACCTTTCCATTAATTTTCTTTTTCTTTTGATACAGGGTTTCACTTTGTAGCCCAGGCTGGCCCTATGCTTAAGGTTCTCCGGCCTCATCCTACTAGGTTGTGGCAGTATACACACGTCACCATTCCCAGATTTCCTTAAATATCATGTCACAGTTACAGAAAGCTGACTCACACACACACAATTTAACTGATGAGAAAATGAGGCTCAGCTGGGTGGTGGTAGCAGCGCACGCCTTCGATCCCAGCACTTGGGAGACAGAGGCAGGTAGATCTTTGGGTTCAAGGCCAGCCTAGTCTACAGCGTGAGTTCCAGGACAGCCAGGGCTACACAGAGAAACTGTCTCGGGAGAAGAAGAAAGAAAAACAAAAGAGCTGGAGAGATGGCTCAGAAGCTAAGAGCACTGTCTGCTCTTCCAGAGGTCCCAAGTTCAATTCCCAGCAACCACATGGTTCTCATAACCATCTATACTGGGATCTGATGGCCTCTTCTGACATACATGTGTATATGAAAGCAGAGCACTTGCCATATTCATGAAATAAATAAATCTTTAAAAAAGGAAGGAAGGAAGGAAGAAAGAAAGAAGAAGGAAAGAAAGAAAGAAAAGAAGGAAGGTTCGAACACTTCCTCCAAAGCAATCAAGATGATAAGTAGTGACAGAGCTCAATACACAGCACCAAAGTATGGCAGCTGGTAGACCACAGTAGGCTACTCCAAAAATGCCTGTTTGGCATAAGTATTATTTTGGGAAACAGCAGGCAGCTCTGCAAACAGGAGCAGAAGTTCCCCCGCCATGACAGAAGTCCACAGACAATGACACAGAGGAGCTCTGCATGGGTGACGGTTCTTCATCTTTGTACCTGGAAGAAAGGAGGGCTGATCAGCAGACTCTCAACAGTAAAGAATGCTCGGCTCCAACCCGCCCTGCAAACGTTGTTCTTGTCTGCCCTCTTTTCCTAACCGTCTCCCCATAACCAGCCTTTCCCACACCCTTCCTACTGCTCCAGCAAACAAAGGAGCTCAGCCTTGAAGTTTACACTACCCCTTTGATATTTAGTGTATGGTTTTACTCTTTTTTGTTTGTTTGTTTGTTTGTTTTTCGAGACAGGGTTTCTCTGTGTAGCCTTGGCTGTCCTGGACTCGCTTTGTAGTCCAGGCTGGCCTCGAACTCACAGCGATCCACGTGCCTCTACCTCCCGAGTGCTGGGATTAAAGGCATGCGCCACCACCGCCTGGCTTGTTTGTTTTTCAAGACAGGGTTTTTCTGTGTAGCCCTGGCTGTCCTGGACTCAGTCTGTAGACGAGGCTGGCCTCGAACTCACAGAGATCCACCTGCCTCTGCCTCTGGAGTGCTGGGATTAAAGGCGTGTGCTACCATGCCCGGCTATGATTTTACTCTTTAAGACTTCTTTAAGTGGCTTTCCATGCATGCAGGAGGGATGTGTTAATCAGTTTGTTTGATTTGCTCTTGTTGATCTGTCTTTTGTAACAGGGAACCCCCACTAAGAACCATAGAAGACAGACAAAAATTCTACAAAGAAGTAACCATGGTTTGAATACAAATTCCTATGCATTTGTCTGCCCAACTTCCAATCTAGCCAAATCCTCTCCCGTAATAAATGGAATAGGGCCACAGTGCCCTGCCCGCCCGGCCCCCACCTCCCCCCCCCGCCCCCCGTAAAAAAAAATGCAGTCTCAAATATTTAAATGCACTCAAAATAAGAAACTCACTGTTTCTCAAAATAGCACATTTCATTATTAAATATCTTTAAATATTTAGAAAGTTCTTCATATTTAATTGAAATCTGACTTTATGTACCTTCTATTCATTATTTCTCGGTTTCAACTCAGAGATGTTGCACATTAAGCCTGACATTTCTATAAAGGCACAATTCAAATATTTGAAGACAATCACTTTATCTACTTTCAAACAGATAACCAAACTATAATTAATGTTTTAGAAACAACCTGTAGTCTGTGCGTAGACTGAGGCTTGATCCAGGTCCTCGAAATATTTTTGTCTAATCACACTGTCATAGAAGTTTCCTTAATTTCCACAACAACACAAAGAGATTTGTTTTGGTTTTAGTTTTGGGTTTATTTATTTATTTTGTATCCTGTAAGGGAGGGAGGAAGATAAAGCTTGAGAGAAAATGTATATTTGTGTACAGAAGGGTGGATTCGTCACTTTTCCATTGCTGTGATAGAACACCATGGTCAAGGCTCATGGGGAAAAAAAAAGATTGTTTGGGCCTATGTTTCCAGAGGGTTAAGAGTCTATTCTTTGGGGGAGGGGTAAAATTACTTTAAATATTTACGTACTTTCATTTTAGGTATAGGAGGATTTTGCCTGCACAGGTCTGTGTACCACATGCAAGCCTGGTGCCCACAGAAGCCAGAAGAGGCCATCAGATCCCCTGGAACTAAAGTTATGGATGGTTGTGAAACAAGAGCAGCAAGTGGTCTTCACCACTGAGCCATTTCTCCTGACCCAAAAGTCTGTCTTTATGAGGACTGTGTGTCAACAGGAGCAGGAAGCTGAGAGATCACATCTTTAACAGCAAGCACAAAGCAGAAAGAGTGAGCTGGGAGAACGGTGAGGCTCTTAGCTCTCAAAGCTCGCCCCTAGTGAAGTACTCCCTCCAGCAAGGCTGTCTCCTAATGTCCTCAGCACACCACCAACAGCTGACACAAGTGCTCAAATGTCTGTGCCTCTGGGAGACATTTCTCATTTAAATGAACTTTGCAGGGCAGGGCATGAGTGTGTGTGTCTATGTGTCTGTGTGTGTCTATGTGTGTGTATATATCTTGTGTGCATGTGTATGTGGCTGTGTGCAAAGCACACATGTATTTGATGCTCTGCAATTTTTAAAAAGACAGGAGAACCTCACACGATTCAGCCATTAGCATTCCCTTGTGGAGGGGGTAGGGAGCTCACTAGGCAGCTCAGGAGCTGCACCCTGCTCCTCCTGAGGCGTATCAGAAGTTAATGGTTCCTGGGGATTTTTCTTTGATGGTATAGTCACTTGTAAGTTGCTGTGATAAAACACTGACCAAAAGCAACTTTGGAGAGGAAAGGGTTTATTTCATTTTATAGGTTGCTGTAGCCAAGCTTTTGGCTGCTTTATCAGGTTCTTTTTCCTACCTCCCTACACCAGCCCTATCTCTTCCAACCCCTGAATACTAGGTAGGAGAGAAAGAAGTTTATATGGAAAAGGGGGCATCAGTATTGTTAGACTATGTCCTACTCATTGGGACAGCTAGTTCCTTAGGACAAGTTTCATCTTTATTTTCAGGACATCTCCAACCAGCAACCAGACATTCAGCAAACAGCAAGCAACAACAGCAGCAGAAGCAAACAGGAACAGCAGCAGGGAGAGCAGCCACTGCCACAGGCATTTTAGGTGCTCTTGGATTTATACCCAGAATTCCATATGTAAACTATCTGCAGCTGGCAAAAATCACATTTCTGCCAGAGCACGAGACAAACTATAGTTAGCTGCTGTGGTCAGTCTGAAGCGACTCCATATCCCCTCACATACCTGAAATTAAAAGAAAAACAGTGGCCCATAACATTTCTGGGTTTTGAGAGAAACCAAAAATCCTCACATCATTGAGGAAAGCGGAGGCAGGAACTCAAAAAAGCAGCTTAAAGCAGAGATCAGTAATGGAATGCTACTTTCTCGCTACCAGCTACTTGTTTTAAACCTATGTCCCCTCGCCTAAGGATCGTACTGCCCACAACAGGGGAGAGGGGTCCTTCCTGCAACTACTATCAATCAAGGAAATACCTTCACAGACATTGTCACAGGCAATTCTTCAACTGGGTTTCACCCCAGGTGCATCAAGTTGACAACCAACAGTAACCAGCACAGTCATGCTCCTGTGAATAACCCTCGCCAAGCTAGACTTGGTGGAATCTTTTCTTTGTTTTGTCATAGCATCCTATCTAGAGTGCATAAATATTATTTCCATCTCCCCAGAATAAGTTAACATGATATTTGGCACCCAAACCGAGTCTATTTTAGTTTGGGTTTCCATTGCTGTGAAGAGACACCATGACCAAGGCAACTCTGATAAAGGAAAACATTTCACTGGGGCTGGCTGACAGTTTGATAGGGTTAGTCCGTTATCATCATGGCAGGAAGCATGACATCATGGAGGCCAACGTGATGCTGGAAGAGGAGCCAAGAATTTTACATCTTTATCTGAAGGTAGCAAGGAGGAGACTGTGTCACACTGAACATAGCTTGAGCATAGATGACCTCAAAGCCTGCCTCCACAGTGACACACTTCCACAGTGACACATCTCCACAGTGACACACTTCCTCCAACAAGGCCACAGGCCCTAACTGTGCCACTCCCTATGGCCAAGCATTCAACTGCATGAGTCTAGGAAGGCCTTTCCTACGAAACCACTACAATGACCAACTGAACCAAAGTTGAAAGTTTACATGTCTCTATGTGAGTGGTGAGGCATGAATTCAAATGTGCTGTCCGTGGAAGCAGCAGTAATATGACCGCCTTTCCCCATGTAGTGGGGTGACCCTGTCCCACCTCAGGGCTGGGATGCCGTCCCAGCTCTTGGAGTTGTGGACATCCTTCCACCCGAGTGGAAGGAATATATTAAAATCCCCGGAAGTAGTATGCATGTAATAAGACCATAAGCTGCCTGAAGTATCAGTTCATGGCCTCGCTCTGGAGATAAGACACGCAACTGAAGGTGAGCTCTCTGCCCAGAAAAACAAAACAAAACAAAACTGTCCATGTAAAGGAAGAATTACAACAAAAAGAAAAACTCACAGATTCAATTCAAGCTGGGAAGTTCAAAATAGGTCTGTGCTAAATGACAGCTTGGTTCATGGGACTACAGAAACGGGGCAGGCAGGATCAGTCTGGGTGTCATATACGTAGGAAAACTGAGAAACATAACCGCCCCTTGAGGCAAAACCTGCACAGTGTATGCACACAGTAGCTGCAGGAATAGTGGGTTATTGAGCGACACGGTTCCCCATTAGCATGAGGAACTGGGGGACAAATGAAGAATGGCAGGCATTACCGAGAGAATTGGAACAGGCAGTGTGTCATGCCCAACTCACTGGGTCAAGTAGGACTGTGTTCCCAGAGAGTCAGGAAAAAAGATAACTCATTAGGGGCCTCAAGGCCACTGTGGAGCTGGAGTGGCTTTGCTGAGGCCCATGGTGAGACATGATTTTTTTAATAAGTCAGAAGAGGTTCTAGCAGATCTGACTGATTTAGACTAGGATATGAATTGGACCCATAGAATGCTAAAGCAATAAAGAGCAGATGGGAAAGCAAACGAACAAACAGAGGAACCTTTCTGGGTCACTCAAGAGCAAATGTGGCCAAGATGTGTGTGGTGATCTAGGGTTCCTAAGGGGGAAACTGACAGAAAGCCAAAATTGGTGCTTATGTCCTAAAGCCTTTTCATCCTGAACAGCGATTCATAGAAGGAGAAATGATATTTTTTTTTGATGGTACAGATAAAAAGATTAAGCTTTGGGGCTGGAAAGATGGCTCAGTGGTTAAGAGCGCCGCCTGCTCTTCCAGAGGTCCTGAGTTTGGTTCCCAGCAACCACATGGTGGCTCACAACCATCTATAATGGGATCTGGTACCCTCTTCTGGTGTGCAGGCATACATGTAGGCAGAACACTGTATATATAATAAATAAATCTTTTTTTAAAAAAAATTAAGCTTACTTGGGACTAGATGGTATCGCCACAGTGTAACGGTGTAGGACATGATCCTGCTCCCTGTGGGCCCTGGGCTGTTCTGAGCAGCTGGAGGCTGCCCCACCCAGCCTGTCTGGGGGGCGGGGAGACGTATGGCAGTCCCTTATCAGTATCCCAGATGGAAAGATAGGACCGCACATGAAGGACCCCTATGAATGGTGGCAGGCTGGCTGGAGCAGTGCCTCCCCTCCATAGAGCTCGACTCACCACTGATGATGTGAGGGCGAAAAGGATATAATTTTCCTCGTCATATCGGACCTGTTCACTTAAAAAAAACGGGGGGGGGGGGGGTCTCATGTAGCCCATACTGTCTTCAGACACACACTGTGTGCTGGAAAATGACTTTGAACTTCTGATCCTCTTGCCTCCATCTCCCAAGTTGTAGAGTACCAGATCCAGTTTAGCTTTATGTGGCACTGGGTGTTGGGTCCAGAACCAGAGAACCGTGAAGACTTGGTAGCAACTGAGCTACATCTTCCTCAGTATGCTTTCAGCTGATGACGTCTGTTGTTGTTGTTATTTCTTTGTTTTACTTTGTTGGTTTTTTTCTTTTTCTTTCTTTTTTTTTTTTTTTTTTTTTTTTTTTTGGAGGGGGGCAGTTTCGAGACCCGGTTTCTCTGTGTAGCCTTGGCTGTCCTGGATTCACTTTATAGACCAGGCTACACTTGAACTCACAGAGATTGGCCTACCTCCTGCTGCCTCCCCAAGTGCTGGGATCACAGGTTTGCGCCACTGCACTCGGTTTTTGCTTTGTTTTCTCGAGACAGGGTTTCTCCGTGTAGCCCTGGCTGTCCTGGAACTCACTATGTAGACCAAGCTGGCCTCGAACTTAGCGCCTGCCTCTGCCTCCTGGGTGCTGAAATTAAAGGCATGAGCGGTTCCCCATCTCCCGGGAGGCCGCTGGGCACCGAGCCGGAAGTGCTTCTCTGCCGGAAGGTCGGAGCACCTCCAGTCTCCAGGCAGAAAAGGATGAAATTCGGGGTGCCGAGTTCCACTTCCCTCAGGAACATCAGACTGCGGGGTAGGAAGGGGTAAAGAAGGTCCATGCCACAGGATTTCCAGTCCAGCTGGGGTGTGGGAAAAGATTTTCTCCTCACTAAGTGTTACTGCTCCTTTAGCTGGGCTGCTGGCCAGATGGCAGTGGGGCAACTCGGGCCTCCAAAACCAAGCCAGGTGGTGAGTCAGGCGGCTGCCTCGGGAACAGCTGGGTTATGGTTTTTTGGCTAAACAGCCATTTTAGCAGCAGACAAGCCTCATCAGGTTACTGCTGGAACCTGGGTTCCTGAACTGAGCCAAACAGCAGATGAGCTAGCTGCAGCGGAATTGCCAACAAACGGCAGAAGCTCATGGTGGCCAGGCGAGTTCCAAGGGACTGCCTAACCAGCAGTCAAACCTAGAGGTCCAATGAGGAATTCTTCAGGAAGAAGGGGAGGCCTTCTTTCCCCAGTGCTACAGCTCAGAATAAAACAGCCAGTCTCAGGCCGGGCGTGTTGGAACACTCGTTTAATCCCAGCACTCGGGAGGCAGAGGCAGGCGGATCTCTGTGAGTTCTAGGCCAGCCTCGCTTACAAAGCAAGTCTAGGGCAGCCAAAGCTACACAGAGAAACCCTGTCTCGAGAAAAATGAAAAACAAAAACAAAAAACAAAACCAGTCAGTCTCAGACGATCTTCAGTGAAATAGATAGTGCGTGTGCTTGTGTGCATTCCTGTGTGTGTGGTTTTTTTTTGTTTTTTTGTTTTTTTGTTTTTCTTGTGAAACCAAGGACTTATTAACCTTGGGCAGTGGGTGGGGCTTTGAGGATGAATGCATCTCATTGGCTGGGACTAGGATGCAGGCAGTGCTCTATTTACATGGGGAAAGATAACAGGTGACAAGCTCATGTGACTGACCACCTGTTAGGGTTGTGTCACATGCTTCTGAGGCAGGCAGAGAAACAGGCAGAGAGCTTTGTCCCACACCTTCCCTTTGAGATTTCTGGAGTTTGAATATGCTCCACCTCATTAGCTCCATGCTAGTCCCCTGGAGCACAGTCCACAAGCCTCACAGCCATGCCTGGCTGAAGCTGGTTTCTTCTGAGAGCGACTGACACTTGCTTTGTTTGAATGGACAGCTGCGGGCCCTCAGGGATTCTGCTAAGTTTCTGTAGAAAGATGTAATTACAAAGATGGTACATTGATGGAATCTAAGCTTTTCACACATTTAGAAAAGCGTCTGAAGCTGGGCGTGGCTTCTGGGCTCAGGGGTTAAGAGCACTGATTGTTCTTCTAGAGGACCTGGGTTCGATTCCCAGCACCCACATGGCAGTTCACAACTGCCTGTAACTTCAAGACCACAAGACACGAATACACATAAAATAAAAATAAATTTGAAAAAAAATTTTAATTTCCAGTATCTAGATCTAGGATAAATAGAGTGTGAAAGATTGTCCTTTTTTTTACTCACATGCTATGTGTTAAGGATGGGACAGGATGGGCAGGAAAGCCCACAAAGTGCATTAAGGGAAGGCACTTATTTAAAAACAAACAAACAAAAACAAAAACCTGCCCTGTTCTCCATCCCTACTCTGTCATGCTCACAGCCCCACCCCCTTACACACAGGGTCAAATTATACACTGATGCGAGTTTCTCCATAAGGATGATGTTCTCAAGGTGGGATGAACGCAAGAAAGTGACATATGCAACTGAAGACGATGAATTGGCCCCTGGGTTAGTGCAAAACCAAGAAGCACAACCAAGAGATAAAAGATGGAAGAAAGGGTTACTGTTTACAGCACGTAAGGAACATACTGGAAAAAATTCCCAATGTAACGCCTTCCAGAATAAGAAAGCAAAATGTTTATGTTGGTGCAAATTATACATATTCATACAGAAAGGAGGAAGCCACATCTCCGACGCTGCTCCGTTTAAGGTCGTACGTACAGATAGGAGGAAGCCACATCTCCGACGCTGCTCCGTGTAAGGTCGTACGTTTTGTGCTAAATGAACTGTTTACAGGCTGTGGAGCCTAGAGGAGACACAAACACTGGCCTGGCTGAAGTACCTCACTCGGTGTTCCTTTCCTACTGCTGTAATAAAATAGCTTGACAACAGTAGCTTAAGGGGGAAAGCGCACAATCCGTCCTGTTGGGGGAGTAAAAGCAGCAGAGGCTTGAAGCAGTTGCCCACACCACGCCCACAATACAGACCAGACAACTGAACGCATATTGCTTTGCTTAGCTCCTTTTCTTTTCTTTTTTTTAAATTTTATTTATTTTATTTATTTATTTATTTATTTATTTTTTACTGTCTACAATTCTGGCCAGGGTATGGTGCCACCCTCGGTGAGAGGACCTTCCCAACAAAATTAACACAAGCTGGAGAGGTGATCAAGAGCACCGGCTGCTCTTCCACAGGACAGGGTTTGACACCCTGTACCCACATGGCAGCTCACAACGAAAGGCAACTCCAATTCCAGGGGATCTGATGCTGTCTTCTGGCCTCTGCGGGCACCCAGCACATACATGTATACATATATGCATGTAGAAAAATATCCATGCACGTAAAATATTTTTTTAAAGATTTATTTATAAAGCCGGGCATGGTGGCACACACCTTTAATCCCGGCACACGCCTTTAATCCCAGCACACGGGAGGCAGAGGCAGGTGGATCACTGTGAGTTCGAGGCCAGCCTGGTCTACAAAGCGAGTCCAGGACAGCCAAGGCTACATAGAGAAACCCTTTCTCGAAGAAAAAAAAAAAAAAAAAAGATTTATTTATTTGTTATGTGTACAGTGCTCTACCTGCATGTACACCTATACGCCAGAAGAGGGCATCAGATCACATCATAGATGGTTGTGAGCCACCATGTGGTTGCTGGGAATTGAACTCAGAACATCTGGAAGAGCAGACAGTGCTCTTAACCACTGAGCCATCTTTCCAGCCCCATAAAATATTTTTTTTTAATGAACTAAAAGTTCTTGTTTCCGTTTTTATGTATATAGATGTTTTGGCTGCATGTGGTTCTGTGTACCAAGTGTGTGCATGCAATACCCTTGGAAGCCAGAAGAGGGCATCAGATCCCCTGGAACTAAAGCTGCAAATGGTTGTGAGACACCAAGTAGGTTCTGAGGCCTGAAGCTAGCTCTCTGGCCCCAAAAGCTAAGAGTTTAAATAAGAAGTGGACGAATGGAAGGGTAGCCTGTTGAGCAGGACAGGTAAGTTAACTGATCAACAATTAATGCTCCTCTCCCCACATTCCAGAAGAATGGAACTAGAGCAATCACCTCAGGTCAAAGACAGCCTGAGGCAATCTGTCTTTCAGAGGCTGGTAGCTACACTTGCCCCTGGCATCTGAGGCATTTCTGAACCTTTGTGGGAGAGATGGGTGACTCTAGGCCCCAGAGGAACAATCCTCCACAGTTATGTGGAGAGCAGGGACTAACTCTGACATGAACTCTGGTGTCCCATATTTGACGACCTTCCCTTAGAATGGAGCCCTGGTGGCACTCAGAGAAAGAATAGGCAGACTACCAAGATAAGACTTATTAGCCTGGGACCAGAAAGTGGCGGGGGATGGGGGGGGATGGGGGGTATCTCTCTCAGACATGGACCTAGGGAGGGTAATAGGGTCGTGGTGGGAGGGTAGGAGGAATGGGAGGATAGGAGTGATGGGAGAACAATTTAGTTAAAATCTGAATAAATTAATTAAAAAAAAAAAAGAATTTAAAAGAAACCGGTGCTTTCCCTTTCACAGATGAACTTCCCACCAAATTACTGCATGCCTGCCACAGTTGGGGGTGGCTGAGGAATCCTGTTCTCAAAGACTTTGAATTTAACTGAAGGAGCATTTTGCTCCTTCCCAGTAGGAAGCAAAACCACCTAAGGACCTCAAGCGAGGATTCCTTCCTCTGGCGCTTTGGGAGCTACAGAAAGAAGCGCCCCCCCTCCCCCCAGCCCCCACCCCGCCCCGCGGCCCTGCCTTGCCACCAGCTGAGAGCTTTTTGCCCTGGGTTCTGAGTGGCTTGGAGAGTGGTTCCTACCAAGCCCAGTCCTATTTGGGCGGGTGAATTTTCATTAAGGGGGAAGAGAAAGGCAAACAGGCATTTAATAGAATTGAAAGTAGTTCCCAGGGTTTGGCCTTTCCCCAGTAAGCTGTAGAAATGCCCTAAACTTCCTGAGGCCTAGTCGCAAATCCAGGCCTGTTTCCTGGCCCACAGCTAGCTTGCTCAGTCTCCCTGCGGGCCTCCAAGGCTAGCACGGTCCATTCTAAGAAGCTGCCAGGCTCTGTCAAATAAAAAATGGGTTCATTCCGGTTAGTGAGGCTTAAAACTGCTTTACTCTTGGCTTTGCTGTGCCCTAAAAACATCCTATTGAAGTTGTACAGAGTGGTTTATGCCTGTGGTCCCAGCACTTGCAAGGTAGGAAGGAGGACCTTGAGATTGAGGGTAGCTTGGTCTACAAGGCAAGATCCTCTCTTTAAAAGGATAAAAGAGGGGGGAAAAAGCAGCCAAGCCAAAAACAAAAACAAAACAAAACAAAAAAACTTTTATCAATTTCTTAGGACTTTGCAGCCAAAAGTAGCTTTCCAATAGTGTTTTGGGTTGGTTTGTTTTTTCCTCTCCCTCCCTTCCTCCTGACATCACCCCCTCCTTCCTGCCAAGCTCTCCCCTCCTTTCTCCTTCCCAACTCACCCCCTATCCCACAACAGTGAAAAATAACAGGCCCTGGAGTTGAACAGGTCAGCAGCCCACTTCTCCCCAGGTCAGTAGGTCTGAATGGACCCAGTAAGAATTTACAATGAATAGCTGGGCGTGGTGGCACACACCTTTAGTCTCAGCACTTGGAAGCAGAGGCAAGTGGATCTCTGTGAGTTCGAGGCCAGCCTGGTCTACAAAGCGAGTCCAGGATAGCCAAGGCTACACAGGGAAACCCTGTTTCGAAAAACAAACAAGAAGAACAAAAATTTAGAATGATGGAATGGCTTGTCGATCATGCATCTACCCCACAAACGTGCCTCGGGAGTTTAGAGCCCTAAACCCAGTGTTTGCACAGGTAGACCAGGCAGCCAGCCTGTAAATCCAGCCTTGGAAGGTGTGAACAGGGGCATCCCGGAGCAAGCTGGTCATGAATCTGTCAGGTCCTGCTGCAGGGCGTGGCTGACATGGCCTGCCCTCTACCTAAAGGTGAGCCTTCCCCTCTCCTAGAGAATGACTATATAAACCAGACATTTTGATTCCAGGGTCCTCTCTTTTTTCCCACCTCCCTACCCTCTTTCCTTCCCTTCCCCAACCCCCACTATGCACCCTCCCCTTTCCTGCCCCCTCCCCTGCCTCTTCCAATAAATCTGCATTTATAGTAAAGCTCCATCACCAATTAGCTCATTCTGTTTATTTAACCAATCAGAGACTACCTAGATTAGCAAACTCTAGGTTTGATTGAGAGACTCTGCCTCAGTGACTAAACCGGTGGAAGATTCACCAAAGATGGATCCTGACATCAAACTTGGGCACACTTGCATGTGGACACACTTGTATGCACACCCAAACACGTGTGCCAACAGCAAAAACATGCATACACACAACACAAACATCCAGGAAAACAGAAAAAAGAAGAAAAAATTATTTAGATGTTAGATTTTAGAGTTTTTTTTTAGTTCATTCACAAGAGAGACCATAGGTATGTAGTCTTCAATTAAGATTCTGTGTGAGTTGAGGTCACACGGCTGTGGTTCAGAGCTGGTCTCTAGAGATGGGCATGGTAGCACATGCCTGTAATTGCAACATTCAGGAAGAGAGCAGGTTCCAGAACACACAGACACACACACACACACACGTGCACACACACACGTGCACACACATGCACACTTGTCCTGCTCAGCCATACTCAGGCAAGTTTGTACACTTTCTCACCTATAGAATAGGGATGGCAGCGCTGGTTATATTAACAGACCCCTGTTGAGGGTTCAACGCAAAGCCTGGCACAAAAGAAAGGCTCAGAGTGGCACCCACCCTTCCCTGACAATCCTATAACCACAGAGCCCCAGTCTTGTCTTTAAAATGTGCTGTGTCATCATTTATTTGCAAACATGTCTGTTTGATTTCAAGTGAAAAATGCTTTGGGGTGGCACTAAAAACAAAATGCATTCAGGGGAAAAAGAAACAGCAAAATGTTTCTGAAGGCTAGACGCAGACAGTTCAGATGCTGGAGGGCTCAAAGTGACAGGCTTTTGTTAGCAGGAGACATGCGAGCAGAAGGACATTTCCAAGGGCTTAATAACCGGAAACTTGAATCTGCCCTTCCCTCCCACCAGCGCTCAGCCCTCTACTTGCTGTGAGCCCAAGGCCTTGGTGCTGCCGTCCATTCATGGAATCCCTCCCTGCCCAATCCTGATCACTCCCATAATTCATTAATGACACTGCAAGTGAAATGCTAAATTATTCATGCAAACCATGTGAAGAGAGCCAAATGCGAAAGCTTCCTGTCAGGGATGCTGGCTGTTCATTCAGCTGTTGAAAAAAAAAAAGGGAGCAGGATTAAGACCAAACCAAGATCCATAGTCCCAACTGATGCTAATGGCTACAGAGCCTTAAAGAGTTCCGGGGAAGGGAAGCAGACAGAACGGCTGGACATTCACAACCCAGAAGCAGATTGTCTGGACCAGAAGAATCAATCTATGTTTTTTTCTCTTTCCAGGAGCTGTGGGGAAGGCCCGAGAGGAATGAAGCAATCCTTTGTCCGCTTTGCCGGATGCTGGAGAAATAGGACTTGTCTCACTCTCATCTCCTCAAGGCCAGAGAGCAAGCCTGGTGAAGGTCACATCCTAAGCAGGGATCTCTCTCTGCCCTCCAAGGATAACTCCTCAGGGTGAGGCCTCCCAGGCCAAAGGCAGGTCCAGGGTTGAATCAAGGGTCCACTGGAGAAAAAGGCTCAGCTCTTCAGCTCAGAGGCCCCTTCCTTCATTGAGATGCCCCTGCCATCCGCTGCCTCAGTGCCAGGCTCCACCTTCGGCTCTCCTCCCTTGGGGTGATCTCCAGGTTTCTGGGACCCCTCTATCACCGCAGTGCCCTTGCTGGAATGGCATCCCATCTCACAGGGGACGCGGAGGCCTGGTGTTCTCAGTCCTATCGGAAAGAGTTCCTTCCTCGTGTGATGATCGGAGCCTGGGAAGCCAGCACTAAATAAACCCTTCCCCATGGCATTGTTACAAAGTGAGCTGCCATGGTTTCTATGGCCACAAGAAGACACTCCTTGGCCACAACTGTGAGGTAGGCAGGACTTGGAACCCTTTGGGGGTGGGGGGCCGGGCGGGACTTCCTTTACTCTTTCATTTCTTTACAGATCGCCTACCACCCCCCACAACCACCTAGTTACGGGTAAACACCAGCCTACACCTTCACAGACAAGAGAAAGCAGTTACCATGCAACAAGCTGTGGGCTCCCTTCTTGACCTTGGGACAGATCCAGCCCTGGGCCGCACAGATCCCCTGCTTGGAGGCCTGTGAGAGGCTCTTCTACAATGTCTGCTACCATGGGCTTCCAGGGTTACCCAAACATATCACCAAAAGAACTAAAAAAACCCAAAACACCACCGGGTGGGCCTCGGTGCCAAGTGCAGCTCACATTCCTAGCCAGTTCACAGTTCTGACACGACATGTCATTTCTAGCACTCAGTCATCCGTCTAACAAAGTGGAAACAACATGGAGGCGCAGCCAGATAGGAGAGTTCGTCTGAGGTAGTTACTAATGGCCAGGAGGAGTGAAACCCGTGTCATCTGGCTTCACTCTTTATTTTAATACAGAGCCTCCACGCACAGGCAGGGCCGGCCACAAACTGACAGTCCTCCCCGCTCACCCCCACCCCCCACTAGAGAACGTAGCTCCCTCTCTTCAGCACTCCTCTAGACAAACATTTTAAAGTCCCTATCAAGCCATCCTCACACACTGCCACAGATGTCTTCTTTGGTTGTCCTTGAATAGTTTGTTGGCTTGCCTGCTTCTTTTCTTTTTTCTTTTTTCTTTTTTTTTTTTTTTTTTTTTTTTGGTTCTGGGGATGGATCGCCCTGTTGCATGCTGGGTAACACGCCTCACGCTGAGCAACACCTCCAGCTTATCCTTGCTCTTTTAATCCGGGTAGGCAGAATTACTAACTAAATGTGAGATGTCCTAAACTGTCTCATGTATTTGAATACCCAGCCCCAGGTGATGGCACTGTTATGGAGAGGTTATGGGATCTTTGCGATACAGGGCCTCTCTGGAAGACATAGGCTACTAGGGCCAGGCCTTCCGTTAGAGCTTCTATTCCTGTTCTCTACTGTTTGAGGGTATGAGGGGCCACACAAGGTATGAGGGGCCTCCACTTTACGTTTCTTCCATTAATGAACCCCCGTGACTTCCCCCACTTGAAAGCACTGAAAACTGTGAGGCAAAGCAATGCATGCGTTTCCTGAGGGAAGCCTGGCTAGGCTACAGATCACGTCAGGCGTTAAGGATCCCTGTGCTCTGCTGTCTACTCTTGGTTTGTTTTCTAAAGATGTATTTATTTATTATGTATACAGTATTCTGCCTGCAAGCCAGAAGAGAGCACTAGATCTCATTATAGATGGTTGTGAGCCACCATGTGGTTGCTGGGAATTGAACTCATGACCTTTGGAAGAGCAATCAGTGCTCTTAACTTCTGAGCCATCTCTCCAGCCCTTGGTTTGTTTTTTCTTTTCTTTTTTTTTTGTTTTTGTTTTTGTTTTTGTTTTTGTTTTGTTTTTTTTGAGACAGGGTTTCTCTGTGTAGCCTTGGCTGTCCTGGACTCACTTTGTAGACCAGGCTGGCCTCGAACTCACAGCGATCCACCTGCCTCTGCCTCCCAAGTGCTAGGATTAAAAGCGTGCGCCACCACACTCGGCCCTTGGTTTGTTTTCTAATCACCTTGCTTTCCCTTTGTAACTCTAACTAGGGCATCATAATCATAATCATTTCTTTTACGTTTGTTTGTTTTTATTTTATGTATATGAATGTTTGGCCTACCTGTACCACGTGCAGCCTGGTCTGGAGTTATGGATGGCTATGAGCCACGAAGAGGGTGCTGGGAACTGAACTCGTGTCCTCTGCAAGAGCAGTCAACCCTCTTTAACGACCGAGCCACTTCTCTGGCCTCAGGGCTTCACAGTTTTGACCCAACACCCAGGAAGCTAAAAGGAACATCAAGTAAGTCTATGAAGTAGATTTCCAGAGGAGCACAGAATCTGCTGTGATTCTCTGCTGACCCCTTGTACTGAGGATGACTTCAAGTCCAGTGCATTATGGGAGGCTGCTGCATGCTCCCCCTGGATACCTAATAGCAGTCCTCTCAGTAGGGCTCACAACCCTCCGGTGCTATGTATGAGGCGGAGCCATTAATCCTCCTCTGCAGTGAAAATTAAGTCTGTCATGGTCAGGTCAGTTGCTTCAGGTTTGAAGTCATGAACTTGAGCAGCTGGCTCATGATACAAACTCAAGACTTGTTGCCTCCAAAGCCCATCCTCTCCCTCCTCTCCCATGCCCTCTGCTTCTGCCGGTCAGTAGCTTTCCTTCTCTCTAGGCCTGGGAATTCACCGAGCTGAAAGAATGTGGCCCAGCTCCCCTGTAAGTCACCTTGCTTTGAGTCAACAGCTTGGCAGCTTGGAAGCTTGGCAGCGTGGCAGCTTGGCAGCTGACAGGAAGGCACTGTGGTGTCCCATCTTTACATCTGCCATATATAGGCCAAAAACAGACTGCGGGACTGACAGAGTGGAGAGGGAACTCTGTTTAAGGCAAACCCTCATTTGGAAACTAGAGTCCCAGCGCTATAAACCTCTCCAGATTAACTATACCGACCGTGGGTGATCCCAGGACTTAGGCAGCACAGACCCTGGGAGCAGGCGAATAGCCCTCACTGAGTTTAGACTTTGTGTTTAAATGCCTGGCTGAGAGGAATAGGCAGGGCCCTTGGCCAAGTAAACAGGGTAAGAAATCTTGGCTTGCCTGGTTCCGTGGGACCATTTATATCATCTGTGAGGTCAAGTACGAAATTAGCTTTCATTCAAAAGTTCTTGAGAAACTCAAGGCAGTAGCACTTTAAGTGAGGGATAAGGTGTGCATCATGTACTACACTGAGTCGCTTCCAGATATGGATTTGCCTCTGATGGGGACCGGCAAATGACAGTCTGTTAGATGACATCGCCCAACAGCCATTGGGTTGGGCCAAGCCGAAGATATATGAGGCGTGAGCAAGACACATTTAGAATACTTTAAGCCTTAGCCTGCTTCCTAGCCAGGGATGGTAGTACTTGCCTCTAATATCAGCACCCAGGAAGCTAAGGCACAGGGATTCTGAGTTCCAGACCAGACTGGGCTACGTAGCAAGACTCCATCTTGAAAACCCAAGGGCTCAGCTTACAGCCCCGTGGTACCATGCTTTCTTGCCCCGGTATATGGAAGAGTCTGGGCTTTATCATAGAGGATGAAGAAGAGGTGGAGGCAGAAGAGGAAGTTGTGGCCTCTGGACTAGATGGGGCTGACAGGAAAGATTACGCGGAAAAGAAGGTGCGGTGGTCCTGGTGGCTGGGTGTGATGGCTTTTAATGCAAGGTTCCCACATAAACAGGCTCTTTCTTGGCTTTGTGCCCCTCCAGCCTTTGTAAGAAGTTTAAGAAGCTGGGCGTGGTGGCGCACGCCTTTAATCCCAGCACTCGGGAGGCAGAGGCAGGCGGATTGCTGTGAGTTCGAGGCCAGCCTGGTCTTCAAAGGGAGTCCAGGGCAGCCAAGGCTACACAGAGAAACCTTGCCTCAAAAATAAATAAATAAATAAATAAGTAAATAAAAATAAGATGATAAGATATAATAAGATGCCAGGCAACAGATATTATATTATATGAGATTTATTAAGTGACCATGGGGGGAGAAGGGGCAGAGTGGTACCCCAGAAAGAGAGAGACAGAGGGACAGACACAGGAGGAGAGGGGAGAGAAAGAGGAAGGGGGGGGAGGTAGGACTGTCCTTTTATATAGCCCTGGGCAGGGCCACGCCCCCATGACAGGTAAGCAATGACATCATAGGTAGGCACACTGAAGCAGAATGCTAACAGCGCCCTCCTAGGATCTCAGTGGGAGGCTTGAGCTCAGACCTTCCCTCCTCGGTTCCTGAGAGCCAGGATTGTACACGTGCACTTCCACTCCCTGCTCAACTCTCCTTCTACCTATTAGTGCTGGTTTGTTTCCCTTTCTGTGTCCGTTGTTGAATCGGGGGCCCTGTGCATGCTAGGCAAGCTACAGCCCCAGCCTCGAGCTCTGCTTCAGCACAGCTGTCCCAAGTTTCATTTTAGAGGTTGTGTGGCTTACAGACCTTGAACGGATCACTCTGGAAGAGGACTGAAGCTGGAGGCAGAAGCGTCTTCAAAGCAGAGACTTATCCTCCAGCTATGGCTGTAGTCAGGACAGCAACTGAGTCCACAAGCATGCGGGGAAGAGGCCGGTGGGCATAGGAACCTTTGTTCCCTGTTGAGGTCAACCTTAAGGACACAGAGCAGGAGGGGGGATGGCAGCTGTGGAGGGGGACGCCAGCCACCTAACAAAGCCACCTGGATCCTGCTCTCAGTGTCATGGACACTGTTAGGGGAGACAACACCCGTCCAGAGAAGCCTACCATATGACAGGATACAGGAAGTGTTTCAACATGGAAAATAAGTCACAGTGGAAGAGAGGACAGGATCATTTAAGCTGGCCCTAAAAGGATGGGAAAGGAAGAACATCCGGGCCAAAATGAAAAAACTGGCTCCTCTTCCTCCAAGAGCTGTGTCTCAAAATAAGAAGTAAAAAGGCACACGGGGACACAACTTGGTGACAGAGCAGGTGAGTGGTCCCAAGGTTCAGGTCCTGGTATGAAGAAAAACAGAACAAGAAGACAAAACCCAGGCTGGGTGATGCACATTTATCATGCCAATGCTTGGGAGGCAGAGGCAGGAGGATTGCTGAGAGCTCAAAGTTGGCCTGGTCTACATAAGTGAGTCTCAAGCCAGCAGGGACCTACAAAATGACACCGTGTCTCAGGACGACAGAAAAGGATGAAAGGAGGGAGAAGAAAAAGGAAAGAGGCTGTAGAAGGAAAGGAAGGGAGAAATTCCTTCCTAGAGCCCGTCAGGGTGACACTGTCTTCTAATGCAAGCTGCCCACCCCCCCCCCACCCCTACCGCCCCCGCCCTTGGGAGCCCGTGGCAGGAGCATCACAAATTCAAGGCTTGCCTGGACAACTTAGTGAGACCTTGGGCCAACTTCCAACCTCATCTTCATCATTAGCTTCACCTGGTTTGTAATGCCAACTGGGCATGCCTGTAAGGGTGTGTCCAGACAGATTAACTCAGGAGAGGAAGGCTTACTGATGGATGGATGCGGGGCTCTGCAATCCCATGAGCAGCCATCTCAGGCTGAACAGGAGGGGAAAGAGGAAACAGCGGGCTGAGCGCCATCATTCACCTCGCTCGGCTTCGTGCCCATGGGTACGACTTGACCAGCCACCTCACACTCCTGCTGCTGTGCCTTCTCTGCCATGATAGAACACACACACATACACACATACACACACACACACACAAAGAAGTGAAGTCAGAACAAAACAGAAATGCAGAGACCATCTAGAGAAAAGGGCTGTTCCAGGTTACCTGGTAAAACAGCTGTCAGCAATTACCCTGTCTTACAGAGAGGACAAATAACTTGACTTCGACATTCCTTATCTGCCTTCTGGAAACACGCCTGTCCATAAGAAAGGAATGTCTCCCTTGATCTCAGTCCCTGGGGATCAAGAGTGACAGAAACTTAAGCCCACCAATGACGTAATTGCTTGAAACGATGCTAAAAAGTCATAAATACAGGAAAAGCTTCCTCCTTCGTGCAGTGGCCCAGTTACAGAGACAACTCCACGGAGCCCATGGACATAATAAACTTCCTGGTCCTCCACTCCGTTTCTGCTGTGGAGCATGGCAGCTTCTCTTTGTGAAAAACACCTTAAACTGTGAGACAAGTCGACTCTTCTTTAAGCTGCTTTTGTTGGGTGTATTTTGGTTGTTTTATTCCTGTTGGTTTTGGTTTTTTGGGTTTTGTTTGTTTAGTTCGTTTTTTTGGTTTTTGTTTTTTTCTTTTGATTTTTCGAGACAGGGTTTCTCTGTGTAGCCTTGGCTGTCCTGGACTCACTTCTTAGACCAGGCTGGCCTTGAACTCACAGCAATTCACCTGCCTCTGCCTCCCGAATCCTGAGATTACAGGCATGCGCCACCACGCCTGGTGTTATTTTGTTACACCAACAAGAGAAGTAACTAATTCACCCAAGAACAACAAGGACAAAAAAGAAGGAGGAGAGAGAGGGAGGAAGGGAGAGAGGGAAGGGAAAGGGAAGGGAGAGAGAGAAAAGTCCTGATCTAGAGCACAAAATAGTAGCTCAGCTCAGAATGAAGCTGAAGGCCACATCTAAGCTGTATCTTCTGCATGGCCCTGAGCCTTCACTTAACATCTCAGTCAGTTTTCTCACCTGTGGGATGTGATAATAATAGCTATCCTTTGTTTTGTTTTGTTTTGTTTTCAGTTTTTCAAGACAGGGTTTCTCTGTGTAACCTTGGCTGTTCTGGACTCACTTTGTAGACCAGGCTGGCCTCGAACTCACAGCAATCCGAATAACTGATTCTTGATTGATAAGGCAAGGTCAGTGACAGCCTGCTGTTGGACCTTATAGCATATGGAAGGAAAAGCATTTTTTAACGGGGTGTGGGAGGTACAGTTTGTGATTCGATTCAGCCAAGCCTGATGACCTGAGTTTGGTCCCTGGGACCCACATGGTTTGGAGAACTCCCACAAGTTGCCCCCTGATTTCCTCAAATAGACCTTGCTGTGTGTGTGATCATGCGTACGCACACAATAAATAAAGGTAACTAAAACAAATGTTAAATGTGGCCGCGTTGGCAGGTTCAGCAACTGTATTAGCTACTAGTCTTGTTTCTGTGACTGAAGCAATTTAAAGAAGACTTTTATTTTTGAGTCACAAATTAAGGGTGCCATCCATCATGGTGGGAGGATGAGGCGGCCCGTCGCATCATTCCCACAATCCAGAAGGACAGAGATGGATGCTGGTGCTCAGCTCACTTTCTCCTTTTCTTTTCTTTTCCTTCCTTCCATTCTTTCTTTCTTTCTTTCTTTTTTTTTTTTTTTTTTTTCTGAGACAGGGTTTCTCTGTTTAGCTTTGGCTGTCCTAGACTTGCTTTGTAGATCAGGCTGACCTCGAACTCACGGCGATCTGCCTGTCTCTGCCTCCCGAGTGCTGGGATTATTTTTTTTCCTAATGTATTTATTTATTATTTATACAGTGCTCTGCTTACATGTACACCTGAATACCAGAAGAGTGCACCAGATCTCATTATAGATGGTTGTGAGCCACCATGTGGTTGCTGGGAACTGAACTCAGGACCTTTGAAAGAGCAGACAGTGCTCTTAACCTCGGAGCCATCTCTCCAGCCCCCGAGTTCTGGGATTAAAGGCTTGAGCCACCTTGCCTGGCCTGGCTTCTCCTTTTCATCCATTCCAAAGCACCAGCCCACGTAACAGGCTAGCCTAGGCAGTCATTCACAGGCTTATCTCAGATGAGACTCCAGGTTCTGTTGAGTTGACAATGTTAAGTATCACAGCCCCAGACCAGGAGGTGCCCAGTCATGTTCCAATCATTTATGAATATGCTGTGACTCCTAAAGTCAAATTGTTCTTCAGCCTTCTCCCAAGGCCCAGCATCCTTTTCTCAGTGAGCATCCAATCTTCTTTTGTCTCTTTGGCATCCTTGCCCTCTTCTCTAAACATCCTTCTACCAGGTCCTGATGTCATCCTGCCTGTGCCCGCAGGGCCTCCCTTTCTCTATCCATCCACTTTGGATAATAGAGCGGGTTCTTCCCCCACTAACCCCCTCACCCGCATCTCTCTCAGAGCATCAGCTTACAGTTTCTTATATAAACATTAGGAAATTTCTCAGAACATAATAAACTTATTATAAAAGCAAAACATGTAAT